>NC_133534.1:192768240-193404867 GCF_048544455.1 Silene latifolia
TGAGTGGTCTGGTAAGGCACTTGGAGTATGGGGGTGTTACAAATGGTATCGAGAGACGATCTTGGAACTGTAACAAATGAACATAATGAACATAGGGAGTCTAATAAAATGAACCTGGTGTATGTGTAATGGGAGCCCCGGCTGATGCTAGGTTTTGGGTGAGTAGGCGCCCTCACTTCAAAATCTTGGCCCCATGATACTTAAGCCAGTCACATGGTATGGGAACGTGGAGTCCGTGTGTATATGTGCGACGTGTATGTTAATGGTCTTGTATATGGTTTCTTTGAAAGCATGTTGCATGATAGTTGGTTGACATGTTGGTTGGAATCGTTGAAAAAGTATATGAGAATGATGAATGATATGGTAGAAAAAGAATGTAGTTCGTATATGATGATGTGTGATGAAGTGGATTTGTAATGTTGTTGTATTAGCAACATGGAAATAGGATTTGTAGTGTATGGGTGTGGTTTGTGTTATGAAAAGTTATGAAAATTTAAAACATGCGAGTAATACATGATTGAAAGTTGAATGTTATATGAGCATGATAGGTGGTAATGTTTGACTTTTGGTAAGTAGTAACATGAAGAATAGAGGTTCAATGATATGTGTTTTGTATAACGAATTGGATGAAAAGCATGATGTTGTTTATAACGTGGCACTTAATAACACGAAGTAGATTATTTTGTTGATTGTATGAGGAGTCGCGCAGATTTGAATGCGTAGTTGTAATCATAATGTTGAAATAATAATGAATGCATAGTACGTTAGGGTATGTGAGATAACATGCGGGTAGTATTCACGAAATGCATGACTCGATCGAGTGGGTTTGATTCGATCGAGTGGGTACTTGTCGTTATTTTGACCGAAATCGTGTTTACGGGCACTCGATCAGTACCTCGGGCACTCGATCGAGTATGGGGTCACTCGATCGAGTAGCCGGGCTACTCGGTCGAGTAAGTCGAGGAGATCGAGAAGGTCTATTTGGGTTGAGTCGGGGCACTCGATCGAGCATGTTGGGCACTCGATCGAGTAGCCTCAACTCGATCGAGTAGGTTCTGGTACTCGATCGAGTGGGGTCTGTGCAGGTCATATGCGTATTTTGGGTCATATGTTTGTCTTTTGACATTCGTTGCATATTACGTTTAATTCAAAGGTGTTGTATTACTTCTTTATGCATTGTTTTACGTATGTGTTGGTCCTGAAGCGTAAGTTACCCAATCTTATGTTGTAAAGAGTGGCACTATGATGAGTATGAGTTCGGTGGGGAGGACATGAATTATGAGTGATTATGATAGATGGTGGAAAAAGGAAAAGGAAGATTGGTATAGTTTATTGAGGCATGGCGCACGTTTTGCGAGACGGGATGAGTGATATGATTGTGTGTTGAGTAATGTAAAAATAAGTGAATATAGACAAGGGATGATGTGAGTATAATGAACGTGAGAATGAAAAGATTGAAAGTAAGAATGTGGATAGTGGCAGCTTGAGATGTGTAAAGAGTTAAGGAGGGAAATGGTTAGGAGTCGTGTGGGTTATGGATTTAGGTAGTGAAAGTTCGTTTAAAGGGGTTGAGAAGAGTAATATATAGTGAACTTTGTGGAGACATGTCGCGAGGTGTATTTATAGACAATGAGTGAGTTTGGGAGGTTTGGTTTATTAAAAGATGAAACTACTGTGTGAGTTCCTTGGGTAATTGGCGGTATGAAAGGAATTTTGATTTCTAGAGATGTAAGAAGGAGATGCAATTGTTGAACAAGAAACGTTGATTCTATGGATGTATTAGTGGCAAGGGTGATTGATGACATAATAAGAGAATATTGTGGTAAGAAAGAGGGAGATGATATCGATATAAAATAATGGGATTTGAGTTTTGGAGCGATGAGAAGGTAATTGGTGCACAAAAGGGTTAGATAGAAGTAATAAGGAGTTGAGCTATTAAATTGGTATTATTGAGTGTAAAGAGAAAAGAAGGATAAAAGTAAGCTGAGGAAAATGTTCACCGGAGTTATGTGATGTAAAGGTAAGGAATCATCGAAATGTGTGATAGTATCACGAAGATGTTAGCTGAAGGTTATATAGGAGTTTCAGGACAACATGATTGATAATGAGTTTCGAGGAATTAAGGAAAGTAAGAAGTTAGAAGAATATCTGCATGATATGAGATTTTGGTGGAGAAATGGATGATGATTCAATTAAGGAAAATATTGGGAAGAATGTTGAGATACTTTTGTTCATGGATTCGATGTTCGTTGTTTGGGATGTTAACCAAAGATAGAAAAGAAATCATGATATTTAGAGATGAGTGAAGAGGTTTGATGTCCGGACAGTGGTAGTGTTATGGTCTTTGACTAGTGGTTAAGGAAAATTGTATATTAGAAAAGTGGCAATTCTAAAGAGGCTGATTTTGTAAAGACTGAATTGATAAAAGTATGGTTGTCAGGAAGTATAAGACATAGTCTTAGGAGGTGGTTTCTCATAATGAGTGTTAGTTGTATGGTTATGTATGGCGAAGGTCTTTGGTGATGCGAATGGAAGAATGTGATGAGGGGCATGCGAGTTAAGCTCGGACGGCAGGTAACCTTTGTTGAGTGGTAACTTACGTGGTCGGGATTGACTAGTTGGTTGTGATTACGGGTCTATGATATGTGTAAATGTTTGTGTGAGGTTCGGACCTCACAAGAAGTGGTATGGTGTGATAATTATAAAGCTATTTTATGAATGTTCTGTAATATATATATGTTGGACACGGTAGTTTAATTGAATGATATCCAAAAAGGTAATAATTTGATTAATTTGACATGGCTAGTTATAATTTTATGTGTATTAATAACACACGTGTATTCCGTGAAATGGTAGAGATGATGTTCATGAGATGCTTATCTGTTATTTCATATAATATGTTGCGTTGTGATAGAGTAAAGTGGATTGGAGTAAGTTTCCTTGTCCGAAAGGTTATTTCCGAGGCAGTATTTATGGAATCGTATGTAGTTGTGATGTCTATCGATGTGGTTGTGGTGCCTCGGGTGGTGATCTGGGCTCGATATTTAGTGTTGTGATGCGGGTATTTTCGCACTACGGTGTGCCATTTGTTGGTGGCGGCGTTGTGATGCCGTCACGGTTGTGGTGGAGTAGGCGGGGTGATTATGATTCGAGTTTTCGAAAGTACATACCGATTATACATGGATTGTTGTTTTGTTTGATGTTGCTCTCTACGAGTTTCGGTTTGTCTTTGATAGACAGTTGTCTTGCTTATTTATGTTTTCGTTACTAGGTTAAGTTGGGAATGAGGTAGAGTATGATGTGAAATAGAGTTGTATATGTTTCGTTGTTGTCATGGGATAGTGATAATCTGTTGATGGGACGCGGTTGTGAGAGGTTGTTACGGTAATGTTGATCTTGTTTTCAGATGAGACATCGGTAGACATGGTAATGGGAAATGATTCGTGGATCATGTGTTGTAATGAGCTGAAAGCGGCAGGTAGTTCATAATCTTTTGTTGAGACAGTGAGTGTGGGGTGTTGGGGAAATTATTGTCATGTTAAGTTGTGTATGAATTTTGCGGTAATGAAAGAAAGAACTTGAGGATCTAGTGTGCGTGTACGTAACGAGTGCGGATCGTGAGTTATGCTTTCGGAAGATAAGTGCTTTACATAGCGAGGTATGCTGGTTTGCGGTGATAATGGAGAGTTAGTATGGTGATTTTGCTACGAGCCTTATGGTATAGGTTAGGGGGTGCAGATTGATTTGAAGTATGAGAACTGTTGAAGTAAGAGAGCCTTGAGAAATAGGAGTGATTATGGAAATGAGGTTATAGGCGAGTTATCTTTGACATAGGGTGGTGATGAGGATAATGAGATAATATAGCTAAGGGTTTAGTATTAGCGAGTTACGAGGACGTAACATTTGTCTTAAGAGGAGTAGGATGCAATAAAAGAGAGTTTCATGGTGGTGCATGCGGTAATATAATTGGAAGTAGAGTGTTAGCGTAGCGTAAAGGAGGGATTTGTTTTGTGGACAATACTTATAAAAGGGCCATGGCCGTGCTCGTAGTAGTGTGATGCTTCAGAGTGTGGGAATATTTTATATAATGTTGTGAGTTGGAGGATGATGTTATGAGTGTGAGTAAACTTCGAGGACGAAGTTCCTTTTAAGGGTGGTGGAATGTAACATTCCGTTTGATGTCTATGAGTGTCTTGGTATTGGATTTGATAGTTGATGATATTATGGAGCTAGCAGCATTAGAGGATGGTAGTTGGTTATGTATGGAGTTGGTGTCGTGAAAGATATATATGTGGTAGATACGATATAGTGAGTCATGTTGTGGAAGTAAACATATTTGGTAGAATGGGGTTAAGAGTTCATGTTCTATGTTCGGTCGAGTTCTCGAGTCCTTAGCTAAGTTGTTGTGTCTTGGTCGAGTCGGTATGGTTGTTTTTATGTATGGGTTGAACTTCGGGGACGAAGTTCCTTTTAAGGAGGGAAGACCGTAATACTCCGTATTTATAAGTCTTGGGGTACTCTATCGAGTAGCCCTTACTCTGTCGAGTAAGGGCAAGTTGCGAAATAAAATAGTTTCGACTGTTGGGTACTCGATCGAGTAGTGGGGTACTCGATCGAGTAGGGGGTACTCGATCGAGTACCTTGGGTACTCGATCGAGTGTCCGGTTTTACGGGGAGTTTTCTCGGGTTTTGTTAATTACGCGATTAAGGTATTTAAACCAATTCGTCTTTGTTCTAAATCACTTTTTACAAAACCTAAAACCTGTTTAAGAGAGAAAGCAACTTGTCTTCTTCCTAATCGCGTTCTTGACAATTCCCGGAGTTCGGACGGTCGGTTTGCATCGTAGTTTGTGTCGTTGGATTCCTTGCGTCGAGGGTAAGCTTTTAATGTAATTTATATAATGTTTTGTTAAGATTAGTGAAACCCTAATTTAGGAATTGGGGGTTTTTATGAATAGTAATTGAATAGTAGTATCTATGTGTTGTATGGTAGGAGGAGAGTTCATAGAAGAGGCGTTTTGAGACAATTTGTAGATACCGTCTGCGTATTGTGCTATCCGGTAGGATTTCCTACTCAGTATTAGTCCCATAATGGGATATTGGTGATGTCTTGTAGTTAGTGATTGATATGATGATTGTAATTGTAATTGTGTTTGTGATTGTGGTTGTGTTTGTTGATGGTTCTCGAGATGCGTTCTCGGCTGAGTGGGGTCACTTGCGGGAGTGATCTCACGCCCTAGTTTCGCCCTTCGTGGAACCCGCCACGAAAAGGGGATGTGCACATTAATGGACAGGGTTATCGCTCGTACGATGAGCGGGGCTTAGGTGGGAACAGCTGCGGTCCCCCATGGCGTAAGGGGGTCCGGTGGACGGTCGATATTGAGACGATGGGAGTTGGTGGTGTGTGTGTGTGTGTGTGTGACGGTTCAAATTTGTCTGTTTATCTTATTGTTGATATATGTATTGAATTGTGTGATTAGTATCGACCCGTTTAAATGTTTTAAAACTGTGGTGATCCATTCGGGGTGGTGAGCGATTATTGAGCGGTGTGATATGACGCGTATGGGATAGCGGGATGAGTCATCATGTGGCGGTTAGAAGTCTTCATTTGTGTCGGACGAAGTCTAGTAGCTTTGATAGTTTTAGTCAGAGACCGTATGAGAACCTTGTAATTCCTTTTATTAGTTTTGGTTTGAACATGTAATCACTTAATCTATAATTACTTTAAAAGTACGTTTCTTTATTGTCTTATGATATTCAGTACCTCGGGCAACCGAGATGGTAGTATCCTTATACCTGAGTGGTCCTGGTAAGGCACTTGGAGTATGGGGGTGTTACAGTGGTCATACATATGACTTGTGTGGCAACAATTACAATGGTGCCTATGAAGAGAATGCTCAAGAGGTGAACGCTTTTCAAAGCTACAACAACAATCCTAGGCCACCAAGGCCTCCTTACAACAACCCAAACACCTACAATCCAAATACCAATTTCTACCACCCCGGGTTAAGAAACCACCCCAACTTTAGTTACAAAAGCACCAATGTTCAAAACCCCCAACATCTCCAACCACAAACCCAAACCAATCCACCCGGTTTTGCTCAACCAAGGGGAATTCTCCCAAACCCAAGAAATAATTTTGGAAATCAAAACCAATGGTCAAGCAACAATCCACCCCAAAACTATGGCAACCAACAACAAGGGCACCAAGAGTTTGGAGGAAACCAAAGCAACCAAGGGTTTTACCAAGGGAATCAAGTAAATCAAGAAAATCAAGGATTTGGGCAAGGGTATGTTCAAGGGTCTCAAGAACAAGGTCAAGGATCGAATTTCAACAACTATGGTCCGAGAGGTAACCTCCAAGTGGGCCAAAACAACAACCAAGGTCCCAATGCTAGATATGACTATGGGTTCCCTTTACCCATAGCCAACCAAACTCATCAAGAACCCCAAGGTGAGCTCTCTCAAGTGGAGCTTTTGAAGATGATTAAGAATATGCAACTTCAACATAGCCAAGAGATAGCTAACTTTGCAAAAGCTACTCAACAAGAACAAGCAAACTTGAGAGCTACATTTCTTAAGGACATGAGGGAAATGGAATCTAGGATGGCTTCTCATGCTATGGCTAACCCTCAAAGGCCACCCGGTGGTTTGTTGGCTCAAGGACAAAGCTCCAAAGATGCCTCAAATAGCCACCATGCTCATGCGGTAGTGCTAAGGAGTGGTTTAGAGCTTGAGGACCCTTACAAAGACCTTGAGTTGGAAGTTGATGAAGATCCCAAGGGGAATGAGGTAGAAATGGATGATGAAGAAGAAAGCTCACCCATTGAGGCTTCGGGTAAAGCTAATGAAGACACCAAAGGAAAGAAAGCTTGTGAAGATTTGACTAGAAAAGGAATTCAAGTGGACAAGGATGTTGATGGATATGTGGAAGACCTCCCTTATGAGGAGGAAGCTATTGAAGAAATACCTTTGCAACATTCTAAAAAGGTAACAAAAAGTCCGTCAAGCGCCCTATGGGGGTACTTGAGGACGTGCCCGTCAAGGTTGGAAAGTTTTTGATTCCCACCGATTTTGTTGTCCTTGATATTCCGGAGGATAGCCACACTCCCATCATCCTAGGTAGGCCATTTTTGGCTACCGGAGGAGTACTCATTGATGTAAAGAATGGGCGGCTAACCTTCCAAATTGAGGGCAACAAAACCGAATTTAACTTACCAAATTTGATGAAAGGTCCAAGTATAGAAAGGTTGAGCACAATCGAGGTAATTGATGAAGTAGTGCACGAAGTAGCCCGTGAAGAGGCGGAGATGGAAGAGGTTTTTCAAATCTCTTTGCATGATGAGGCAATGAAAGAGGATCACGAAGTCGATGAGGAACTATTAAAGAAAGTGGAGGGCTTTCTCCCTCCAAAGGTACAACTCAAACCCTTGCCTCCCTCACTCAAATATGCTTTTCTTGATGAGGGAGAGACCTATCCGGTGATCGTTAATGCTAACCTAAGTGAGTCCCAAGAAAAGAAGCTTTTGGAAATCTTGAAAACTCATAGAGGAGCACTTGGGTATAGCATTGATGACATTAAAGGTTTAAGTCCGAGTTTGTGCATGCATAGAATAGTTTTGGAAGAGGGGAGTCAACCCAAAGTTGATGGTCTTAGGAGGATTAACCCAAAGATGGCCGAGGTGGTGAAAAATGAAGTGTTGAAACTCCTAGAGGCCGGTATTATATACCAAATTACCGATAGCAAATGGGTTAGTCCGGTCCACGTGGTACCCAAAAAAGGGGGGATACAAATGGTTGAACAAGAGGATGGCACCACCCTACCCACTAGACCCGTGACCGGGTGGCGTATGTGTATTGACTACCGCAAGCTCAATGCCGCCACCCTTAAAGACCACTTCCCAATTCCCTTCATTGACCAAATGCTAGAGAGACTCGCGGGCCATGCTTACTATTGCTTCTTAGACGGTTATTCCGGGTTTTTCCAAATTCCCATCCACCCGGATGACCAAGAGAAGACGACCTTCACTTGTCCAATAGGAGTTTATGCCTACCGTAGGATGCCATTCGGGCTTTGTAATGCGCCCGGTACCTTTCAAAGGTGCATGATGGCAATCTTTTCGGACTTTCTAGAGAAAAGCATGGAAGTCTTCATGGACGACTTTAGTGTCCATGGAGACTCATTTGATCATGGTCTAGAGAACTTGACTAGTGTGTTGAAGAGATGTGAGGAGCACAACCTCGTCCTCAATTGGGAAAAATGCCATTTTATGGTAGAGGAAGGGGTTGTACTCGGTCACATTGTCTCTAGTAGGGGTATTGAGGTTGATGGTGCCAAAGTTGCGGTCATAGAGAACTTCTCACCCCCTTCCAATGTCAAGGGAGTGAGAAGTTTTCTAGGCCATGCCGGGTTTTATCGGCGTTTTATCAAGGATTTTTCAACAATAGCAAAGCCCTTAACCTCATTACTCCTCAAGGATTCCCCCTTTGTGTTTGATGATTCTTGTCTTGAAGCTTTCAATAGGTTGAAGAGAGCATTGGTCACGGCACCGATAATCCGGTCTCCGGATTGGAATCTTCCCTTTGAGATAATGTGTGATGCTTCGGACTTCGCGGTTGGTGCGGTACTTGGGCAAGTTGTGGATAAGAAGCATCATGTGATATATTACACAAGCAAGACTCTTGATCAAACTCAATGTGGATATGCTACTACCGAAAAAGAAATGTTGGCAATTGTTCATGCCGTGGAGAAATTTCGGCAATACCTTGTTGGGTCTAAGGTGGTGGTTTACTCCGATCACACCGCCTTGAGACAATTGATGGTGAAGAAAGATGCAAAGCCCCGGCTCTTGAGATGGGTCCTTCTTCTTCAAGAGTTTGATTTAGAGATTAAGGATAAGGCCGGTTCGGAAAATGTTGTTGCCGACCACTTATCTAGATTGACCGTTGAAGACCATGGGATACAAGACAAGAGTGGACCCATAAATGAGTGGTTGCGGGATGATGGACTCATGGAAGTTACCGCCAAGACCCCTTGGTTTGCGGATCTTGGAAACTACATTGTGAGTGGTTTCCTACCGGATGAAATGGAACCAAGAGAAAGGCGGAAATTGAGAAATGATGCTAGGAGATACTTTTGGAATGATCCCCACTTGTTCCGCAAGTGTGGGGATGGAATGTTCCGGAGATGTGTTTCAAGAGAGGAGGGCTTGGAGATTGTTGACCGAGTTCACAATTCCGCCTATGGAGGACACTTGGCCACCTCGAGAACAATTGCCAAGATCCTCCAAGGTGGGTTTTATTGGCCCTACATGTTCAAAGACATTCACTACTTGGTTAAATCTTGTGATGCTTGTCAAAGAGTTGGGAACATTGGGAAGAGAAGTGAGATGCCCTTGACTAACATATTGGAGATTGAGCTTTTTGATTGTTGGGGCATAGACTTCATGGGACCCTTTCCCAACTCTTGTGGAAATGAATACATCTTGGTTGCGGTGGACTATGTATCCAAATGGATTAAAGCGGTTGCCTCCCCCACCAATGATAGCAAGGTTGTAATGAAGCTTTTTAAAGGCACGATTTTTCCAAGGTTCGGAACACCAAGAGTAGTCATAAGTGATGGCGGATCTCATTTCCGCAAAAGTACCTTCAAAGCTCTACTTGAATCACATGGAGTGCGGCACAAAACCGCACTTGCCTACCACCCTCAAACTAGTGGGCAAGTGGAGGTTTCTAACCGCCAAATTAAAGCCATTTTGGAGAAAGTCACCAACAAGAGCCAGAAAGATTGGTCCCAAAAGCTCCCGGATGTCTTATGGGCATTGAGAACCGCCTTCAAGACACCACTTGGCACCACCCCGTATAAACTTGTGTACGGAAAAGCTTGCCATTTGCCGGTGGAGTTGGAGCATAAGGCTTGGTGGGCTCTTAAAGAAATGAATTTTGACTTTGATGCCGCCGGAGAAGTGCGCTTTCTCCAAATGAATGAGCTTGAGGAGTTGAGATTGGAGGCTTATGAGAGCTCCAAAATCTACAAAGACCAAACGAAGAAATGGCATGATGCCAAGATCATGAAGAAAGAGGTAAGTGTTGGCGACCTTGTTCTCCTTTTTAACTCCAAAATCAAGGTGTTTAAGGCAAGCTCAAATCACGATGGTCCAGGACCCTTTAAAGTGATGAAAGTATTTCCTTATGGTGCTTTCGAGCTATAGAGTGAAGAAGGGGGAACTTTTAGGGTCAATGGGCAAAGAATCAAGCGATACTATGACGGCGATAGCAAAGGTCCTATTGAAGTGCTCTATCTCGGGAACCCCTCCCGAGGAGAGGGAAAGTTGAAAATCTCAAGAGTGAATTGGTTTGGTGGTGTTCCACAAGAACCACCATTTGTAAATAGCATGCATGTAGATAGAGTGTGAGATAGTTTGGATTGGACATTCTTGACAAAGTTGAATTTGGAGTCGTATTTTGTCAATTTGGATTGGTGACGGAGGTCACTTTTGAAGAACACAAGTTTTATTTTCGTTGACCCGAAATCCCGACATCATGCGTCGGAGTAATTGTGGAAAACATGAATCCCGGGGTCAATGAAAAAGCTCAAAGTTGAGTTGAAGAAAAATTGAGCAAATTGGAAGAACACAACAAAAAAATAGCTGTGTGTTGTGTTTCGGTGGATGGCAACGGTGCCCACCGGCAATGAGGCCAAACAATTTTTTTGAAAATTGAAGTTGTGGTGTGTTTTTTGCCGGTAGGCCGACAAGCAACCGGCTCACCGGCATAACACACCTGGCAAGTTAAAAACACGAAGAAATGATGTTGAGGAGTGTGTTTTTGCAGAAAAACAAGAACCGCCCACCGGTAAGACACACTGAAGACTTGGACATTTTTGAAAATTGGTGAAGAAGAGTGTTTTGCCGGTAGGCGACAGCAAACCGCTCACCGGTAAAACACTCATATTATAAAGTGGGAAGTTGGATTTTTAGTAGGAGTGTGTTTTTGCTAAGCGGCGGCAAGAGCTCTCGCTCACCGGCGAGTAACACACCGGTATTTGGGAAAATCAATTGAGGAGAGTGTTTTTTGCGGTGGGACCGGCAGCCGGTTGGTCCACCGGCAGCGAGGTCAAAGATTTTGAAGAAGAATTTCGAAAAATAGAAAATGAGGGAGTGCGTTTTACCGTGCAGACGGGCCATTTCCGGTTCGCCAACCAGTAAAGCACACATTCGACGCAAATTATAACCCGTGTTTCCCCATTTCTTCATTTCATTTCCTCTTTCTTCCTTCTTCATTCCTCCATAATTTTTCCCCCTTTTCAACCCTAACTCCATTAAAACTCAATCAAACTCCCTCCAACCTTCACCAATCTCCTCCAATCATCAAAATGGCCGGAAGAAGAACAAGGGCCGACATAGCAAGGGACCAAGCGGCATTGATTGCTCAAGCGGCGACCGATACTTACCCCGATCCGGACTTTCCCACTGTCGAGTTTACCACACCTATGCAAAAGGGTAAGTTTATTCTCTTTAAAAATCGTCCCCTCACCCCTACTAAGTTCCTTCATCATCCGTCTTTGTGTACCCTTGGGATTGCTAGGGAGACGGAAACTTTGTTTGCGGGGTGCGGCATGAGGGGGATATTTACCATGCATGAGTATACTTACCCTCGGATCACATGGGAATTTCTGAGTAGTCTTAAGATTAACAAACACCAACTGGGATGGTAGCTACCCTTAGCTTTAGACTCATGAACCGGGAACATAGCATTACTTTGGGTCGGTTGGCTCAAATTTTTGGGCTGGAAAATGCGCCGTCGCATACCCCGCCACTCGATTTTCACTACTCCCGTGTTTGGAAGGCGATTTCGGGCCTTGATGATCAACCGGGGTGAAAAGGCCGCGTCAAGTTGCCACAATCCCGTCATTCGGGTGTGGCATAGATGTATGGGGTGCACCGTTCTTGCGGTGGATGAACCTTGGGTGTTTAGGACCCACGAGCTTGAAATATTAGGGTCCTACTTGTTCACAAAACCCACCCCCTTCCGAATTAATGTGGCTCACTACCTCGCCCTTAACCTATCCAAGATTGCAAGTTCTCCGGGGCATAGAACCCCGATACATGTGGGTGGCATGATCACCCGAATTGCCCGCAACTTGGACCGTCCGGTTGACCTTTCCACGATGAATTGGATAGCCGGGGACACCTACTTGACAAAGCACTACATGACCACCAAGCTTGAGTGGTTAAAGGTGAACCCCTTTGACGACCTTGAATATTGGCAAATCAATCATAAGAATTCAATCCGGCTTCCAAATGCTACCGCGGTAAAAATTGAAAAGGACAAGGAGTTCTATCTCCTTGACATTGAAGAAGACCCTCCAACCGACCAACCTCCTCCCAATATTCCACGGGTTTATTCTAGGGACCGTAGACGCGACACTCCCTCCTCCCTACGATATGCCGCGCCTCAAACTCACCAACCACCACCATGGCAATTTCAACAAGGAGAGACCTCCTCCTCGGGTCAACCTACTTATCCACCCTTGCCTCCATCTCTCACCGAATGGATGGAGAGGATGGACATTGCCACGGCGAAGGCCGCTAGTGAGAGGGACGTGTTGGGGAGAAAGTTAGACCGGATATACTATGATCAAGCTACCGGTACTTATCCCATCTATGATGATTTTTGTCGACGGGAGTACGTGGGCTATGAGGACCCTCACCCCTCTTATTTCACTTGGCCCGATGGAAACTACCCAAAGGATGGGAAATTGGTCCGCGGAGGCTTTAACCTCCAACCGGACTACTTTGCGCGACCCGTTTTCCCGCCTATGCCCGAGTCTAGACCGGAGGGGCATGATGCCCATTGGTTAGGGGGAGTTCGGCCCTATTTTGCTAGTGATGCGGGTGCATCGGGGTCCGGTGGTGGTTTCACGGGAGGAGATAGCGGCGTGATGAATATGAGCGGTGATTTCACGGGAGGTCTTATGGGTGACGGCGGTAGTGGAGGTAACTTCACCTTCAACCCCGAGGATTTAGTTCAAGGCTCCGACTTGAATACCGGAGATGATTTCAATGATGATGATTTAGATGATGTGATGGGGTCTTAGTCCCAAGAGGCCGAGTTGATGGCCTATTATCGCTCCCTTTTCAATCCGAAGCCATTGGTATGCTCCTCACAATCAATCCAAATGACAAATATGACTTCTCCCTTTTATCCAAATTTCTCATTCATGTTTAAATTTTTCGCATGCATTTAGTTGATAATTCATTTAGTTGCATCATATAGGATTGCATTAGATTTAAATTTTGTAATATATTGTCACATTTAGTAATTGCATTCACTTAGCATAATTTGCATTGTCATTTCAATTTTGCATATAGAATAGAGCATGCATTGCATTTTCAAAATAAAAACCAACTAAAAATTGAAAAATGACCAAAAAACCAAAAACATGTTAATTTATTTCACTAATTTGCCCTCCCATGTTTATAAATAAGTGTGGGGAGGGCCCAAAAAAAAAAAAACAAAAATATGTCTTTTAATTTGTACTCCCTCCACACATTTATTTCCATTTGGAAGTAATGTAAATAAATAAGTGTGGGGAGGGAGTTTTCATATCAAAAAAAAAAAAAAAAAAAAAAAAAAAACCCAAAAATACGTCTTTTAAATTTTTCAAACCCAAAAATCACAAAAATATGTTATTTTGCCTTTGAAAAATCAAAAAAAAAAATCAAAAATATGTTCCTTCATTTTTCTTATTCTCTCCCTATGCTTTTGTCCATTGAGGACAATGTACATTTCAAGTGTGGGGAGGGAAATATCCACCCTTGTGAATATTTGTTTATAATTGTAAATGTTTATAAATTAGAGAAAATGCCTAAAAATTGAAAAAAATTGAAAAATTTCTGAAAAATTCAAAAAAAAAAATTTGCATTGTTTATATATGTTTTGTCTAACCTTTGGCATGGCACATTGACCACTTGAGGCAAAAAGGAGCTAGAAGACCGCTTGGTATAATCCCTCCTATCTCTTGCTCCTTTTACTATTCTTTCTTTTTGGTATCTTGGATATTTTGAAGGAGAATGGGAATTTTGTTGCTTTGGGTGTCTCCTTTGGAGACCGTTTGGAATTTTGGTGTTGATGTGCTGCTAGGTTTAGCCAATTTGTTGCATGTTTCATTTCGTGTTTGTTTGAATTTCCGCATGCATTTGTTCACATGTAAATACTTGTTGCATTTCTTTCTTTTGCATTGAGTTTGTAAATAAGTTTTTAAGGAAGAACATGGTCAAAGGAAGGGAACCAAGTACCCCCATGATGAACTAATGTGCCCAAAACGTGCCTTTCCCCTCCTCGTGACTCGCACCCGTGGCCTCTTAGTTAGCCGAGGAAGGGGGAGCTTGACCAATGAGTCTAGACCGAACTTGTGAGACCTTGGGCCGTAGGCTAGACCTTTGGCTCGACTTAACTACTCAAAGGTAAGGGTAGAGCCTCCTAGGGCGGGTACATTCATACCCCGCCCTCATCTAGGTTCGAGAGTAGGCCTCCTCGCGAGGCGTGTCACATCTTTACGCACAAGTGTGTCGCATCGTCCTTAGATCATGAAATTGCATTACATTTTTGTACATATAATATGAAGCAAAAATCAGTTTATATGAACCTCACAATAGCCAAATAGCCTTGTTTTATTCCCTACATTATCTCCCTTTTTGATTCACCCCCTTTTGAGCCTTAGCCTTTTCATTGGCAAACCCACTAAATTAACTACATTCCATAAACACCTTTCCTTAATCAAGAATTGGTCGGTTTTGTAGTTGTGTTGTAGGAGGTGATTTGGGGCATAGTGATGGATAGCTCACATATCCGTTTGGGTCGGAACTTGGTATGAATTTGGCATCATATATAAATAAGAGGTTTTGAAAAAAAAAAAAAAAAAAAAAAAAAAAAAAAAAAAAAAAAAAAAAAAAAAAAAAAAAATAAATAGAAAAAGTCATGAAAAATCAAAAGAAAAATGAGTTATGTTGTATATATTTGTTTGTTGTCAAGAAAAAAAAAAGGCGAGCAACACCCCTACTCATCATTTAAAGGGGTAGAAAAAGCCGTTGCTAAATAAAAAGGGGCAAATTGATGTTTTTCCAAAAATGAGTCGGGTCTACACATTTTTTGCATGGCTTTGGAAACCGAGTCGTTGTTACGGTGTAGACGTTACCATTTGTTGAAATAAAAGGAGTTTTATCAAATTTTTCCTACTTGAGTTGGGTTTATGCAATTTTTGCATAGTTTTGGTCATCATTGCTATGTTAGGGCATAGACGTGTCTCGTGTGTTGCAATAAGAGATGGGATGTGATGTGTCGACGATTCTTGATTTGAGCCCCACATGTCCAAACGGTGCTTGCACCAATCCCGTTTCGACCTTCTCCTTAGCCCCGTTGTAACCCTTGCTTCATGCTTTGTGCATTTTTCCCATTGTTTGCATTTCATTGGACATAGGACGGTGTTACACATTAGATTGCGGGCACGTTTTCGCTAGTCGAGTTAGTTGAGTGATTTTGGTTACTTTTTTCACAAAAATCACCTTGTTCTTTCATTGAGTGACGAGTGAAAACCGTGAGGAAGTCGTTGCCTTGGTCTCCTTAGTCATGGGTCCTTTGGTTGAATCTTGTGTCGGTTTTGTAATTCTCGGCGGACTTGCCCTTTCTTCCCTTTCCCCGCTCTTGAATTAGTTTCTTGAGCATTGGTCACACAAGGGTTGCTTTTGTCACATTTAGGGGATTGGCACCTCAATTGGCACTCCGAGACAGTACTCCGACCGAGACCATGTTTTGTTATTTGAAAAATCCGACCACTTAGATGAGGAAAGTGGATCATTTTGTTAGATGCATTCTATTTGTTGATTATGTGATTTCATGATGAATGTGTCAAAAGTTTTGTAGCAAGACCCAACTTGCCTTGCAATAGGGCACTCTCCCCTCATGGGTGTCAAATTGTGAGTTGAAGGGGCGTTGAGTGCGCTAATACTCGATCGGCTTAAGTAGTAGTTTAGTTGAGTGATGCTTATATTGTGCATCCGCTCTCCATATCTATCATAATAATGCTTTGTACATTTGGTTTAAGGACTTACTCGGGGACGAGTAAGGATTAAGTGTGGGGAGGTTGATACACGATTAATTTACTCCTAATTCCCTCTTTCTTTTATGCATACCGACTCATATCGAGTCGGTTTCGGGTGTTTTTCCTTGCGTTTTGTGCCCAATGCCCGTACTTGTTACCTTGTGCATCCTTTTGTAGGAAACGACCCAAGTATGGAGAATTCGGGGCAAGAAAGGCACCCCATTGCCTTTACATGAAGAAGAGGTGAAGAAATCTTTGAAGAGTGTGTTTTTGCGGGGCCGTGGCCAGCCTGGTCTAGCCACCGGCAAAACACACCCAGAGAGAATGACTTAAGATTTTTGAAGAAAAGTTGAGGAATGTGCTTTGCCGGCAGGCCAACAACGCCCACCGGTAAAGCACACAGCAGTGGAATTTATTTGAAGAATTTGGTGAAAAAGAGCTTGGCCTCGCTGCGGTAGGAGCAGCACCGTGCCGGTCAACCGGCATTTCACGCATCCAAAGTCTGAAGAAGGTGTTTTTTGCAGGAGGCGCAACGCCCACCGGCAAAACACAGATGCGGATGTTTTAATTCTTTGCACGGTTTTGCGGTAGGGGCACCATACGGGGCGGGCACCGCAAAACGCAGCAGACGGGATTTTGGGCTTTTCTTCCTCTTTTCTTCCTAATCTTGTACAAGCCTATAAATACCCCCTCTTAAACCCTTTTGTACACATAACCCTAGATCTGAAAAACATTCCATTTTATTGTAATACCTCCTTAATCAAGCACTAATCTTTCAATAATTATTATTAATATTTAGCAAGAATTAGTTAGTTCTAGTAATAGTCAATTGTTTACACTTGTTTGTTGAAGTTTGTATTGGGGATTTTGAAGGGTTTTCCTTCTTATTAATCAATCAAGCCTTCATCTTTCCTTTTGTTGGTATAATTCCTTTCCTTTCTTTTACTTGTTTATCATTTGTTTACATTTTCCTTGTCCTTTGATATTGCTATAACATTCATCATGTCTCCTCCTTGTGTTGTTTGCTTTTCTTCTCTATCTAGCATAATTTCCCTTAACATGAGTGAGTAGATTCCCTCTAGGGTTTAGGGTGATTCTTTATGGAATTTAGGGGCATGATTCTTTGAATATTTTGGTCTTTGGTGAAATTGTTTAACTTTCCTATTCATTGCACTCAAGGTGTTTGTTGATTTGCTCAAGTGAAAGCTTTTGCCTTTCTTCCTTTATTGCTTAATTCTCCCTTGGAATGAAAGTTTTTTGGGGGTCTTGATGTGTGTCTAGGAGGGGTGGGAGACTTAATGAAAATTAGTAGCCACCTTTAAGATAGCCAAGACATTGGTTCTTCATCTTTGGTTAATCTCTCACCATTGACCCTTTTTGATCTTCATGTTTGCCCCTAAACCATATTGATGACCCCGAAGGCCCTAGCTTTTAATTAACCGTATTCATTATCATCAACTTGTTTGTATTTTGCTCTAGTGATTATAACCAAAACCCTTTCTTTTAAATTTTGATTAAACTTGACTCCTAATTGAACTTCGTAGCAACCCCCACCATCCTTGAGTTCGACCCCGACTAAATACTACGCTTTTTCGGGTTTTATAAATAGTTTTGGTATAGGAAGTAGACGACAAATTTCCGACTATCAACACCACTCGAGAAGACATGCCTCGCTCTTGTGTGGGCAACGAAGAATCTACGCCATTACATGCTTAGCTACTCCGTCAAAATATACTCCAAAATGGATCCCGTCAAATACCTCTTCGAGAAACTCGTCCTCAACGGACGCCTAGCAAGATGGACTTTGATGCTCTTAGAGTTCGATCTCAAGTATGTGCCTCTGAAAGTTATAAAAGGGCGCGCCGTCGCCGAGTTCTTCGCAGAAAATCCCATTAATGATACACAAACAATAGACACCTGGTCATTTCCGGACGAGGATATACTCCAAACAGATGTAGACTCCTGAGACCTCTATTTTGATGGAGCGTCGGACTTAAAAGGATTCGGAATAGGAGTGTTGCTCATTTCTCCTGAAGGCGAGCATACACCACTCTCTGTCAAACTAGACTTTGAGGTGACAAATAATGCGGCAGAATATGAGGCTTGCCTCATTGGACTACAAGCAGAAGTAGGTCTAGGCATCGAGAATATTCGGGTACATGGAGATTCATCTTTGATCATCAACCAAATTACGGGATCTTGAAAAATTCGGAGTGAAAGCCTAGCCCCCTATCAAGCCAGGATAGACCAAGTTGCCCAATTCTTCGATCAAGTAACCTACCTACACTTACCTCGAGAAGAGAATCAATTTGCAGATGCTCTTGCAAAACTTGCATCTTTGATTAATATGCCGGATAATATGGTAGAAATGCCTTTATGCATCGAACGACGGTTAGAACCGGCTTATGTGCACCAAATTACAGATGAAGAAGAAAACCCAGAGGAACCTTGGTTCCAAGCAATCCTGAACTTCAAACTCAACGACACCTATCCACCGGATATGGACAAGAGGGGAAAACGTGCTATACGCCTACTAGCTTCCCAATACGTCCTCATGCAAGGAGAATTATGTAAAAGAACGCCTCTTGGCGTAATCCTGCATTGCCTTGATTATTCACAGGCACAGAAAGTAATGGAAGAAGTCCACAATGGATAATGTGTCCCTCACACGAGTGGACCAATGATGGCAAAGAAAATCACACGTTTAGGATACTATTGGACCACAATGGAATCCGATTGCATCAAGTATGTCAGACATTGTCATAACTGCCAAATTTTCGAGAATGTGCAACATGTCCCTCCTTCATTACTCTACACCATGACATCTCCTTGGCCTTTTTCTGCTTGGGGAATTGACATCATCGGAAAGATCACCCCAGCCAGAACATGAGGTCACTGTTTCATTTTGGTGGATATCGACTATTTCACCAAATGGGTAGAAGCGGCTTCTTATACTAGGCTCACAGCCAAGAACGTAGCAAAATTCATACAAACCAATATCATCTGTCGATGCGGTTGCCCACATGCGATCATCAGTGACAATGGATCCCATTTCCAGGCTGAGACTGAGCAATTGTTAGCCAAGTACAAGATCAAACATCACCATTCCTCGCCATATAGACCACAAACTAATGGTGCAGTAGAGGCGGCAAACAAAAACGTTGTCACAATCCTCAAGAAAATGATTGACAACTATCGAGATTGGCCAAGCAAGATACCATTTGCCTTATGGGGATATCGCACATCTGTTAGGACGCCTATTGGGGCCACCCCTTTCTATTTGACTTACGGCATAGAAGTCGTGCAACCAGTCGAGCTCGAAATACCATCCTTGCGTATTTTACTCGAAAGTCAAATCCCAGAAGCCGATTGGAAGAGGGATAGGTATGAAGAACTCATCCTCCTGGATGAACGTAGATTGCGCGCATTTCATAATATGCAAATGTATCAGGCACGTATCAAACGAGCCTTCAACAAAAGGGTTAAGCCAAGGAACATCAAAGAAGGAGACTTGGTTCTCAAATCAGTTAGAGCTCTTTTACCTGTCGATCCGCGAGGAAAGTTTAAACCCAACTGGGCCGGACCGTTTCTGGTCAAATCCATACTCCCGAGGGGTGCAGTTAGGATCACAGACTTAGATGGGAATGAATTTGCCAACCCAACAAACCTCGACCAACTAAAACGTTACTATGCATAGAAACAAAACGCGCCTCGCATAACCTCACGTGTCGCTCCTGTGGCACGGAATATAAACAGCCCCTGGCCAGCTGAAATAAGCTAATGTCACCTTGCTCTTGCATTTTGACAAATCGTCATCCTCATATCATCAAATAAACTGTATTGTGCTTTAAGAGTAAGTAAAGATCATGCTTATTTTCTAGTTCGTTACAAGCTCTTGCTTAGAACAATTATTCTTTTACATTTACTTGAACTACGCGCAAGGGTTTGATTTAATTTTTTAAAATGAATACGTAAGCAATCCTTCAGAGGATACAACCCATTTATCTTTTGAATGTAAATAGAAGGACATTTGCATATGCATTTGAAATTCGGCAAGAATAATAAAAGAAAATTACAACGGTTCATAACCATTTAACCTTTTATTTCATTTCTTTCCATAATAATAATAATATTCCGTATAATAAATAAATGCTAAAATAAATAGGCTAAAATTCTAAAAACCCCACCATAATAATAATAATAATAATAATAATAATAATAATAATAATAATAATAATAATAATAATAATAATAATAATAATAATAATAATAATAATAATAATAATAATAATAATAATAATAATAATAATAATAATAATAATAATAATAATAATAATAATAATAATAATAATAATAATAATAATAATAATAATAATAATAATAATAATAATAATAATAATAATAATAATAATAATAATAATAATAATAATAATAATAATAATAATAATAATAATAATAATAATAATAATAATAATAATAATAATAATAAATAATATCAAAGACTTAGGCTATTTTTCCATTTTCCCTTTGTCTTTGTCATTCTTATCATATTTCTTGTCTCGACCACGAGCCGGACGCTCCTGCGCTATCTCAGACCTAATCACCAACGGTCTCTCTCGTGGTGTAGCCTTGCCATTCTTATCCACCACCTTTTCCATGGCAGGAGAAGTCTTCGGTTTCTTCGATGGATGAACAACTCGAAATCCGGCTTCTTCCTCTCCCTCGGTCAAGTGCTTCTCTTTCTCTTTCTCTACATCACGAACCTTGTAGTCAACAGGCTCGCGTTTATTTAGTCTCTCGCATTCCTCAGGAGTAGTAGCTTTCCTCCACTGTAGGTAGGAATTTGATATCCATAGTCCACTAACAGAAGAGTTTAGGAACCACATGTTTCTTTGAGCCCATTTGAGGACCCACTCTCTTCGGCTCTCAGTAGTAAGCGCCATGGCAGTCTGAGGAACAGTATTAAGCTTCGGAATCGTCTGCTTCAATCCAACCTGCCTCATCAGCCTCTCTGGGAAGATGCATATCATGAATTCCAAGTCGGGAATGTGCACCGATCGGGTAGGATCCAAGGACGATACTCCAGTAACAGACTTAAGATGCCACCATGGTACGATCCATCTAATCAAGGGACCATCCTCGCTCTTCAACTTGTTCTCCCAGTAGTTGCAGACTCGAGTAAAGTCCACCATGTAAAGTCTAGTCCTCATTGCAATTGAGCGAGCATGATAAGCAGGAACATTAACTGGGGGCTCGATCAATCGAAGGCGCTCCATAAGCCAAACCTACCAAAAGCAGGTATTAGTATTCGAAAATAAAAAAACAAACAAAAAAAAAAGGAAGAAAGAAAAGTGTGTTCTTTTACCTGCAAAATGATGGGACTTTCCAAATAAGGAAGGTCGCGGTTGGCTTTCCTGTTATCTAACCCCAACAGGATCTCTCCTAAACATAGGCAAGCTGGGCTCCTGCGCAGCTCCATCTGCTCAACTAGGCTCAAATAGCGAGGGTCACCTCTCATATCATCATCAACATGCCCTTTGATACGTGCATTTTATATAGTCTTTTTAGCCTATTTTATGCACGTATTTCTATGCTTTTATCGTGGTTTTATGCTACGAAATGCCCCGAATATGCTACTTTGGGTTATTATGTCTTATTTGCAGGTATGGACCCGAAAGGAGTGAAATCAAGCTATTTACCGTCCATTTTTGCATGCATTTGGAGGAAGAGATGATTTGGAGCGGAATTATAGCTGTCTTGGGATGCGTGAAGGTGTTTTGGGAGCTAAAGGGACAAGTCAAGGCAAACTAACGAGAATTACAAGTCTTGATGTCAAGATCCACTCGATCGAGTGCTTTTCTAGTCGATCGAGTGGTTTAGGAGTCAATAATCAGTCGATCGAGCTCTATTCTAAGTCGATCGACCAGTCCCTTATGAGTAATCAGTCGATCGAGCACTATACATGGTCGATCGAGCTGTTTTCTGGCTGAGTTTGCTCGATCGAGTGATTTATCTACTCGATCGAGTGGATTATCTTGTGATTTTGGGCTTTTTAGGTTTAATTCCGTCATTAGGTTTAACCTTTACTCCTAATTTCTTATAAATAGGAGTAAGGGTTGTCATTTGTAATCCAAGAATCTGGGGGATCAACATACGTTACTTTCCCCTGTCACTTTCTCTGTTATTTGTTCTTTCATTTAGGATCATTTATATCGGTAATTTCTTCCCTCTTTTTTCTCTCTTTTATTTAATGTTTATTATTCCTCTCCCTCTTTATTTATTGTTCTTGTTTATTTCATGAGTAGCTAAATCCCCTTAGTATGTTAGGATTAGGGAAGCCGTGGTGGTAGCGATGCTTTAAGCGTATTAAATAGATTAGCCTTGCGATAGGAATTGTATTAGGCAATTTAATTGTTATCCGGTCGAATGAATGCATGCAGGAGACCAATAATTCTAGTTAACCCCGACCTAGATCGAAAGATTGGAAGGGAAGGCTTGCTTAATTACAATAGGGTATTGCAGTGAGGGCGAAAGTTAAGCTGTTTACGCTCTAGGGCGGTTTAAGGACCGAAAGGTGACGACCATAGCTCTTCTTATCAATAGTCTAATCGCCTTAGTATTCCCGATAGTATAAGATCGATAGCGCCACGGTGGACCGACTCCTAGCATACTCCCTTTTCTTTTGTTAATTTCTCTTTTTTATTTCTCTTGCTTTAGTCTTTAGTTTAGTTAGCACAAACCTTTCAAACCCCAAAGAGTGACATTAGACAGGATAAATAGACAAATAGATAGTACACCGCCTCCCTGTGGAGATCGACCCTACTTATCGCTGACTTCTGTTAGTTATATTTAGGTATTTATTTTTGGTGTAGAAACGACCGCATCAAATTTTGGCGCTGTTGCCGGGGAGGCAATCTATTTATTTATTTGTTTAATTTTATCTGTTTTTAGCCTCAGGGGATTTTTCCCTTGAGGCTGTTTTAATCTTTTGTTTAGTCTTTGTTTTGATAGGCCTTACAGGGTACTACCTAGACAGTTCTAGGTGAAAGACAGTCAAAGGGAAGGCTTGAGTACCTTTGACCCATCACCGATGTCCCATTATATGGAACAGTCGGTGATCCGCTACGGGAGATGTGGTTCTGCGAGCACAATGCACGTTTTTGTAGTTGTGCCGCCACATCCGCCCTATCAATGGCCACCGCAACAAGATTCCCCCGATATACAAGAAGAAGACCTTGCGGAGCTGAAATTCTTGATGGAGGCACTTGCATTCCAAGTGCAAGAATATGTCTCGCGATTTGATGAGCTCGAGTCTGCAGTTGCTCAATTAGCGGTGAGCTGGAGAGAGAAGAGATCGCGGAGTCGACATATTTAATGAGAATGCTTGTGTCACAAATGCAAGAGAGTGATAGGGATATGGATACTCGAATCCTTGCGCTGAAGTCACAAATAGCTCAGTTAACAGCTGAGATGCAAGAAGAAGAGGTTTATCTTGCTGAGAGCGGTTTTTCTCCTAAGGAAACCGTGTTGCCCAATGATGAGGATGACTTCTATGACTCGGACGACGAGTTCCTATCATATTTCACTACCCCACGCGAAGATTTCAGCGCTGTACAGGAGGAATCACTCGATCGAGTGACAATTATTGGTCGATCGAGTGATTTTCCAGAAGACAGTCCTCGATCGAGTAATATCCCTTCTCGATCGAGTGACATGCAGGAGGATAGTTCTCGATCGAGTGATGTTTGTACTCGATCGAGTGAAATGCGGGAAGAAATTGGTCGATCGAGTAATAATTCGATCGATCGATCGATTTGGCCATTGGGAGCTGTAATTCGTCATTTGGGCTTGATTTAGATGACGACTTTGACGATGATAACGGTTATGGTGAATCCCCCTTATTCAAAGCCGAGTTAGATGCACTTGAGGCTGAGATTTACGGGACAAATTCCACTGAGGATGACAAGGAGGTAGCTGAGTCGGTAGTCACTCCTAGCACGGAAGAGGTAATGAATTCTTTTATCTATGATTCCGTCATTGAGAGTGATCAACTTGAGGTATTGAACGATAATTTATTTATTGTTTGTTTTAATAGTAAATTGCCTCAGTTGACTTTTGCTGCGCATCCCAATGCTTTACCCCTTCCCAGTAGGTCGTACAATTTAACGATTTTTCACCATCCTTATCATTGTAAATTCGTTAATCTGAAATGGAGCCCTACTTATTTGACAATTGCTCCCTCGCTCCTATATTTTGTGGATAAATTTAGGAGCGCCCATAGGAAATTTGTTAGACTTAAATGTTTACATATCTTTATTTCCTACTTTGCTATTCCACTATGGTGCTACTTATCTTTGTTGTGTAGCACATGCGCGCCTATTTGTGATTCTGCGCGCTTTGAGCTGTTTTGATTGTAACTAATTATAAAGGCTCGAAGAAAAAAAAAAAAAGGTCGAGCTGGGACCTGACTGAAGCTAGCGCTACCCGGGAGGCAACCCGGCGATCCTATTTTTGGATTTTATTTCATTTAAGTTGTAATAAATGGTTTTATACCATAAAACTTTCTCAGTATGCTTGTTTTGGTTAGTTGCGGGCTGTTTCAATTGCATTTTGCAGGAATTCATCGAGCATCACTCGATCGAGTGGTTTTGCCTACTCGATCGATCACCTTTGCTGAAGAGTCCACTCGATCGAGTGATTAATCACTCGATCGACCACCTGCAGGATGAGAAACCCCTCGATCGACTTGTACCCTCTTCGATCGAGCAGTTTTAGATGGCCATGTCACTCGATCAGCCACTATCCCTTGCTATCGAGTGCCATTGACTTGCATTAGCTTCCTGAGACGGTTTTCCGGGCCCTTAGCAACCTCCCATTTCATGGTCGGTTTGGGGAGGTCCCCTCATTCGCGCATTTTGTGAGTTTTCCGCTTTTACTCTCTTTCTCCTTCAGTTTGCATTTCCTTTCCATGTTTTGGTACAATGAGGGCATTGTACGGTTTGGTTTGGGGAGGTTATGCATCCATATCTGTGTCTGCATTTTGTTTTAATTGCATTTCAGTTATCACGTTTAATTTTCTATTTGCATGGTTTTTTATTTCATAAAAATTCAAAAAAATTCCATAAAAATTGAAAAATTGTCAAAAAATTCAAAAAAATTTCACGTTTATTTTAGCATATAGGTTGAGTCGGAACGGTAGATTTCCATGATGATATTGCACTGCAACTGTCTTTTTGCTTAAGCCTTGCATTGAACTGTTATCTTTTGGCTTTGTCTTTTGCATAATCTACGAGTTAATGTTTAATTTAGCTGAACATATAGACTTGACCTGAAATTTTGGCAACCTACTTATAATTTCTAAGATTTAGAGCCTTATAAGCTGGTGTCATTTATGACCAGTTTCATGTAGGATTGTGAGTAGTATACTCCTTGCATAACATGTTCATCAATTTGCACGTCTATGAAATTCAATTGCTTTTTGCCGTCATACATTCGGGTTAGTGGTTGGTGTCACATGCAGGGAGGTGCTTACATTTCCCTTTCTTTCATTTTTACCCATAAACTCCACATTAGCCAAATTTGCCAGTTGACCCTTTAGCTACATCCAAATTCAGCCTGCCTTGTCAAGCTAGTTTAGGTTGTTCTGCGGTATATATTTCATCGCATCAAATTGTATCAAATATTGGCGCATATTCTATTGAATCGGAGTTGGTAATCTATGAAGAAAGGGAGGATGTTGAGAAAAAAGAATTCAAAAAAAAAAACGTGATGAAAAAAAAAGAATAAAAAAGAGAATTCGAAAAATAAGAAAAAGAAACCGAAAAATAAAGAAAGAAATAAATAAAAGAAATATGAAAAAAATGTTTGGTGAAACGGTTCCTGCTCCTATGTTCTATCTTACATCATATGAGGAGTATGTTCAGTTTGGTTTGGTGAGTTTTATGCCAAATGAAGGGCATTGTGCTTATTCTATAATTGCGTAAGAATGGATGTTGATATATGGTTTTGTTTAGGTACTAGCTTGATCACCTATACCTCCACATTCCCATAAATGTTTTGCCTTTTCGTACCCATTGCCTCACTTTACCATATTTTTGTAAGCCCTCGGCTGTGACGGACCTTGGTTGGTTGGAATGTATGTATGGTAGTTAGAATTGTCTATCATATTAGTTGCATGCATGTTTATGTGGGTCGTAGTTTAGGTGAGCGACTATTTTTCTTTCTCTCTTACATATATATGTTCACCCTTTGCTTCATGAGAGAAAGAGTGACCCGTGAGAGTCCATTATTAAAGGTCTTGCAAGGTCGACGGTTCAGCTACTTTTATAAACATCTTACAACTCGTTTGCATTTGACTGTCTTGCTTTAAGTGTTAGTTTGCTTGCATTAAATTGGCTTAAGTGGACATTTGTAGCTAGCTCTGAGTTATCTTTTTCCGTTCCATTAGCGTATAGTTTTGAGTTTACTCGAGGACGAGTAAAGGTTTGGTTTGGGGAGATTTGATACGTGCATTTTATATAGTCTTTTTAGCCTATTTTATGCACGTATTTCTATGCTTTTATCGTGGTTTTATGCTACGAAATGCCCCGAATATGCTACTTTGGGTTATTATGTCTTATTTGCAGGTATGGACCCGAAAGGAGTGAAATCAAGCTATTTACCGTCCATTTTTGCATGCATTTGGAGGAAGAGATGATTTGGAGCGGAATTATAGCTGTCTTGGGATGCGTGAAGGTGTTTTGGGAGCTAAAGGGACAAGTCAAGGCAAACTAACGAGAATTACAAGCTGTTGATGTCAAGATCCACTCGATCGAGTGCTTTTCTAGTCGATCGAGTGGTTTAGGAGTCAATAATCAGTCGATCGAGCTCTATTCTAAGTCGATCGACCAGTCCCTTATGAGTAATCAGTCGATCGAGCACTATACATGGTCGATCGAGCTGTTTTCTGGCTGAGTTTGCTCGATCGAGTGATTTATCTACTCGATCGAGTGGATTATGCTGACGGGCTGGGCTTTTTAGGTTTAATTCCGTCATTAGGTTTAACCTTTACTCCTAATTTCTTATAAATAGGAGTAAGGGTTGTCATTTGTAATCCAAGAATCCGGGGGATCAACATACGTTACTTTCCCCTGTCACTTTCTCTGTTACTTCTGTTCTTTCATTTCCGGATCATTTATATCAGTAATTTCTTCCCTCTTTTCTCTCTTTTATTTAATGTTTATTATTCCCTCTCCCTCTTTATTTATTGTTCTTGTTTATTTCATGAGTAGCTAAATCCCCTTAGTATGTTAGGATTAGGGAAGCCGTGGTAGCGATGCTTTAACTGTATTAAATAGATTAGCCTTGCGATAGGAATTGTATTAGGCAATTTAATTGTTATCCGGTCGAATGAATGCATGCAGGAGACCAATAATTCTAGTTAACCCCGACCTAGATCGAAAGATTGGAAGGGAAGGCTTGCTTAATTACAATAGGGTATTGCAGTGAGGGCGAAAGTTAAGCTGTTTACGCTCTAGGGCGGTTTAAGGACCGAAAGGTGACGACCATAGCTCTTCTTATCAATAGTCTAATCGCCTTAGTATTCCCGATAGTATAAGATCTGATAGCTGCCACGGTGGACCGACTCCTAGCATACTCCCTTTTCTTCTGTTAATTTCTCTTTTTTATTTCTCTTGCTTTAGTCTTTAGTTTAGTTAGCACAAACCTTTCAAACCCCCAGTAGTGACATTAGACAGATAAATAGACAAATAGATAGTACACCGCCTCCCTGTGGAGATCGACCCTACTTATCGCTGACTTCTGTTAGTTATATTTAGGTATTTATTTTTGGTGTAGAAACGACCGCATCACCCTTGAAGGACGTAAACATGCAGTAGGCAAAACCCGAATGCCCTCCGCCTCGCAACATAGGAGATAGTAGGATCTGCTCTATTTATGAATCGATCAATGAAATCCAGCATTCGGACTCCTTTTGAGATCACAAGACGGTCAACCTCAGCTCTTGTCAATTCAAGCAAATCCCTAAACTTGTTTTTATACCCTTGAGAAGTAGAGGGTATAGCAGGCAAATGTTCCGGGTCCCAACCACCAATTGCAGCAATTTCTTCAGGGAATGGGCAGATATCGCCTCTAGGAAAGGCAAATACGTGATAATTCGGGTCCCAATACTCAAGACAAGCATCCAAGAACGGTTTAACAACCTTAATTAGCTTCAAGCTCAAAATTGATCCAACGTTGTAGGCACCCATATCATGTTTCTCTACATTTGAGAACTCGTTTGTCCATTCTTTGAGACGGATTTCTAAAGTATTCATGATGTATGAACAATTAGAGAGTTTTATGTAATAAGAAGTAGAAAGACGGAAGAATTATGTGAATAAAACCTCCATCGACGTCTATATTTATACTAAAAGTTGTTTCCTAAAATCCGTCAGGACAAACACACTTAGGAAAGGGCGCAGCACTTGCTGCGCCTCTTCAAAGAGACGCAGCTCCTGCTGCGCCTCTTCCTCAGCTGTATTTCTGTGATTTTCCGCGTTGAATATTTCCTAAACCCTTAAAGCATAATTTCCTATTCGCATGGGTTATTATTTTTGGTAATTTCGTCGAATTACTATATTTCGAATTTCCCAATCTTACGGGCACGCATTTCGAGGCGACATCGAAATTTTCGTCATTTCAGCACACTTACCCATTTCTTTTTTAATTTTCTTTTTTGGGGAATCATTTCACCAATTTAATTATTTATTTTCAAACTTAGCCATTTCTTTTTAAATTTTCTTTTTTGGGGAATCATTTCACTCCCGTTTCCCGTCACATTTCAAACTTATATGTTTCCACTTTCATTTTTTAGGGGGTAACCCTCCCTACTGTCCGGTCATTTTCGATAATTTTTTTGCATTTTCTCGAGTCTTTGTCTTGCGCTAATTTAGGCCATGTGTACAAATATGTGTTTTATGTGCAATTTCTATGTAAATGTCGGCAGCATGACGGCATAAACCGTTATCTACTAAACCTGTTCAAAGCTAACCTGCAGGTACAAACAACCCAACAGCAAAGGCACTCAGGCCATCATATATACAACCAAAACGAATATGTACACCAAACTGGGGGTTCGAGCCCGAAATAAAGTCCGAAAGTGCAAAATGAAGGTTCCAAAATGTACAAAAGTCTGTGAAGTACAGCCAACAACAAAAACGACAAAGAGCAACAAACTAATGTTGGTCGCCGCCCAACTCGGTAACTCTCGCTTCGAGAGCAGCGATCTCGGCGTCGCGGACCTCAAGCTCCCTCAGCAGGCGAGCCGTCTCCTCTCGGAACTGAGCTTGCTCTCGCTTTAAGTCACGCTCCCTCTGCAAACAACAAGAATTGGCTCGTGTCAATCATTTCAAACATAAAGAAAGTTAGAAAATTCAAAAATGAAGTAAACGAAAGGTTCATACCTGACGTCCTCGACCGCCAGCAAGTGCCTCGATGGCAGTAGCCCGTAGCCGGTTGGCTACCCTCCACAAAGCCACAAACCGGGATGGTGCAACCTACATTTCAATAACCAAGGATTCTCAATAATTGGATAAGTTTAAACAAGTGTATTCTTATACAAAAGCTGATTAAATTGGGGAGCATACCCTCCGAATCAGATGCTGCCACTCGGCTAGACCAGCATCTCTCACCGCCGCGTCAAAGTCGCGAAGCTCGGAGATCGTCGTCATCCCCGTCGCATCAGTGTACTCGAGGGTCTCGGAGTACACTGGGGGCTCGATGCCCGCCACCTCAACCTCCTGCAAAGTTCAAATGGTTTTCATTAATTGATGATCGTTCGTCATGTTTTCAAGACAATCGAAAGAAGAATAAAGCACTTACCACAACTGGCCAGTACGCCAACCTCCGGTAAAGGAACGCCGAGTAGTCCTCACCAGAAAGAAGGAGGGCGTCGCCACTGACGTCTGCCAAGTCTGCCTCCCTCTCAGCATCGGAAGGCTCCCTGAACATCGTCCGAGGAGGATCGATGGGGACCGTCAGGACATCACGAGAGCACTGACGAGTCAAACGCTCGCCCAAGTACCACACGGGACCCATCGACGTCCTCAGCAGCAACCGACTCGAGCTCCTGGGTCGAAAGACCTCAGCCACAAAAGGAGGGACGCCAGTGTAGTCCGCTTAAGGCCTGGGCACCCGCTATGAAAAGCAAATAAGAGGTCATTCTTATGATTAGTTTTAAAAGAAAGCAATGAAGAAGCAAGCAAAGAAGGATGAGTCGAATGTACTCACGCCCTCCAACTGCATAGCGTTCACGTCCCGTCGACAGACGTCGTGAAACGAACGCTGGCTCTTCGTGCGACACATCACCCAATCCCTCACAACGGGATAGGCTCTCTCCACTGGCTCTGTCCTCTTGGGCGCGAGACTTGGGAAGTAGGAGTACACCAACGCCTGCAAGACAAGGTAATCAATAACGATCCTTCGTGATTCGATAAGAAAAGGAAATGATCTTTCATGATACGAAATGAAGGTTCGTACCTCCAACAACAGTCCAGGGCCAACAGTGGCAGGAGAAGTCCCCTTCTCTATCAACTCCGGACGAACCATAGCCCTCATAGAGCGAATGAGGACCGCAAAACCAGCAGTGACCCAATCCCAACGGCCTAGGCCACTCAGGTCAGAACGGAAGGGAAGAAGCTTCGTCGACAGCCTCTCTCCCTTGTCTCCGAGGTAGATCGAAGACAAGAACCACCAGAGCCACAAACGAGCTCTCTGATCGGCAGTGCAAGGAGGAGGAGCCGTCTCCCTCCCATCGATCACCACCATCGCCGGTCTCTTCCCAACAAAGTAGTCCCGGACATAGGAACTAGGCACCAACCCGGGAACCGCGGCAGCCTTCGGCATCAGGTTCCAACCGATCAAGCTCCTAGCCTCAGCCGAGTCTACCCTCATGGCTGTCTCCGGCCACACCACAGCCTCAGTCCCGCACGGCAAGCCAGAAATTATGCCGTAATCCTCCAACGTGACCCCAACCTCGCTAAAAGGCTTGTTGAAGAGTCTATCACACCCGAAATACTCGGGGGGGGGGGTGAATTGAGTATTTAAAAATTATGCCTACTTTTTATTTTATATCAAGGTAATTAATTACTTAAAGTTTATTGATTAAACTTTAACTAATTAACTAATTGATTATTAACGTAATGAAATGATCGAAACGAAAGATGCAAGGACACACGATATTTGAAGTGGTTCAGCTTCACACGTCGAAGCCTACGTCCACTATTCTCGATTAATAACTTTAGTACCTTACTCCGGATTATAAAATTATCAACCCAACTCGTATAGTTAACACTAACTATAACTCGATTTGAATATCACTAGATATTCGATTTGACTATCTTAAGTTACTAAGAAAGCACTTGATTGTTTTTCTAAGTGTTCACACAATTGAACGAGTAAGAAACAATATGAAGTACTATTATCTTATGACGTAATCTTAAGAAAGATAAGCAATTTAAAGAGCACGACTTTTCGCAATATTTTCAAAAACAAAACAGTAAGACAATTAAGATTTAAACTCAAATATGTTTTGCAAGGATTGTTGTATTTCGAAAAGCTTAGTTACATGAGGAATGATCAAGTGTATTTATAGTATAAGAGAGAACTAGGGTTTGCACGAAACCCTAGGTGTCGTGAGATAGGCGGCAAGGATTACAAGAGATAAAACTTTATCTCTTTTCTAATTTAATCCAAGATATTATAGTTTAGGTAAATAAGATAAAAGTAAATCTTATTTGTTTTCTAAAACTATATCTTTTAAGATGTTTGGATAAGTAAACAAATCAAATCATATATTACAAAGATAGAAAAATATCTTATATAAATATAAGCTAGATTTGATTAGATAGGTTACTTATGCACAACAACTTCACACGCCCCAACGGTATTCAGCTCATGACCGAAACCCTAGGCCCTTACTCATCTTGGATAAAATCTATCTTCTTGAATTAGGGTTAGGTTAAATAAACTAGCAAACCCTAGGTAGCATGACGACCCATAAGTCGTTTTACTAACCAATAGAGATATGCAAGTTACCTACTATAACAACCCATATTTCAACTCTACTATATACACAAATGATTTCGAAATATGTTTAAAGAATTTTATCCTTTGAAAAATGATTTTAAAACTATTAAAATCGTGCTATTAAAATGCTACCTAAAGTTATAGTAGAAACAGCTATAACTTTAAGTTTGGTAAGTAAAGTTATAGGTGAAATAGCTATAACTTTACCTTCCCAATATTCTTAACTTAAGATACCGTCATTAGATGAAGACCTGTACTAACTAATCTTCCTGGAGATCTTCAGTAAAGGATCTTCTCTTTATCTTGACCAAAAGCTCTTCATCTTGAGCTTTGTTAAAGACTTGATCTAGCCTTTTGCTTGAATGATCATCATACTTGAAACTTGTTACAGTTGCTTATGGTGCTTTAAGAATCTTCAGTGTTATAGCTCAAGCTGCTATAACATTACTTGAATGATGCCTCACAAATCTTTAATATTATAGCTAGGAATGCTATAACATTATTTGCTAACTTGTAAACCTAAGTTAATCTGACAAAGACTAAATAAAAGATTACGAGCAAGAGTTTATACAACACGAGGCACACACTTGTCATTATCAAAACATAATCATATATCTATATGGTTCAACACTTGTGAAAAGTAGAGGTCGTGTCCCAAAACCGATCAAGGAAAGCTCGAACAAAGCTAAGGTTAGCCCGAATCTTCCTTCCCTTGATGTCCCTCCAAGCTCGTACCAAGGCACCAAACGCTCCCAGCTCATAGATGGCCCGCTCCTCTGGCGACAACTTCCCGTAAGACTCCATCATCGTCGTGTAGCCCGAGAAAGACCTGATGTTCCCGGCCTCCTATTTTGATTTGAAGCAAGAGCTATATTTAGCTCGAATGAAAGAGAAAAGGAATAGCGAGTAAGAATAAAAGAAGATAAATGAAAAATGATGAGTTCAAGTTACCAAGCTCTTCACCGTCTTGTAGAACAAGTGACCCTCCGCAGCCCAGATGAGGTGTCTGTTGTCCCAGCTCTCAGCCCACTCGGGCGCTCCCCTCAGCTGGTGACCACCTTATCCGACGTTGGCCCGCCTCGGGGCCTCCTCCTCAACAACCTCCTCCTCGACGACCTCGTCCTCAGCAGCTGCCACTGCAGCAGTGAAAGCCTGCTCTAACGCCTCCTCAAGCGTAGGAGAAGGGTCAAGAGCCGTGTCCACGTCCATGGGACCCCTCCCTAACGTAGAAGCCTCATCACCTGCAAGAGTAAAGTGAATTTAGGCCGCGTCAAGTGACGACAAGCTTTAATTAGGGGATTTTCGAGCTTTCAAAGCTCCGAAATTGCTCTTTTCTCGCCATCTTTGGCCCCTTTCACAAAAACCCGACCGCTCATATGGTGATATGGGTCAAGTCAAGTCTAAATTGGAGCCTAGTCATGGGTTCGAGTCAGAATTTCGACAGCATTTCGTTATAACGATGACTATGCCCTAGAAAAGTGTCCTGAAAAAGCCGTCACAAATCAAAATTACGAAATGGGTAGGAAGTTTACCCATCATACAAGGATTCCAAATATCAAGTTTCATCGCAAATGGGCAATCCTAAGGCTATTTTTCGAAGCAATTTACGGTTCAGCTGTGAGACCGTCTCAATTTCACTCAAATGCTTAAAACTCAATGAAAATTCGAAATGAACATATGGTTATGATCCTTATATTGCCAATTATCCATCTGCCAAGTCAATTTTGCAAGGCAAAATCATTCGGGGGAAAATCCCCAAATTTTTGACATTTTTAGGGTTGGAAACCCTAATTTGTCGATCCAAATTGATCAAATACGAAAGATTAATGCAAAGATAATACACATACCGCGATTAGTCATGGCAAATGCAAGCTTTTTGATCAAATTTTGGCGAGAAATGGTTGAAATTTGAGAGAGTATTTGATGAATTTGTGTTTCGAAATTATGAATAAAACCCGTGTTTTATCGAGTTTTTACCCAGACATAGCCACGCTCAGGAAAAGACGCAGCAGGTGCTGCGCCTCTTCCAAGAGACGCAGCTTTTCCTAAGTTTCCCTCCAAATTAATTTTCGAAGATTCGTTATAAGTTCGTTATTTGTGGGCCCATTTTTGGTGCGCCTCTTCCTCAATGCCATATACCATATATTTGGTCCGTTTGATGTTATCCTTCGCCCGGACCCGCATTTTCAAGCCAACTGCGAACTGTTGCAGTATGTTATCAAGACCTCGCTTGCCACAACGAGCGAGTACCCTCTGACAGGTGTTTCGATGCACCTCTATTATGTTCCCCCAACGAGAGTTCTGGACAGACAATTGTCCCTCTCAACACGTGGAGGTCAGTCTCGATTATGTTCCCCCAGCGAGAGTTCCAGACATCCAATTATCCCTCTCAACACGTGGAGATCAACATCGACCTCAAGTTTTGTCGAAGTTTGTTTGAAAACCGACCCGAGCAGATTTCCCCAGCAGTTCCTGCCGACGTCCTGCCGCATCTTCGATTTCACGTTTTGCCTTCCTTTGGAGTCTCAAGGAATCTCAGGTATGATCTCTTCTTATGGCTGGCAAGCCTCCTTATGTAGTCTAATAGACTTTAAGCGACCCTCCCCGATAGTCGACATACTCTAAAATGTTCCCGACGACAGGTCCTTGGCTCAAACCCCTTGAGCCGCCTCGCGTCGCCATAGTCGTCAGGTTGTAATCTTCGATTGACCTGATGGCTATACTTTGACTTTCGCCTTGTCTAAGCCTCAGTCAAAGTGGGGGCTCTGTAGATACCTCATTTCTGCACCTCTCGCAAGCCACCCGGTGATGATTGGGCCGCATGTTTGGTACGCGGAACAATTTATGACAGTTCGTAAGTTTATCGTCAAGTGATAGCTCAAACACTTGTGTCTACCCCATAGTTGTCATCTACGCACCGATACGGTCGTTTTGGCAGTAATTAGAGTACATTTGGAGTCCGGGTCAAAAACCGTCTTCATTTTCTAATAACCGTTTTAAAATGCCGAGTTAGAATATTCTGGAATATTCCGGATACTTCTATTCCATATTTTCAGTCTTTTAATCTCTTTGGCAAATTATATCCCGAAATATTATATAAAATATTAAGGAAATTGAGATCAAACCGCAATTCCATAATAGAAACGCGGAAATCTTTCTTCCGCAAGAGGAAACCACTTGGGAAAGGACGCAGCAGGTGCTGCGCCTCTTCCAAGAGACGCAGTAGCTGCTGTGCCTCTTCCCCAGTCCCTTTCTGCGTATTTTCAAATCTTTTCGAGATTCACTTCCAAAGTTTCTCCGAAACCCTAATGCCTCCGTGTGATTAGTATAAATAGAGACCTTCGGTCCTCATATTTCTCACGCGAGTGTCCGCCCTTCTCTTCTCCCTTTGCATTCTAAGACCACGCTCTTGCTTTTTGGCGTCTACGTGCTTGAACTTTCGACCACGTAAGCTCGGATCCTTCCGAGTACCAGCCTCGTTTTGCATGACCGACCAATTTGACCAACTCCACATCAATCAACTTAATCAACTTTGTTTAATTTCCTCTTAGAGGGCACTTTCGTCGTACATTCGAGTCGAGCATCACTAAACGTTAACTTAGTCAATCTCGTTTCGTCAAACATGTAAGTCTGAGGGTGTAAATCTCTATTTTATTATTGTTCTTTATTTTTGTAATCATTCTTGTAAGGTTTACGTCGAAAACACATTCAAAACCGATTTATAAAACCTTGTTTCAAAACCTTTTTACCGATTAACAGGAGACAAACGTCGAGAAAGGACGCATCAACTGCTGCGTCTCTTCAAAGGGACGCAACACCTGCTGCGCCTCTTCCTGAGGCTGCCGCAGTTCCTGTTTCCTTTCTTCTTCCTTCGTCTTTTGTTTGTCTGTTCGTTTTCGTCTTTGTTTTCAATTGTTCATGTTTCATTAACACGATATTTTTAGCATAATAATTTAACATGTAAATCATTAATCATTAATAAATTATCATCATTAAAATCTCGACTTAAATCCCTTATAATCCATATTTGCGGGTTTTCGTCAATAAAATCAATTCGGGTTTTTAGAGGTTTGATTCATCAATATTGAGTCTCTGGAATTCATCATTGATATATTTGCATCTGTATTTCATCGTTGCCATCATTAGTTCGTCATTAATAGCCTAATTAATTTGATTAGTTTGTTTAATTTGTATCATTAATCCCATAATTAATCTTGTAAATAATTCGTTCTAATTAGTTTTATCCATGTTTTACTGTTTTTATGACTCAATCACATGTAAATAATATGTAAATAACTTCTATCCGAGTCAATTATCAATAATCAAGCATTAAAATCACCCACGAAGATTAACAATTTGCAATTTTCACGACCGGAACCGAACTCAGAATGACGCGGCGTTTTGCTGCGCCTCTTCCAAAGGACGCAGCTCTGCTGCGCCTGTTCCGGGTTGAGTTCTGTCTATGAACTCCCGTTTCTGCCTTGACCTAGTTTATTAATTACGTTTTAATTAACCATTAATCGTATTATCACTGATAATCTGTTCGTTAATTTTTTTTCTTTTCTTTTCTCAGACCATCCGTTTTAAATGTATTTTCGACGTAAATCAATTAATCAATTGTAATTGTTTTAATTTTAATTATTGCATCTATTTATTTTATCGTATTGGATGATTTATTACTTGTTTTCACGTGTAATCAACCCTAAATCATATTTTGACCTAATGCATGTTAAATTACGTGTCTACCGACTTAGTTAATTCTCACATGCTAGGATTAATCTAATGGATGTTGCATTGCATGCATATAACCTTCAACATATCGAGTATAGACGATTTTCCCTAATCATTAGTAGAGGACGCTATCTAGGCGGGCGGGATTAGGTGTTCGATCAAAAGAGCTTCCTAATACGTACCCTCACCTCTTACTCCAGATCTCTGTGAACATCCGTGTTCATTGGCATCCACGAGAGTCATTCTAGACATAGAATGCTAAGGGTAACGAGTTCTTGGTGTTCATGTCACTACTTTGTGTCTTGACATGACACGAGGTATTCGAACAGTTTCCAATTTTCCACAATAAATTGGTGGCGACTCCACAAATGCAAAAGCTTGCTCGCTTTCTACCCGAGCAACTCCCATGGGCCCGCGTCCACAGTAGAGGACCGCAGCCGTGCCCACCTAAGCCCCGCTTATCTCATCCAAGCGATAACCCATGTTCATTAATGTGCACATCCCCTTCTGTGGCGGGTTCCACAGAGGGCGAATCAAGGGCGTGAAGCCACTCCCGCAAGTGACTCCACTCAGCCGAGGACGCACCTCTAGAACCACAGACAATTACACAATCAATTATGCAACAACAACTCCAACACAAAACCAACATGTTATAGATCAACAATAACACAACCACCACCAACAATTATGTAACCGAGTAGAGAAACCCTACCTGGAATAAGCAATCACGAGATCGTCACAAAGCAGCTAATCAAAATCGTTCTTCAACGCAATCACCTCCTATCAAACATACAATCGTACAATCACCATCTAACAAACACAATACTCCCAAAACCCCCAATTTACCCAATTAGGGTTTCAACCAAAATAAACAAAATGGTATAAACATCATACAAGGATCTTACCCACGACACGACGAACTCAACGGCATAAAGAACACGACGATCCAACAACCTTAGCCCTTGGGATTTGATAGAAATGCGAAGAACAAAAGCAATGTAACTTGTTTTCTCTCTTTAAAGGTTTTTAGAAAAGATAAAAGTGATTAAGAAAGTGACGGAAAGCTTTAAATACCAATCACGTGTTACTAACAAAACCCGGCTAAAACAACCCGCAGAACCAACTTACTACTTACTCGATCGAGTGACCCTTACTCGATCGAGTCCCCAACTTACTCGATCGAGTACCCTTCAGTAGAACACTGTTTCGTAAACCAAACATACTTACTCGACAGAGAAAGCCCCACTCGATATAGTACTCAAAGACATAGAAAACCGTAGTATTACAGATTGAGTCAAATTGATGTTTGAAAGTTGTATTTGCTGGTGATAGTACCCATGGTAGCCTGAATTGTGGAGCTTGTCGGGCTGCTGCAAATTCGAGTCGAGGTGAGTGGTGCGGTGACGATGCTGCTACTTGTGGTGGCGCAGGTCTGGACTCGTTGTTCTACTGGAGGAAGAATGGTCCATTATATAGATGAACAGAATAAGGAGATATGAAATGCTACAAGTGAACATGAATTTGAGTGGGTTGACTTTGGTACAATTGAACTTTGTTAATTTGTTAAGCATGTACGAGTAATTCCTCATGATTCGTCTTGACTCCTACTAATCCGCTTGCTCTACTCTTAATCTACTCGGCCTTATTCAATTTGGTACCTACAAAATTAAAATGACAAAGAGCAATAACAAATTCACGAAATATAACCAATATTTATATTATTTATAACTAAGCTACTAATTAGTAATTAAACTAATAAAATGAGCTATTTAATCATATAAACACACAAAATCGAGTTAAATATAAGATAAAAGCATGGGTAAATCGACATTAAATTACTACTTATCAGAAACGCGCCCCCAAGCCTCCATGCATCATCACAACTAAGCACACCTGTCAAGCAACTGCTCCCCACATGACTGAAAATATCATGTGTTGAAAACATAAAAGGGTCAGTTTCAACATTAAAATTGATCACATAAGAGCCCAAATAGAAATCATCACTAAATAATGCACAATATAATCCATCATATGTCAAAGCTTACCCACATGACTCTACCACTCACTCCACCATCCACACACTCGATGACGGCATCGCAACACCGTCACCACCCCGCTGGATCGCAACCCGAGGTACCCGCATTGCAACACGAACCTATTAACCCGGACCATTAATGTACACATCCTCCTTGGGGGTGGGTCCCTCCAAGGAGCGATCTCAAGGCACAAGGTCAATGTCCCACAAATATCTCCTTGCTAATCAACACCCCTCCACCACATCCAAATTCCAATCCTCCCCAATCCAACAATACACACACAATATAGATAACCTCACAATCATATTTAACAATCAAGTAAACTCAACTCATGCCATAATCACCACTGTTACCACAATTCACCTTAATCATGCCTTAATTACCATTAATATTAAGAACACCCAATTAATGTAACATCCACCAAAATACATGCAAGCAAGTATAATATTGAAAGCGAGTAGGAAAATCCTACCTCTACCAAAGTCTCCACAAAGGCAAGTAAGAACAAGTAAGGAAAGTCAAAACTCCTCCTCTATGAAGTCCCCACCTACAATTAGTAGAGTATAATGTATTACAACATGTACTAAAATAATAAATTGTGGTTGCATTAAATATTACTACCATTAATTACCATAACTATCATTAATTACCCATAATTCCACCCAATTACCAAAACCTCCAAATCCTAGGGTTTGAGTGTCTTAAATGAAAGTGTGGAAAATATAAAAGTAAAAGTATGAGATTACTCACCAAGTGATTAGAAATAAGAATATGTAAACAATTCTCTAAGATTCTTCCAAACAAAGTGTAGATCTAAATTTTGAAGATGAAGGGTTGTAGAGAGAAGTGGGAGAGGTTTAGAGAGATGTTTTAGGGTTTAGAAATGAAGGAAACACTGTTCATAGGCCTTATATATCAAGCCCAACACAAAAATCTAGGCCCGCGTAGAAAACTGGGTTCAACCCGTTCACTCGGTCGAGTGGCCAGGGCACTCGATTGAGTGGCCTACACTCGGTCGAGTGTACATCTCACTCGGCTGAGTGTGACTAACCAGACCTAGATTTCACAACTCACTCTATCAGCTCTACTCGATCGAGTAGAGGGGCACTCGGCCGAGTGTTCCCTCACACTCGACCGATTGGGTTACTTAGAAGGGAGGGGTATTACACCTTGTGGTAGTACTCCACCATCATTGGCTAATTTAAGTTTGTAACTGTGATTGCTCATCTAGATACCTGATTTAATATATTACAGAGTAGTTCGAAGGTAGGGCGCCTATTTTTGCCATGTTAAAATATTAAGACTCACTAAGAGAATTCAAGGGAGTAAAGTATGAATCAATTTAAGGATCGTAAGCCAATTCACTTACATCAGAGGTCATCGTTTTGCTTTCTTTGCAAACTCTTTTTTACATGTAATATCATTACTCTGTATTTCTTTTTATTATATAGAGTGACTAATATAAATTTACTCTTATAGTTCAATTTCGGATACAACTAGTTATGAATATCTTTTATTATTACTAACAAACCCCACGCAAGGTATCGAAAGTTTGATACAAATAGGTTCTATGCTCGAGATGACAATTGAATTAGAGTGTATAAATATCTAATATTCCTACCAAAGAAGAGGCAAAGTACTCCACTTGAACATTGAACTTGAAGATGTACTACGTACATAACTGTCTTAATTGATACCTAGTTCATAATCATAGGGTGAATTTACATCTTACCCAACAAAGAGAAACTAAGAACCTACTTAAATGCAAACCTCGTCTATATACACATTAGTTTATTTAATAAACATTAACCACCCAATTTATATTCCACCATTATATTCCATTTAGTCGAGGCTATAAAGCCACCCTCACTAAAATAGCTTGTCACACGAGTCATCTAGTAAAATTGCTCTCAATGATATTATTACTTGTTTGTTTTGTTTCGTACATTGGCCATGAACTCTTCCGGTTTGATTTAATCGCAATTGTTCTGTTCTCCATATACACGATTAACAGTTTATCACCAGTGCTCTTTCTTCGCATATTCTCTTGTTTCGTTTTACCACGCACTGTTAATCTTATTCTTAGTACAAAGACAACTTCACAGTTCACAAACGACGACATCCTTCTTTAGCGAGAGTGCTCTGCTTCGTCCTTGGTTATGACCTCCGCTACCATTTGGAATTGACGATTTAACACGATAAGCAAAAACAATGATAACAATATCATATTTTCGTAAAAAGTCATATGAAAACATAACAAAATTCACAACAACATTAGGCCATACAAAATATGAAGTTGTTATACTTGGATTTGAATGATTGATGATGTCGGTGTGGTGGACATGAGTACTTAGATTAAGCTGTGATCATTATTCATTAATGTCAACATCACAAAAGTGAAGTTTCTACATACTCTACTTTACTATTTGTATATCAATTTATAATTAGTCCAGCAAATAATTTAGCCATAGTCGAACCCGTCGAACAACAAAACAAACATAAACAACTTGGTGAGAAAAATAGTCGAACCCGTCGAACAACAAAACAAAAACATAAACAACTCGGTGAGAAAAGCGACACTAAACAAAAGTTAATTAGAGAGTAGTGATAAGAGATCTCACCAACCACCCAGCAAAAACATTAGAGAGTTAATTTTTCTACGATTTACGTGGCAGAAGTGCAGAACACCTCAAATATATCTCCAAAGGTTTGTCAATTTACGGGAAAATAGCATATGAATTGAGCATGGTTATGTTTTGATATTTATGTATATAAGATCGAGCCTTGTCAATTTGTCATGAGTCTTAACTCTTAAAGCACTGAGTTGGTTAAGAAAAACCTGAGATGTTGACTTTTAAAATATACTATTCGCCTATTCGGTGATTATTTTGAAATCCGATATTAACTCGAGTTTGAACGAGGGTCAATTTCCGTTACAAACTATATTATTACCCAATTTCTAAAGAAACAAACAATTGTGCAAAGTATATTCTAGTACACAAGAATTCATGTAATATTAAAACAAAAAATAGCAACGTTTTTTGTAGTGCACACTCCACAACGGTTTTTCTGTATATAACTAAAATACTAAATACTAAATTAATTAGTGTGAAACAACAAATTTTTCCAAGAAGTTGAAAAACAATGGCAACATCATGCTCCTGCTCACACCGGTGGCATGTTCCAATCTACTTAACAATATTAATCTTCCTCACCGCTGTTGCAATCTCCACGACTTCACCTTCCAACCACCCTCCACCACTACCACCACCTCTGCCACCGCTTCCGATACCGTAACACACTCACTCATCTCCACTGTCGCCACAACCATCCTTCCGATACTGCTTCCGGGTTTGTGGGTTCGTCGAATTGGATCTTGGATCGGGTTGTTAGGTATCATGTTGTCGGTCGAAGGTATAGTTACTTTGAGTTAACTAACTGCATTGCCTGCAAAGACTGTACTGTTAATATTGTTACCAGGAAATGTTGTTGAGGTTACTGTGAATGTTAATGTTTCTTATGGTTTGGTTGCTAGATGAGCTCCTAAAGAGCAGTTCTCTTGGAAAACAACCCTTATACATAGGACATTTATTCCGGCAACAAATTTAGCACAGTTACAAAGATATTGTTTTAAGGTGTCCTAGAACCCATGTAGTTCCGAACACTAAAAAAGGATCGATGTATCTCCACAAGAATACACAGCAGAGAGAATATTTTCAAATTACACATACAAAAGGTTGGTATCGAACTATGTTACTTAAACCCGATTAGAAAAATCCGGTTTGTGTCCAATAATTACACTCGGCTGTTTTGTGGAAAAAAATCCCACGTTTTTTGGTTTAAATTGAGTATAGTCATTACCGTCATCATCATTTTATCATCAAATAAGATTGCAACTTTATAACAATATAAATTCCCAAATGGACCACTAAAACAACAACAACAACAACAACAACAACAACAACAACAACATCATAGCCTTAATCTAAAAATGATTTGGGGTCGGCTGACATGAATCATCCTTTAGAACCGTCCATGGGTGAACGCACACCTCAAAATGCGAATAGAAAAAGGAAAATGAAAAACAAAAGTGAGAGCGAAAATGTAATGCAAAGTCAAGGTAAACTTACAGGTTTTAAAATCGAATTCCGGATTTCTTTTATAAAAACTTAAAAAAGTTAAATCGAGAGAAAAGATTAAATGATTTTGAAATGCACTGAACCACTAAAAGATTGCATCTTTTCGGTTAAAATGCACTGAACCACAATAGCATTACCCTAAAACCTCCCGAGTCTTATCCTCCCACCTCGACACGACAGGAGTTCAGATGTACGCAGTCTTACAATTGACGACATTTCAATTATCACAGGTTGACCCACATGAATAACTATATTCAGCTTTATTCAAATATAACTATAGGATACCCCAAAGGTAAAATAAGCAGACTTCCTCACTAATTCATAAGCAAAACCTTCCATTTGAACCAAATAAAAAATGACAATGATCATCAGCATAAAACAATTATCCCAGTGCCTCAATGGCTCCCGTAAATAGCAGGGCAAGAGGGTCGAATGTACGCAGCCTTACCTTGTATTAGCAAAGAGACCGTTCTGAATGCTCATCAACAAAAAGGCAAAAAAACAGTGATCAATGATCACCCATCAGCCCACATACAAAAACAATTAAAAAAACCAAAATTATTTATGTTGTAAATTGACCTTCAAAAGAGCCGTATCCTCACCTTGGTAAGAGTTTGCCTGCAGTCACAGTGATTCCATAAGATTGGAAATTAGAGAAAATCAGTTCTACAAAACCAAATAGTTTGGTGAAAATAATGCACACCACAAATTATTTCAGATCATTGTAAGCTACATGTAACTTTGAATGTTATGCACCGGGAATGTCAAATATCTTCCAAGAATAAATTGTCTAAATTGCTTAATGAAATTTATTTAGTTCATTTAATCATTTTCAATGGAGCCAATGATCCCACTATTCTTTCGCCCACATACAAAAACAATTAAAAAAACCAAAATTGGTAGGAGGGCAAACTCTTACCGAGATCTGTAATCAGAGAACTCTCTAGGATGAAGACATACGGCATAAATAATTCAACATCGTCGTCGTGGCCCTATGCTTTGTCGTTGATCGAAACTGTTGGTAGCAGAAGATGAAGAAGTTTGAGTTGGTGAAGATCAACTTTCTTCAATTGATGATCATTACTTATTAGCACCCCCAAAACAAAAAAAAACACGAAAAATCAACACGAAAAAACATCAGTTCCCCAAAAAGAACAAGGACCCTAATTCTTCAATATAAATAGAAAAGCACAATAACCTTAAATCTTTAACGTGACAAAAATTGACCATGGCCACCGGCGTCTGTTCATCTCAGGCAAGAGTAGAGCTGTAAGAGACGGCGATCTCGAAATCTAGTCAATAACTGGTGGTTTTCCGGGATAGTGATTGAGAAATGCTAAAAGTGGTGTTTGGTTGTGCAAAGAGAAAATTAAAGGGAAGAATACATAGAAGCTTATTAGAGAGGGGACAAGAAAAAACCAAGGGGTTAGTAGGAAAATCAAAACGCATCGTATAAACTTGCGGAAACCCACAATGTAGCTCACGAGTAAGAGTAGAAGGAGGCAGCCGGACATGGAAGCTGGATTGAGGCGCAAAGGTGGAGACTGGAGCTGTAGCCGTGGAGGTGAAGCTGAAGGGAGATCGAGAATCATGAAGTTTGTGGGAGGATAATTGAGAGGTGAGAGGCACATAAGAGGGGAAAGTAGAAATAATGAAAGGGTTGTTCAAAGCGTTGCGTTTTGAATAGAAAGCTAGCTAAGTGATGTTCTCAGTTACTGTTCATTAGGAACAGTAACTATCCTTGCTCACATTTTGTATAAGGTGTATAGATTACTTATAAAATATTGGTACCTTATAATTGTTGACATTTCTCATCTTCTCATCGTTGTATTTATGAAACTGAAAATTAGTTAAGCGAATTGAGTTACGAGTAAAGTATATTTTAATATATTTAGTTTTCAATCTTTTTTGTTACGAAACTAATAAAAACGATATACAGTTTTGTTTTTATACGCAGTACGGGTTAACTCAATATCTAGATTTAGTAATTTATTATTTTATATCTATTTTATTTTATTTTATTTTAATTAAAATATTATAGTTTAGAGTATAATGAAAATAATATAACTTGATAAAACGTTTAATCTTAATGAAAATATAATAAATGAATTAAATTATACTCCCTCCTATTCTCTATTTTATTCCACATTAGTTTTAGGCAAATATTTAGTGGAATGGTAATATGTGGAGGAACATGAAAGTAGGAGAAATAATGTGGGGTTACATGTGATATTAACCACAAATGATAGACAAATAAGGAAAGTGGAAATGTGGAAGATGTTAGTGAATATGACTATATGAGGGAGTAATTATTAGTTTCCTTATTTAGTGAATGAACATAATTATCATTACTTTCCTTTTTTTGAGAATATGCATTTTGGCGGAAAAATGGTAGAAATCACCTATTCTTTTAGTAAATAGGGGATTACATTTAAAATTTATCTTAACAAGGCAAGAGTAATAACCTTGATTGCAAGACTATTAGATAACCTGCAAAACGATGAATTTTTTTTACGTAAATATCACAATACTCCATATAATAGAAACTATATAAACATCAAAATTAGTATGGACAAAAATCATACTCCCTCCTATTCTAAATAACTCTCCCTATTTCCTTTTTCGTCTATTCACAATACTCTCCCTATTTCCTTATTTGGCAAACTTTTATACTTATTTTAATCACCCCACCCCACAACAATACCCCACAATACTCATATTTTATCTTATTTTAATCACTTTACCCCACAACAATTCTTATTTTAATCACACAATACCTTCCCTCTCTCCAATCTCCTACCCCACTCCAATACTTTATCATATAATACTTCCCTCCCTTAATTCCCGTGCCCTCCATGAAAGGGGAGGGTTATGTAGAATAGGAGGGAGTATGTTTTTAATAATAACACTCATTATAGGGGAAGGGGAATGAAAGCGAGTATAGTTATGTGAGGTCAAGATAATTTTAAGGGAAAATGCACGTGGTGCCCTTGAAGTTTCGATTTTTGCCCGAAATACCCAATTTTATGTTCCGGAAATCTTTAAGAGGCTATAATTCGTGTCTACGAGTTCAGAAAATGATAATTTTTTTTATCAAATCGATTATCTTTTCGAGAATTACGATTTGAAAAAAAAAATTATCGTATTTGGATCCCGTGGCTAGGAGTTTTTGTACGTCAAAGTTTTTTTTACCGAACAAACTTTGAGTGACCATATCTCTTGCTCACGAATTCCAAACTCGACAATTTTTTTTTTCAAGTCGTAGTTCTCGAAAAGATAATCAGTTTGAAAAAAGAAACCTTCACTTTCTGAGCTCGTAAACACGAATTATAGTCTCTTAAAGTTCTCTGGATAAAAAAATTGGGTATTTCGGGCAAAACATCAAAGTTGAAGGGCACCGCGTGCATTTTCCCTAATTTTTAATTTGGGAGATGATTAAGTTCATATTTATATATTTTACTGATCGACATGTAAGGGTAGTCTCGTACTCCAACTAAAAGAATTTATACCTAAAATGTAAACCTTATGTGATTCTTATCTTTTTGATTTTTTTATATTTTATAATTGATTGAGTTTGTATAATTTAATCAAATTGCTTGTATTTGACTTGCATAAGGTGTCCGTCTGTGTTGATGAACATGGATATATGATACAATTATTAAATTCTTTATTAGTTGTTCTTTAGTTGATAAAGTTTTATTTTGTATTTAATTCATATAAGTTATCTTCTTATTTAATATTTACTTTAGTGTTTCACAAAAGTTGGAGACTCTGTAATCGCTCAAAAAAAGTTTGCTTTAATAATATAGATAGATAGATAGATTTTAGATTCTTATGTATTCTCTGTGAATGCTGTGCTGTAGTCTCTATAATCGCCGAAAAGAAGGCTTCTATTATAATATAGATAGATTGATTGATTGATTTGACTTATATTTCTTACAAGACTAATTGCTTATTTTGTAGTACTTCCTCCATTCAACCCCACTTTACCACTTTGCTATTTCACGTTTGTCAACGCATGACGCGGTAAGTATCGTTAGGTTCGTATTTGCAAAAACTGTAAAAGTTAGATATTTGTAATGGAGCTGTACAGACAAATCAAACAAGATCCTACATGAATATATATTTTCACTTATGTATTGAGAAAAAATTGAAATTAAATGCTCAGTAAATCTTTTACAAAAATAAAAAGTGATAGAGTGAAATTGAAAGGAGGAATTGCAAATTATAGAAGCGTGTTGCGTAAAAGTAGGCAAGTAGGAAATGAAAAAGTGAGGTTAGGAAAAGGAAGATGGAAGCGGGTTGAACGGCAACAAATCCGTGAGGGATGTAGCCTACACTACACGGCTACACCGTCGTCCTGATCGAAATCACCAAATGTAGTGAATGAATACGACTAATTAATTGACTAAATATGGAATCCAGTCAATCTCTGAATTCTCTCCTCTAACCTCGACTACTACTACCAACCATCCCTTTCTCTCTTTCCTTCTCAATCTATCTCTCTATCTCTCTCCATACACTTGTTATCTATCTCCCTTCTACTCTCCTACTCGGCAGTCGGCAGTCGGCACTCCACTCCGCTCGCTCTACTAAATGCCCTCCACCATCACCAGTACCACTAAGCAATACACAATAAATAAATAAATGGTTTTCAAAGGAAGATTTTTCTCTTCTAAGAAATCATCATCCACAACACCTTCAGACTCATCAAGTCCAGATGGTTCTTCCAACAGCAGCCCCCGTTTTAGATCTCATAAATCATCACCTAAACATCAACTCAACAACAACAAAGACCAAACAACAACAACCACCCCACCTTCCTCCTCTAAGAACAAGGACCCTACTGCATCGGTATCCCCCATTTTGGCTTCGTCTTTAGGTCTCAATAAAATCAAGACCAGATCTGGGCCCTTGCCTCAGGAAAGCTTTTACGGCTACAAGTCCACCTCTGAAAAGGATAAAGGGATTGCTGTGGGCTCAAGTAATTTGTCTAGGAACAGTTTGCCTTTGCCTGCCTCCAAGGGTGGTAGTTGGTTGGAGAATGTTGCTCAGAGTAGCAGTAATTCAGATACTTCTATGTCTACTGGAACCACCTCTCCATCCTCTTCTGATACTCATGCTCTTCCTAATGTTGCTCAGCCACCTCGCTCTCGCCTCTCTTCTTCTGGAGGTATGCTTTTTCATTCTACAACTCCCATCTGCTGCTGCTAATTAGGTTTTCTGTTTTTTATCAATTCCCCCATGTCCCATTGCCTGAATCATGTTAAAATGCGCCCTTACACCTCCATCTTACCTTTCCCTTCCCAATTTCCCATCTCAAGAGAATAGAGGGGGGAGGGGAGATGTAGGCAACCTTAATTCCAATGACCCAGAATGAAGTAACCTCCATAAGGGCAGCCCTTAATGCAAATATGCAACATTCTTCCTATTTCCTCTTAAGTTTTGCTGGGGTTGAACTCGCTTGCAATATCAAATTAATGTCTGTAACAATATAATTCGTTAACTTACTAAAAAGTACGGAGTAAGATATAAAAGTTTGGTGACATCAAATAGAATCTGCTGACTCAATTTTATGCATGCGTTTTTTTGTGGGTTTAGTGGACATGAGGCAACCTTTTTCTTATCCTCTTTTTATTAAAAAACTCCTTAATCGGGCAAGACTTTTTCAGAGCGTTTTTCTGTATGTGTCGGCAAGGATGGTGCAATGTGTGCCGATGGGGTTCCAAGCTATTTTAGTATCAAAGAAAGAATAACAACAAAGTCTTAGTCCTAGAATGACATGGGGTCCGTCATATATAGATTAATCATATGTTGAATTAATAAAACTTCAATAGCAGTTGATGACTGCTGACATTATACACCTGCGGAAGTCTAAAACATTAAATGAGAGGCCAAGAGGAACAGAGTAAACTTTTTCCTCCCATCATTTAGTTCATGTTGAAGCCAGGTAACAGGTGATTTAGTGACTTGAAGGGCCCTCTTTCTACAGCTAAATGTTACTTCTGCATACAGGGAACTTAAATGCATCATGGGAACAATCAGAGGGCATAAGAAGCCCGGCTATTTGTATTCCAGAGGGACAGGTTCTTCGTTTAGTCCTCCACATAATTAAATTTGTAGTGATTTTGGTATTAGTATCATTTGTATGTTCTTCTCCTCTCATAGTATTATTCTTGTCTCCTTTTTCTTTTTATATATAAAATCTATCTAGGCGGCATTTGATTGTGAAACCCCAAAGGAGTCTGAATCCCCAAGATTCCAAGCTATTCTCCGTGCTACGAGTGGACTAAGGAAAAGAAATCCTGCAGACATGAAAAGTTTCTCCCACGAATTAAATTCCAAGGGAGTACGACCTTACCCATTTTGGAAACCCAGAGGCTTAAATAACCTGGAGGTTTGTATACACTCTCTTGTCCCTTTGTCACTGTATTTCTTATGCTCGTGTCTCTGAAAATTATTATTGCATTCCATCTAGGAGGTGTTGGGCATGATACGGGGACGCTTTGAGAAAGCTAAGGAAGAAGTAGACTCCGATTTAGCCGTTTTTGCAGCTGATCTACTTGGTGTTTTAGAAAAGAATGCAGAAAGTCACCCTGAATGGCAGGAAACTATTGAGGATTTGTTAATCCTAGCGAGGAGATGTGCCATGACATCAGCTAACGAGTTTTGGCTCCAATGTGAGGGCATAGTTCAGGAATTGGACGATCGGCGCCAGGAGTTGCCACCTGGAACTCTTAAGCAGCTTCATACAAGGATGCTCTTCATGCTCACTAGATGTACCAGATTGTTGCAGTTCCATAAGGAAAGTGGATTTGCTGATGATGGACATGCGCTTCATTTACGTAAGTCCACAGTCATACAGTCTGCTGAAAAGAGAATTCCTCCTGCTAAAGATAAAGAGAGGAAGAGTGGGGGTATTGGGAAGCCTTCAAGGGGAGAATCAGCCCAAAAATCTTTTAGCCAAGATCAACGTGGGCTTAGTGTGCATTCTACCAATATTTTCTCTCCAATAGTTACTACCACAAAAAGCACAGAGTTGTCGTCTAGGAGGGAGCGAATTGCTTCTTGGAAGAAACTCCCATCTCCTGTTATAAAAATTAAACAGGAAGCTTCTCTTGAAAGTGACCAGACTGAAAATAAATTAGAGGATCTGAAAATTGTCAACAAAACGATAAACTTAGACTTTGAGCCATCTTTAATTAAGGTACGAGAAGTCCCATCTTCAAAAGATTCAGTTGGGCATTTACCCTCTTCAGAGCATCAGCACAAACCGTCCGTGGGTAGGGGTGAGCAGTTAATTGTTCCAGAGGAGAGTTCCATAATTTGTCGCATATGTGAAGAAGAGGTTCCCACTTTGCATGTGGAGGATCATTCAAGAATTTGTGCAATTGCTGACAGCTGCGATCAGAAGGGTTTGAGTGTCAATGAGCGTCTTTTAAGAGTAGCTGAAACTTTAGAAAAGATGATGGAGACACCTATTCCGAAGGATTTTCAAGCTGTAGTTGGGAGTCCGGATGCTGGAAAAGTATCAAATTCGAGTGTTACTGAAGAATCTGACGTGATTTCCCCAAAACTTAGTGATTGGTCTCGCAGAGGTTCAGAGGACATGTTAGACTGTTTTCCTGAAGCAGATAACTCTGCATTTATGGATGATTTAAAAGGATTAGCATCCATGTCTTGTAAGACTCGTTTTGGTCCAAAGTCCGAGCAAGGAATGACAACATCATCGGCTGGTAGTATGACTCCTAGGTCTCCTTTTACACCAAGAACCAACCGAATAGATTTGCTTCTCTCGGGTAAAGGTGGTTTTCCTGAACACGAAGATTATCCCCAGGTATGACCATTTATTGGATTGTCTTTTTACCCATGTTGGTTTTGGATCAAATTGTCATACTTAAGTTCCATTTTCAATGGAGCCGAAGATAAAGAGGAAATAAAGCAAAATGACCCATAAACTGTGCGCGCAAGGCCGCAAGCGCAATCCTTAATTCAATTTTCATCAAGGGGCATACGTAAACTTTATCTTTGTGTTTTAACAGATGGGTGAAGGTTTCATATTTCCAACCCTATACTCTTCCGTATCCGGAACTTGTTGAGGCACTACTATTCTATGAATTTACAAATTAACTCGACAAAGTAGAGTTTGTAAATCCCACCATCCATTAATGGCAGAATAAGCGAACAAATTGCACTTTATTAAAAGAAAATGCCTACCCATAATGTATTAATGTATCATGTTCCTGGCTGATTCTAAACTGCTTTTTCATAATATCCTTCATGGCAAATTTGACCATGAAATTCATGCAAAAGTTTTAGTTTTAATTTTGTCACTTTCATTTCCAAGCTAATAAACATTGTAAGTCAGAACTTTGACCACAAAATTACACATTTTCCAATCTTTTGGTCTGAGGGAGTATATTCATATATATTTGGCTTTAAATTTAAAAAACATTTTTGGGTGACAGATGGTTGAACTAGCAGATATTGCTCGATGTTCAGCAAGTGCGCTATCAGAGGATGATCGGTCAATCAATTATCTGCTCACATGCCTTGAAGATTTAGGAGTCGTCATAGGCCGCCGGAAATTTGACGCCCTCACTATAGAAACTTTTGGAGCACGTATTGAGAAATTGATTCGGTTAGTGTGCCTATCTTCGTGTATATGTTAAGATTTGCAAAGGACAGTATAGTTTCTGCTGATAAAATTTATAAGAGCAATGTTTGCAGCTTCTGTAAAGTATTTTGTGTGCTGAAACATGTTCCTTTTATTTTCTTCTGTTTTGTTTATTGATCTCATTTAACATATTTTATACCTTTTCTACTTTTTGTTTATTATCCCATTGAACATAATTAGGGAGAAATACCTGCAGCTATTGGAATTGGTTGACAATGAAAAGATTGATCTTGCAAGCACTGTTATCGATGAAGACACTCCTATGGAAGATGATGTGGTGCGTAGTTTGCGTACCAGTCCAATTCACTCAGCCAAAGATCGCACATCAATAGATGACTTCGAGATAATTAAACCTATAAGTCGTGGGGCTTTTGGGAGGGTTTTTTTGGCTAAGAAACGAACAACAGGAGATCTTTTTGCAATAAAGGTACTCTTCATTTCCCCATTTTGCTATGCGTATTGTGAATGATCTGGTAATTAGGGATCAAATGCTCAGGCTATTTGTGGTTAAGTCATTTCTCTAACTCGTTTCCGTATTAATGTGTTAGTGTATCTTGTATTTTATTTGTGGATTATGACCAGTCTGTAAATCCATGCATGATAAAGGTTTGTAATATGTGCAGGTGCTAAAAAAGGCAGATATGATCCGCAAGAATGCTGTAGAGAGTATCCTTGCAGAACGTGATATTCTAATTTCTGTCCGCAACCCTTTTGTGGTGAGCAGTCCTATTTAGTTGGTTGTCCACTAGCTTGCTGTAAAATTCTCTTGTTAACGTCAGATTGATTTATTTCAGGTGCGGTTTTTCTATTCTTTTACTTGTCGTGAAAACTTGTATCTAGTTATGGAATATTTGAATGGAGGAGATTTGTATTCGCTGTTGAGAAATTTAGGATGCTTGGATGAAGATGTTGCACGTGTGTATATCGCAGAAGTAGTAAGTGTTTCTATCAATTCAACTGCTTTGATTATATCTTCATTTAAACTGATCCTTTGTTATGGGTGATTCTAGATTTCTCTTATGATCTGTTTGGTAACAAGGATTTCATTTGAGAATTATTCGACCCAAATACATTGTTTGGGAAACCATTTGAATTTCTACCGAATTTACCGGATTCTCTTAAAAAGCCATAGTTGAAATCATTGCTCAGACCATCAAATTCACAATGCTCACTGCCCCACTCCCATTCTCCCGCAGTGCATCATTCTATTCCTCTTCTTTATCTAACAAACAATTTTCATGCTGTTGCTCTCTCCTTGTTTCAATATTAGAGTGATGAATCGCTTGAAATTGACAAAGGTTAAAATCTTTAAGCTCCGAGCGGTTTTGATGAACAAATTTGAGGCTTTTTTTGAGTTGTACTATATAGTCATCTCTTCCATGTAGTCTCGCTTTATTTAATTCAACTATATATTTAATTCTCATGTTTTCTTTCAAATAATTTTGTGTTTTTTTAATATTAAATATTTTTCACTGATGTAGTCATCTATTGAACTTTGATGACGACATCCAAATTTTACAATTGAAATTATCAAGCATCCCAAGCATTGGATTTGAGATTCCCTATTTTAACTCAAGGATTTGAAATCAAATTACAGTTTCCAAACACTCAAACGCTCCCTTAATATCTTCTAAATTACTGCAGGTTCTTGCGCTGGAATATCTGCATTCGCTCCATGTGGTTCATCGTGATCTTAAGCCAGATAATCTGTTAATTGCCCATGATGGTCATATTAAGGTAAGTTATTAGATGACATGTGTCTAATCTGTGAATTAGAATAATGGAACTCTTTGCACTAATTAGTCTCGTTCGTGGTGTGAGAAGCTTCACAACAAGTTTCTACAAGACGTGGAAGATATAGCAGAAAAGAAAATGAAATAGTTCAATTATTTGTTTGCCCATTTGCAAAAGAGTTGGGCATTGTTTGGTTGCCTGTTGGAAAACAACTCCATAGGAATATCGAAATCATGGGAATTATGTTCCCTTTTGAAATTCATGTGAATTTACAAAATGCGTTTGGTTGTCCACCTATGAATTCAATTACAACGGAGTTTGCAATTACCTAGGGGAAGCTAGGTAATCCAACCAACTCCTCCATTACGGAGGAGTTGGGAAATCATGTGATTTGTAAATTCCCACATTTTCTCAGAAAAAGGGGCAACCAAACAACCCTTCAATTTTGCAATTCATGGGATTTTTCATTTCCTACACTTTGAAAAGGGTAACCAAACGAGGCCTTAGTCTCATAATTAGCCTGGAAGTGTTCTATTATTTGGTTAAAATCTGGTTCTTATGCATGTGGCGTCTTTCTATCTTGTTGTCTTCACGTTTTGATCACATTTAAGGATTGTTTGGATGAAAGGAATTAGATGGAAAGAGAGGCGAAGGGGAAGGAGAGAACAAATTCTCTTGTTAGGTTAGCAAGTAGGTATGAGGGAAACGGAGAGGGAGGGAATGCAGGGATCCATTTTTCCTCTTCCAAGACAAATCAAAATCCCTCCATCATAGGGAGGATGTGGAGGAAAATTCCCTTAGTTTTTTGTGCCATTTCCCCTCCTCTCCTCTCCCCTTCCCTTTTCTCCACCCCCCTCCGCTCCGCTTCCCTCATCAAATAGTGCCTAAACACATCTGTACTGTTGATCAGTTGTAGACTTGATGAGACCTTGGTTCTCGTATTTTACCCCAAATGAGGATACATAATGATCCCGGTCCCGTCGACTACCTTACTGTTGTCTTCAGATAGAGACATCCAAACTTTGGTGATCTAAACTGATTTCGATCCTTCTTGAAACATGAATGTTGGAAACTTATTGTTTGGAAATTATAAATCTACCTTTCTAATTTAAATGAATTGTTTTTTTTTTCAGTTGACAGATTTTGGGCTTTCAAAAGTTGGTCTCATCAACAGCACAGATGATTTATCTGGCCCTGCAGTTAGTGGGACATCCTTGTTTGAAGAAGATCAACCACAATTATCTGCCTCAGAGAAGCAGCAAGAAAGAAGGCAGAAGCGTTCTGCAGTTGGAACTCCCGACTATTTGGCCCCTGAGATACTTTTGGGAACCGGACATGGTTTGTCTATTTTGAGCTCTACTCGATCATAATCTTATTTGTTCCTTACCTCCTTTTGTTTGCCTTTAATACCGTTTACATTTATTCTGTTTCTGAAAGTACTTAAAGGCAACAATCTATATCCTTAAGAAATAATTTCAGTGTAATTTAAAACTTATGTTATATGAATATATTCTGCAAAAAGTAGAGTGCTTTCCAAATATGGTGTTGAGAGTTAAAATAATTCTCATTTCAGGCTGGTTATTATAACTTAATTCTTAATATAGTGTTCATGTAAATGTTTAGCAAAACATCTAAATTGGAATAACATTACTTTTTATTGAATATATTCTTCTATTTTATATAATTCTCTTTATCTTATGGTCCATTAATCAATTTCTTATAATGTTGTCATAATGAAAAATGATTGATTATGTATTAGCGTGCTATAAAATACCCATGCGTTTCAATTGACAAATTATTTTTGGCAGGAAAAGTTGTGCAAAATATATATTAGGTTTGTTTTAAATTAATTTTGAAGATGGTAAAAAAAAAAAATCAAAATAGACATAAGAATAGTTAATAAAAAAGGGTTAGGTACTATCACAATCTTTTTATCTATTTAGCCAAATCAAAAATAATGTATGATATTAATAGTTATGAAACTATGTATAATACAATCTTAATACCAAATAAGTTTGAAATGATTACCATAAAATAATAAATAATGTAGAAGATATAAAAAAAGGAAAGAAAAAAAGTATAATAAAGTATTGTTATTTGATCCCATAGAAATTGTTATTTACAACACCATTTAAAAAAACAAATCACCAATGAATTTTTGTAAATAAAAGTAAAGCATTCCAATATAAAGGTTTAATTACAACTGATTCCCAATATGTTGTTTATGTTGGTCGAGAAGTTAATACAAACCTACATGAACACTATATTGGGAATTCCGTTATAATGCAGCCTAAAATGAGAATTGTTTTAACTTCCAACACCATATTCGGAAATCACTGGACACAAGTGCTTAATAGACATGGCTATTGTGTGAAAAATATCATTTTTTAGCGTAAAATGAAACGAGCTACCTTAACATAGCCTTGAACTAGAAGAAAACATAATCATAATATTTTCCTCTAAATGATTTCCATTACAACGAAGGAAAACTTCTTCATAAAGAAACAAAAAAGGGACTATGTAAATACCATGTGAATTGAAAAAACTTTACGCTGTCTCAGAAAGAGCAAAATAGTTGAGGTTTTGCCATACTAGTTGGAGATTTGGAGGATTGACTCTACTTTTGTTAAATCTTTTTTAAAAGAAAACTAGCAAAACGGAAGGAAAATAAAAACAATTAAGGTTTATTACATTAATCCTCTCTGTCTAAAGCAGCCTTCGCTAATGGATTTGAGATATATGTGAATCAATCCTAGCTAGACTCCTGTTGCTTCATTTGTTTTCTCAAGTTATCTGCTTTGAAGACCTCAGTCATGTGATATCATTGATCTTCTTCAGGAGCGACTGCTGATTGGTGGTCTGTTGGGGTTATTTTATTTGAGCTTATTGTTGGCATCCCTCCGTTTAACGCTGAACATCCACAAGTAAGTTTCTTGCTTATTTCTTCACGCTCTTTCTATGTTGTTATCTTTACTGTGGGCGGCGCTTCTGTTGCAAGATTAGATTTTTTTTCCTTTTTTTTTTCTGCCGACTAGGAGTATCCGTACGAGCTGTTGGGAAAGTTTCCTTTGGGGTTGTGAAGGCGTATTAATGGATAGACCCTCCCAAGTTTGGTTTCTTTCATTTGCAAGAGCTACAAAACAAATCGTTGATCACTTGTTTAAGAGATGAGACCCCTTGCCACTCAAACTAAGTTTGGTACTGTTACTGGATTAGTGCTGCTATGTAATGCTCTATAACATGTGGTCATTAAAGTTAAAGTTCAATGTGATTTCATGACAAACAGTAATATAGAAATTTTTTCTCTGTTAAGTATTATGAAATTTATCATTGGGGGTTTGTCATTGTATTGTTGACTAGGATATCTTAGGCGGTGAATTTATGCATATTTAGGATATGTGCTATTGGTTTTCTGATAAATCCATATTGCATACACCTCTAGCTCTAATATCCGGAGATTTTAACTTTTTTTTTTATTGCATGTAGATAATTTTTGACAATATTCTCAACCGCAACATTCCCTGGCCTCACGTACCAGAAGAAATGAGCTACGAAGCGGAGGATCTTATCGACAAGTAAGAAAATGATATATTGGTTTATTTGATGTTAATAAAAGATCAACATATGATTAACCATTTGGCGTATGTAACTTGCACGTGAAATTTGTGAAGTTGGTCTTATAATTTTATGACACCGATGTTCCTTTTCTTTAGCTAAGCACCGAGTTCTTTAGCTTGGGCTGGAGCTAGCCTTAATTCAAGGCTCAAGTATTGAGACATATCTTCTCTGCTTTTGAAAACCATGTTTCAGCTAATAGTTTTCGCTATTTATCACGTCCACCTTAAGCATACACACTCTGAGTCCTTGACACAGTTACTTTTAGGCCAAAAATTTGGGCTCAGGCAGCTCTGCGTATTCTCATCTCAAGGCCGGGCTCTTGAGATCTGCTATCCCAGAATTCCAGCCTGCTAGTGATTATTTTCCATTTGATTTTTTTGATACCTAAGCCAGTGCTGTACAGATAATTTTTGGGAAGTTGAGATGAAGGACTCTCTTGTTTACTGTTAGTTTGCTTTCTAATTTTCTATATTGATATCCAAGTAGATATAGCGTTTAGCACACTTTCCCAACTTTAAATTGATTGACATTATTAATGGAATGGAAAAACTGATGAATAACTTGTTTTGAAATTTGTTCCAGTTCATGAATGCAAGGAAAGAATTTGAAGGGAACCTTTAAGATTTTAACATTAGATACATTATATGTTTTTTGTAAATAAAGGTGCTAAAGATGTACTTTTGGTTATGGTTATTTCTGTGAGAAAGCCACTATCTCTCCCCTCGCGAATATAATACCTTTGCTTTGAGAGACTTTTTTTTTTGTTAGCATACGCAAGTGACATCGGAAGTCCAAGTCTAACTCTCCACTACACGAAACATAAACTATAGGTAGGCAAATAGAAAGACTCCACGGGGTCACAGGGAGTGGAATTTACCAGTGGTGCTGGACGAGTAGCTGGTAGTCACAGAAAGAAGGCCTGCAACAATTTTTTCAAATTTTGAGGATAGATGAATATATATACCTCTTTTGTATGCTTTTGGAGTAAAGGTGAATGAAGAAAAGATGAACGAGCTGTTGGCGAATCATTATTAAAGTATGGATTAGCTTCAATATGAAAGAAGAAACATTGATTAAAGTGTCTAGGGAGTTGAGAGACACGGAGAACGTGGGAGAGGAAGGACTTTCAGATTAGTAACTACAGAATAGACAACAAATAAACAAACACAATGAGGTCCTTCTAGATGTCAGGACTTATCACTCTTCATTTGACCATGACAGCATGACCTATGATATTAATTCTCGATTTTAGTCACAGTCACGATATTCGGTATAGAGGTCTAACCTTGTTAAATACTCGCATTTCGGAGTCACAACCTTGATTTAATGCTATGCCATAATCTGGCAATAATTATTTTGCATAAAATTCCTTATTTTCAGATTGTTGATTGAAGATCCTAATCAAAGGTTGGGAGCTGGGGGAGCTGCAGAGGTGCTACTCTATTTCCTTCAGGCTTTGTATTAGCTGTTTTTAACCTTATGTATTCATGAAACTAAATCAGTTAAAAGTTATCCAGGTGAAGGCACACCCGTATTTTAGAGACATTAACTGGGACACACTTGCTAGGCAAAAGGTGAAATCACAAAGCCTTTTCTAACAACTTTTGATTGAGTATCCGTGTTTGTACTTTATTTGATTGATGTGGTACCCACAGGCGGCGTTTGTACCTGCTTCCGAGAGTGCACATGATACAAGCTACTTCACTTGCCGTTACCCATGGAATCAATCAGAGGATCATGTCAACACAGCTAGTGAATTTGAGGATACCAGTGATGATGGCACAGCTAGTGGAAGCAGCTGCTCTTTGAGCGATAAACCAGATGAGATGGTATAGTATCTCAATAAATGCTTGTTTGTTATGCCTTCATTCTCTTAAATTTCTGCTCCTAGCGGGTTTTAATATGATATTTATTTTTTACCAGGGAGATGAATGTGTCAGACTGGCCGCTGGATTTGAAAATTCTTCTGCAGTCAATTACTCTTTCAGTAATTTTTCATTCAAGGTATTTGGTACTTCGTTTTATCTAGTTTGGTACAATGTTATCTATGCCGCTTTAATGTTCACTAGCAGCCAAAAGAGGCACATCCTTGCCATTTGTAACCCTCCTTTTTCTCCTTTCTTGATAAGCAAATAGCATGGCTGCCCCTTTTTTTTTTTTACAACTGATTAATCACGAGAATGTAGTTGTCTAGTAGTGACGGTCTTTACAGAATCATAGTAATGACTGCCTTTTCCAAATGCATATGTCGGATCATGGACTTTGATCTTAATCTAGTACCAACTTACTACTAAAGTTCTAATGAACTCTGATTTTGAAGGCGTACTGTGGGAGTGTCTATTGTCTCAGCATCTTTAATTGCCGCAGAGGGGCATTGAGGTGTGGCACACACTAGCTACAGTGTATTTGTGAGTTGTGAGTTCATGTTATTATACTGAGGGAGATGATGGGGATTTTCTGGCTGCCAATTTATGTGCAAATAGGGATTGAAATGAGGCTTAGTATGTGAATCCGCTTCAGTGAAAGGTGCTAATAAGAATTTAGCCTCCCGTTGTTCGATGAATGGAATTGTTTCCATAGTCAACAAGAACAGTACAATGAAGTAGGATAGGACGTCCTTACAACAACAACAACAACAACAACAACATCAGAGCCTTAATCCCAAAATGATTTGGGGTCGGCTGACATGAATCATCTTTTCGAACCGTCCATGGGTGCACGCACGCCTCAAAATGCGAATAAAAAAGGGAAGATGAAAAACAAAAAGGAAGAACGAAAATGTAATTGAAAGTCAATGTGAACTTAGGGGTTTTAAAATCGAATTCCGTCTTTCTTTTATAAAAACTTAAAATTTAAATCGAGAGAAAAGATTAAAACGATTTTTAAAAACCGAAATAGAGTGAAGGATCCGGAATGAACCAGATGAAATCTATAAGGAAGTGGTTGGTGAAAAAGTGTAATAAAGGAGAGAAAAATAAATAAATCAAAGTTTAGGACGTCCTTACACGTGTACAATTACATGTCACCCACATATCTTAATCAGTACTCAAGTAGTAAAAATAGGGTTATTCTTTGCAGCAATCAGTGCGTTTGCCTTGCCTATAAGTTATAACGAGGATGGTAACTCATCCTAGGAGGTTATCTTGTGGATAAGACATCCAAACTATGAAATTTAATGAGCACGGTTACTATATCTAGTCCTCCTTATTCCCGCCTTAGCTCACATAGCATGTAATGGCTGTTTAGCCACTATACTCTAAGACGGCTGTAGGTGCGAAATCGCTAGATGACCCAGTGTCCCCATTTCTATGCATGACACCATTATTTTTCTGAGATTGAAAATTAATAATTGTGTGGAGGAATTAGCGTAGATTGTTGAAGTTGTTGGGGTTTAAGGCTACAGAGGCATGTCATAAAAGATTGGGAAAGCGTCGGAGTTAGATATCTGGAGTTATAAATGAGTTGATTGCGGTATTCCAGTCTTGGAAAAAGGGGTAGATATCCTGTCAAATTGTTTCAGTTTAGATTGGAAAGTTAAGGACATGCTCATTAGAGGAAAGGGCTGAGATACAGGTAAATTTTCATTTCAGTTGAATAATGTTTGGACATCAAAGATTTTAGTTTCCTCTGTAAAAAGCATGGGCCCAAATTGCCTCTTTTGGATTAACACACTTTCTGGTAAGTACAATTCCAAGAGGCTATAAGGAAGTCTTTCTGTCTTACGTACTCCCTTCACATCTTATTGTTTCTCCCATATGCTTTACACACTGTTCTTAAGAAAATGGGTTAGGGAGCTCCTTATTTGCACAAATCCTTTTTGTATTGAAGTACTGATCATAAGAGGCAACCACCACAACCACAATAAGCCACTGCTGTCACCCTCCCACCAAAAGCTGCCACCACCATCACCACCTCCACTACCACCATCACCACCTCCACTCTCATCCAAACTCGCTTGACCAACCAATGTCAAAATTCACCTGACCAGTGACCACATCATCACTACACTCTCACCACCCGCAACCATACTAACAAGTAGCAAAGCTGTTGCCGTGCTAACTATCACGTCGTTATAAACGACGACCACCATTGAAGTGTAGGAGGTTGGAGACACCACTGTGGTAGTTTTCAAAAATTACCCATGTGCCCTTGTATATCTGAGTTTGAATCTGAGTTGAAGAGAAAATTTACTGGTTCTTGGAAGCACCGGCTGAGAGAATCTTTCATTTATCCTCCAACCTTGTAGTTTAGGTTAGCTGCCTTCCCCTTCTCAGTTCTCAGTCGTGCCTCCCCCCTTCTGCATTTGAAATTCTCACTCCAACCCCAACCACTACCCAAAAACTCCAGAAACTCTCCTAATTCTGCTCAGTCTTGGAGAATTCTTACGAATACACGCCTCATAGGTTCTAAGTTTCTGTATAGGGGGATGTCCTTAGACAATCATTTCCTCGTTGCTGGAACCATCACATGCTTGAAAAGATGGATCATTGGCATGGTGCCAGTTGCGTATCAGAAGCATGATGGGTAGCGAGTGCAACATTAAAGCTTGGATAACTAACTGGATTAGATTGTTGATGGGGTTTGTAGATAATATGTGGAATCTTTACTTTTCTGCATCTTAAATCTACTTGCAATGCAGCGGTATTTAAGGGTTTGCACGCGCAATGTAGTGGAACCATTAGGATGTACAAGGCTAGTTTTGCTGATGCTTGTAGGGTTTGGGAAGATAATTATGTACTAAGGAACTAGGTACTGAGTTTGACAACTGTCTAAGAGACCATTCAGATTATATACTCTTTTATCTGATTGTCATCCTTTCATCCTCATTGGTAGGCATGGTAGTTGCCTATGGTTAGGAATAAAGTTGATTATATATTTACTCATTCATGTGGTTTTTATATTCGCATCCCGTTGCTTGTCAACTCCTGGCAAAAAGGAAAAAAAGAATGTATTACTATATATTTATACAGTCTTTTCGAGTAGTGTTTTGGTCAACTTCTCATTTATTTTCCCATACTGATCCTAAATTAATGTCGGGGTTCCCCAAATCTCCATCTAGGGCATGGTGCTAACTATCGGTGGTGACACCGATTGGGGATCCAGTTATCATGGTTTTAGAGGTTACCATGACCACATTCTACCTCATTTTGACCCGATATTAGCCGTATTTACCGAGATTAGAGTCTTTAGACTGCCACAACTGATACGGTAACAATGACCAAAACCTAGATGTAATACTATGGCTTTTCTTGTGTTACTTGGACTCTGTGAGAAGTATCCAACACAAACACGCGTGAGTATTGAGCTCTCCTTTTTGGAAAATCTTCATGCTGTTAGCTTAAGATGAAATGTCCCAAGTGTCTTACCCATATGCAAGTGTCGAGTAATATGAAAAAACGGCGTAACATAGGTATATATCCACGCATATGGGTTGGGGATAATTTCTGTGATGTGGTATGAACAGTACAGTTAGTTAGGTACATAGAACTTCTTCCACTGCACCATCCAAGGCTGGGCTAGTAGTCCTAACTGGTGAAAATTTTGTCAGAGATCGTCGTCAATGGGGTACATAGAACCGAGTGCTTTTTTTTTTTCTGGGAAAGTATCACAGTTGCTTTCTTTCTGTTGACACTTGTTTGTATTGGATTCATGAAGCTAGCCCAAGTGTTTCTTTCTATACTATACTAGTATGATCTCTCATTGATGTGAAGTTGAGCGGTAACATTTTACCAGTAAAGCTGTTAAACCTTTACTTATGTCTCCTTTTAATTGTGCAGAATCTATCTCAACTCGCGTTGATAAACTATGATTTACTATCGAAAGGTTGGAAAGATGATCCACCACAGAATTCAAATGTATAGCACTCATCCTCCAGCGGCCGGGGGTGCATCATATCTTGGCTGTACAACCTGTAAATGTGTTATTTTGTCTTGTTCGTCTCCTTATGAATAACAGCTTCATGAACAAAATTGTATCCGGCTAATATATAAAAAAGAGCTTTAGAGACCCCTTCTGACTTGGTGCGACCTATATATTTGCTTCTTTGCTATGACACAATAGGTCGTCCATGTCTCCAGATATTCTAATCCTAATTCGGGTCTCTATGAGAGTATGGGAAGACAAAAATCATGCATTTTAAGTTCACATGGAACAATCCGTGTGAATTGTGCAAAATGAAAATTTTCATGAGTTGTAGTTGTAGCTATATAAATTGTGCAAATTAAAATTTCTCTCTAAAACCCCCCTTTCCCCTCTAAAGAAAAAACCCTAATTTTTCTGGTGATCCGCTGCCTCCCCTTACCAGTCACTTCCCCTCCTTTCTCCCCCTACCCAGCGCCGGAGATGGGGTCTCTCCTTGACCCATCTCCGGTGATTGTCCATGCATCCTCTCTATGGCGGTCCCCAATGCCTGATCTCGCTTCCCTTTTTTTCTGATCGTCTTCTGCCCTGACCGGTGGTTTGGTAAGGTGTTTCGTGTGGTTGTTCCTAAGGTCGTTCCGTTCCGCGTTCCCCTGTCCTGTCATCGAAAGTTTCGCACGCGCTCCGGGGTGTTTTCCCTCACCCTCGTCCCTTCCCCCTTCTGGGTGGTGTTTTGTACGGTCGTCTGACCTCTTTTATTCAAGCTTTATCATGGTTTGTTCGGTCGTCGAACTTCTCTGTACATGTTTTGTACTCCCTGGTATGTTCCGGAGTATTGTTCGGTCGTCGGTGGTCGATGAGCATAGCTCATCTGGGTGGTGTTTTCTGTTAAGTGGTGGTGGTTTTGGGACGATCTGGTGTTTTCCCTCCCCCTCGGCCCTTCCCCCACCAGATTGGTCCCATTTTCCGGTCTTCTCTTGTCGGTCTGATGTGTGTTTGGTTGGTTGGGTTGCATGTGTGCCGATGGTCCTGGGGGGTTCGTTTGGAATTTGGAGTCTCGGTGGTGTTGTGATTGTTGGGTGGGCCGTGTCTTTGTGGATGGGTGGTCGCATCCGGCTGCTCCTTGGCTGGAGTGAGGTCTTATTTGTTGGGGACTTTTTCTTTCTGTTGAGGTGTGTTGGGTAGGGTGGATTTGGGTTTTCGGTGGTGACGTTGGTTGGGATAGAGGTGGTGGTCTTCTCGTACTTGAATGGTGATGCTCTTCCTTTTACTGTCTTGTCTTTATCTTCTAATAATCTCCTTATATAGGAGTCTTAATCGTCTCTTTTGTGGTAAGCCAAGTCCTTTAAGTGGTGATGGTGTTGAGGTGCTTGTGTCTATGGGGGTTCGGGTTACTCATTGTATGGTGGTTTTCACGGTCCGTTTGTCGTATGATCAATGGGTGCGGTTTCTAAGGTGCAGGAGATTTATCTCCGCCGAGGGCAGACTCAGTCTTGCTACTCATCTTTTCTTTCTACGTTCTTTTCGCAAGAGCGTAAGTGTACCTTGTCATTGTCATCCCGTTGTTTGTATGTTTCGACGGTTTTTGGAGGCATACCGTGATTATGAAGTTGACATCAACGTTCGTGATCAAGCTGCCGTCTACTGCCTTTCTACCATCGTTTATCTTGCTTATCTTAATGTTGTAGTTGCTCTTTTAATTAAAGGATATGTAATCTCTATGTATGGCTTTGTAGTGTTAGATCTAGATGTGAAGTGTCTGATGCTACATAGTCGAATAGCTTACTTTGTATTGTTTACAATAATGTAAGTTATTCACCTTCTGTAAAAAAAAAAAAATATATATATATATATATATATATATAAATTGTTCACATTTTGGAAGATTGGTATTTTTAAATATGTTCCTACTTTCTATGTTTTTGGCTGGTCATCAATTCTTATAATCCAGCTTTTGGGGGGGAATCTCCTGATGTAGAATTAAGTTGAATTAGAGTAAAATTGTCACGGAATTTATTTGTTGTAAATTAGTGATGTTTGGGCGTGAATTTGAACGAATAATAGAACCGCATAGGACTTGTGTTAATCCTCAACCTTGTCAGGAATCAAGTGTAAAACGAATGTGGAAATTTGCAAGCAGAGTCTGATACTATTCCTGATATCAATATGAATGTGGGAGATTGCCTTCAGTACCCCGAAGGAGATTGCCTAGCTGTCGGTAGGGGATACTCCTGATTAACAGCAAAAAAAATAAAAAAAATACAAATGTGGAAGAAGAGGTTGAGAATTATATAGATATAGATTTGTCAGCTAACCTAGATGGTGCTTCCCATACCCAAGTGAATAATGATGAAGTGCCTAAAAAGGTTATTACTTTACCGACCCTGGGTCCCCATTGATGATGTTGGATTCAAACAATGAAAAGTTATACATCACAACGTAGAAGGTTCGGGAAACAATACTGGTATACAAACCTGAAGACATAAACGTTGTTGGAAGTTGCTGCAAAAACAATTTTGTGAAGTTTAAGGGCAGGATGTGTTTCTCGACAAGTATAAGGGAACCAAAGCTATAGGTCTAAAAAGGAAAACTTTTTCTGATCATGATCTTATTTGTTTACTAGAGGAAGATATAGGGTCAAGGGAGAAGGCTGGAATCTTTTTAATTAATAAGAAAAGATTGTGTAAGGGTGTGGCACTAAAGGTCCTTGAGGATGAAGTGTTTTCTCCCGCTATCCTAAATGTATCGGGGGCCTTGTTTATTTCTTCTACTATGATCAACGATTCTACTATAAGCTGTTGTTTAGACGAGATGGGAGGCTGGTCGGATGACCACTTGTATTTTGTCTCTAGTAATCAGTCCATTTCTTCGTTTTACCAAGGTGTTGCGGAGGTTGACCAATCTCAACCTCCTCTAGCTCAATGAAAGGTATTTGTTGGAATTGTAGGGGCCTTAATGATTCGCTCTCCCCTATAATTCCTAAACTAAGAGCGATGTTTAGTACTTCGTATTGTTTATTATGATTTTATTTCTTAATTGAGACTAAATGCATGTCGAGTTTAGTTGATCCAATATTTCAATCCTTTGGGTTTGTTAAAATTTTTGGAGTTGATGCAGTTGGTGTTATGGATAAAAATACCATTTATCACTCATGACGTGGCACCATATTATTGGCAAAAAAAAGTGACAAAGGAGTGGCCACGTGGAACGCAACCGTTGGTAGAAAAGAGGAGAGAAGGATCGCTGAGGTGGCGCTTTGTGGACCACAAGATCAAATAGCAACAAACACAATATGGGCCAAAGGAGAAACCCACGTGCAAAAAAGAATAAGGACTCAGTCAACAAACAAACTCCTATTTTATAGAAGATTGACCTGATATTCCGCAACAGACGCAGATGCAGCTTCGAAAACCCTAAGCTTTGGTTCCAACAACTATAAAAAGACGAGGAGAGTAACACTCAAGGCATTCAAGAGCAAACTCGGGCAACACTTCATTCCTCAAATTCCATCAATAATTAGTGACAATTATCTAGCAACATAGCATTTGTATTTCCTTACTTGGGCATCTTACATCGATTATAGTGCAAAGTTGGCGGGATTCCGACTCCCCCCGCGGTTGTTCCCACATCGGGTTTTCCGCGTCACCAAAAATCCCTCGTGTCATTCTTTTCGCTTGTCTTTCTTTCGTTATTCTCATCACTGCGTTTAAATCGTAATTGGCATTAGGATATTCACTATCACTCACATAATTAATTCGTAACCGGTAAATTTTTACCAAAACAGTTTGGCGCCCACCGTGGAGCATAGTGATCATTTTCTATAGCCAAACCTCACAAGACCGAACCAGCCGTCACCATGTCTGGAACGGCCGAGTAACCCCTCCAAAGCCGAGCACGTCGCCCCGTTCTTCCGGAGCGGGACTTACTTCGCATCCGCAGGATCGGCCGATGCATCCCGGCGTCAGCCCGCAGACAATCCCCGTCAGCATGTCGACCAGAGCCATGCCCCAGCCTCAGAAGCCACCGCAGATTCCAAAGGCAGTAGGTGCACCCAGTCAGTCCAAATCCAGTAGGGAAAGCAGCCCCAGCAGAGGTGAAGCCGTATCCAGAAGCCCGACCCAAGAAAGCTCAGGCGCAGAAGTTCTCCGAAGCAGAGGATCTCCAGCGCTTGATCCGATGCAGGTGATGATTCAGGGGACGGACACTCTGCGTCGGGCCGTTGAGGATCTCAGGAAGGACAACCAGAACCTGATTGCTCAGATCGTGACAGCAGTCCAGACCAAGCCAGCATCAGCGCCAAAGGCTCCTACCAGAACCAGCGGTGGAGGGTCGGGTCGATCAATTCCATCAGAACTAGTCACCAGACTGGATCTGGCAGGAACAACACCCAGCGAACCAATTGAGCCCAGAGGATTGGGATGCCTATCATTTGATAGTCCACCTAGTCTGCAGCAGACAACAGGTAACGCTTTGTTTAGCACCCCTTCAGGATCTGACCTTCCACCCTTTTCAGGTACCCCCGCACACCAGACACCAGGATGGCAATCTGGACCTGTCCTCAATGCAGCAATTCCATCCTGCAACCAGTTCACCAGTGGAGCCTGGATCGGAGGATTACAAAGCAGACACCAGGATGGCACTGGATCCATAATCGTCTGCAACACCAAGAACGATCACCCAAAGACCAGGCCAATTTTCTGGAGCACCCTGGTTAGGAGGTACACCTGCTGGTTCCTTTCCGCCTGTTTCTAACCCTCTTGCAGGAGCAGGTAATTCGCTGGAGTAGCAATACCAGGAGCTGAGGGAGCTGATGTATAGGATACCAGGCGTAGCCCGTCCGCCGGAGAAAGCGACAGAGAGACGACACGCAGACTCACCTTTCGTGGATGATATAGCCCTAGTCGGTGTTCCTAAAGGATGTGTGCCGCCAGCTATGACACTCTATGACGGAACCACAGATCCACTTGACCATATCAACCACTACAAGCAGAAAATGATGGTGATAACCGCAACTGGATCTCTAAAGGAAGCTTGTATGTGCAAGGGTTTCGGATCAACACTGTCAGGAGCAGCCCTGCAGTGGTTCGTCGGTCTACCTAATAAAAGCATATCCAGCTTCGCCGACCTAGTCAATGCCTTCAACAATAGTTCACAAACAGCAGAAAGCCGGAGAAGGCACGGTGACTCTACCGGATAGTGCAAGGGTTTGAGGAATCTACCCGTGATTACTTGAACAGGTTCAACAAGGAGAAGGTGTCAATTCCGAGGTGCGATATAGCAACCGCTATACAAGCCTTCCGCCGAGGACTGCACCAGGATTCACAGCTATACAAGGACCTAACCATGCATCCATGCACTACCTTTGAGGAGGTACAATCAAAGGCAATTGCTGTCATGAGGCTGGAAGAAGACTCTGCACTTATAAGAGGCACTTATGATTCAGATCCAGTATCCAGAAAGGCTCCAGCAGAAAAAAAGAGTGAAAGACCCAAACCCTACAGCAGGTTCGTGAATAAAGTTTCTGGAAATTCTGAAGGAAAGGGCGAAGCAGATCTGCCTCCGAAAGTAAGTGAGTATGGTTTCACTACCAATCTTGCAGGACTATAAGCCTTGAAAGAGCTGGGACGCAGAGTCAGATGGCCAAAACTTACAGAAGGAAACCCCAGCAGCAGAGACACAGGCAAGAAGTGTGAGTTCCACGGCAGCAACACCCACAACGCCGATGAATGCCACTCCCTCAGAAAGGAAGTCAAATTCCACTATGACCAAGGAAACCTGGATCACCTCCTACCCAGAAACACAACCAGAGTAAATTCAGCGAATCAGGTTCTGCCATCCCCTCCTCCTCATTGCACTAGAACTGTGAATGTTATTACAGGTGGATCGGAGCTATGTGGGTTGACCTATTCAGCAGCTAAGAGGCACGCAACCAGAACTAAAGGAGACAGACCAGAAAGCTCCTGCAGGGTTAACCACCAGAACTTGCCGTCAGTCACCTTTGACGAAACAGGCGCAGGGTCTGCTCCAGAACAGCACCACGATGCCCTAATCATCACGCTTCCCAAAGGAAATTGCAAGGTGAAGAAGATCCTGGTGGATACCGGAAGCTCCGTCAACTTGATCATGATGGAGACACTCAAAGGAATGGGATTCACCGAAAAAGATCTAGCAAAGAAGGCAATCCCTTTGGTTGGTTTCAGTGGCGAAACAAAGCATTCCCTAGGAGAAATCATCATCCCAACCTACGCCGGGGGTGTAAACAAATAGGTAAGGTATCTGGTTATTGATGGACCCTCTACTTACAATGTGATCCTTGGCAGGCCCTGGATCCACGAGATGAAAGCAATTCCCTCAACGTACCACCAATGCCTGAAGTTTCCAACACCTTGGGGGGGTGCAAGAGATACGTGGGGACCAAGAAGAAGCTAAGGATTGCTACAAGGTGGCTCTGAAGCCAACAACCGGTTCGCCCGCATAGCAATTACAGAGCCAGCGCATCCAGGACGAGTACATTGAGCCTCAAAGCAGCAGAGCCGGGACGAAGTCATCTGGGGACGCGCCGCATCCGTAACGAATCGTTCTCATTGGATCTCGAATGCATGGTAAAATTCGTGAAGAACTCGTTTGGTTATTGAGAACTAACATAGACTGCTTTGCTTGGTCACATGATGATATGATAGGGATAGACCCAAGTGTGATAACTCACAAGCTAAGTGTGGATCCAAGCTATAAACCCGTGCAGCAGAAAAGAAGAAAATTTGCTTCTGAAAGAAACCAGGTCATAAACAAAGAGGTAGATAACCTGTTTGCTGCAGGAAAAATTCGAGAGGTAAAATATCCAGAATGGTTATCTAATGTGGTGGTGGTTCCGAAGAAGAACGACAAGTGGAGGGTCTGCGTCGATTTTACGGATTTAAATAAAGCTTGCCCAAAGGATCCATTTCCGCTACCACACATAGATGCCATGGTGGATGTCACTGCAGGGCACGAGATGCTGACATTCCTAGATGCCTGGAGCGGATATAACCAGATAAAAATGCACCCCACTGACCAGGAAAAGACGACATTCAGATCTGAGAGAGGTATTTATTGTTATAATGTCATGCCTTTTGGACTGAAAAATGCAGGATCTACCTATCAGAGGCTGGTCAACATGATGTTTAAAGAGCAAATAGGCCAAACTATGGAAGTATACATAGACGATATGGTCGTCAAATCGAAGCAGGCTTCACAGCACCACCAGCACCTGGAAGAAACTTTCAATACCCTCAGAAAATACAAAATGAAGCTGAATCCTACGAAGTGCACCTTTGGAGTATCCAGTGGAAAATTTCTGGGGTATATGGTGACCCATAGGGGGATAAAGGCCAGCACCGAACAAATCAAAGCAATTCTGCAGCTGGAGTCACCACAGAAACCGAAAGACGTCCAGCGCCTGACTGGAAGAGTGGCAGCCTTAAACAGATTCATATCCAGATCCTCGGACAAGTGCAGACTGTTTTATGATGTACTTAGAAAAAGCCAGAGATTCGAGTGGACGGAGGAACATGAGAAAGCATTTCAGGAGCTGAAGCGTTATCTCAGCACCCCACCTCTCCTGTAGAAGCCAGAGCCAGGAGAACCACTGTTCCTGTATCTGTCAGTCAAAGAAGCAGCAGTCAGTGCAGTACTAGTACGAGAGCAGGAAGGGTCACAACATCCAGTATATTACATCAGTAAGTCTCTCCTTCCAGCAGAGACCAGGTACACGTCACTAGAAAAACTTATCCTTGCACTAGTTACTGCATCCCATAAATTGCGTCCCTACTTCGAGTCTCATACAATTTATGTGATAACTAATTATCCTCTTAAAACTATCATGAGAAAACCAGAATTGTCAGGAAGAATGGCTAAATGGTCTGTGCACTTGAGCGGTTACGATTTGAAGTTTGAACCCCGTACGACCATAAAGTCTCAGGCTCTGGCAGACTTTGTGTCTGACTTCTGCCCAACACCGGCACCCGGGCCGAACAGACATTTCGAAACTGGAAGAAGATAAAGGAGAGCAAGTATGGGAGCTACATGTGGACGGAGCCTCCAACGCCAAAGGAGAAGGAGTAGGACTGGTCCTCAAATCACCCCAGGGAGACCTCATAGTCCAGGCCGTACGATGTGAATTCAAAGCCACAAACAACAAAGCCGAATATGAGGCACTGATCCTGGGTCTGAAGCTGGCTCTGGATCTGAAAATCAGACACCTTCAGGTTTGCAGTGATTCTAAGCTTATAGTTAACCATGTTAATGATTGCTATGAGGCCATGAACCCCAGGATGATGGCATATCTAGACGTAGCCAAGGAGCTGAAAATCAGATTTGTCACGTTCAACATCAAGCAAATCCCCAGGGACCAGAATGCAGAAGCAGACGCACTAGCCACCCTGGGGGCAACCTTCAAGGCAGGAAATATCTCCACAATACCAATTGTCCACGTGCTGGAGCCAGCAACACTAAAATCTCAGCAGGAAGCAGAAATGTTGTGCAGCACCAGCAATGAAGAAAATACTCTAGACTGGAGGAAACCATACATAGACTGGCTGCAGAACGATATCTTGCCAGCAAATAAAAAGGAGGTAAGGAGCTTCAGAATGAGAGCATCCATATTCATACTAATCGATGATGTTTTATTCAGGAAATCCCTCGCTGGACCCTACCTCAGATGCCTGGATCGGGAAGAGTCTCAGGCTGTATTGCATGCTCTCCACAGTGGAGAATGTGGAAACCATGTAGGGGGCAGGAGCCTGTCCAACAAGGCACTGAGGCAGGGATACTTCTGGCCCACAATGCGCAAAGATGCCATGGAATTCGCAAAAAGATGTGACGCTTGTCAGAGGCACGCCCACGTTAGCCACCAGCCAGCAGAGCCTCTGCACCAGGTTATCTCACCATGGCCCTTCATGAAGTGGGGAATGGACATAGTGGGACCACTGCCCAGAGCACCAGGAAACAAAGTCTATATGCTCGCCATGACGGACTACTTCTCAAAATGGATATAAGCAGAGTCATTCTCCCAGGTTACAGAAACCCAGGTGATATCTTTCATTAAACGCAATATCATATGCAGGTTTGACATTCCATCTGAGATTATATGTGATAATGGGTCCCAATTCATTGGAAATAAGACAGAAGCTTTTTGTGCTAGGTGGAATATCTCGTTGCAAAAATCTACTCCCAGGAACCCCCAGTCCAACGGACAAGCTAAATCCAGCAATAAGATTATCGTTGAAAACTTGAAAAAGAAACTAGAGGAGATTGGGGGCAAGTGGGCAGAAGAGCTACCTCTGGTTCTCTGGGCTGACAGAACCACACCAAAGGTTGCAACGGGACAAACTCCTTCACTGGTGTTCGGAGCGTAAGCGGTCATCCAATCCGAAGTTAGGGTCCCAACCCACAGATATGGATGCATAACAGAAGATCGGAACCAGGTGGAAATGACAAGCAGTCTGGACACGATAGATGAACTCAGAACCAGCGCCCAGATCAGGATGGCTTCCTACCGACAGACTGTGGCTAGAAGTTATAACAAGAATGTAAAGGTAAGAACCCTGCAAGTGGGAGATCTGGTCCTAAGGAAAGTCTTCCAGAATACCAAGAACCAGCAAGCAGGAAAATTCGCCTACAACTGGGAGGGGCCATACCAAGTAGAGAGCGCAGTTGGAAATGTAGCTTACCGACTCATGACTTTGGAAGGGCAAATGGTTCCCAGATCCTGGAATATCACCCACTTGAAAAAATATTTCACTTAAGTCACCAAAGACGGTCAACAATCGGGTACTCGGCCTAGAGATCTGACTCACCAGTTCTAGATATTGCCTTACATATTTTCTGGCCCTGAATAATTCCTGTCTATAAGTATTTTTATGTCTCCAAATATTTTTCTGGCTCTAAAATATTTTCCTACTCCTAAAGTATTTTTCTATTCCTAAATATTTTTCTGGATCTGAATATCCTCTTATTCTGAATGTTTTTATGGTTCTAAACGTTATTGATGAATTCAACATTTCTGGTTTTAAAATAGCCTTGTTCGTATTTTAATTCTAACAAATTTTAAGTTGCAAAAACCACTTTGAGTGTTTTACTCTTTTTATTTTTTCAAATAAGCCAAGTGAATAAAATGCAAAACTAATCTGGCAGAGCCTGTATTCATTACAGAAGGCGTGTGTCGTGGCTAAGCACGTACAACCGGGACAACCAGCCTCCCGCGATGCATTAACACCCACGCAAGCCTGGCTCCTCTGGACGAGTGGGCATACTAGACCCCTTAGCCAGCAATCCAACAACGATGGCCAAACAAACGACGTGCATGCACACATCAAAGCACCAGAAACGGTACGACACAAAGAGATATCCACTAGAAAATGCTAAAGTTGCAAAAGCAAAATACGTATGGCACCAGAACTAGACCAAAATACATAAACTGTTCAAAATAAAACTAATATGTTATGCCCCGCAGGGCCAGAAACTAACTAAACATGACAAAAGACTTTCAGATGCAGAAAAAGCTAATCTATATCAATATGCTCCACAGCTTCAGAAGCAGCTGCCTGAGTGTCAGGAGCAGGAGAAGTCACCTCTCCCTCAGCATCTAGATCGTCAGCGGAAGCAGCACCAGGTTCCACTAAGCCAGCTAGCACATCCCGGTTTAGACCATCAGGGAAGCAGCAACAAGCTTCCCCTCTTCAGCTCCTAGGTCCCAAGCCGAATGCTCTCCCTTCTGGAACGCCTTTATGCACTTGATCTTCGTTTCCAAAGCAACATAGGACAGAGCATTCACCAAAGTCTCTTTCAACTCCTGCACATCAGAAGCCTTCTCTTCCTGGATCTGGGAAACACGAGTCTCCGCGTCAGAAGCACGTTTCTCAGTATCTGAAGCGCGTTTCTCCACCTCAGAGGTACGTCCCTCAGCTTCTGAGGCGCGCTTTTCAGCATCAACAGCCTTCTTTTCAAGATCGCTGACCTTCTTCTCAAAGACGAGAAATCCGCCCTTCAAAGAAGCAGAAAGATCGCTCCAGTAAACTCGCTTCGAGCGACCTCCTCCTCCAACAAAGAAACTCGGGACTTGTCCAGATCAGCCTGAATCTTAAGCCTACCCTCATTGGCTTCTTTCGCCAGCTTCTGAAATTTGGCATTTTCTGCTTCCAGAAGAGGAACTTTCCTCCTCAGAAACAAGGACATCTGAAAAGACTGCCAAACCAGAACGAAGTGTCAAAAAAAAAAAAGAGAGAGAGATTATTTTTGAGACAGTCAACATGTGTTACCTCAAAAGAATGCTCCGCTGCACGATCCACCAGATCACGCAAAGCCCTTGTCCCCAGCGCAGGCTCGGGGGCAGGAAACAACAACTGATCCATCAGGCCCAGGTTACGCTCAGATTTGGCCTTGCCAAAATCGTCTGGAAGTGTAAGTACAATAGCCCCAGAAGCAGAAGCAGATTTGGAACCAGAGGCAGCCCTAGAAGCAGGAGTAACCCCAGAAGCAGGGGTAGCTCCAGAAGCAGGGATGGCTTCAGACGTTGGGATCGTACCAGAAGCCGACGTGGCTGGGACAGAAGCAGGAATAGGTTTGGGAACCGGAGGATCCCCAGAAGCAGATAACCCATGCCCAGGTAGCGGAGGCCTCACAGCTAGAGGTGTGGCTTCAATAGGAGTCTGCTCCTTAGCCCGGCTCACAGCAGCAGATCTTCTCTTGGGACGAGGTCCAGAACCAGAGGCAGGGGTAGACTTTCTTTTCTCAGCAGGCTTGGGGGCAACCGCGACTTGCTCCTTTACTTTCTGAGCCAGAACATCGTCCAGTGAAATTCTAGATTTTGCAGAGCCTGGAAGCAGCAAAGATCAAGTCAGAACCAGATAAATCAAATATTCAGAAGCAGAACCCAGTCAAAAAGGAAGAACAACGCACCAGTCGACATTGATTCTTTTTCCTCAGCGGCTGTTTTCTTCACCGCAGCAGCAGAATCTTGAACCAGATTGGGGAAGGTCCTATTCTCAGGAGGTGGACCAAATAATTTGGAAAGAGAAGCAGTTTTATCAGAGGACAAAGGCAAGGGGCACAAATCTGCACAAAAAAACAAGTAAGGAAATATAAGCATCAAAGAAAAATACACAGGAATAAGGGCATGCAAATACCGTCTGTTGATCACCAGACACTGACAATGTAGTCAGTAGGAGCAGGAAGAGTATCAATTTTCACGAAAATAAAGCGGGAAAACCACTTGCTGTCATCCGGCTTCACGGGGAAGATAATGCAATTCTTTTCCCCGTCACGAACCCGAATGGTCACTTGACCCCGACTAAGGGACCTGACCGAAAACAAGTGTGCAAGGTCCGGGAGACCGATCTCATAACCAAAACGGTTATTCATAGAATTAATCGCAAGCAAAGTTCGCCAAGTGTATGGAGCTACTTGGCAAATAGCCAAGTGATTCAAGTTCAGGAATTCTTGAATCAAAGGAGGAAAAGGAAACCTCAGACCCAGACGGAAAGCATATTCATATAGACATATCCACCCCGCCCTCACAGAGTCGGCTTTTTGGCCCGGGGTTGGAATGTAAAACACCACATCATCGGAGAAACCAAATGTTTCCCTGATATGAGCAAGATCCTCCGGGGTAAAATCGGAGTCACATGAGTGTTTGGCAGAAAGCACACCGCCGGAAGGGAAGAGATCAGATGGCATCACCGGATCCGAGGCCGAGGTCGAAGAAGCAGATTTTTGTGACATTGTACACAAAGAAAGAAAAGAAAGAAAGCAGAGAAGGGAAAGAAGTAAGGAAGAAGATGGAATACCTGTAACGGCCGAAAAAGAGAAATAATTTTGTTGATTGATGGAGGGGAAGTTAGGAAAGAGGGAGTGATGATGAAAAAGTTGGGAAAGGTGAAAGGAGTGGGGATACCGAGGGGTTATTATAAGGGAGGGAGTTGTGGGTGAGTGGGAAGTTAAGACGGCGGTTGAGGAGGCATAAAGTGGGAGAGTTACCAAGATTGAGCCAACTGCTAACACTTCGTCAGTTCTCCGCATCGCAAACAGAAATTCCCGCCTAAAATCATTTGAGACGGAAATTTGGGGGCAATTGTTATGGATAAAAATACCATTTATCACTCATGACGTGGCACCATATTATTGGCAGAAAAAAGTGACAAAGGAGTGGCCACGTGGAACGCAACCGTTGGTAGAAAAGAGGAGAGAAGGATCGCTGAGGTGGCGCTTTGTGGACCACAAGATCAAATAGCAACAAACACAATATGGGCCAAAGGAGAAACCCACGTGCAAAAGAGAATAAGGACTCAGTCAACAAACAAACTCCTATTTTATAGAAGATTGACCTGATATTCCGCAACAGACGCAGAGGCAGCTTCGAAAACCCTAAGCTTTGGTTCCAACAACTATAAAAAGACGAGGAGAGTAACACTCAAGGCATTCAAGAGCAAACTCGGGCAACACTTCATTCCTCAAATTCCATCAATAATTAGTGACAATTATCTAGCAACATAGCATTTGTATTTCCTTACTTGGGCATCTTACATCGATTATAGTGCAAAGTTGGCGGGATTCCGACTCCCCCCGCGGTTGTTCCCACATCGGGTTTTTCGCGTCACCAAAAATCCCTCGTGTCATTCTTTTCGCTTGTCTTTCTTTCGTTATTCTCATCACTGCGTTTAAATCGTAATTGGCATTAGGATATTCACTATCACTCACATAACTAATTCGTAACCGGTAAATTTTTACCAAAACAGTTGGTTATAGTGGAGGCCTTTGGTTTGGGTCGAGGGCAAATTCTTCGTTTAAATGTATTGTCTCTTGTTCAAACTTCATAATCTTAAAAGTGAAGCAAAGTGGACTTTTATGGTATTTGTGTCTTATGTACGGTGAGCCAATTACCCATAAGCGTAAGGATTTATGGAATGCGTTAGGCGGCTGGATTGGTAATTTAGACGAGCCTTATGCTTTACTGGGTGATTTCAATCAGGTTGACTTTAGTCATAATAAGTTGCAGTAACTCTCCTATAGAACCGTTGTATACCATAGGACGAGCCTAATAGGAGAAATAGCCCACTAAGAATAATAATGAGAACAAAAACAAAACTAAACCCAGGGGACTCTCTGACCTTCCTCTTATGTTTCATTAACATCTTTAACCTCATCGTTGTGGACTTCATCCCCGCCACTTCTCAGTAGTCAATCCCTGCCCATCACCCATGTGATCACCGAAACACCACCTTTGTGGTCGTCACCTTCGCTCTATGCACGATCCCATCAACCTCCTATATATTGAAGAACGAAGACGACATGTCGACAACGATTTGCCCTTTCCCCTCTGAGCCACGGTGGTGATGGTTACTAGTAACCAGGTTTGAAATATAATTGTTTTAACTTGATTACCCATTTATTTATCATAAAAACTTTCGAGTTTTCAAATTTAATGTTACAGGTTTTCTATTTGAAAACAATTACTCCGCCTATGCTTTTCAATTTACTTCGTTTCAAAATTATATTATGGATTTCTCATGTTTTTACATTAAGAACTTTGAATTTTAAGTTGAAAATTATTGATTTCAAATTACTTTAAAATCACTACTATATGGAGTATTTAACTCGAATTTTAATCGACTTATAAATCTAAAGTTTTAACTTCAAAACTCCTAATTTTAGTTTGAAGACTTCAAGTTTTTATTTATTTTTACCAGTTACAATATTGTTTTATATTCATCTTAAGTTTTTAGATATTACCTACCAGATTTAGTTTGAAAAAGGAATGTTTTAACTAAGAATGCTTATTTGGGGGAGGAGTTACGAGGATATCGTCGTCTAAGGTTGGACTTGATATCACATATGAGCTTGTGATTTTACATGGTGTTAAGGCTGGAAAATCCTACTGGGAGGGCAAACAGAAGAGAGATTGAGACCTGAAAGAACTGAAGAGCAAGTAGATCGTGGCCTCGTGGGATGGAGTGATGGAGTTGGTTTCATGTGACCTTATTATTATTATTATTATTATTATTATTATTATTATTATTATTATTATTATTATTATTATTATTATTATTATTATTATATTGGGCTTTTAGTAAATGGGTTGGTCTTATACTAAGAGACCGTCTCATACAACAATTTGTGAATAAGTGGGGAGGTAAGAAGGGGAGAATTGATGGGGCGGAATGGTTTAATTCTTGGAAATCTGATCTTATGATTATGGACATTCCTTCTAAAGGTCCCAAATTTACATGGTGCAATAATCGGGATGGCAACAAAAGAGTCTATGAACGTCTTCATAAAGCTTATGGTTCTTGTGACTGGAATACTATATTTCCAAACTCGGGTGTCCATAATTTTCTGATTCAACTCTTAGACCACGCGCCTATTGTTTTCGACACCAACCTTGTCAAAGGTAAAGGACTTCAGCCCTATAAATTAGAAGCCCGAAATCTCGATTATAAGGAATTTATCGATTTTATTTGTTCCAAATGGAAACTTAATTGCATAGGGTCAGCAGCTTTTTCCTTAACAAGGAAACTTTCTATGATTTGAAACAAATTGCGAGAATGGTCTCTGTCAAACAAGAAGGAATGGTCTATAAAATGGCCCGAGTTTGATAATCAACTTGAAGAGGCTTTAGAGGGTATTTTTGAGGGAGGAGACAACCAAGCTTTTGATGATATTCATGGGAGATTATTGGAGTTTTCTAAAGCATCTACATCTTAATGGAAACAAAGAGCTAAACTTAAGTGGTCAGTGGATGGGGATACTTGCACTAAGTGTTTTCTTCAATTGATTTAAGGGAAAAGCGGGAAGTAATTTTATTACCGGAATTAAGCAAAATGATGGTGAATGGGTTTTTGACAAAGCAAATATTGAGATGGCTTTTTTTAACCACTTCCAAAACATATTATGTAAAAAGGAGAATTTTGATGAATATTTGCTTCATCATGAGCATTTTTTGACGTCGTGAAACCCAAGCTAAATGTTGATGAGATTGACTATATAAGTAAACCTTTCTTTCTGAAGGAAGTTTGTGCTGCTATTTTTCAGTTGGGGCCTACCAAATCACCTGGCTCGGATGAAATTTCGACAATTTTCTTTCAAAAATACTGGCATATTGTTAAAGTATGATGTTATTGCAGCAGTTCTTTCAGCTCTCAATTCGGGTAATATTCTTAAAGAGATGAATAGAAATTTTATTGTGCTTATTCCGAAAGTAAGTAATCCAGAAATAGTAGAGAATTATAGGCCTATCAGTTTATGCAATGTCATTATGAAAATTATTATGAAGTGCATTTCTAATAGACTGAAGAAAGTCATGAATACTTTGGTCGGAGATTATCAGAATGCATTTGTCCCGGGAAGGTATATTGGAGATAATCTTCTAATAGTACATGAGATTATTCATAATATTTCTAACTGGATGGCGGGGAAAAAAAAAGATAGATTTGCTTTTAAGGCCGATATGAGTAAAGCTTATGATAGGGTTAGATGGCATTTTTTTAAAGCTACAATGATTAAAATGGGTTTTCATGATCATCTTATTAATCTTATTATGAACTGTGTTACATCAGTTTCATATGAAATCCTTCTTAATGGTTCACCATTGAAGCAGTTCAAGCCGAATTGTGGGCTCAGACAAGGCGATCCAATTTCTCCGTATCTATTTGTTCTTTGTACTAAAGTACTATATCTAAATTTTATTAAATCGAAAGAAGGAAGGTTAATTCGTGGAATTAGCGTCTGTAGAGATGGGCCTTCAATTTCGCATTTACTTTTTGCTGATGACTCACTTTTTTTTGGAGGGAACTCATGAAGCATGTAATAATCTTGCTTATATTTTAGATGATTTTTGTAGTTGTTCTGGGCAACAAATCAACCATGACAAATCTGCTATTCTTGTTAGCCCGAATACCACACTAGGTTTAGCATCTAAGTGCTTCAAAAAAGTTCAAGGTTTCAGCAATCTTGGGACCTATTTGGGATTACCAACTGATTTTGGGAAATCCAATGAGGTGTTTAATGATATTATTGAGCATATTCGGAAGCGTGTTTCTTCTTGGAATGAGCTTCTTCTTTCTACAGCAGGTAGATTAACTCTTATTAATTCGATCTTATCAGCTCTCTCTGTTTATTTTCTATCGGTATTCAAACTACCGGAAGATGTGACAAGGAAGATTGACTCTATGTTGTCGCATTTCTGGTGGGCGGGATCGAGGAATAAGTCGGTTATTCATTGGTGTAGTAAGTTGTTTCTCAGCCAACCTAAAAGTGAGGGAGGGCCCGGTATTCGCAATACTGGATGTTTCAATCAAACTTTAGTTGCTAAGCAAGCTTGGAAGATTTTAGTTAAGCCTAAGTCCCTATTTGCAAGATTTTTTGGAACCAAGTATGGCCTTGGTATTCATAATCATGATATTATGGCACTAAAGCCACCTAATAACGTTTTTTGGGGATGAAATGGAATTGCGTGGGGGATCAAGTTGCTTAATACGAATTTAGCATGGGAAATTGGGATTAATTCTTCCATTAATATTTGGGCTAAGAATTGGGTTAATGGAAATTGTTAAGAACCCACCCCAGAGTTATTAGAGTTATTAACTGTGACCAATTTGATGTTTAAAAATCTTGAGGTGCAATATTTAATGATGATTCAAAATACTTGGAATGTTCCCATCCTTAGAAATTGTTTTGTGGAACCTTTGGGCATCTAGGATTTTAGCCATTCCTATTAGCTTGTTTAGTGCTGCTGACTCAATTTATTGGTCTAAGATAAGTTCTGGGGTATATAGTGTGAAAAGTGGCTATGGGGTGGTTAAGGTTATGTTTGATGAAGCTTCTACCTCAAAGGAAAGTCACGACTTCAAGATGGCTGTAAAATTTTCGTTAAAAAACTATTTGTGGCACTTACCAGGGCCTGAGATGTGGAAAATATTACTCCCTTTTATTTCATATGATGTTCCCCTTTCTCTATTATATGTGAGGAGTATTTTATTGAAAATGGAACAACATATGAAATAGGAGGGAGTAGTTTGAAATTTGTTTTACTAATACCCTACCTATAGGAAAAGAATTCCGTCGAAGGGTAGTTGACTCTCACATTAAGCCGTGGAAACTCTAGACCATCTATTTCGTGATTGTCACTTTTCTTGTCATATGTGGGCAGAGAGTTCATTAGGTATCCATGCTACGATGGGTAACGAGATCAGTATTAAGAATTGGATCATTAACTGGATTAATCTCTTCTTAAAGGACAACGACACGACTAATGGCGTGTCTGTCTTTTAAGGAGTTATTTGGACTATCTGGTGTTCTCGTAATAAGGCCGTGTTTAGGCATATTCCTCCCAGCCCGACCGGTGCAATTAAAAAACTTAATTGTACGGTGATCAATGTAGTCGAAGGGTTTAGGAATTCATCTAAGGGTCTCCATGGTGCCAGAGATGAAGATTCAGATACTGCTTTTCTTAAGGAAAGTCATAATATTTCCCTAATAGGTTCTAATTTTAATTGTCTTCCAATGAGGATTAAGGTGGATGTTGCTTGGCGATCTGACTTAAAAGTAGGGATTGGATGGGTTGTTTATAGTGATAGAGGAGATATCATTCATCAAGACAAGATATCACTTTTTGCACAATCATCTTTACAGGCAAAAGCTCTTGGTTTAAGACAAGTTCTAAGTTGGGCTAAGGGAGCTGGGTATCTCCACATTTCAGTCTTCATGGATTGCCTCAAAGTTATTTTGCAGATTCTTGGACTTGAAGCACGAAGCCAAGACATCAAGATTGTCTTAGATGACATCCTTTCACCATCATCTTATTTTCACTGTTTTACAATATGCTTTATCCCCCGTAGCCTTAATTCTAGTGCACATAACCTAGCTAGCAAGGTTAGGGATCTGAAGTAGCATAGTGTCTTTTACAACTGTCAAAAAACAAAGTGTAACACGAATTTAACCTTGCAAGGATGAATCTACAATTAAACTTGCAAATTTAATCAAAGTTGTTTGCAAACGATAAGTAAATTTATTACTCAATCGCGAAATAACATGCTTTATATATTAATTAATAGGAATAATCCAAACTATTACTCATCTTCTCGTAATAATCCAAACTTTAGTTTAACTCAAAATAAACCACCCTAATACTCGTCTCTTCTCATAATGTACTTGGGCTACTTTTCACTGTAAAATCGGGTAATGTATCAGTCATTCCCATTTTTTTTAATTGAGCTTCTTTCCTAATTCCTCCTACTCCATTAATGACCTTTATGACAAACCATCACCATTACACCACTTCTTGCCTAGTCAACCACCATCCCAAAGACCACCGAACTAGGACTACGCAAAACCACCATCACTTCCTTTTCTTAATTGTCCTCCGCAACACATCGATTGATTTCATCACATCGGCTCCTACCCTGCAGCCGCCACCATCGAAGTTGTCGCCAACATCGCTTTATCATCTACGTCGATGTCGACTTTCTCACTTTGTGGTGGTGCATTTATATCCACAATTGCATCAAAATAGAGTTCTTGATTATTAACCACTGTCACTACTACCGCAAAATCAAATCTATTAGTAGATAATATGATAAGTGCAATATTATTTACTAATAAAATTGTTTTAAATTTTGCACTTGTAATTGAAGGTGTTATGTGGGTGTGTATGAATTTGGAGATTAGTGATAGATAAATGGAATTATATTGCTATCGCGACATTGATTATGTCTGTCCTGTCATGTTATTAATTTAGTTTTACGAGGACAAGAGGAGTCGAGGGAATGCCAGATGAGGGATTCGTGGGAAAACCCGTTAAGGAGGTCGCTATTTTGGTGGTAGTGGTGGAGGGTGGATGCAGTGGTGGTGTGTTCGGATGGAGACATGCGTGGACTGGTTAGGGTGGAGGCGTAGCGGAGGAGGGCGACGGAGATGGTGGCGGGGAGGGTGTAGGGGTGGTGATGAGGGGGAAGGTGGAGGTGGCGGCAGGTAGGGTGTTTTTGTGTTTGGTGAGGGGTAATAAAGGAGTACAGAGGTTGAAGAAGATGGATTAGTATCATTATTGTTATTATAATGATTTTTCCTATTTTTTTTCCTTCTTTTAAAGGTGTGACCTGATTAAGAGGTAGTCGGTTACTGGGTGTGTTTAAAGAACAGGAGGCTAATAGTGTGGTTTATTTTGAGTTAAATTGAAGTTCGGATTATTACGAGAAGATGGGCAATAGTTTGGATTATTCCTATCAATTAACCCTATATATAATAAATGACCAATCTCCCTTTTTGTAGCTCATACGGAATGACCCTAATAACTTTTAGGTTGGTTTCCATGACTCACTAGAAGATAATACTTTCTTAAACTGATTAGGAAATACAACTTATGTTATCTAGAATTAGGAAATAACGCTTACCTAAAGTGATTAGGAAACAAATAACAACTAAATAACAATCTGACTCTATTTAAGAAACTAACAATAAAACTTGATTTAGGAAACTACTCCTGCCAGCCGTGATCTAGACTTGTCCTCATGAGCCATGGTCTTCGTTTCCTTCCCAAGTGACCATACTTACTTAGAGCAAATCTTGAAACCTTCGATGATATTGGACATATCCCGACTAGTTAATACTTCATTTCACTATTCTCTAATGCTCCGGCATCATTCTCCCCTTCGTTTTGAGAATTTAACCTCAAGCGAGATATGGTGACAAGTCCCTGACATTAAAAGCCTATGTTGACCATAAGAACACTTGATCCAGTCGAGGTGCGAGACAATGAGTTTAGGTGTGCGAACTTCGGGGACGAAGTTCATTTTGAGCGAAAAATATTGTAATACCCCATATTATCATAGGGGAGACTCGGTCGAGTGATAGGGCCACTCGACCGAGTGGTTTGGCTGGGGAGTTCCTGGAAGAAGTTTTCCACTCGGTCGAGTGACCGAGTCACTCGGTCGAATCGAGTTGGTCTGGGAGTTTGCCCGGTTTTTTTTTGTCTAAACTTAGTCTTTTGGGCCTCATATAATATAGCCTATATGCATTCTATATCGCGCTTTTCACATAGAAACTCACTCTAAGACACATCTTACTCCTTATTAGTGAATAGTTTACATCTCTTATGAGAGATTTGAGGATTTAGCAAGGTAAAACTACTTTTAATCAACCTTTTGGATAAGCTTCACTAATCTTCCATTAAATTCTTAGATTTAGTTATCCTCTTTTTCCCTAATCACCTTTATAGAGACCAAACCCTAACATTTAGAAATTTTTGGGGAAATTGCTTGTAATTGTTTAGTTGATTAAGAATACTGTTTGATATAGGTACTATTATGTTTGTTAAGAGTCGACTTTGTAGAGGGGCATTTTTTATTGTCGACTTGTTGAACAATTGCCTCAAAGGTAAAGACTTTCTTCACTCAATGTTTGGGATTCTTGTGTTTATGTGCTTTACTTGAGTTATTGGTGTTTTGTAAGAAGAGTCTTGATGTCTTGTGGTGGATTAAAGTTGTTGTGCATTATGGATGCATTATTGGTAAAGTTCTTATGGTAAAGATGGTATTGGCATTAGACCTTGTTGTTGTGGAAACCGGTACGGGTAACCAGGCCCTTTAGGCGCCATCGTACATGAAGGGCCACCCGTTGAGTCTCCCCTTTTGGGCCCGCCACAAGGAAAATGTGCACATTTACGATCCGAAGAGTGTATGTGGTCAGGCACGTTCGCCGAGTGATTTGAGTACCACTTGTTGCCTTGTGATTATTAGCACGCTTGTTAGGGCCGCCTTGTGATTAGTAGCAACGCCCGACTCCATTTGTCTTGTGTATCTTTGTGGGTATACATCCGTATAATACCCTTTAAATTTAGGACTATAACGTAAATTTAAACATGTGATTATTGTCATAAAACATAAATACAATAGAAACGATAAGGAACAAGAAATAACCTCGGGTCCTTTGATGCACGGCGTAAAGAACAGAAATCAAACGAGATTCCCTCCTAATTGTTGCACCCAAGACCTTGTCCGAGAAATGCCCTTGTGCTAGAACGTGTTCTCCGATTGCCTTGCAATATTGGGAGAACTTGTTGTGAGGTTTTCGAGATGTGAGATCTGAGTTTCAGAGAGAAAGTGTCTCCAAAACCCTAGTTTTCTGTAAAATGAAATGTCTAGGTCAAAAGGAGAGAATCGCTCTCCTTTTGTTGAGCTCGGCCAAACCGTGGGTTTGCTTAGGGAGGGAGTGGGCTTTCCACTTCCTCCTTATTAAACTCGTGGTCCGACTCATCTCGCTAAATGTATATGACGCGGTCTGATTATAAACTGTTATCGGTTATCGGAAATTTAGGCATCAGCTAATAATACGGGTTAGCTGAATTATTAATACGTGTCCGACAAAAACAGTATTGTATAATTTATTCAATATACATTAATTAAATATAAAACGCTTATATTTAATTTTACGAATTAACTGGTTAATTCGCCTTAGCTCATGATATTTAATCCGTATTAAATATAATATCTCAACATCACATATTTGACTAATTACTAGTCAAATAACTCGGACTAACTGGTTAGTCAATTTTGGCATCTACATGACAGTATTTTCATACCGTCACATCTCTCGAACGTATCCTATAGGTGTGACTTTTAGGGACCAGTTGATCACCGCCATCTGTATGACAATAACGTCAAACTTATCTAGCAAGCCAACCGTTATTGATAAACGTGGATCAACTGATAATAATACCAAAAGTATGCCCTTTGATCCTTTTAGAGGTTTATAAGTCCTTGCACTAACTGTTAAGGACACTAACCCCAACAAGCTCCCACTTGTCCGTACAAGTGTATGTGCAATGACGTTATCCGCACTAATTGGAGGACACAAGCTCCAACAACTCCCACTTGTCCGTACAAGTGTATGTGCGATAACCGATTCTCATATTCATTTAAAATTTCTCCCACTCAATGTAAAACAATTTGCAGATCCGGATCCGCAAAGGTCGTATTTTACAATCGATCTGTATCTAGAGTGGTTTCCCCGACTAGAGAGTAACTTAACTGATAAAACGAATCCGTATTCGAGCATGGCCATGCATTTCAGTTACAGCTCCTCGAGTGGCCCTGAGAAATATCGAGTACCTGATAAAGGCTGAAAATTTCCTTCAACTCGACTCCTTCCGATCTAAGCACAGCATGAAATGACCCAGAAAAAATCTACTTGGCCCCCTGTTACGGATGACCGTGAGAAAGAAACCAAAGTCACCCAAAATCTGCCGTAGTCTCAAGAGACAGTCGATAGTCAAAGAATCGACTCTTAGGATCACCATGGAAGTCCTATCCACGACCGGGCAACGAATGTTATAAAACATTTAGGACTCCACGTCGATGTCACAATGGTGTCCTACGAGATATCCGTATAACTTGCCTCTGTGATTGGTCAGTCAACCGGTTGACTTATGGCTCGTTGAACCCACCATCAACCAACGTCACAAAATAATTGCCAGAGTTATCAGCTCATGTGGGCAATTAAGGACTAAAAATATAATGTTTGTTGATTCACTTTGTGGTGTTCAAAATTGTCGTACAATTCCACATGAAAAACAAAATATATATATAAAATATCAAAACGATGATGTCGTATAGAGTACAAAGGAGAATGAATCTGATCCATAAAAGAGTACTACAACTCAGGAACACGTTTGATTCCCATGGAATTTACGTGCCCTTCATGCTTATCTTGTCGTAATGCTTTAGTGAGAGGATCTGCTATGTTATTATCCGTAGCAATCTTTTCTATCACTACTTCCTTTTGCTCCACGTAATCCCGGATTAGATGAGCTTTCCGTTGTACATGTCTAGACTTGTTGCTAGACTTTGGCTCCTTAGCTTGGAAGATGGCACCACTATTGTCGCAATAGATGGTGATCGGGTCATTCGAACTAGGCACTACAGATAGCCCATGTAAGAATTGACGCATCCATATCGCTTCCTTTGTAGCTTCAGACGCGGCATAGTACTCGGACTCGTCGTAGAATCTCTGTAAGCAGTTTGTTTCGAACTCTTCCGGTGATCGCAGCGCCATTAAGAGTAAAAACGAATCCGGATCGAGATTTCGAGTCATCTCGATCCGTTTGGAAGCTAGCATCTGCAGAATCGGTTGCGCATAGCTTTTGAGAGCCTCCATAAGTCAATGCCCAATCTTTAGTCCTCCGGAGGTACTTAAGAATGTTCTTGACCCACCAATGTGATTCACCCGGATCTTTGTTGGAATCGACTTGTCATACTCAATGCATATGCCACGTCCGGACGTGTGCATATCATGGCATACATGATTGATCCTATAGCCGAAGCATAAGGAATCCGTGTCATGCGCTGTTTTTCTTCCGGTGTCTCTGGTGCCTGAGACTTGCTCAAATGCACCCCTGGAGCCATAGGAAGAAACCCCTTCTTGGAGTTAGTCATGCTTAATCTCTCTAGGACTTTGTCTATGTAAGACTCCCGATCGAGAGATAACATCCGTCGTGATCTATCTCGATAGATACGGATGCCTAGAATTCTTTGTGCCTCTCCCGGATCTTTCATCTGGAAATGGTTTTTCAACCATACTTTCACCGAAGTTAAGAGAGGTATGTCATTCCCAATCAGGAGTATGTCGTCAACATACAATATTAGGAAGACAATCTTGCTCCCACTCGACTTGATATATAGACATGGTTCCTCGACCGATCGAGTAAATCCATTGTCTTTTATCACTTGGTCGAAGCGATGATTCCAACTCCGAGATGCTTGCTTAAGTCCATAAATGGAACGCTTAAGCTTGCACACTTTCTTAGGATGTTCAGGATCGATGAAACCTTCGGGTTGTACCATGTACAACTCTTCCTCCAAAAAGCCGTTTAAGAAGGCGGTTTTCACGTCCATTTGCCAAATTTCATAATCATGAAAAGCGGCAATCGCTAAGATAATTCGAATGGAACGCAGCATGACTACGGGTGCAAAAATCTCATCGTAGTGCAAACCTGGCACTTGGGTGAAACCTTTAGCAACTAGTCGTGCTTTGTAGATATCTTGTTGACCTTCCACAGAATGCTTTATCTTGTAAAGCCATTTGCATTGAAGGGGACGAACCTTAGCAGGTAAGTCAACAAGATCCCACACGTTGTTCTCATACATGGAGTCCATCTCGGATTGCATGGCCTCAAGCCATAGCTTTGAGTCAGAACTAGTCATGGCACCTTTATAGGTTGCGGGTTCACTACTCGTTAAGAGTAGAATGTCATCTATGTCATGTTCCTCGACTATACCAATGTATCTGTCCGGAGGAATAGAGACTCTTCCCGACCTCCTAGGTTCCTCAGGAATATTCACCGCAGCCGGGATTGAAGGAACAGGTTCCTCCAATGGTTGCTCGGTGTTTGGTTCTGGAATCTCCGACAGGTCGAAGGTTCTATCACTCTTTGCATTCTCGAGAAATTCCTTCTCTAAGAATGTCGCACTAGCCGCAACAAAAACGCGTTGTTCGGTTGGCGAATAGAAGTAATGACCAAGCGTTCCTTTAGGATAACCTATAAAGTATGTCTTGACCGATCGCGGGCCGAGCTTATCCTCGTGTCTCCACTTGACATAAGCCTCGCAGCCCCAAACCCGTATAAAGGACAAGTTAGGGACCGTTCCCTTCCATAGTTCATATGGAGTCTTGTCAATGACTTTAGACGGACTTTGTTAAGTATTAGAGCGGCCGACATAAGAGCATAACCCCATAATGAATCAGGTAAAACCGTGTGACTCATCATGGATCGAACCATATCAAGTAGTGTTCGATTTCTCCGTTCGACACACCATTCAACCGAGGTGTTCCGGTGGAGTTAATCGTAGGGCAATCCCACAGTCCTTTAGGTGTTGATCAAACTCGTGAGAAAGATACTCGCCACCACGATCCGAACGCAGTGTTTTTATCTTTCTACCCAATAGGTTCTGTACCCTATTTTGGTATTCCTTGAATTTCTCAAAGGATTCACTTTTGTGCTTCATTAAGTAGACATAGCCATATCTACTTAAGTCGTCCGTGAAAGTGATGAAATACCTATAGCCTTCTCGTGCGGTGATTGACATAGGACCACATACATCCGTGTGTATGAGCCCTAATAGGTCAGCAGCGCGCATTCCAACACCTTTGAAGGAAATCCGAGTCATCTTACCGATGAGACATGATTCACACGTGCCAAATGATTGAAAATCAAAAGCCGAGATAGCTCCATTCTTGATGAGCTGTTTAACGCGTTTCTCATTAATGTGTCCCATACGGCAGTGCCATAGATACGTTTGATCTTTGTCACCAACCTTTAACTTTTTATTCATTACGTGTAATATTTATTTGTCCGATCTAAAACATAAATTCCATTCATGGAGGCGCCTTGCCGTAAATCATATCGTGTAAAGAGAAAATGCAAGCATTATTTTCTATTACAAATGAAAAACCAAGTTTGTCAAGTGCAGAAACTGAAATAATGTTTTTCGAAAGACTAGGAACATAATAGCAGTCATATAATGACAACTCAAATCCGCTAGGAAGCTGGATCACCTATGTCCCCTTTGAGATGGCAGCCACTCTTGCTCCATTCCCAACACGCAGGTCCACCTCACCCTATACGAGGGGTTCGATGTTTGAGCCCCGCACATGATTACACGATGAGATCCACAACCAAGTATCAAGTACCCAAGTTCCGTAACTTGCGTGGTTAATCTCAATCATATGAATAAAAGTAGAAGAAGAAGACATACCAACGGGTTTAACACGACCTGCCTTTAAGTCCTCATGATAAACAGGACATGTGCGTCTCCAATGCCCAGTCATGTGGCAGTGATGGCATTCCATGTTATCTTTCTTGCTCTTTGTCGCGCCTGATGAGTTACTCGACTCACCAGGACCACTCTTACCTGAGCCCGACTTCTTGAACTTCGCCTTACCTACTGCTAGGTTTGCCTGAGCTTTGCCCTTACCCTTCCCTTTATTTGACACAACGAGAACATCCTGTTTCATGCTCCCACTGGACTTCATGTCCTTCTCGGTCTGTACGAGAAGGGAGTGCAGTTCATGGGGAGTTTTCTTCAAATCATTCATATAGTAATTCGCTCTAAATTGCGAATAACCATCGTGGAGTGAGTGAAGTATGCGGTCGATAACAATGTTCTCGCTGATGTTACAGTTAAAGGTCTCCAGCTTCTCGACATTCTCAATCATGCTGAGAATGTGTGGGCTAACCGGTTGGCCCTTCTGGAGTCTCGCATCAAAGAAGCGAGTGGTATGCTCATAGGTCACGATTCTCGGTGCTTTCGAGAATTCCTTGGTGAGCGTGGTGAAAATCGTGTTTGCACCATGGGCTATGAAGCGTTTCTGCAAATTGGGTTCCATTGCAAAAATGAGTACGTTTTTAATCGCACCCGCTTCCATACAGAAATCATTAAACTTGGTGATTTCAGCAGCTCTAGCCGTGGGACCTGGGTTTGCCGGGATGGGCTCTAATAGATATTTGAGCTTCCGTCGCCAGCAGCAGCATTCCGTAATGCCGCCTCCCAGTCCGCGAAGTTGGATCCATCATTCTTGATCGAGTAGACCGATTCATCCGATTCATGAAGATCCTAAGCCGGGACTCACGGTCCAATGTGGCACTTGGCATTGGGTTATCAGTAGAACCAGCCATTGGTTGTTTAGCAGTTTAAAAACGTGATCTACACTGAAAAAGAAAGAAAAACAAAACGAAATAAGCAACTCATCGAGGTGATTTAAGTCTATTTAAAATTTATTTTAACATGTAGACTCTCGCACTTGCATAATTGATCTCCCTCAAGAATGATACAAGTGATCCCAAGACTCAATTTCTGTAAATTGATAAGCCAACTGTTTAGCTAATTCTTCCGGAAGAACTCTTGGTCGATAGATTTCCGTAAATCCTATCTATAGTCCACCATAATCACAGGATCGTACGAGTGACCATAGTGTTGAGATAAAATAGGTCAATCGGTTCCAACTTACCCGACGTAGAAGGGGTCATATTATGCCTACCGACGAAGAAGGGACTCATTGGAGTTTGACCTATAAAGACCGTTCTCAATTTTTGTTTATACGAGGAAGATCCCATCAACAAAATTATAATTCATTTTAAGTGAACGAATAACTAGCGTTTGTCGTGAATGAATTTATTTGGATGATGGCTTTAAAACGTGTGACATGAGAATGTCAATGAAAACTAACTCGTGACCTCTATAAGTGTCAGTTTTCATGCAATAATTAGGTGGTTTGGTTTTTAGGCGGAATATGATGCATATTATCGTTACGAAAAATAAATAAAGGAATGCAATACGTAAATAAAAATTCCTAGTGTGGCCTATCCTAGTAAAACAAAACATAAAACAACTTTGGAATCCACCGTTGGACCCGAGAAGCTTGTCTTGATGTTCCATCTTGATCCAAGTAGCGGGAGTGAGCATCCGGTCTCCATCTTTGGTCTTCTCAAAAATTACAATTTAAAATTACAAAAATAAACCTATTTACATTCTAATTAAAAACTGTAATTACAAGTGAAAAATCCAAAACGGAGATACGAGATCTCAAAATACAACCAAGACCGTGTTCCATCATTACAGTAACACGTTCTACTAAGGCCACACTAAGTTACAACCGTTTGCAAAAATTAAATACGTAATAAAAAGGCATTCACGGCATTCAAGATAAACGATAAATAAAAATGCATCAACTAAAAACAAATTCATTCGTGACATAATTCCGTAATTATGTTAAATTTATCCAAACCACCTTTTAATGATTAAAATTCATGTGATAAAACCGCTTCTATCATTTAATTTTAATCCATTACAATCCGTTACTTTAAATACGCTTTAAATTAACTTAATGGTACGTGTGTGAACCGTTTCACAATCATAGCGAGTGTACAATATCCGTATAAAGTACATATTGAAGCCAAAAGAAAATCTAAATCAAAAGAAACAAATTTTCAAAGCTGTTAAAACGGAAATCCTTCGATCCAGGGACATAAGTGCTCGATCGAGGGACAAAGGGCTCGATCGATGAATCGCAAGTCAATCGAGAGGGTTGCCAAACAGAAGTGCTCGATCGACTTAAGCGGTGGTCGATCGAGTACCTTTATCAGCAAATCTACTCGATCGAGTACGAGGACAACTCGATCGAGCAGTAGGGTTTAGAAAGGGGTCGATCGAGTACAACAGGGACTCGATCGAGCAAAAGGTTTTTGGGAGGGTCGATCGAGTACATCGGGGGACTCGATCGAGCAAAAACAAGAGAAAAAACACTCGATCGATTAAAAACTTGTTCGATCGAGTACAAAACTTTCTGAAAAACTCCAAACCCTCGTGAAACAAGTTTTATGATACAAAACCACAACAATTTTGATCAAAAACGCATAAAATCAATTTTAACAATTGACAAAAACATGACATATTGTTATAATTTCTGTATAAAACAACAATATGCATAAAACAAATCGAAAACAAGATGATAAAACCGTGTAAAACATGTCACGGTTTCAACAAGAACAAAACCCGAATCAGCCGTGTATACATGGCACGGAATTCGATGCAGAAAAACATCGTTTCAAAAACGTTTTATGAAAAACACATAGAAAATTTACGTGGCCTCGCTCTGATACCACTTGTGGGTATACATCCGTATAATACCCTTTAAATTTAGGACTATAACGTAAATTTAAACATGTGATTATTGTCATAAAACATAAATACAATAGAAACGATAAGGAACAAGAAATAACCTCGGGTCCTTTGATGCACGGCGTAAAGAAGTAAATCAAACGAGATTCCCTCCTAATTGTTGCACCCAAGACCTTGTCCGAGAAATGCCCTTGTGCTAGAACGTGTTCTCCGATTGCCTTGCAATATTGGGAGAACTTGTTGTGAGGTTTTCGAGATGTGAGATCTGAGTTTCAGAGAGAAAGTGTCTCCAAAACCCTAGTTTTCTGTAAAATGAAATGTCTAGGTCAAAAGGAGAGAATCGCTCTCCTTTTGTTGAGCTCGGCCAAACCGTGGGTTTGCTTAGGGAGGGAGTGGGCTTTCCACTTCCTCCTTATTAAACTCGTGGTCCGACTCATCTCGCTAAATGTATATGACGCGGTCTGATTATAAACTGTTATCGGTTATCGGAAATTTAGGCATCGCCTAATAATACGGGTTAGTGAATTATTAATACGTGTCCGACAAAAAAAAGTATTGTATAATTTATTCAATATACATTAATTAAATATAAAACGCTTATATTTAATTTTACGAATTAACTGGTTAATTCGCCTTAGCTCATGATATTTAATCCGTATTAAATATAATATCTCAACATCACATATTTGACTAATTACTAGTCAAATAACTCGGACTAACTGGTTAGTCAATTTTGGCATCTACATGACAGTATTTTCATACCGTCACATCTCTCGAACGTATCCTATAGGTGTGACTTTTAGGGACCAGTTGATCACCGCCATCTGTATGACAATAACGTCAAACTTATCTAGCAAGCCAACCGTTATTGATAAACGTGGATCAACTGATAATAATACCAAAAGTATGCCCTTTGATCCTTTTAGAGGTTTATAAGTCCTTGCACTAACTGTTAAGGACACCAACCCCAACAATCTTGTGTTGAGAATAGTATCCCATTTACCTTTTTGTGTAAGTTAGTATATCTTTTTTTGTTTTTTGATAAGGTAAGAAAACTAGATTGATCCTCTGGGGTAGGACCAACCTATCTCATCTTTTCGAATAAGTGAGGTAAGTTGAAGCCACCGGCTTTCAAACCACCTCGAAAGAGTTGGACATAAATGTCCAATAAAAGACATTAAATCAGCAACCTTGTTGGCTTCACAGAAGCAATGTTTAATTATCACTTCATCGAAACAATGAAGGTCTAATTTCACATCCTTGATAATACTAGAGATTTCCTAAGGAATTTGTCAAGTATTACGAATTGAGTCAATAACACATAGATTATAACCCTCCACAATTAGCTTTTAGATTCTTAAGTATTTAGCGGCTAAAATGTCTTCTTTTAAAGCGAGAGTTTCCGCAACAAGAATACTATTAGATCTGCACTTTTTTGCTCCCAACAAAACGACATTACCATTATGATCTCTTGTACAATATCCTAAAGCAGCTTTATTACCTTCTATTCTCGAACCGTCAAAATTTAGCTTTAAGAAACCGTTACTAGGTTTCTCCCACCGTATTTCTTCCTTATTAGAATTTATTATAGTAGACTTGTCTTTTTCGGGATTGTTGAGATCCTTATGTCTAATCTCATTCCAGATCTTAATGCTATTATTACATAAAGTAATAAGTTTGTTGATATTGATATAAACTTTGTTAAAGATAATGTCATTTCGATAAAACCATGCATTCCACCAAATAAAAATAATCTTAATAAAATCATCTCTTGGAATTAAGTCTTTGAGATAATTGAGTTTCATTACAAAACTTTGACTTGCAATATTATTATATTTTGACAAAAAAATGTTTTTTTTTTCTTCTTTTTTTTGGCAGCTGTAAATGAAGGTTATACATAGACTCTAATCACTCATAACCCTCTTAGCGAGGTCATGAACAATCTTATTAAAACGCCTAGGAATAAAAGTAAAACATAGACAATGAAAGAAAGGAAATAAACATCCCACATCATCCAGGAGCCCTTTAGTGAGATTATGTGCCATCTCTACTCCCGCCAGCTGAAGTAAAAATTGCAAACAGTCCGAGGAAACCTCCAAGTGAAGAATCCTCTGTTCACGTGCCTAACCCAACACATCCCTGAGACCCAGAGCTTCGGCTTGCAACGCAGATTCCGCATTCACCTTAACACTTCTAGAGAATAGAGTAGCACTATCATGAGCATAAGCAACCCACCCAAAAGCAGCATTCCTTACAGATTTCCACCCTGCATCCACCATCACCTTAACATAATTACAAGATGCTGCCCCACCGATCACATAGAAGGGTCGTCCATCACGTACATCTTGTAATTCCTGAAGATCACTACCCCTCCCCACTACCTTGCTTTCCACACTTCCCATATCCATCGCCTTCGAGATTGTATCCACTGTGCTTATCCATATGTCATAGAACATCTGAGGATGAAATCGCTCACCTTGAAAAGCAATCCTAGTACGAACCGTCCACAAACACCACAAAGTGGCCAAGAATTTAATCTTTTTAGATTCCGCATCCTCCATTTTTCCAAGATAAGTTAACCAATTAATGACCTACTCCCCAATATCCATGGAGGGGTCACAATTAATGCAAATACCCAAGTCCGAGCAGGCCCAAATGCGCTTTAAAATACTGCAGTCCCGAAACAGACGTGCTCTTGTTTCAAGAATCTCCTCACTTGTAGAGCATAGTTTACAAGTCGAATCCACCGGGATATTTCTTCTTGCAAAACAACACCCCATGGGAAGTGAATCAGTTAAAAGTCGCCACAGAAATACTTTCCACGATTGCGGACCCGGTAAACTCCAAAGATTCCTCTTACAAAAATTGATTCATAACCCACTAATCCGAGTTTTGTCTTTTATGCTGCCATGCATCATCATAAATCTACTAAAAGCAATCCCATATCCACTCTTGACCGAATACACTCCATTATTCGTATGTTTCTAGTAAATGCAGTCGCGTACTTGCGAGACACAAACAGGGATAGCCAGGATAATATCCACAACATCCTTGTGAATCAGATACGTAATTCGCCTTTCATTCCAATTTACATCAGCCAACCGGAGATCCTTGACTATCAGATTTTTCAAGTCGGCATTTTTCTGTAGCAGAGCTTCAGCACTCAGTTCAGCAGTCTCACCATGCACCCAACAGAAACTCCAAACATTAAGACTAGACTTAATCCCTGGTTTCCATGCAACATTGTGGGAGATAAGATCTAAACCATACCGAAGGCTCCTCACCCCCCAAGACACATTACTTGGCTTAATATATATCATCCCATCATGCATCCCTTGCCTTCCAAAAAGCTTAGCTCGAAAAACCCTACAAAAAATAGACTCCTGGCCCGACACAATCCTCCAAGCTTGCTTAGCCAGCAGGGCTAGGTTCAGGCATTCAATATTACGCATTCCAAGCACACTAGAACTCTTTGGCAAACTTAGGAAATTTCTACTACACCAATGAGTACTCTTCCCAGACTTACATCCAGCCCACAAAAATGTGACAATAAAGAATTAATTTTGCTAGTCGCACTTACCGGAATTTTGAAACCGATAGAAAGTAATTTCAAATATTTGATAGGACGGATGGAATTAAGGTAAGCCTACCTGCAGGTGAGAGAAAAATCCCATTCCAGGATGAGACCCGCTTCATGACATTATCAATAAGCGCCGTAAATAAAGCCCTCTTTGAGCCCTGAAATTCCGTAGGGAGCCCAAGATATTTACCAATCCCTTTGTTATGCCGAATATTAAGGACCCGTAGACACACTCTAGCCTGATGCAACCTCGTGCATAGACTAAAAAGAATCCCCGACTTCGCGTCATTAATCCTTTGACCAGAAACCTTGCAGTAGGCATCAAAGACCGCCTTTAAATGATGAACATAATTTGTTACGTCCTGAAGGAATAAAACCACATCATCCGGAAAGAAGAGATGCGTTAAGAGCGGAACCTCTCTGCATAATCTAATACCTTGTAACAGCCCTCGATTCTGTGCATGTATCACCTTCCCAGACAACACTTCCATGCAAAGAATAAATAAGTAAGGCGATAAAGGATCTCCCTGACGAAGGCCACATTTTGGCTTAAAAGAATTAAGGGGAGATCCATTAAACAACACCTCATACGACACCGAAGTAACACAACTCATGATCAACCAAATCAAATTCCCGGGGAAGCCAAATTTACACATAACCGTCTCAAGGAAATTCCATCGAACTCTAACATAAGCCTTACTCATATCAGCCTTAAAAGCAAACCTACCATATTTGCCACATTTGTGACCATTAATAGCATGGATGGCCTCATGGGCTAAAAGGATGTTGTCGTTAATAAGCCTTCCCGGGATAAATGCAATTTGAAACTCTCCTGCCAACGAACCAATCACCTTGGCTAACCTGTTAACGATACATTTGGAAATAATTATCATAAGACATTAAAAAGGCTAATAGGGCGATAATATTGCACCACCTCTGGATTCCCACCCTTAGGTATGAGAGAGATAAAAGTTCGATTAGTTTCTCTGAGAACTCTCCCCGAATTAAGCACAGAAAGTGAAGCCTTAATGAAGTCCCTTTTTATAAAGTCCCGACATTTTTGAAAAAAAACTGCAGGAATACCATCAGGATCCGGTGATTTGAGAGGCCCCATTTGAAAAACCGCAGTCCTCACCTCCTTAGCAGTAAACAGTTTCCGTAGCCAATCCGCATCATCATTCGTAATACGATTCGTTATACCCTGGAAGATCTCGTCCTGGACATCCAATCACTCATCTTCTACCAACGACGAGTTAGCCTCATATAATTCCATAAAGTATCGTTGAAAAGTCATACTCACCTCACTAGGGTCATAAAGCCAAGATCCATCTTCGCCTTTAATCCCATAAATGAAATTTCTCCCTGCTCTGTATTTAACCCAATTAAGAAGTATTTTGTGCAAGTATCTCTATCAACAGTCCAGCGGAGCTTAGCTCTTTGTTTCCAAAAACTAGCTGCAGCTGTGGCAAAGACTCGTCTTCCTCGTCCACCTTAGAATGTTCCTCATCTTTGCCTTCTCGTATTGCTAGATCCATCCCCTTCTCAAGACGATTATCAAAATCCTCCCACTTTTGCTTCCAACCTTGCCTCTTATCGAGCGCCCAGGTTTCCATCCTTTGTCTAACCAAAGCTAGTTTCCTAGTAATCCGGAAAGCAGGAGAACCCATAATATTCACAGACCAAGCCTTTCGTATTTCCATAACACACACCTCATGATCAAGAGCCCATGAATCCAGTTTATGCGGTTTTTTATTCGCATTCCGTATTAGGTTAAGGTTCAACTCAATTGGAGCATGATCAGAGATTTGTATTGGATAATGTTTTAACCCAGTATTCGAAAAAAAAAACGTAAACCAATCTTTAGACCCCATGGCCTTGTCCAACCGTTCATACACACGGGCTTGCCCCTTTCTATTATTACATCATGTAAATCGAGGTCCTTTAAACGGAATATCAATTAACTCATTTCTAACACACCACTTGTTGAAGACAGAAGCACCATTAATCATTGGAGAATTCAAACTCCATTTATCACATGAAAACTCCACTTGATTAAAGTCGCCAACTATTAAGTAAGGGTAATGAAATGACGCTATGCAACTCTCCAAATCGTTCAAAACGGAAGCTCGCATGGAGGTTTTAGGAGCTCCATAAAAAAGGACCAAATACCACAAAAGGCCATTATATTTCTCCACAAGAAGAATAACAAAATTCATATGGCTCATCTTAGCCTCCTTACGCCATCCGACCCATAACCCACCCGATGAGCCTATTGCATCCATTCCAACCGGCTTATCAAAACCAAAAGGTCAAAAATAGGGCTAATATTACTAGCATTACATTTTGATTCCATAATAAAAATAAAGTCATAATATTTATTACTTATTAACGCTCTAAGTTTAGGAATTGTAGAGGAGAGCGTATTACTAAGGCCCCTACAATTCCAAGCCAGGCCCATCATGGAGAAAGAGGAGGTTGTGACGGCCCAACCTCCGCAAAACCATCAGTAGCAGTGGCGGCATTAAAAGACGAGTCAGAAGACTCCTCCAAAACCAGATCAACCACATTTATTCGAAATCCACCACCAGAACCAACACCTTTCATTTCATGAATTCCCTTTCCCACGCATGATCTTTTAGCTAAGTGAAGAATGTATTCTTTTGCACTTTCAATTGTAGCAACAACAGCTTTTGGGACCAAATCCTCCGACACCTCAATACAACATTTCCGTTTCCTAGTTCCAATAATAGCTTCCTTATTATTTTCCAACAAATCAGATTTATGGTACAGATCAGCCTGTCCCATGAAACCATCAGACAAACCACTCCTCGCCTTCCTTTCTTTATCCATATTGGCAATAAGCTTTGATGAAGGACCACGCTTTGAATCAATTACAAAACCAGTCACCTTATCAGACATAACAATCCCAACTTCCTTATCATTCAGTCCCACCATAGCATCTTGATTCTGATAGTCAAGGGATTGTAGAGTAGCAACCCAAGCTTGCAAGGCAGCAGCACCAGCCTGCATTGCCTCCCCCATGCGTTCCATAACAGTTGATGACAAAGAGGAAAGAGCCCCAGCATTCAGTCCATTCCCAACATTGATAGCACCATTCAGTTGTAGCTCACTATTAACCTCATTATCCTCCGCAGAAGTGGAGATGAGATTAATAGCACTGCTATGATGGAACTCAGAAGAATCATCAGAAGAAGCCCCCAACATTGCAAAATTAATAACCCAAGAGCAAGGAGGAAGGGGATCCCTAGCAGGAGCAGAATCATCACTAATACTGATGATCTCAATAGAGGAATCTTCAATAGGAGTACCCATATCCTCAGTAGGAGTGCCCATGTCCATCTCAGCTGACCCCTCCTCCCCAGTTCCTGGCTGAGGTCCAACATCCTCAGGATAATGATACATGATTGGCAGACCCATAAGAGGAGGATCAAAAGTCTGGTTAAGCTCACGATGGTCTTCCTCCATCCTAGCCCATTCAACATCCCATTCTACTCTGTTAAGTATGGCTCTTGAATCCTCAAGTCACGATCTAAGTAACCCCTTGAGCTACTAGTCCCAGAATAAAGGATGTAAGGATCAACAACTTGTACTTGTTGAAGAAAACTTGCCTGCCCTAACATAGGATCCCCTTGGTTTTCAAGCTCCTTCGCAGCATTATGATACTCATCAGAATTACTATTATTATGCACAACAGCAGCAGCCTGGTGACCATTATTAACATTCCCCCCAGCAGAAAAACATTAACTTCAATATTGCCAGCAACATTCTGATTGATACCCTCATTCAACCATCCTCCCAAGTCCCAGCCCAGCACCACCTTGTCCAACAATACCTTGAGCAATACCTTGGCCTGCAACCTATTCATGTTGTCCCTGATTTGAACCCATTTATCAAGACATATCACCATGGCTCACCTGTAAACCAGTAGCAGTCTGGACCCCAGCAGCCTGTTGAGCCCCAGCTTGATGACTCCCTTCATCCACCCCTCCCCTATTACTCTGACCTTGAACATCCTCCATAACAACATCACCTTGGTTTCCCAGCCCCCCTTGACCACCTTGAGCAGCCTGTGACCCTGGGGCTCCCCCACCCACAGCATCAGACCCCACTGGAAAGATTATTGGCCCAGCAAAGGGCTGATCAGTCACAACAAAATGCATACCTGGGTAAACCCTACCACCAGGAGTGATCCCCAATTCAAAGTCAACCAATCTTTCAGGCTCTTCTCTCTCAACCCCTAGTATCCCTCCCATTAACCAGACGAACATTCGAAGATAGGTGCTTAGTTGTTGAAGGAGTAGCCCTAAGATCCATGTTAAACATGGTGTGATTACTATTGGAATGGAAAAAAACAAAGGCTTTCTCCTCTAGCATACCATTAATACTCAAAACAATTGTCATGATACTCTACCTACACTGAGCACCCCCATGACCCAATTTACCACATTTAATACAATACTTAAAAGTTTCCTCGTACTTAAATTGAATCCAAAGCAGATAACCCCCATCCATGGCCAGGAAAAAACCAGGCATCAACGGTTCATTTAATTTAACACAAACTTTCAGCCTTAAGTAATCATTTTTTGGGATTACTTCAAACTGTTCAACCTGAAAATAATGACTGAGGAGCTTACCTGCCACCTGAGCCACATGCATGGAGAGATAATCAAAAGGCAACCCACATACACACACCTTAAGTTCAGCATAAGGGAATCGCACCGTTCTAGGGACAATATCAGGATACGACCTGCCGAAAACCATCAGAGCCTCGTTAATAGTAGCAGTAATCCTCCTCAATAGCCCCTCCAAATCATCATTCTCAGCACAATGGAGAACATAAATTTCCCCCATCCTATGAACATTAATCTCTCCCTTAGTCTTCCATTTCTTCCTAATAACGTCTCTTACCAACTCCGCCTCAAACAAATGGTAGTCAACCAGAAAGCCCAGGATACAGCTTCCTCAGTACTCCCTAGACTGACCCAGATAACCTCGATCAATATTCATAACACCTCCACTACGGGGATACCTCCAAACATTTACATGCACCGGGTTCATAGGATTAAATTCAGCATTTGGTAAAGTTGATTAAATGGTTGATGATTATAAAAGTTTTGGTGAACGTCCTGACCACGTTGGTGATCAAAATTTCCCACTCCATTTGCAAACCTCCCAAACTAAGCCTCAAACTCCATAAGGACAGAATTAGAGAGATGATAACTAAAAGAAAATTTACGATTAGGTTTTTTAATTTTAGATTTTTTGAACGATATAAGGAAAAAAGAAGAAGAACTATGTGATGATGATAAAACCCTAAACATCGAAGGGTTTAAATAACCCATAGGAATCCCAGAAATCCGTTACCCAACCCTTCAACTTCCCAATTGAAAATAATCAGATTGGGGAAAAACGATTGGAATTCCCAAAAGGAAACACACCCAATTCCTTTCCAGAGAAAACAATGATTAAAGATAGTTTAGAAAGATTTAGAAGCATTAAATCTTCTTTTTTGCAGGTAGGAAGATTAGGGTTTCTTCAAGACCCAATAGAATGAAAAAGGTGATGATGATTGTTTTCTTGGGGAAAGAAGAGATCACGTGCTCTCAGAAGAGAGAAAAAACTCTCTCTAGAAAAATAGAGAGGGAAGTTTTTAATTTATGACAAAGCTAATAATGTTCATGTCTTGTATAACAGACCCAATCAAGGGACATTTGTAAAAGAAATGATCTTTGTTTTCAATAGGATAGTTGCATAAAACAAAATGAGCTGGGACACTAATATGACTCTTGAGCAGCCTACCTTTCGTTGGGAGACATCAACACAGGCTTTTCAAAGAAAAAAAATTTAACTTTGGAGGAATATTCAGTTTTCAAATCCACTGAAATTCACATTTGTCAAGAGTTTGATCGAACAAACCTTGCGCTAACCATGTTGCTGTTTTGGTAGAGAAATTTCCATCCACGGACAACCCCCAAAGGAGGGTATCTGGAATATCATTTTGTGGCAGTGGAATGTTAGTAATCTGATTTACAACATCATTATTCACTAAATTGGATAATTTACAAACATCCCATTGTTTATCAGATGTTATAAAATCTTTAACCAAAAGATTAAGGTCCCGGCGGTTACTATCCTCATCACCCATACTGCTGGTAAGTGGGTGAGAAAAGATCCAATTATCAGACCAAAGTTAATGTTGCTACCATTACCTACCTGCCATCTTAGGCCTTTTCTAAAAATAATCCGAAGACTTATAAGTTTACGTCATTGCCAAAAAGAGACTGAACTCGCTTATGGTCAAAGAGTGAGCAATTTCTCAATTATTTTTTAGATATTACTTTGACCCATATACTTTCCTTATTCATAAGTATTTTCCATAAAATTTTCATTTGAAGAGCTTTATTAGGTGATTTAGAAGGTTTTATGCCCAGTCCGCCAACTGATTTTGGTAAACAAACTTTATGCCATCTAATCAAATTAGGAGAGCGCTGAGTAGGATTCTTATTCCATAGAAAGTCTCTATTAATCTTATCTAGTCTATTGTGGATTGATGAGGGAAGAAGGAAGCTTTGCATTTGAAAATTTCAATTCGAGGCTAGATTAACATTGACCAGAACTAGTCTACCTGCTTGAAATAATGAATTCGCTTTCCATTTGGATAATTGAGTGCAAGAAAATTGAATAATGCTTTCAAAAGTATATTTAATCACTCTGCTGTCAATTATAGGGCATACTAGGTACCTACCCAAATGAGCTTCCTCGTTCATCCGATCAATGCCCCTTAAGGATTCACGAAGAGTACGGTCAATATTTCTAGTACATTGAAAAGTAGATTTGTCAAAATTAACAAACTATCCTGATATCGTGCAAAATTTGTCTAAAGTAGATTTAATGGTTTTGCAACTCGGCTTAGATGCTTTGGCGAAAATGATAGTGTCATCCGCAAAAGTAAGAAATAGAATTTTTTCCACCCCGGATCCAATTCGAATGCCAATATCACTAGAACTAAGATCACTATTTTTTTAGTGATCTTGCCAAAAGTTCGGCGCACATAATAAAAATGTAAGGCGAAAGCAGGTCTTCCTGTCGAATGCCTCGAGTGAGTCTAAAGACGTCTCCTAGTGTTCCATTCACTAACACCGAGAAAGAAGTAGTTTTTATACATTCCAGTATCCAGGAAATCCATTTACGATTAAAACCCATTTGTTTAAAAGTTTCCTCAATGAAGTTCCACTCTAGTCGATCGTACGCTTTCTTCATATCAAGTTTAATTGCAATCCAACCTTCTTTGCCTTTTTTTTACGTTTAAACGAGTTGAAAATCTCGTGCGCTAAAAGGATATTATCTGGAATGAATCGATTAGGTGTAAAAGCACCTTGAAAAGGGTGGATAATCTTAGACAAACGCTACGAAGACGGGTAGCTAATATTTTTGGAATAATCTTATAAATTGTTGAACAAAGACTAATAGGGCGAAAATAGTTTGTTGTTTGAGGATTATCAATTTTAGGAATCAGTGCTATGAAAGTATGATTAATTTCTTTTTTTTTTGGTAGAATGTAAGCATTCTCATTAAACTCAAATACTATTACAATCTAGCGAGATTTCAATACATTTAAATAGTGCTAGCAACTAACAAGTTAAGCCATGCTCTATCTCTTACAGTCACATCATCCAAATTAATCTGCTGAATCCTACTTCTAATTAACCCTTGTATTTGTGCTATCACGATCCTGGGACTCAGCAATTTTCCTTCCAGTCTGGCCAGATTACGTTGCTGCCATATAGTATAATATACAACCATTACAACAACAAGGCAGATACTTTTATAAACTGGCGTCTAGTTCCTTCGACCAATCCAAATAATGCCATTTCCAGTAGGTATAGTAATATGGAGCCACGAACAAATATCTTGGAGAATTAGCAGGCTGTACCTGCATTGCAGAAAAAAGATGATTGATAGTCTCCTTGTCTGCATCACACACACAACACTTGTCATCAGAGCATACTCCAATCCTGAAGAGTTTATCTTTCAAGTTCAGAGCATTCCTGAACATTAACCAAACCATGAATCTATGCTTAGGGAGGGCCCTGGTATTCCAAACCATTTTAGCCCACCCTACTTTCTGCTCCTTACGTCTAATCCAATTATAACTAGAGCTCACACTATAGCCTTTCTAGTCAGCAAGCCAATCTCCATTATGATATCCCTCCTTAAAAGCCTCCTTAACTTTGCAGATAGCCTTCCAATTCCCACTCATATGGGTCTTAGGAAGGTAACTATCCCAGGAAGCACCTTTCATATAAATTTGGTGAACCCACTTGACCCATAAACTATCAGGCTTGCTAAAAATCCACTATAACAGCTTCCCAATAGTAGCAATGTTCTAATCTAAGCTGTATCTTATACCTAGACCACCTTCAGATTTAGGTGTGCAAACTTGTTCCCAGCTCACCAATGGTGATCTCATATAAACACTAGTCCCATCCCACAGATAATTACGACAAACACCATCAATTTTCTTAAGAACACCTTTAGGGATGAGAAAAATATTAGCCCAGTAGGAGAACAAAGAGGTTAGTACGGACTGTACTATTATCAATCTCCCAGCATAAGAGATCTTCCTAGCACCAAAGGACCTTATCTTCTCAATTATTTTTTCTATCAGAACCTGACAATCCTTTTTACCTAGCTTACCAGCTATAACAGGTACACCTAGGTATTTAAAAGGGACTTGACCTTCCACACAGCTTGAAAGATTAATGATGTGCTCTTTGATGGTTCTTTGTACACCACTAAAATAAATATTAGACTTCTGCTTATTCATGTGAAGTCCAGAGGCTGCAGAAAAGGTAGCAAACAATCTTAGCAAAACTAGAACAGACTGATTATCACCCCTGGAGAAAAGAAGATCATCAGCAAACATGAGATGATGCAATCTCAGCTTCCCACACAAGGAATGGAATTTAAAATCAAGGACATCAGTAGTAAAATGAAGAATTCTAGAAAGATATTCCATAGCAATAGTGAAGAGTAGGGGGGATAGAGGGTCTCCCTGCCTCAATCCTTTTTTTCCCTGGAAACATTCCAAAGGGTTCCCCATTAAGGACCAATGAATAAGAAGCAGTAGATACACATTCCATGATCAGATGTGTGAATATACCTGAATGGGAAAATGTGAAAACTGCTTTAGTAACAGAATTTCCAACAATATCCCAATACTTTTGAAAGAACTCTGTGGGAAATCCATCATGGCCTTGACTTTTATTTACAGCTAAACTAAACACAGTTTGTTTAACCTCTTCCATACTAATATTACTTGTAATAAATTTGTATTTTCGTCTGTAATTAATCCCTTAATAAACTTAAAATCCTCATCTTTGTCGAAATTACAAAGTTGGTTTTTTTATAAACCTAAGTTTAAACTCATCCGATATTTCTTGTTTAATAAGGTCTTTATCATTAATACAAGCACCATTCTTATTAATAAATTGCTTAATCCCATTTCTACTACGTCTAATTGTGGCATAACTTTGAAAAAACTTGGTATTGTTATCTCCAAAGTTTGCTTTATGTATACGAGTTTTTTGTTGGCAATAGACGCATTTATAGTCAAGAAGTGCAACACGCTTTTTCAGCCATCTCAATTGCGCGTTTTCTAAATCGGTAATATGAGAGCCTAGTTGAATTTGTATATTTCTAACTTTTTTCAGCAATTGAAAGTTGTCTAAAAATATTTCCAAATGTAGACTGATTCCATTTCTTAGGCTTTTGTTTTAAAAATTTACATTTTTGAGACAGACAGAACATGTACGATCCATGAAAACTGATATTGCCAACAACTTTTGACGATTTTGCTAAAATCATTCCGGATAGTCCACATAAGTTCAAAACGGAAAGGAGGGACTTTTTTACAAAATTGGTTTTGATTATGAAACTTCAATGAGATCGGACAATGGTATGAGCTAGTGAAAGCATGGTAAACAAACTCCATGGTTGGATAAATACTCATCCAATTAGGAGAGGCTAAGGCTCTATCAAGGATTTCAAAAATATTTTCAGAACTAGTTTTCTTTTTTTCTCCAAGTAAAAAAATTCTCGGAAAACGGAAGATCTACACGGTTAGTATTACCTAAGAAACTATTTAATATTAAACAACGCGCATTAGTAACCTTTGAACCTCCTTCTTTTTCAGTAGGGCTCTTAATCTCGTTAAGATCCCCTAGTAATAAAAAAGGCAAATCAAAGTTAATGACAAAATTCCGCCTTTTCAGTCGTTTGAGCTGGAGCATAAACAAAAATGGGGCAAAATATCACATTATTAGTTAAATCACACACTTCACAAGCAATGAATCTACTCGACCTAACATTGACATTTAACGAAAAAATCATGGAGATAGACTCTTTCCAACAAAAGCCAAATACCACCTGACAATCCTGAACTAGTAATAAAGTCGTAATTATTAAACCCTAAATTATTTAACAGATAAGGTACAAGCTTAGAAGTCGATTTAGTGTCAAATACAGCCAAGATTTTAATTCTGCTTTAGTAACATAATTTTTTCTTTTAGTGTCCCTAACAATCCAAAAGGCAATATTTATGGAAAACACATTAATATGAAATGATACACAAGTGACATGATAATGTCACATAATGCTCCATTTATTAAAGTTAAAAGCAATCATAACCAAAAAAGATCATAGGCTATGTTACTTGTGCGATGGATTATTAGTTTATTACCATAGTCTTACAAGATCCGAAACTATAATTTGCTCTAATTGAGACAATAAGACTCCAAAAAAGTTATTTCCAATCATATGATAAGTAGGTTGATTTTCTAGGTACATGATGAGGATGATGCTTGGGGACTAAAGGGACGAGTCATCACAGGTCCGAGACTAACATGAGATCCTTAATGGAACATAGAACAGATGCTGCATCTTGATTTACGTCACCACACCCATTAAGCTGAAGGACCAGGTTCAGGCAGTCAGAAGTTGCATCAATGTGCCGATATCTGTAACGCCCCGTAAATTTCGGACCGTTAATATATTTCGAAAATAATTAATTAATCAAGTAAAATTTGACAATAATGTATTTAAAGTAAAAATAATTCAAAGAAATATAATTTTATTATATTTTGAAGAAAAGTATTTATTTTGATAGTTTTGAAATGTTTAAAAATAGTTTAAACCGTGTAAAATCTTTTATTTCGAAATAAGGGCGTATCGGGGGGAAAATGACAATTCGTTTGAACGTTGGGTAAACGAATTTGTAAATGGGTCGTATGAATACTCAATTTTATTGTAATCTCGTGTTTAAAGACTTTGGTCTTGACGGAATTGGCATTTGACTTACGGATTTAATTATTATTGAAACAAGTCAAACCCGACTCGTAAAAATCCCGACTAAAAATCCCGCACTTCCTTTTTCCTCCTTTCCTTCCTCCCTCACGCGGCATCCCCTCCTCCTTTTCTTTTTTTTTTTTTTCTGATTTTGTTCCTATCATCATCATCAACATCTTACAAAAACACCCAAAACACCATTTTATCAAAATCAAGCTAAAAATCGACACAACTCCTTCATTTCTTAGCGGTTTTTCACGAAATTTACCTTTCCGGAATCCCCTCGCCGAGATCTACGACTTAGTATGTTTTAATTTCAGTTTTCATTAAGTTGTTTTAAGACCAATTTTCGGAAATTCGGTATTTTTGCTTAATAATTGTGTTTTTATTGTTTAATTAGGTGAAGATTTGGAAGACGAGTTCGGGGACTCGTATATCGTAGAGGATAGCGGCTAGTTGTTGTTAGGGTTTGGGTTTTGAGGTGCTAATTGCTCATTTTCTAGCTTAAGGTAACATATTTCGAGTTACTCGACGGATTATCGTCACAATCTTTGTTGTTTTGGATGTTTTGTGATTTTTGGTTTAAGTAATAATTTTCACATGTTAAAATATGGTTGCATGCATGCTTAATTTATGCCTTTTGGTTAGTTTAAGTTAGGATATTAGTAATGGAACGATTAATTAATGATTAGATGATGTTAAAACGAGTTAAAATGAAGAAAAAACGGAAAAAAAAAAAAAAGAGGAATAGGGTGACGGGCAGCAGGCCGGCAGGCTGTGGCAGGCCCACGGCTAGCCCACGGCTGGCCCGGGTCGGTCCGTTGCTTGTTTCGCGGTTTTCCAAGCTTTGTTCATCATTTTAGGTTGATTAATGTTATGATTAGTATAAGTAACAAATGGGTAGTAATTTGAATTGAATCATTCTAGTAATAAAAAAAATATGTTAATGGTAAAATTGTGCTTATATTAATAGTTATCACATGTTAGGATAGTTTACAAAATGAAATTGTAATTCATAGGCTCAAAATGAATTTTTTTTAGCGATAATTGTAATGTTTTGTTGATTGTGCCGAAAACTGAGCCTTAGTCCCTTTGACTGATGCGATGTCAGTTAATTGAGTGATTGGTCAGCCGCAATTTGACCCGTACCTGTCGCAGGGCTGGGGTTGCGGGTAAAAATTTGGTTGAATGATTTAGATAATCGGCCTTTTTCTTGTTTTAGGCCATTTATCAAGCTTTAGTTCACATGTATAGCTTATTGAATTTAATAGTGTCTTGTATTGTAGAAATGGCCCTAGATTCCCTAAAGCCTTTAATATTGTTAAAATTGCTAGAATTGGAAGTTAGTATTGAATTTGTATTGAGGAACTGTTGGTTTATCTCATTTGAATAGACAATATTATATAGCCTTTCACATGATAGAATGTTAGAATTCATGTTGGTAAGTGGGACTTTTTGCCCTCTTATGGTTAAGTGGGTGTCTTAATTGACTTGTGTGGTGAGTCGTGTGTGGTGTGGGCTAAAGTATTCAAGCTGGGACTAGCTGGGACTAGGTCCTAGGTGAGTATTTCGGCCTTCATCATAGATAGGTCTTTATAGTCATTGACGAGTATATGTTCACTGCTTGATAGCCTTTGTGTTCCTGACTAGTGGATGTTTATCCAAGTTGGGGCATGACCTCAGTTACTTATTTTGATAGTAAGTGGTCAGCTTAAGTACTAGCCAACCCTTCGGTGGTGTCCTTAGGGTACTCACTTCACTTTGTTTTAAAAAAAGTTGTGGGTCTTGGGTGCGGTGGTGTGTATCCGCATGTCTAGGTCTGCGCAGATTTTAGGCTAGGGTTGTGTTGTCTCTTGGCCATGTTTTATTAATATTAACCGCTGAGCCAAGATACCGGTTCGATTACCTTCCCTACCTCGTGGTATAGATTCGAGTTACAAAGTGACTATTGACCGTACTAAGAACTTATGCCTGTCTTTGATATATTGCCCTTTCTTGTATGGTGATTTTATGAATCTGTAATAGGTGAGATGTAAGCCGGATTTACGATTGATAAAGTTTGGATTACTATTTGAATTATATGATTCACATGATAGTTTAGTTTGGTCAGTTTAGGGGTCATTTGTTAGAATACATGATAAGTAAATGGTTTATCAAATTGTTTACATGTTACATTACATGTTACATTAATTTTGACGATTCGTGGCTGGGAGGACTCGAAGTTACTCCCCACTGAATTGTGGCTTTCGTGTTTGTATAAAATGCGATTGACAGGTTGTTGGTGCTTTGTTGGGGGTCACAGACGAGCCAGTGAGCAAGGAACCTTGGACCTAGTTTTGGCTATTCTATTAGTAACCCTTTTATCCTTTGGTTTGTATATTATTTGAAGGGACATATGTCTCCCTTTTCTATTTTGGGTTTGTATCATTCTACTTTCTATTTAGCTATGGCAAAGTAGTTCATCAGCTTTTGCAGGGTTTTGGCACCCGCTTCTGGGAATGTTGGACTTCTTGAGTTGGATTGGTTGTGAATGGTTTAGTTAGAAATTTTTTTGAAATTGCAGGTTTTTGGATAGTTGAACCATTTACAAACATATCCTACCAGTTTTTTTCCGTAGAATTTACGCATTTAAGTAATTAGATAACGCTAGATTTTTAAGGGTGTCACAGTTGGTATCAGAGCTAATTGCTCCCGATGCACGTTTGTGCACCCCACTTAGAATCACTTGACCCTTAAGTAATAAACTTGAGAGAAGGTTAGGATGGGTAGAATTAGGATTTTATGTGGTAGTCTGTTTGTGATTGCTAATTTATAGGTACTAATTAAATTTTTCCCTTTTGAAAGATGGCTCCGCCAAGAAGAGACATTGATGATGCTATCTTATTAGTTCTTACTCAAATTCTCCAAAACCAACAAAACCAACAAAATCAACAAGCTCCTCTTCCTCCGCCAGCTGAGGGTACTCCAGGCACCTATACTTGGGTGGCTAATCAGCTGACCCGAATCAACACTCCCACTTATGGTGGAGAGATTGATCCAGCTGCTCTTACAGGGTGGTTTAGGGAGTTGGAGAAAAGCTTTACTCTATATGATGTCAAGAAGGAACATAAAGTGAAGCTAGCCTCTCACTTCCTAGTACGAGAAGCAGACCGGTGGTGGTCCATGACTGGGCCTACCGTTTCAGCTGAACCGGGATTTGACTGGGTACGTTTCAAGGAGTTAGTGGAGGCCCGTTTCTATCCTCAAGAGCTGAAACAACAGAAGTTGAAGGGATTCATGGAGTTGAAGCAAGGAAGCCTTCCAGTTCAGGCCTTCACCGATAAATTCAACGAGTTGGCTCATTATGCAACTCGATTGGTGAAGGATGACAACGAAAAAGCCTTCTTTTATCTTGAAAAGCTCTCCCCTAAGATCAAAAGCATGGTCCGTCGGGATTCCACTAGCTTTGTTTCCATTTACAATGATGCTTTATGGGCCGAGAATTCATTGAAAGAGATTGAAAATGAAGCTCGTGCAACTAGTTCTAGTCTTGGCAAGAGGCCTTTATATCCCTCTTCTAGGCCCTTTACTCCTTCACCTAGGTTCATCTCTTCTCCCTCTGACTCAAACAAGAGGAGGTTTGTTTCTAATGTGCAAGGTAACCGGGGTGGGCAATCTTCAGCATTTAGTGACAATAAAGGTGTTAAAGACCGAGTGTGCTATAATTGCAAGAAACCAGCACACCCGGGTAAATGTTTCATTGATCCTATTATATGCTTTTCTTGTAACAAACCGGGCCACAAGGCTAATGTTTGCCCGGAGAGGAAGGTGACAGCTCCTACTACTCCTGCTGCCCCAGTGAGGCCTGTGAGGCCGAAGGGTCGGATCTTTGTTATGGGCCGAGCTGTAGCTGAGGCACATCCTGATATCATTACCGGTACATTTTCTATTTTTGATGCTCCTTGTTTGGTACTATTTGATACGGGTTCCTCTTTATCTTTTATTTCAATAAAACTTTCCAATAAATTATCACTTGAATCATCACAAGAAGAAAGTACATCTATATCCTTACCCTCTGGTGATGTCTTTTCCTGTTCTAAAATCTATCCGGAAGTTCCTATTTCTATTATGGGATCTATATTTCCAGCAAATCTTTTCCAATTTCCACTTGAAGAATTTGATGTCATTTTGGGCATGGATTGGTTACATACTTATCATGCTCGATTTGAATGTCGAGACCAGAAAATAATTCTTACAAGCCCTTCAGGTCACCGTGTGTCTTATCAAATGGTTAAAAGACAAACCGGTACTAAACTAATTTCTGCTATGAAGTTTGTCAATGCAATGAAAAAGGGTCATCAAGCCTTTCTGTGTATGGTGACTACTTCTGATTCTTCCTCTCTGCCTTCTAAAGAGAACATTCCAGTAGTATGTGAGTTTCCCGATGTTTTTCCTGATGAGCTACCGGGAATTCCTCCTGAAAGGGAAGTTGAATTTGCTATTGATCTTATTCCTGGTACCAGCCCTATTGCTAAAGCTCCTTATAGGCTGGCACCGTCTGAAATGAAAGAGCTGAAGACTCAGCTAGATGATTTGATTGCCAAAGGTTTTATTCAACCTAGTTTTTCACCTTGGGGTGCTCCTGTTCTCTTTGTAAGAAAGAAGGATGGATCTATGCGATTATGCATAGATTATCGTGAACTTAACCGAGTTACTATCAAGAATAAATATCCTCTTCCTAGAATTGATGATCTTTTCGATCAGCTCCGTGGTGCTTCTACTTTTTCTAAAATTGATCTTCGTTCGGGCTATCATCAAATTCCAGTCCGAGAAGCTGATATTCCTAAAACCGCCTTCAGTACGAGATATGGTCATTTCGAGTTTACGGTGATGCCATTCGGTTTGACCAATGCTCCAGCTGTATTCATGGATCAAATGAACCGTACTTTCAGAGAACACCTTGACAAGTGCGTTGTGGTGTTCATTGATGACATCTTGATCTATTCTAAATCTGAAGAAGAACATGTCCAACACCTTCGTGCTATTTTGGAGATTTTGCGCCGTGAAAAATGGTATGCTAAATTCTCTAAATGTGAATTCTGGTTACCTAAAGTGACCTTCCTTGGGCATGTCATTTCAAAAGAGGGTGTTATGGTAGATCATGCCAAAATTGAAGCCGTTGTTGATTGGAAAAGTCCAACCAATGTTTCTGAAATCCGTAGTTTCCTTGGCTTGGCGGGTTACTATCGGCGATTTGTGAAGGATTTTTCAAAGATTGCTAGGCCGATGACTCGATTCTTTGAAGAAAGAGTCTAAGTTTGTGTGGTCTCGAAGAGTGTGAAAATGCCTTCCGGGAATTGAAAAAGAGGTTGACTACCGCTCCGGTGTTGACCTTACCTGAAGAAGGAGTGGACTTTGATGTTTATTGTGATGCTTCTAAGCATGGTTTAGGTTGTGTCTTGATGCAAAAAGGGAAAGTCATTGCTTATGCCCTCTCGTGACTTAGAGTTCATGAAGTTAACTACCCGACTCATGATCTTGAATTAGTGCGGTAGTACATGCTTTGAAGATTTGGAGACACTACCTCATTGGAGTCCATTGCAACATCTATACCGACCACAAGAGCCTGAAATATCTCTTTACCCAAAAAGAGTTGAACATGAGACAAAGGAGATGGTTAGAATTGGTGAATGACTATGATGCCAATCTAATTTATCACGAAGGAAAAGCTAATGTGGTGGCTGATGCTCTTAGCAGAAAATCCTGTCATTCTTTGAATTCTTTTCGGGACTTACCTCCTGAACTTGCTCTAGAACTTCAAAAACTAGGAGTAAGCCTTGTAAAAAGGGGCTCTCATCATCTTGATGCCATGTCAGCTGAACCTGACTTCCACCGTGAGATCCGTACTTGCCTTCCTAATGATCCTACTTTCATATCCATTCGAGCTAAAATTCAACTTGGGCAAGCAAAGGATTGTAAGATTGATGATGATGGGTATCTCCGTTATCATGGTAGAATCTACGTTCCGAGTGCAGCTGATTTGAGAAAAAGAGTTCTTGATGAAGCACACCTTTCTCCTTACTCCATTCATCCGGGAGGTACCAAAATGTACAAAGATTTGAGATTGCAATTCTGGTGGCCTAGGATGAAAATTGAAGTTATGGAGTATGTCAGTAAATGCCTCACCTGTCAGAAAGTAAAGATAGAACATCAAAAGCCCGGGGGTTTACTTCAACCCTTGGATGTTCCTCTTTGGAAATGGGAGTCTATTTCCATGGACTTTGTGATGGCCTTACCCAGGACTTCCACTGGGAAGAATGCTATTTGGGTGGTTGTGGACCGATTGACTAAATGTGCTCGGTTTATTCCCATCAAAGAGACTTGGAGATTAGAATTTCTAGCTGGTGCCTATGTGAATGAAGTAGTACGCTATCATGGGGTTCCTAAAGATATAGTTTCAGATCGAGATCCTCGATTTTGTTCTCGTTTCTGGACTGCATTACAGGAGGCCTTGGGTAGTAAGCTTTTAATGAGCACTGCTTTTCATGCCGCCACTGATGGTCAAACTGAGAGAACAATTCAAACTTTAGAGGATCTTCTTCGTGCCTGTGCCTTAGATTTCCAAACTTCTTGGGAGAAATGTTTACCTTTGGTTGAATTCTCTTACAACAACAGCTATCAAACTTCCATTAAAATGGCACCATATGAAGCTCTGTATGGTAGAAAATGCCGTACTCCTGTCTGTTGGGATCAAACCCAAAATGTTCCAATGTTAGGTCCTGATTTGGTGACCGAATCTATTGAACAAGTTAATATCATTCGGGAGCGGATGAAAGCCGCTCAGGACCGTCAAAAATCATATGCTGATGTCCGTCGTCGACCACTTTCCTTTGAGGTTGATGATCAAGTATTCCTTAAAGTGTCACCTATGAAAGGGGTGAAACGGTTTGGCGTTAAAGGGAAGCTGAGCCCTAAATATATTGGACCTTTCCTGGTGATTGAAAAGATTGGTCCTGTTGCTTACCGTTTAGAATTGCCCCCAAATCTGAGCAAGGTTCACAATGTCTTCCATGTTTCTCAATTGAGGAAGTACATTAGTGACCCTAGCCATATCATCCAAGAAGAGATTCTTGAATTGGAGCCTAACTTGGTGGTTGAAGAAAGGCCAATTCGGATTCTTGAAAAAGCCAACAAGCAACTTAGGAGCAAAGTTGTACCTCTAGTCCGTATTCTTTGGCGTTGTGGAAATGTCGAAGAAGAGACTTGGGAGACTGAAGCTTCTATGTTAGCTAAATATCCTGAATTATTCTCGTAAGGTATTCCTTTTCTTACTCTTTTTCCGAGTTACTAAGCCATATTTACCCGTAATTTAGTAAGATATTATTCTTACTATAGAACTTTAAACTGAAATTTTGAAAATACTTTTATGATTTTTAATGGTTTTAACATTAGTGAATGTTGAATCTCGTTGTTGGTGACGTCCCAATAATGGGTTTTCTCATTTATTGGTGTAGAAATATTTTTATATCTTGATATGAATATGGATGTTCTTGTCTGATCAACAAGAGTATCACCGTTTCATTGAAAAGATACCTATATTTTCTTATAACTATAATTTCTCCTTCTAAGTTTCGAGGGCGAAACTTTTTAAAAGGAGGGGTGATTGTAACGCCCCGTAAATTTCGGACCGTTAATATATTTCGAAAATAATTAATTAATCAAGTAAAATTTGACAATAATGTATTTAAAGTAAAAATAATTCAAAGAAATATAATTTTATTATATGTTGAAGAAAAGTATTTATTTTGATAGTTTTGAAATGTTTAAAAATAGTTTAAACCGTGTAAAATCTTTTATTTCGAAATAAGGGCGTATCGGGGGGAAAATGACAATTCGTTTGAACGTTGGGTAAACGAATTTGTAAATGGGTCGTATGAATACTCAATTTTATTGTAATCTCGTGTTTAAAGACTTTGGTCTTGACGGAATTGGCATTTGACTTACGGATTTAATTATTATTGAAACAAGTCAAACCCGACTCGTAAAAATCCCGACTAAAAATCCCGCACTACCTTTTTCCTCCTTTCCTTCCTCCCTCACGCGGCATCCCCTCCTCCTTTTCTTTTTTTTTTTTTTTCTGATTTTGTTCCTATCATCATCATCAACATCTTACAAAAACACCCAAAACACCATTTTATCAAAATCAAGCTAAAAATCGACACAACTCCTTCATTTCTTAGCGGTTTTTCACGAAATTTACCTTTCCGGAATCCCCTCGCCGAGATCTACGACTTAGTATGTTCTAATTTCAGTTTTCATTAAGTTGTTTTAAGACCAATTTTCGGAAATTCGGTATTTTTGCTTAATAATTGTGTTTTTATTGTTTAATTAGGTGAAGATTTGGAAGACGAGTTCGGGGACTCGTATATCGTAGAGGATAGCGGCTAGTTGTTGTTAGGGTTTGGGTTTTGAGGTGCTAATTGCTCATTTTCTAGCTTAAGGTAACATATTTCGAGTTACTCGACGGATTATCGTCACAATCTTTGTTGTTTTGGATGTTTTGTGATTTTTGGTTTAAGTAATAATTTTCACATGTTAAAATATGGTTGCATGCATGCTTAATTTATGCCTTTTGGTTAGTTTAAGTTAGGATATTAGTAATGGAACGATTAATTAATGATTAGATGATGTTAAAACGAGTTAAAATGAAGAAAAACGGAAAAAAAAAGAGGAATAGGGTGACGGGCAGCAGGCCGGCAGGCCGTGGCAGGCCCACGGCTAGCCCACGGCTGGCCCGGGTCGGTCAGTTGCTTGTTTCGCGGTTTTCCAAGCTTTGTTCATCATTTTAGGTTGATTAATGTTATGATTAGTATAAGTAACAAATGGGTAGTAATTTGAATTGAATCATTCTAGTAATAAAAAAAATATGTTAATGGTAAAATTGTGCTTATATTAATAGTTATCACATGTTAGGATAGTTTACAAAATGAAATTGTAATTCATAGGCTCAAAATGAATTTTTTTTAGCGATAATTGTAATGTTTTGTTGATTGTGCCGAAAACTGAGCCTTAGTCCCTTTGACTGATGCGATGTCAGTTAATTGAGTGATTGGTCAGCCGCAATTTGACCCGTACCTGTCGCAGGGCTGGGGTTGCGGGTAAAAATTTGGTTGAATGATTTAGATAATCGGCCTTTTTCTTGTTTTAGGCCATTTATCAAGCTTTAGTTCACATGTATAGCTTATTGAATTTAATAGTGTCTTGTATTGTAGAAATGGCCCTAGATTCCCTAAAGCCTTTAATATTGTTAAAATTGCTAGAATTGGAAGTTAGTATTGAATTTGTATTGAGGAACTGTTGGTTTATCTGCTGAATAGACAATATTATATAGCCTTTCACATGATAGAATGTTAGAATTCATGTTGGTAAGTGGGACTTTTTGCCCTCTTATGGTTAAGTGGGTGTCTTAATTGACTTGTGTGGTGAGTCGTGTGTGGTGTGGGCTAAAGTATTCAAGCTGGGACTAGCTGGGACTAGGTCCTAGGTGAGTATTTCGGCCTTCATCATAGATAGGTCTTTATAGTCATTGACGAGTATATGTTCACTGCTTGATAGCCTTTGTGTTCCTGACTAGTGGATGTTTATCCAAGTTGGGGCATGACCTCAGTTACTTATTTTGATAGTAAGTGGTCAGCTTAAGTACTAGCCAACCCTTCGGTGGTGTCCTTAGGGTACTCACTTCACTTTGTTTTAAAAAAAGTTGTGGGTCTTGGGTGCGGTGGTGTGTATCCGCATGTCTAGGTCTGCGCAGATTTTAGGCTAGGGTTGTGTTGTCTCTTGGCCATGTTTTATTAATATTAACCGCTGAGCCAAGATACCGGTTCGATTACCTTCCCTACCTCGTGGTATAGACTCGAGTTACAAAGTGACTATTGACCGTACTAAGAACTTATGCCTGTCTTTGATATATTGCCCTTTCTTGTATGGTGATTTTATGAAATGTAATAGGTGAGATGTAAGCCGATTCTGATTGATAAAGTTTGGATTACTATTTGAATTATATGATTCACATGATAGTTTAGTTTGGTCAGTTTAGGGGTCATTTGTTAGAATACATGATAAGTAAATGGTTTATCAAATTGTTTACATGTTACATTAATTTTGACGATTCGTGGCTGGGAGGACTCGAAGTTACTCCCCACTGAATTGTGGCTTTCGTGTTTGTATAAAATGCGATTGACAGGTTGTTGATGCTTTGTTGGGGGTCACAGACGAGCTAGTGAGCAAGGAACCTTGGACCTAGTTTTGGCTATTCTATTAGTAACCCTTTTATCCTTTGGTTTGTATATTATTTGAAGGGACATATGTCTCCCTTTTCTATTTTGGGTTTGTATCATTCTACTTTCTATTTAGCTATGGCAAAGTAGTTCATCAGCTTTTGCAGGGTTTTGGCACCCGCTTCTGGGAATGTTGGACTTCTTGAGTTGGATTGGTTGTGAATGGTTTAGTTAGAAAAATTTTTGAAATTGCAGGTTTTTGGATAGTTGAACCATTTACAAACATATCCTACCAGTTTTTCCGTAGAATTTACGCATTTAAGTAATTAGATAACGCTAGATTTTTAAGGGTGTCACATCCATGAGCAATAGCCTCGGCACAAGCATACTTAAGAGCCATAGCTTCTGCCTGAAAAGGTGATTTTGCCCAAAAAGATGTCCGTCCTATATGAATCATATCTCCAATATCATTTTGAAATAACCAGCCAGCAGTCGCTTGAAGAGTAGGCTTCCTAGACGCATCACATTTAATACGGATATGAGTGGAGCAAATCTTTGGGCCAATAATGCAGAGAGGAAAATGGTTTCGTAGAAGGTAAGCATCATCCACATCATCAAGACTAACCGGTTGTAAATCAGTTATTCTTTTCCGTCGCTCCATTTCCACGTGGATATTTCTATTTGCATCCATGGTTATGAAACTCAAGAGACTATAATAATCAATAGGAATACCCTGTAAAATTAGCTTATTTCTGAAGCACCAAATGTGCCATAAAGTACTAACAAAGAACGATATAGATGAAATCGAGTTTGGAAACTGGCGGAAATACTTCAACCAATTAATAACCCATTGTTGAATGGAGACACCATTCCCCACATGAGATCGAATACCTAATGGAGATGCAGCCCAATGAGAGATGCCGATGGACAATCCCGGAAGAGATGGGCCAAAGATTCAATAGTAGACTGAGAACTACAAGAGAAGCAATAAAAATCCCATTGAAGATCACGACATTGAGCTTCTTCACCACAAGGTAAAGAGTTAGAAAGAAGTTTCCATAGGAAAAGCTTCCATTTATTAAGGAGGGGAAGATGCCATAAAACCTTGCTACAGAAAGCCATAGTCGAAGGTGCCATTCATGTTTTATCCTTTAAAGTTGACTTCTCATTCCACAACTTAGAAAAAGCAAGAGTGTAACCACTCTTACTAGAATATCTACCATTGGGGGTTAAGTTCCAAAAAAGATAATCTTGTTTGTCTTCTGAAGGAATAGAAATGTAGCATACAAATGGCGTAATAGTCGGCCCACAAACATCCAGCACAACATCAAAATTCCAATGGCCAGATGACAGTTGAAGCAAGGAGACCGCCAGCATTGGCTTTTGCTGAAGAATAGTAGCAGATAAGGAGAGTAACTGGGCCAATGAAGAGTTATGAATCCACTTATCCCGCCATACATCTAATGATGAAGGGAATCCAACTTGCCATGAAAAGTTATTTCGTAACAACTCAAGGCCCCATTTAATCCCTCGACCACCCCAAGATAACGGACCTGACATAGTAAAGTCAGGCTTCATAACTGTGTCCTTTGTAATCTTATACTTACAATCCAAAACCCGACTAAATAAGCATTCAGAATTAGTTACAAGTTTCCATCCAAGTTTGGCAAGTAAACTCTGATTTAGGCAACCACTATGACGGATTCCCAAACCACCATTTTGTTTAGAAGAATGCAGAAAAAGTCTACTACACCAATTAATCCCTTTCCCTGCCTTGGAACCACCCCGCCAAAATTGTGAAATCAAAGCGTCAATCTTTGAAATCACACTTACCGCCATGCGAAATGCAGATAGAGAGTAGGTAGAAAGTGAGGATAGTACAGAGGAAATAAGAGTTAATCATCCAGCAGGAGACACAAAAGCATTATTCCAACTTAGAAGGCGTTTACAAACCTTTTGAATAACTTGAGCAAAAATCTCCTTCTTACTCGAACCAAAATCCCTAGGTAATCCCAAATACAATCCCATTGAATTACCACCAGGAACCTTAAGAATCTGTAGACATTCCTTAATAGTACGAAGTGTACAATTCGGGCTAAAAGACACTGCCGATTTACCATAATTTATTTGCTGTCATGAGTAAAAGCAATATTTGTCTAATATCGGTTTATATCTATAACTTATGACTTTAAACTTGAACCTTAAATTGTTGCATCATTGAATGATACTGGTCACTTTTTGTTATAATATGATCACATTTATCTGATCATAACTCACAACTCACATTTGCGTCTTTGCAATATCAAATACGAGGAAAATTTAAATTTTCTCCGCACACGTCATTTATGCATCCCTCTCACATAGAGGTGATCATGGGCCGGACCGGGCCGGGTTTGGGCCAGGCCCAAGTAATAAATTAAGCCCAAGTGTGCGGGTTGGGTCGGGTTGGGCCACAAGTGCGGGCCTATTTTATCGGCCCAAACCTGGCCCATGCGGGCTTAAAGCGGGCTTCGGGCCGATTCGGGCTAAATATTTTTCCTCTTGAAATAAGTTTAGAATTCCCCATTATGTAGTTAGATACTTTATGTATTTGTTATCAAAATTTTCGTATAGAATTATGTAAATTTTTCCTAGTATTGTCAATTAAGAAGTAGTAACCTAATGTAGCTTTTATGAACCTACTGCTTGAGGTGACTTATACGAACTAAATGCATAATTTTTAGTAGTGTAATAATATATTCTAGTACGGTACTCACTATATGTTGTTGTAGTGTTGTAATTGATTTGATATATGTTGCTCTATAGGCTGAAAATCATTGACTTATCATAATGGTAAAAAATTTATCGGCACTAGTGTGATAGAAAACCATTGGCTCATTTTTTATCATATAAATACTGGTAAAAGAAAATACTAATTAAGCCTTATAAGACTAATACACGTAAACAAGTGACTACGACTTATTTACAATACAACAATTAATTGGTTAACATTCTTAAATTGTACATATTCGTAAATTTTGCATATATTCGGGTCAGGCCGGGCCAAAATTCGGGTCGTAAAGGCGGCCCAATCCTGGCCCTATTATATTGAATCGGGCCATGGGCTTCGGGTCGTGGGCTTTTCGGGCCTAAAATCGAGGCCCAAGCCCGGGAAAAAATCGGGCTAGGCCGGGTCGGGCTAGCGGGCATGGGTCATATGATCAGCTCTACTCTCACATAATATTATTTAATAGAAAAAATATCAAGGAAAATTACAAATTCCGGAAAAACTAGTCTAAATGTTAAACTCCGTTCCTAAACAACGTGTTTCTCTCTCTTTCTTTTTAGAGAGAGTTTTTTCTCTCTTTACGAGAGCCTTTGAATTAAAAAAAAAATACAACAAAAAGTTCCCTTTTGTCTAAAAAGTTCTTTGTCTAAACTATTGATCTTCTTTAGTAAACTTAAAAAATTCTAGCTCTTTTTCCAAAACTGCCTAAAACCTTTCTTCTTTTGCCCGTTGGTTTGCTCTCTGGTTTTAATCATTGCTTGCATGAGCTCTTGTTTCTTTTTCATATTATCTATTGTTTACAACCCACAAGGACATCAAAATATTTTATTTGCTTCTAAATCTTTCCCTAATCATGTTTCTGCATGTAACTGTATTGGTCGAGTATCATTTGGCATCTTTGCCGTTAAAAGTATCCAATTAGTAGCCTCCATTCTTTGTTTTTCTTCTGTATTAGGGTTGTTTCTTTAGGGTTTGGCATCCTTTAGGGTTTCTTTGGCTGCCTATTTAATCTCTGGTTTTGGATTAGTTTTTCTTCATCCTTCTCCTCTTTTCCTTTCTCCTCTTTGGTTCTTGCTCCATTTCTTCTTAATCTCTTTCAAAAAAAAACAAAATAAAAACATCAAAAAACAAAATAAAATAAAAATATATAACAAAAAAAAGTTCATTTATTATCAATAATAGTCAGTTATTATGTCGAATTTCTTCAGACAAAACCCTATGGAGAACATTCCTATTAATGAGCCTTTTAACCCAAACTGGCGTTATCCACGTTCTGGTCCCATTGTTTCTATTCCGCCAGAAATGATTAGTGAATCTATTCATTTTTGGAACAAGTGTCTCCTTGGATATTTGGTGGATTATAGGTTATTTGATGCGGTGGAAATCAATGATTTTATCCAGGAACATTGGGCTTTACGTGGGTTTGTTACTGTTTTTAATATGGGGAATTTATATGTTTTCTATTTTAGTGAAGAGGAAGATCTCCTTGACCTGTTGGAGCGAACTTTTGTGGTTTTTTTGGGGTGCTATGATGATCTTATATCGATGGCAGCCTGAGACGGTGCCTCGTACTGTTCGTTTCCCAGTGGCGCAGTTATGGGTTCGTGTCTGCGGATTGCCGTTCGAATATCTAAACATGCATGTGGCTAATGTTGTTGGGCAGATCATTTCCAGTCATTACACTGTGGAACACTTTTCTATGGTGCCAAGGAATGATTATTTGCGTATTAGAGCTTGGGTGTATCTTAATGAACCACTCATCCCAGGGTTTTTCCTTGCATGCAAGAACGATCAGTTGCTTTGGGTTCAGTTTCGCTATGAAGAGTTTTTTAAGTATTGTGTGAGGTGTGGCTGTGTTGGCCATCGTGCTACACGATGCAGAGAAACTTCAAGCAGTATTGTGTTTATGATTCAGGATTCTCTTGGGAAAATTAATGAAAGGGGTTTTATGGTGTATCAAACCTCCAGGGAGTTCTCGATGTTTAACCTGGATTTACGTGCTTTACCATCAACTACTAAGTATATTACTTCTAGGGTTAAATTGGGTAATAGAAGGAATCATAGTGTTCCAGCTGATACTTTTGTTGAAGGAGGTGTTAACTTTGATCTTGGTACTACTCCTGGAGGAAGACTACAGCCTGGTACACGGTTTCATAGGCGGAATCAACCTTTTTCTGGTCCAGTGATCTTTCAGGAGGGCTTATATAATCAACACAATATTTATGATGAGGAGAATGGCTTTGTGGGTATGTCTCCACCAACTGGGATGCATGGGGTTAACATGCAAGAAAATCGCACTGATGTTCCGGGGACATCTGATGTTCCTATGCATGATGCTCATATTTTGTTTCCTGGGGGCTCGTCTTCTAATCCTGGGGCTCAGGTTTCTGATCAGGTTAGGGAGGTCAAGTCCCTAGTTCTGAGGGGGTTCAAGTGGTTAATATTGGGGAGAATGTGGATGTCCATGCTCATGCTCCACCGTTTCCTATGGAGGATATGGTGATGAATGACACTCCGCACCAGAATATGAATTGGATTGGTGATGAATCACGTAATGATCCTTTTTTGATCTATTCAAATAGATCGGATCCTCCCCTGTGGATATTGATATTGTGATCCAAGATTCTATTTTTAATAGGTTACAAAGTAACTTTGCTCTTGCTCGTGAGGAGGATGATCGCATGGGTTTGAACCAGTTATTCCCTTTTCCGCCTGATTGTCCACAAATGTATAATGGTGATCCCATGATGTTTGAAGCGAACTTTTATAATGGTCAGTTTACTCCAAATTTTTCAACTCCTATAGCTGAGTTATCTCCTACTGGTGTCCTTAGTACGAGGGAGTCTTCTGATTCGTCTGCTGACTCGTCGGTGTTCGTGGATATTGAGGCTTCTAATTCTTCTTATAGTCTGGATGTGGATGAGCTTAATCGTCTCCTTCAAAATAATGTGGGGAGGCAGGTGTCTCCGGTTGAACGTGTAAGCTGTGATGTGGTTATGGGTAGTGGGTCAGGTCATAATGGTGCAAATTTTGATTTGGGTGTAGATGGTGGTGGGTCAACTTCTGTGGATGTTCTAGCTGGGGAATCAGGTGTGCATTTGTCCCCATGGCTGCGTGTTGAATGTATGATCAGGGCTCATTCTGAGTCTTGCCTGATGTTGTCTCCTGCTGGCTCTGGAGATACTGGAAGCAGGAATTCTCGAAAGAGAAGGGCTATTTCTGAGCCTGCCTTTATTGATGTTCCAAAGGAAAGTTGGGCTACTTTGGATGATGCACGAAAGTTTCTAATTAATATTCAAAAGAAGCAGTGTACTGTATGGGGTGTGGAGTCTCCTTCTTTGAAGTCTAGGCTATTACAGTCATCTGGTTCTTATAGGCCTAAGAGTACGGGGTTTTCATCCTCATCTGAAAAACCACCACCGTCAAAATTTGAAGCCTCTGTGGGTTTTAAAATGACTGTTGATAATGTTGTGCTTTCTGATTCGTCGTCTAATGAAGATGCGGATATGGGTGTTGCGGAGGTTGGCCCGTCACAACCTCCTTCTTCTCCATGAAAGGGATGGCCTGGAATTGTAGGGGTTTGAATAACGTGCTCGCCCCTGCAATTCAAAAAATAAGAGCACTATGTAGGGCTAATAATAATTTAGACTTTGTATTTCTTTCTGAAACGAAGTGTAGTGTTAGGTCAGTGGATGTACTTTTGCGCCCCTTGGGCTTTCAATGTTCTGTTGGATGTGACGCAGATGGGACAAAAGGGGGGCTATGGGTGGGATGGAAACCCAGTAGTAAACTTAAGTGTGTTTTTATTAGTTGTAATCTTATTATTCTAGTGGTTAATCAATGTATGGGAAGTATTTGGTACTTGTGTTGTGTGTATGGTGACCCAAATCATGCTGGAAGAAATGTGGTATGGGATATGTTTGATCAACAACTGGCGAGACTTGATAAGCCTTTCTTGCTTTTTGGCGATTTTAATCAGGTGGAATTTTCATCTGATAAATTGGGTGGTAGCAGCCAAGGAATTAGGGGGGCGGATCTTTTTACTTATTGGAAGAACAAAAATTGTCTAATGGACATTCCGTTTAAGGGGCCTAAGTTTACATGGTGTAATAATAGAGAGTCATCGCAACGCATTTATGAAAGAATTGATAAGGGTTATGCCTCTGTGGATTGGATATCCTTTTTTCCAAATACTTTTATTAAACATTTACCAATTCAAATTTCTGACCATGCACCCATTATCATTGACACTAATATGACCATGCCTATGAAGAGAAAAGTGTATAGGTTGGAAGCATGGTGTTTTAACTATGAGGAATGTGGTGTTATTGTGAAACAAAATTGGTGTTGGAAGGATAGAGGGGATGATGCAAATGCTCTCTGTGGAAAATTGTGTCGTGTTAAGAATGCATTGAGAATTTGGGCTTGCAATAAGAAGGATGAATGGAGTCTAAAGTGGAGTGAGTTTGATAAGGAACTTAAATGTCAACTTTATGAGATTGAAAAAGGCGGAGATTGTGACAAGTATATCTCTTGTCATAAGAAATTAATGGAGTTCTCAAAAGCTGCTGGTATTTATTGGAAACAGAGGGTTAAGATAAAGTGGCAATGTGAAGGTGATATTTGTACCAAGTATTTCTTCAATTGGGTGAAAGGTCGGTCTGGTGCGAATACAATTCTGGGTATTAAGAAGAATTCGAATGAGTGGACCTTTGATTTAAAAGAGATTGGAGGATTATTTCTTAACCACTTTAAGTCTATTTATAATTGTGATCAAGAAGTTGAAAATTTCGAGCATTATATGAGTGCACATGGTTACTTATTGGACAATCTGAGACTGCAAATTTCTGAAGAGGAAAAACTGGAGCTTGGTCGTGACTATAGTAAGGGTGAGGTGCGTAAGGCAGTCTTTCAGTTGGGTCCGTTGAAGTCTCCGGGTCCGGATGGTATACATGCCGCTTTTTATCAGAAATATTGGGCGGTGGTTAAGGATGATGTGGTGAAAGGGGCCTTATTTATTCTCAACACGGGGGGGGGGGGCGCTTTGATGGTGCATTTTTGGTGGAGGGGTGCTGAGGATAGGAAGGCAGTTCACTGGTGTAGTAAGGAGTTTTTGAGTAAGCCTGTGGGTGAAGGTGGATTGGGTATTCGTAATGTGGTATGCTTCAACCAGGCTCTTGTGGCTAAAGTTGCTTGGAGGGTCTTCTTTGATACTAATAGTTTAATTAGTAAAACCATTGGACCAAAACTAGGTTTTATAGATTCTATGACTGATCTTAGTTTATGTGGGGTTCCTAATACTTCCTCTTGGGCTCTCAAAAGTCTCTATTGGGGTTTGGAGCTTATTATGGCCAATATTGGTTGGAAGGTAGGTTTTCCATCTAAGTTAAGAGTTTGGAATGACAGTTGGATTGAAGGGAATTGTTTGTCTCAGCTTATTGATTCCCAGTTTCATGATCGTATTGATAATTCTCTTCTTGAGGGGGAGCAGCAAAGTGCATCCAGAGATTGGGATCTTTCGCGTTTCGATTTCGATCTGGGCGTGGAAATTAGAAAAAAGATTTTAGCAACTTTCATTCCTTTGAGGAATACTTGTGATGCTGCCTATTGGAAATTGTCTAAGGGTGGTAGGTATTCTGTTAAAACGGGATATTATGCCGCCCTTGATTCCAACTTGAGTAGATCTTCGACTAGGGCTGATGTATATCGGATGAATCCCCATATTGTGTCGTTCTGCAAGGGTAGATTATGGAAGTTGCCGATCTCCTTGAAGTGGCGCCTATTTATATGGAAGTTTTTGGCAAATGCTCTCCCTTTGGGGATTGGTTTTCTTAAGCGAAAGTTGGACTATAATATCTTCTGCACCCTTTGTCAGTCGTCTGATAATATGGTGGAAACAGTCAACCATCTTTTCATGGACTGTAGGTTTGCACAACCCCTTTGGTTCGGTTGTCAGCTTGGCCTGAAAGTTCCAGCTGGGATTGATATTGATGTGAGAATTTGGTTCATTAATTGGATTAATTACTTTGTTAAGTGTGACAATTCCAGATCGCTTATTTTTACCCTTGTGGCTACTTTGTGGCGGATTTGGTGTTGTCGTAATGAAAGGGTGTTCAGGAAGCATTGCCCTTCTCCTTTGTTTGCGTTGAGGAGCGTGGTTGAGGATGTGCAGGGTATGCATGAGGCTGTGGAGTGGAAGACGATGAATTCTGGGGGGTCTGGTGAAGTGAGGGATTTAATCCCAGCTGATGACCATCATAAGACGGATCTCCTTGGGTCGGATATGGTTCTGAATTGTAGAAACTGCTACCCGTTTTGGATTGTGGGACAGTCGGGTTGTGATAATGTCTTCCGTATGAAGTGTGATGCGGCCTGGAAGGATGATAGGAGTGCGGGGCTGGGTTGGTTTATTTTGGATATGTATGGTGTACGACGTGGGGAAGGGTCTCATCCATTTATGGCTTCATCTCCCCTTCAGGCGGAAGGCTTTGCTATGCTACATGGTTTAAGATGGGCTAGGGAGAATGGAATTTTGCACCTCCACTTGGATACGGACTGTCTCAATCTTGTGCTTCAGATGATCGGAGCGGAACTCCCTGATATGGCTATTAGTTTCCTTTTAAATGAAATTAAGTCGGAAATAGTTTATTTTCAATGTTGCTCTCTTAGTTACTGTCCTAGGGGAGTTAATAGAATAGCTCACTCCCTTGCTCAGCGAGCATTGTTGTAGGTTATTCTATGTCCACAAATTCTCATTGAAGACATGACATATCCGTCACAAGCTGAAGACGGATACCATTTTACCTCACAAAGTACCCACTTTTTCTCTCTCTGCAACACTATTCATGTGGTCCCCTTTCTCCACTAACCCATTTTGTTACCATTTTATCTCACAAAATATCCGCCACAAATGGTAACCCGTCACAAGGGAGACCAATTGTTCTATGTCTAGCTGTCAAAAAAAAAAAAAAAAATGTTAAACTCCGAACGGCTTGCTGCACACGTATGGTTTACTGCCGCTGCAACACAATTTTCTGCAAATATGCGAGACGATCAAACAAGATTAACTAGACTAACCCGCGTACTGGGAGTAAAAGCTGGTCTTAGCTTATATATTTAGGTGATGCCCATAAACACCACTGTCTCAGATCCTCGTAATGTGAAATGCTCACAAACTGAGCTCCTGCAACAAAACTAACTTATCATTTGCCACAATTAATTAACGCATAATTAAACTAAAAATGATTTGATATATAAACAACAGAGGATCCCTCAAGAATCCGCCGGCCCATTTGTATTGCCCATTTTTTGAATGTTAGATGATGCTCTCTAATGCTTTCCCTCCTATTTATCTCGTCTCATGGAACACATACTTTCTTATCAGCCTCTATCCAACTAAATTCAATAAATCATGTTTAGCGCCAAATGTTGATAAACCGATTCGCCATGGATTTCAGGTTTCCCCATAATGTCTCTTCAATTTCTTTTTCTTGTGTCTCCTTTGTATCAGTTCCCCTGCAAAGCACAGCAAATTTGAGTCTTTAAAATCTCAAATACGTAAATTGAAAGAATAAATCTCTGACAGTATGGTAAAGATACAAATTAAAAGATATATCCCATTGAGATATACATCTCCATGTCAACACAGCACAATCAATTAGACCAAAAAACGTATATTGCATGCACCTCTACGACGACAAAACTACTTTGGTATTACTCCATGATACAAACTCGAAGACACCAAAAGAACTCAATTGTCCTAGTAATATGCCTGCATAAAGAATATGGAATTTTGGTCGTTCTTAGTAAGAATGTAACTTTGAATGTGGACAAGTACTGGACCTTACATATGCCTACCATAGACTGTATATCACCCAAGTTTTACCTTTGATAACCAATCGCAGCCGGAAAATCAACAAAGAACTAAATTACTTTGGTTTCCTCATATGTCTGTTAACAAGTTGGTTTTGATCAATTGACTAAACCCTTGATGCATCCTCTGCATCATGGAGACCAGAGTAGTCTATAAGCTCTGAAGTGGCGTACCCAATCAAGCCCAAATCTCGAAATAGCCACTCATAGCACTAAAGTGTTTGAGATTTGATCACCTCTTGCCCGAGTAAACACTGGCACAGCTTAGGCACACTACAAATATATATTTGAAAATCAGTGAGGTATCCCCTTCAGCCTCCTTAAGAAAATGGGTTCCACAGTTTCACCCCCAAAACTCGTAAGAATTCCAACCATTACCTTAGGATGTTCCTATAAAAACTCGAACAGAATCCATCATCATAGAAGGTAGGCAAGTTTCACACACCTTTTGACTACTTGAAATAAAAGATATACAATAATGCGACCATATGAATAACAAAGACTTGGACATTGAAGTAGTATTTGAGGATGGCTAGTATTAACTCTAGAATCAGAAAATAGGACAAAAATATGGAACCAAAGCCACAATAATTCAAACTGATTCCGATAACAAAGAAAAAAAAAATCCTAAACGAACACGCTTACCTTGAATAACCACCATTAGTTATTGAAGTTGTAGGTGATACGCTTTTATCACCACCAAACCACGTGTCATCCCCGCCACCAATGTCTGAAGGAAGAGATGAATTTGCACAAGACTGAGATTTCTCCTGAACACAGAAAGCTAGGAAGTGAGCTCTGGAAGATAATAGGCTAGCATTTTAAAAACGTTGGTTTGAGAAGAGCGCAACTATGTATGCAGGCCCATCTTAATAATATGGCCACTGAAATTAAGCCCTCAAAGCTTGATAAGTTACATCCTTTACTGGTGACATCAAATATAGTGAATAAGGTACAAATATGAATCTAACTAGTGCAATACCACACACAGAAGGATCTCCCACGATCAATGGAATAAAGTAATAAATAGAATAACACAAACATCAAAGACTAAAAACTGAGCAAGTCAAAATACCCAGAGAAGCTATCACTATCCAATCATAACTGTAATAACTGGTAAACAGATAAAAAAAAGACTAATTCATATGTAAGCCTTATGAGTTATGAGTTTATGACATACTCTACTCTTCACAATGATCTTCCTATTTTAATTTTCGTGGTAAAAGTTGCAAAACATTGACCATAAATATGTTCAACGAAATACAAATGATTATGATAGGATATTAGTATATTTAACATTTGTTATCCAAATATGTTTCATAAAGTCATATTTCTAACAAAAGAAAAGTAATATATCAATCCAAAAACTATGGACGAAGTGTTGCATTGGAGAAAGAGTAAAACTCAATAAGACCATTATGAAAGGGAGGAGTAACTTAATTTCTCGCTTGTACCCTTTTTTTTTAATTGACCATAACTTTTGGCTACGAGTTCAAAAAACGATTATTTTTTTTGAAGATTTTGTAAAAACGCACTTGGAAAAAATCCTCATACCCAGGAGTTATGATCCAGCAACAGTTTCAGAAAGCGGTGGGTTAACAATAGATCCCGTAAAGATAATCAACTTAAAAAAATATTGCTCCCTCCGTTTTTTTTTAATATGATGGCTTTCAATTATCGAGGTTAATCTTTGACTTAAAATTTTACAAAAATATATTTCTTCAAAAATTCCAAAATTAGATTACTTATGAAAAGAGCTTCCATACGACTACACGTTTCATAATATTTACTTATATATTATGAAAGATAATGAGAAATAAGTGTCTCGAAATGTAAGAATGACATAAAAAACAAAGGGAGTATTATTTTTCAAAAGTCGTGGGTTTGATTAGTGGAAATGACTCATAGCAACTTCCAGCATGACTGGTTTCTGTAAATAAAGTTCAACTAATATCTAAGCAAAAAGAACTGCCCAACTACTCCTCAATATGATGGTAACTATGGGTTTCTCTCCAACCTCATGCCCTTGTAACCATGTACACAACCATCCCAGCCTTTTCCTTTCATCGAACTACGCTCTGGTAGCCAAGACAGAGCAGATACCCACCTATGGCAATTTGTCAGGAAGAGAAAAGAAGTGATGACTCTTGCGAAGAGATCTTAAGATCATGCTACAGAAATCCTCTGCCTAGTGCCTATATCTCTTTGATTGACCTCCTTTCATTTATTATGCTCTATATGATAAATGTGTGCAACCGTCACAACTGGAATTTGTATCCATGTCATGTATACAATCATTGAAAATTTGAAATCAATATGGGCCTGGACTATGCATCGCAAACGAGTTACAAATGGTTGTCAGAAACACATGTATGGTGCGACAATCAGGGAGATAAGGCTGCAATGCCCAATTCCAAGATCAACTCTCAAAGAGAGATTTAATATAGTTTATGTAATGCTAGTAGTCCAAACCCTTTTTGTGCAAACAATTATTTCCTTTCTGGATCACATACAACCTTTGTGGAGTGCCTTAATCTAACCTTTGCGGCTAGATTTCATGTGTAAATAACATCTACCTGACAAAGCTTTAGAGCACAAATGCACATTGGCCATTGCCTTCCGCTCCAATCACTTCAAGATATTCTCACGTGTGTTTATTTGTCATTTTTCATTATATTTATTCCTATAAACTTTTACCTATACTTGTACTTGCTCGTAAAAGCTTCAAAAAACACTCTAGTGCATATAATATTGTCATTTATCAACAATTTCATTTGTTTACTCTATACTTTTGATTCTACAGTAATAAAACTTTTGCCCCTAGATAGAAAAAAAACTATATAAAATAAACGCATGCCACCTAATTGCAGTAGATAAAGTTCAATTAGACAACAAAATATATCTAGTGACAAACTCACCATTTCTGATGCCTTTATAACTTCGACTGTTGAGCTCTTCTCCAGCAAATTTAGATTATCTCCTACTCGTATGCTCTCCATGGTGTCCACACCAAGAGTAGATGTCTGGTCAAATTCAGAAACAATAGTATCATTCACAGACACTTCTTTAGGTATTGAATTGCTCTTGACCATACTTGACACATGTAACTTCGTCTGGGAATGACCAGTTTCCACGCCTCCCTGGTTGGTGGAGCCGATTTCAGCTGATACCTTAACATTGTCTGTAACAGTGGCCCTATCTGTGATCACTTGACAGCGCGGAATCTCTGTACATTTTGAAATTTGATAAGCTTCATTTGTGATCTCAGCAGCTGGTAGCATTGAGCCATCATCTTGTTGCTTCATATTCAAAGGACCAGGCACCCTGAAACGGTCAGAAGCAAAGAAAAAGGTGTGCTCGTCATAAATACTTGATCCACAGCCTGAATTTGAACTCCAAGCAAGTTATTTGATATTTGTCCTAGACAGGGAGTTTTAATGCATGGATTTTTACATATCATTGTGTTCTACACATCACCAAATTCCGAACACAAGATGTGTCACTCTAACACAATCACTTGCACATTTTCAGAAAATTAAATGATACACAAGGAGAAGAAAACTTGGGTTACTCGATTTGCCCAACCGCCTTCTTTCACGGCTCTTGCTTAAAATGTATACACGGGACACTATTCAGATCATATCACGAATCAGATGTTTTATATAAAGTATAGATAGAATTAGACAACCTTGACACAAACTAAAAGAGCCTTCCAGATTTGAAGTTGGAAATAGCTGTTAAATCCTTACAATGGAGCCACAAACATCATCTACTGGGAATACTTTACAAGAGCACTTAAAACAAGAAACCATAAAAACTAATAACCCATTAAAGTAATGTTGCTATGTTAATGCAAATTAAGCCGTCATAAAGCCTGCACATCTTATGATGGGAACAATTTGAACCCACACACCATCATTCTATATTGAAGTAAAAAGAAGCTAATGATGTCTATTTAGAGAAAAACCTATTAACCTGTGGCGGGAGCTGGGCCATAGGCCTTTCATTTTTTTTTATCCAAAATAGGGATCATCACACTTGACAATATCACATTTGATAGGCAAGCCAAATGACCCCACACAAAAGAGCCAAATATCCAGTTTAGGAACTTAGTACAATTACTGGAAACTCAGCAGAAATTGGTCAACTTCATCGCATCATATCTCAGGCCATACTCAATGAAATTGGGTCAATCATATGTCATTGGAAAGCTTGTGATCTTAGCTAAACAATGGCTTTTGAGTCATTGCCATATCAGCTCTAAAACTCAAGATAAGATCAGAACAACCAGACTGTGTGGAGGACCCTTAAGCTGTGATCAAGGGCCTGAACTGAAGTGCATTTTTTGTCAAAGGCAAGATGGGTTCAAGGCCTGTTCTACAAGCTCAAGAACTTAGCTTTAATTCACTCTAGGGACATTTAGCCTGGTTCATAATGGATAAATGAGAAATGGCAATTGAATGCAAAATGTCCAGAAAAGCACGGTAGAGCAAGTCCTGAAGTGATAACCTAGGTGATGAATTAATTGGTCTAACGCACATTTTCATGTGTGATATTTCCTTAAACAATCCTTGGAAATGCTGGGCATCATATAGCAGCAAAAGAAGACCTTTTCAGGAAGAGATGCAAAGCTTACTTTAGGAGAGACGCACAGAAAGCGATAGCTTGTCCTTATTCAACCTTGTCCCCTCTTTTCTCATCTCTACTGCAAACAGCAGCTTTGGGCTATATAAGAAGACATTGCAACACCTCTTCCTCGTCCTTAATAATAAAAAGTCAGGCCTCTAATTGTATTTATCCTATTTCTCATTTAAAATCTGCCCTTAGATGTAGAGAAATTGATAAGCAATGGCTAGATCTCTTCTCAGGGTTTAGGGCTTAAACACCTGCATCATGTAAAGCTTTATATAAAGAGCCCTTATCCATTGTAATATTCATGTTACGATGAATTGAAAACCCGAGACTTTCTCAGACTTACAAAGTTACACACTTGTGCTTTGCCTAGGTTTGTGTTTAGTAAACCTGTGGTAGTTTGGTTTACTGGTTCAAGATTAAGTGTTTAGGCTTGTGGTAGCTTAGCTTAGACATTGTTCTTGGTTTAGTGAGTTTAATACTCACTTGTGGTAGCTTAGTCTTGATTATACTTGCTGTCCTCTTAGAATTTATCACTTATTCCTGTGCTTTCCTTAGCTAAGTGTAAAATCTTTGCTTATCCTTTATCATTCTTGTTTGTTACTAAACTCGAAAAATTATCCCACAACAATAAGTTATTTTCCTTTGTTTTAATACTGCAGATTTAGAGATTTTAAATCTCTGATTCTATCCCTTTTATTATTCATCGTACCTTGTTAAATTCAGAGAAAATCCTTCACGAAAATAGCCCTAAATACCCTGATTTGGAACTTAAACTACTGCTGCCTAAACTCTGAATTTTGGAACCCTTTAGGTTGTTCAGTCCAGACCTGAGCCACTCAAAACATAAAAAACCCCTATGCTTATGCTGCATAACCCATTCGTGAATTCTGGCTATGAGCAGCGTAGAATTGTCGAAAGCGCTTTGTTCTTAAGTTGGCATGCATGTTGAAATCCTTGTCCCTTACTCCCCATTATTGTTACCAAGGGTTAAGGTTTGCACACAGTTTGGGTGAATAAAGGGACTTGGGGTCATAACTAATCATTTGACCTAAATATAGCAAGATGTCCCTACTCCTAGCGCAAACTGCCTTAGCAAACTTAGCTCCTTGAAAAGTTATAGGCCTTCAGGCCAAAAGTTCGGCTAAGTAGCCCAAAAACCGTAAATGAAGCCTTGCGATGCTACACAAACAATTTTAGTGGACAATTAAACTAAAATTCACAAGTACGTTTATTGATCCCTCTATTCTCCTCATTCTTTGAAGTTCACTAAAAAAAGGTAGATCTTTTTTCAAACTCCCTATATCCCCAGCACATAGTTTACATATGCTTCTAGATCAGCTATTTACGTAAAACATATTCAAGGAGCCTAGAAAGCCCCAATGTCCCATATTCCCCCCCCCCCCTAATTGTTTACACTATTTACGTATGCATATTTAAGAAGGAGCCTGAAGAGTTCCAATGTTCCATACTTTCATATTCACTTTCATTCTCCAACGTATATGTACGGTATTAAATGCTTCTGATACCCAACGTCACCTGTGTTACTTATCAGAATTTCAGATGCCATGTACATTATTTCTGGTCATACAACTCACTATCGAAAAACGCTGATATTTCAGCTGCATCAACCAATGCTCCATAAAAACCAATATTTTCAGTGCTTAATTTATACAACATTACCCCAGTGCCTTAATGGCTCCTACAAATTGCGGAGTAAGGGGGGTCGTATGTACGCAGCCTTACCTTGTGTTAGCAACACAAAGAGGCTGTTTCCGAATGACCCAAGATGAAAATTGCGTCGAGAATTGCATTCAATGACCGCCACTTGACAAGAGAAAGAAGTGAAGCCACTTTAGTGAGCCATTTTGATTTGTTCTATCATAATCCAAAACCAAAGAGTAGTGAGTATTTGGCTCCACTGAAAATACGGATTAATTTATAGTTTTATACTACCTGAAATTAATTGGGAAACATGGTGGGAAGCATGTGTGTTTCCAAATGGTGTATTTATCTGGGAAAAATAATAACATAAGACCGAAGATACACTACTAACTTGGAAAACCAACGATTTCGCAACACAACTATTTCAGGAATGTTACCTCAACCATGACCCATATCTCATTTAAATACCTTGCTGAAACGGACAGAAATATACGTAAACTATGTGGTCAAAGGGAGTATAACAAAGGTTATACTAGATTTCTAGTTGAACTACTACCAATGCAGCATTTCAAGACGGCTTCCCTCTTATTTTCTGAACTAGAAAAGAGAGGACAGCTGACAATAGCATTTTTTAAAGATGAACTTGATTTGGATACTGCCAGCCACCACAGGCCCAAGCTGAGCAAGGAACATACACTGGCGTAACAAATTCAGATCTCTGCTATTGCAGACCTTGCCGTAACAATCTAACATAAACAAAGTAAACAAAATAAGCCAGCTTACATTGTGAATTCAGGAGATTTGCCAGACGGTTTATTGATTTCAACACACACTTTGCTTGATAAACCAGGGCGTTGAAAAGGAAGTTCTGACTTCTCATACAGATTGAAATCCTCCTAAACACATCACAATCAAGTGCTCTTGAAATCAGGCAGCCTAATAAATATTGACATTAATTCAATAAAAAAAAGACTCCATAAGTTTTCTATTACAACAGTTACATAGTACCGACGCCCTACCAAGCATGAACACCAAACAAAATAAAAAACACATGATTCTTCAAGGTCCCTATAAACAAAGAAGCAACATCCGGCATTACTTCCGCACAAACACTATGCTACTGATCATCAAAGCAGACAATGAATAATAGATATTTCTGTTACACCTTGAATTTCTGATATTTGTAACAGCATCAATATTCAATACTCTACAATCTTATTCCAATATGCAACTTAAAGAAAGAATCCAGAAACAAAGAGATAGAAAGTTCAGTATAGTAATAATTAAATGAGATTCATCAACAACTAAACGAAGGCAAAACCAGAGTAGCATCAATCTATATTACATTGACAGGCTGCCATGTTTGAGTGTCCTCAGGACAGTTGTCCCAACGGCCAACATGACATTGTGTCTGACACAGCAAAATCAGACAATATACACTGGAGAGGGAGACGCTGACATCTCTAAAATGAGATTCAGTGCTATTAAAAACAGATGGTAATATCAGTTGAGCAGAGGGGTTAAATTAATTCGACTTTTAGAACAGCACCCAAAATAAAGATGACAATTAAAATGAGACATTTTTTTTGTCCATTGCATCATGGGTACTCTAAATCAAGTTTAAATTTTGAGTTAATCCATAACTCCTACCGTAACACGCTTTCAAACTCCTACCTTTTGCAAGTTTTCTCAAATCTCCTACATTTCATGATCATTTCCTTCAAATCTTCTATCAAAACTCAATTTTTTGCCAAAATAAATGATTTTTATCAGCAAATACTAATCATGAATGGTCTTTCTCCCGTATCAAAAATCAATTCTCGATAAAATTAAAGGTTTTTCATGACCAGTATTCGTTGAAAATGTTTTTTTTTTTTGTTTTGACAAAGAGACTTTTGGTAGGAGATCAGAAGTAAATGTTCAGAAAATGTAGGAGTTTTTTTTAAAAAGAAAAAAACCTTAGGAATTTAAAAAAAAAAAAAAAGAAATGGTAGGAGTTTTGAAAATGTGGTATAGAAAAAAAAAGGAATTGTTAATATACTCTTAAATTTATATTTGTAAGTTGCTTTCCTTCCTCCTGCAAACCAAATTAGTATAATACGTAACTTTATAGCTGAATTTAAGGTTTTGTCACCAAAAGGTTAAGAATTCAAATTATTCTAGCATTCTATGGAACAAGTCCTGGTTGTGACTAAAGAACTTGTAGAGACACTTGTTTGAAGGTATCAAACGTCGCTTAATTATGAAAATGGAGTGTCAGACAATACAATGCATTCACAACCGATCTTTGTAGGCGAGTCCGGGTAACATAGGAATCAACAAACATCAAGTAAAACTGTATGGTTTCTAATTTGCATCACTTAGAATAGCGCATGTGTATTAATTCTCATACTCACCGTTGCAGACTCCATTACTGTCATATCAGGTGAGGGCTTTTCCACCAAAACTTGTTCATTCAATACGCCATTTTCAAACAAATCTCCAGAGTCTTCAGCTTCAGCAATCGTGAGTACAGTGTCCACAGTCTCTTTAATTGCAGATGTATCATTTCTTTGACCTGCTGGTTGGACCACTGAATCTTTATCCTTGAAATCATATTTCAACTCCTGAAGAATAGCCCTAATTGTATAATAGCACCCGCCAACTTGATTCCTAGTATTTTCCACGCCTGGGAATTTTCCCTCGTTTATTGCTCTGTATCTGCAGCCATTTTAGCAACTGGTCACCATATCAACTACTAGCATGTAATTTCCAGAGACAATTTAACAGTGAAATGAAAGCTACATAGTAAAAACTTTTAACAACAACAAAATTGTCAGTAGCTTAAGCCACAAGGAAGCTAATCCAGAAACGCAAATCAACAGGCCAGATTATCTCTTAGTCCTGAAAATTAATTTACAAAATACAAGAACTATTGGTCTTTTGGGTTTTCTTTTCAAAATGTGCCTAACATTTAGGTCAGTTTGCATGCATGCACCTAACTATTTTTTTGCCCAAAGGTACCTAAATTTTATATTTCGTTTATTAACAAGTCACAACTGAAGTTTTTGCCCATAAAAAGTCAAGATTCCATCTTGTCAGAACAAAAAAACGTGATTGTTTTATTAAGATCCTTAAATTACGAATAACAAGCATTATACATTTATCATTCACTAGTTTTAACTCTCTATATCTTCTTCATTTCTACTCTTATCATCTCCGTAGTAACCACCCTCAACCACTCTCTTCTATCACCACCGCTAATGACCCTTTCTACCACCCCATTAACCTCGAAAATTGTAGTCGACGATATGGAGTTGTCATGAGCCAAAGGTGGAGTTGGTGGAGAATAAAAATAATAGAGGGTGGAAGGGGTTAGGAGTTAGGGAGGGAGGATAGATAAAGCCATAAAGGAGTGTTGGGGGATAAGGTTGCGAAGGTGGAGAGGCGGTAGAATGCGATTAAGATGAGGGTGGATATAGGTGATTAACGTGAGGGTGGATATAAGAGGTGATTAAGGTAGGGAGGGGATAAGGTGGTCGAGGTGGGAGAAGGAGCAGAAAGAGAGTGGTGAGGTGGGAGTAGATATATAAGGTGGCATGGATGAATAGAGGAAAGAGGTTAAATTATACTTCTGATTTATTATTTTTTAAGGGATCAAGGAGAGAAGAAACAAAATCACTTTCTCAGTCAAGTCAAGCCCCAAAGTTGACTTTTTTCATTACAGAAACCGTCAATTGGTACTTATCAGCAAGAGGAGTGTCGAGGTTTGATACCTTTGGGCAAAAACAAAATGTTAGGTGCCTTCTGACAAAAAAAAAATGTTATTCTTTTACGTGTCTTCTACTTTGAAAATAATGAGGGAAAAGGAGACAGCAAGCAAGCTTCCATGATCTTCGGAATCTTCCTTGCCAAGCAAGTGTCCTGACAAGTCGTTAATTTGTGAGCCTTGTTATAGAAGACTATAATATGAGAAATCACGTCCTCTAATATACAGTTGGATCTTCCAATTAAACATTAAGCATCTTCCCTTCAAGCAGCATGGTGATTGAAGATAACATCTCGTTTACGATTAGATAAGCATATACTGGATGTCATCACAGGAATTTTTCGTGTTTTTTAGAGTATCTCTCTACAACTGATAGTGCTACATAGTTCAATTCAGTATTCACATTTATGTCTAACTTGTTTCTCATTGCCCCTTTTTTTCTATCAATGAGGGGCTATTTACGTCCTGTAGAGGAGTTTTCAGATTTTACTCGTCAATGTTTGGTTGAACCTTGTTAACCTGCTATCTTGTCCCCTGAGTTCATTTATCTTCTCCAACAATTCCTTTTGATTCCTCTTTTTTCCTAAACTTGTATTTCATCCTTACTAAAATTAGGCTAAAAACCCTTAGGTAACAGTTTACATATGTATGCATCAAATAACAGTATTTACTGAGGGAACATTTACCTCCTATGTTACTGATGTAAGATGTGGGTGCGTAAATGTATTTTTTCGACTAAAATATTTCATAACACTTATGTAAGCTTTTGCCTTAAAATGAAGCATTCAAGTAACACAGGCTATATTTGATTTGACTACATGGGAAGTTGAAGAAAATAAGTGAGCTCAAGCAGCACAGGTTACATCCTTCATGTGGTGCACAACTGCACACTATTACCGAATAGCAAAAATTGGCAAGGGTTAGATCCTATTTCCAATTGATCTAAGTATTCCCTTGCAAAAGGATGTTGAATCACTGAATGGAATAAGTATGACAAAATTTAATAATAGGAAAAGTAATTACAATTACTGCCAAGGGTTTAAGCTGAAAATCAATGACACAAACACAAGAAACAAGACGAGCCCAAAATCAATAAATTAATACAACACTACCCCAGCGCCTCAATGGCTCCGGCAAATTGCGAAAATTGGCAACACAAAGAGTGTGTTTCGGAATGACCCAAAATGAATAAATAAATAAATAAATAAAAATATAAAGGATGGAAACGAACTTGGTAACATAATCATGAACCATGGCTTTTCTGAGGGATTTAGGAATCTGTGTCCTAGTTTTCTTAGTAGGAATGGGATTGTCGCGAACAGCTGCTGTACTGAAAAACCTCCTACGATGCCATGCAACATCTAAATCCAAAACATTTATAAAAAATGGAGGATGATTAAGAGTTAAGAGGGAAATACAGAGAAGATGAGGAAGAGGAGTTTACCTGGGCGGAGGAGTTTCAGAAGCCGGTACTTCATCGTGGAAGAAAACGCAATTTGTGTACGGTGGTTGGAGGAAGACCTTGATGGACACTTCACCCTCTAAACCCCTCTAATTTCTAATTTCTATTTTCTAACCTTCATGAGGTGTTTTTGGAGTCATTTACTATTCTAGTGGTGTTGTTTTTTTTTTTTTGGGTTATTTAATGACAATAATCCAACCTAAGGCTCCCCTTCCCCATTTAATCCATCCTATTGATTATTCCGTATTAATCTGTTCTTTACCATCATTTATCTTACTTTGATCTTTTGGAAGGGCAACCTATTAAACAGGTCACCCTTTTATTTTAAATGTATCTTTCATTGTTATTCACCTCCATCTTTCATCTTTATTCACCCAATTCATTTTCCTTCATCTACATCCTTCATGATTTGTTGTTTTTCTAATTCTCATAATCCAACTCACTTTAATTCACCAACACCACCTCACCCACTTTAATTCACCAACACCAAATCCAACTCATCTACCTCCGTTGGTTTTACTAGCAACTCCAACATCAACAATTGCAATCCAGCCCAGATTTGCACAATTTGCACCACTGAGTACCGTCACTATCGAACCATAGCAAGCCACCATCGAATAACAAATTCGAATCGCAGTTGATTCGATTCGATCACCGGCAAAGCGGGCGTGGCGACCACCCTTGGGTCATGCCCTGCATCCGACTCCGTTACCGAGTACCGACACAACCGTCAAGCTAAAGTAGGACACCGTGCTAATTTAGATCAGAGAAATCTAGTAAATAGGATGGGGAAGGAAAAAGAAAGCATTCTGCTCTTTGGTGTTAGTTTATTATGGTCTTAATTCTTTTTTTTTTCTTCATTGTAAGGGGAAATTTGGTAAATAAGATGGAGAAGGTAAAAGAAAGGGGGAAAAAAAGGTTGAAGATGAACCCAGAAAGATGAAGGTGAGAGAAAGTATCTTAAAATTTTTTTTTTTTTTAATAAAAAGGAAAGAAACCTGCTATTAAGTAAGATTGACGGATTACAACAAGTAAACATAAAAGCCGGTGTAAAATAAGATAAATGATAGCAAAGAACATATTAATATGGGATAATCGATAGGATGGATTAAATGGGGAAGAAGAGGTCTAGGTTGGATTATTGTTATTAAATAACCCTTTTTTTTTCCTGGTGCGGATGAGGGGCAAGACCCGTATATTAATTGTTAGTTATTACACCCAAATATATCCTCTCGAAAGATAGGACGTAAATCATTAAAATGAGCATCTAAGAGGGCGTTTGGTTGGGGGTCTAAAAGAAAGGGAAAGGGAATCATATCCTTCTTTCCCTTTGTTGTTGTTTGTTTTAACATTTTGGCATTTTCCTTTCCCCCTACCACTCCTTCTCATCACCCCCAATCACTCTATCTTCATTCCCCTGACCACCCAACTCCCCCCCCCCCCCAAGGTATCAAATTGATTCTCTCCCTCACCTCATTTGAGTACCATGAACAACACTCCATGACCGTCACTACCAATTACCACTACCGTCAGTCTGTCATTGTCATCTACCACCACCTTCACTACTACGTTCGCCGGAGCCGCCGATTTCAGCGGAGCTGTGCCCCACCATAAATTCAAACTCAACTCTCAATGTAATTCGTGACCTATCTAATGTCTGACATTTCAATCATAATTAACTAGAATAATCTAATGACTAAAAAAGTAATTAGTAAAAAATGAATCCTCAAGTCAATCAATGAACAAGTGGGTTGGGGCTCCAAGAATAGTTCACGCAGCGAGTTTTGGAAGTACCCAAATTTGCCTAAAATTTGATTATTAAGCATTGTAAACAATTGTTGACCATTAATTACTCCGTAATTGACACAACTAACGATAATCCATGAGCTCAAATTCGACATTTCAGATTCTCATCAACATCACAACGGGGGTGGGCAAGCTCGTCGGCGGACGGTCGACTCCCGCGTGTTGTCGATGGTAACGATGGTGATGGTTGGTGTCGGTTGTTGGAGGGAGGTGGTGCAGGGTGAGGGTGGGTAGGGATGGTTTTTGTAGGGAAATATCCGTAAAATTCCCTTAAAATTTAAGGATTATAACGCAAATTTACATGTGAATTATAGTCATAAAACAAAATACAAGAGAAACGATAAAAGGTAAAGAATCAACCTCAGGTCCTTGTGAATGCGGCCTAAGAACAGAAATCAAAGTAGATTTCCTCCTAATCGTTGCACCCAAGACCGTCTGAGACTATGCCCCTTGTGCTAGAAAGTGCTCTCTAATTGACTTGCAATATTGAGAGAGTTTATGTGAGTTTTCTGATGAGAGATCTAGGTTTCAGAGAGAATTCTCCTCCAAAACCCTAATTTTCTTGCAAAAATGATGCTTAGGTCAAAAAGATAGGGACTCCCCTTTTGTTCCATTCGGTCGACCAAACCGTGGGTTAGGGAGGAAGTGGGCTTTCCACTTTCTCCTTATTTTAACTCGTGGTTTGACTCGATTTTTGCTAAATGTATATGACGGAATTTTATCATAAATCGTCATCGGTTATCGGTTATTAAAATATCAACTAATAACATGACTCAGTCGATATATTAATACTTGTCCGACAAAGACAATATTGTATAATAAATTAATTCAATATACATTAATTAAATATAAATCGTTTATATTCAATTTACGAATTAACCGCTTAATTCGCCTTAGCCCGTATTATTTAATCCGTATTAAATAATTATCTCAACATCGCGTTTGACTAATTACTAGTCAATAACTCCGACTAATCGCTTAGTCATTTTAGGCATCAACATGATGTATTTTCATACCGTCACATCTCTCAAACGTATCCTATAGGTGTGACTTTTAGGGACCAGTTGATCACCGCCATCTGTATGACAATAACGTCAAACTTATCTAGCAAGCCAACCGTTATTGATAAACGTGGACCAACTGATAATAATACAAAAGTATGCCCTTTGATCCTTTTAGAGATTTAAATGTTGCTACACTAACTGTAGAGGACACCAGCCCCAACAAGCTCCCACTTGTCCGTACAAGTGTATGTGTAATAACGTTATCCGCACTAACTGGAGGACACAACTCCAACAAACTCCCACTTGTCCGTACAAGTATATGTGCGATAACCGATTCTCATATTCATTTAAAAATTTCTCCCACTCAATGTAAAACAATTTGCAGATCGGAATCCGCAAAGGTCGTATTTTACAATCGATCTGTATCTAGAGTGGTTTCCCCGACTAGAGAGTAACTTAACTGATAAAACGAATCCGTATTCGAGCATGGCCATGCATTTCGATTCTGACTCCTCGAGTGGCCCTGAGAAATATCGAGTACCTGATAAAGGCTGAATATTTCCTTCAACTCGACTCCTTTCGATCTAAGCACAGCATGAAATGACCCAGAAAAAATCTACTTGGCCCCCTGTTACGGATGACCGTGAGAAAGAAACCAAAGTCACCCAAAATCTGCCGTAGTCTCAAGAGACAGTCGATAGTCAAAAGAATCGACTCTTTGGATCACCATGGAGGTCCTATCCACGACCTGGCACCGAATGTTATAAAACATTTAGGACTCCACGTCGATGTCACAATTGTGTCCTACGAGATATCCGTATAAATCGCCTCTGTGATTGGTCAGTCAACCGGTTGACTTATGGCTCGTTGAACCCACCATCAACCAACGTCACAAAATAATTGCCAGAGTTATCAGCTCATGTGGGCAATTAAGGACTAAAAATATAATGTTTGTTCAGTTCACTTTGTGGTGTTCAAAATTGTCGTACAATTCCACATGAAAAACAAAATATATAAATATCAAAACGATGATGTCGTATAGAGTACACAAGAAAATGAATCTAATCCATAAAAGAGTACTACAACTCAGGAACACGTTTAATTCCCATGGAATTAACATGCCCTTCATGCTTATCTTGTCGTAATGGTTTAGTGAGAGGATCTGCTATATTATCATGTGTAGCAATCTTTTCTATCACTACTTCCTTTTGCTCCACGTAATCTCGGATTAGATGAGCTTTCCGTTGTACATGTCTAGACGCGAAGTACTCGGACTCAGTCGTAGAATCTTTGTAACACTTTGTTTGGAACTCTTCCAATGATGCAGCGCCATTAAGAGTAAAAATGAATCCGGATCGAGATTTCGAGTCATCTCGATCCATAAGTCAATGCCCAATCTTTAGTCCTCCGTAGGTACTTAAGAATGTTCTTGTGACCATCCAATGTGATACACCGATCTTTGTTGGAATCGACTTGTCATACTCAATGCATATGCCACGCCCGGACGTGTGCATATCATGGCATACATGATTGATCCTATAGCCGAGGCATAAGGAATCCGTGTCATGCGCTCTTTCTCTTCCGGTGTCTCTGGTGCCTGAGACTTGCTCAAATGCACCCCTGGAGCCATAGGAAGAAACCCCCTCTTGGAGTTAGTCATGCTGAATCTCTCTAGAATCTTGTCTGTGTAAGACTCCTGACTGAGAGATAACATCCGACGTGATCTATCTCGATAGATACGGATGCCCAAAATTCTTTGTGTCTCACCCAGATCTTTCATCTGGAAATGGTTCTTCAACCATACTTTTACCGAAGTTAAGAGAGGTATGTCATTCCCAATCAGGAGTATGTGATCAACATACAATATTAGGAAGACAATCTTTCTCCCACTTGACTTGATATATAGACATGGTTCCTCGACTGATCGAGTAAATCCATTGTCTTTTATCACTTGGTCGAAACGATGATTCCAACTCCTAGAAGCTTGCTTAAGTCCATAAATGGAGTCCACCTCGGAATTCATGGCCTCAAGCCATAGCTTTGAGTCGGAACTAGTCATGGCACCTTTATAGGTTGCGGGTTCACTACTCGTTAAGAGTAGAATGTCATCTATGTCATGTTCCTCGACCATACCAATGTATCTGTCCGGAGGAATAGAGACTCTACCTGACCTCCTAGGTTCCTCAGGAATGTTAACCGCAGCCGGGATTGAAGGAACTGGTTCCTCCAATGGTTGCTCGGTATTTGGTTCTAGAATCTCCGACAGGTCGAAGGTTCTATCACTCTTTGCATTCTCGAGAAACTCCTTCTCTAAGAATGTCGCACTAGCCGTAACAAATACACGTTGTTCGGTTGGGGAATAGAAGTAATGACCAATAGGGATGGCAATTATCACCCAAACAGAACCGAAAGAAAAAATTCGATCCAAACCCACTCTTTAAAAACCCATTATCGATCCACTATTTAAAAACCCATATCCATATCCACTATTGGAAAATCCGAACCAAATCCAAACCCGATCCATTCATACCCGAACCCGATCCAAGTGGATATTATTGAAAACTTAGGCTTTATTAACCTTGAAATTTAAATTTTCTTATATAAGATTAAATTTTTATGTAGTCAAATCAAGTTTCGTATTGGGTTTTGGATTATGCAGTGGATCGGGTATGGATTTGGAGCGGGTATGGGTTTGAAAAAAGTATAATGGATCGGGTATGGATTTTAAAATTTTGAATATGGATCGGGTATGGATATGGATCTGGGATGCAATAAGTAAGTGGATCGGGTTTGGATCTTGCAAAACCCGATCCAACCCGACCCATTGCCATCCCTAATGACCAAGTGTTCCTTTAGGATAACCTATAAAGTATGTCTTGACCGATCGCGGGCCGAGCTTATCCTCGTGTCTCCACTTGACATAAGCCTCGCAGCCCCAAACCCGTATAAAGGACAAGTTAGGGACCGTTCCCTTCCATAGTTCATATGGAGTCTTGTCAACAGCTTTAGACGGACTTCGGTTGAGTATTAGAGCAGCTGACAGAAGAGCATAACCCCATAATGAGTCAGGCAACACGGTGTGACTCATCATGGATCGAACCATATCAAGTAATGTTCGATTTCTCCGTTCGAACACACCATTCAACTGAGGTGTTCCAGGTGGAGTTAACTGTAGGGCAATCCCACAGTCCTTAAGGTGTTGATCAAACTCGTGAGAAAGATACTCGCCACCACGGTCTGAGCGCAGTGTTTTAATCTTTCTACCCAAGTGAGGTTACGTACCCGATTCGGTATTCCTTGAATTTCTCAAAGGATTCACTTTTGTGCTTCATTAAGTAGACATAGCCATATCTACTTAAATCGTCCGTGAAAGTGATGAAATACCTATAGCCTTCTCGTGCGGTGATTGACATAGGCCCACACACATCCGTATGTATGAGTCCTAATAGGTCAGCAACGCGCATTCCAACACCTTTGAAGGAAATTTGAGTCATCTTACCGATGAGACATGATTCACACGTGCCAAATGATTGAAAATCAAAGGCCGAGATAGCTCCATTCTTTATGAAATTTTTACGCGTTTCTCATTAATGTGTCCCATACGGCAGTGCCATAGATACGTTTGATCTTTGTCACCAACCTTTAACTTTTTATTCATTACGTGTAATATTTCAGTGGTCTGATCTAAAACATAAATTCCGTTCATGGAGACTGCCTTGCCATAAATCATATCGTGTAATGAGAAAATGCAAGAATTATTCTCTATTACAAATGAAAAACCAAGTTTGTCAAGTGCAGAAACTGAAATAATGTTTTTAGAAAGACTGGGTACATAATAGCAGTTATATAAAAATAACTCAAATCCGCTAGGAAGCTGGATCACGTATGTTCCCCTCGAGACGGCAGCCAATCGTGCTCCATTCCCGATACGCAGGTCCACCTCACCCTTTACGAGGGGTTCGATGTTCCGGAGCCCCTGCACATGATTACACAGATGAGAACCACAACCAGTATCTAGTACCCAAGTTCCGTAACTTGCGTGGTTAATCTCAATCATATGAATAAAGGTAGAAAAGGATGAAGACATACCAACAGGTTTAACGCGACCTGCTTTTATGTCCTCATGGTAAACAGGACATGTACACCTCCAATGCCCAGTCTTGTGGCAATGATGGCATTCCATGTTATCGTTCTTGCTCTTTGTCGTGCCTGATGAGGTGCTCGACTCACCAGGTTCACTCTTACCTGATCCCGACTTCTTAAACTTCGGCTTACCTACTGCTAGGTCTGGCTGAACTTTGCCCTTACCCTTGCCCTTGTTTGACACAATGAGAACATCCTGTTTCATGCTCCCACTAAACTTCATGTCCTTCTCGGTCTGTACAAGAAGGGAGTGTAGTGCATGAGGACTTTTCTTCAAATCATTCATATAGTAATTGGCTCTGAAGAGCGCAAAACCATCGTGGAGTGAATGAAGCATGCGGTCAATCACGATGTTCTCACTGATCTTACAATCAAGTGCCTCCAGTTTTTCGACATTCTCAATCATGCTGAGAATGTGTGGGCTAACCGGTTGGCCCTTCTGGAGTCTCGCCTCAAAGAAGCGACTGGTAAGCTCATAGGTCACGATTCTCGGTGCTTTCAAGAATTCCTTAGTGAGCGTGGTGAAAATATTGTTTGCACCTTGGGCTATGAAGCGTTTCTGCAAATTGGATTCCATTGCAAAAATGAGTACATTCTTTACCGCACCCGCTTCCATGGCGAAATCGTTATACTTGTCGATCTCGTTAATTCCAGCCGTGGGGCCTGGGTTTGGTGGGATGGGCTCAGTCAGATATTTGAGCTTCCCATCAGCAATGGCAGCATTCCGTAATGCCGCCTCCCAGTCCGCGAAGTTAGATCCATCATTTTTCAGTCGAGTAGACTGATTCATCTGATCCATGAAGATCCGAAGCCAGGACTCACGGTCCAATGTGACACTTGGCATTGGGTCGTTAGTAGGACCAGCCATTTTGTTATTAGCAGTTTAAATGTTCGTGTTCTACACTGAAAAAGGAAGAAAAACAAAAACGAAATAAGCAACTCATCGAGGTGATTTAAGTCTATTTAAAATTCATTTTAACGTGTAGACTCATAGCACTTGCATAATTGATCTCCCTCAAGAATAATACAAGTGATCCTAAGACTCAATTTCCGTAAATTGATAAGCCAACTGTTTAGCTAGTTCTTCCGTAAGAACTCTTGGTCGATAGATTTCCGTAAATCCTATCTATAGTCCACCATAATCACAGGATCGTACGAGTGACCATAGTGTTGAGATAAAATAGGTCGGTCGGTCCAACTTACCCGACGTAGAAGGGGTCATATTATGCCTACCGACGAAGAAGGGATTCATTGGAGTTTGACCTATAAAGACTATTCTCAATTTTTGGTTATACGAGGAAGATCCCATCAACTCTAAATTAATTCATTTTAAGTGAACGAATAACTAGCATTACGTGAATGAATTAATTTAGGTGATGGCTTATAAAAACTAGTGATATCTGTATATCAAAGAAAACTAACGCGTGACCTCTATATGAGTCAATTTTCATGCAATAAATTAGGTGGTTTGGTTTTAGGCGGAATATGATGCATATTATCGTTACGAAAAATAAATAAAAGAATGCAATACGTAAATAAAATTCCTAGTGTGGCCTATCCTAATAAAAAGAACATAAAACAACTTTGGAATCCACCGTTGGACCCGGGAAGCTAGTCTTGATGTTCCATCTTGATCCATGTAGCGGGAGTGAGCATCCGATTCTCCATCTTTGGTCTTCTCAAAAATTACAATTTAAAATTTACAAAATATAAACCTATTTACATTCTAAATAAAAACTGTAATTACAATTGAAAAATCCAAAACGGAGATACGAGATCTCAAAATACAACCAAGACCGTGTTCCATCATTACGGTAACACGTTCTACTAAGGCCACACTAAGTTACAACCGATTGTAAAATAAAATAAATACGTAATTATAAACATTCAAGGCATTCAACAATAACGATAAATAAAATGAATCAACTAAAACAAATTTATTCGTGACATAATTCCGTAATTATGTTAAATTTATCCAAACCACCCTTTAAAGATTAAAATTATGTGACAAAACCGCTTTAATCAACTTAATTTTAATCTATTACAATCCGTTATTTTAAATATGCTTTAAAATAACTATATGGTACGTGAGTGAACCGTTTCACTATCAAGCGAGTGTACAATATCCGTATAAAGTACATTTTATGGCCAAAAATAAAATTTAAAACAAAAGAAATAAATTTTACACGCTGCCAGATAAAAATTCCTCGATCGAGACACTAAAGTCCTCGATCGAAGAACAAATGTGCTCGATCGATGAATCGCTAGTCGATCGAGAGGAATGCCAAACAGGAAGTGCTCGATCGACAAAACTGGAGGTCGATCGAGAACTTTTATTAGCAAAGCTGTTCGATCGAGTACGAGGACTTCTCGATCGAACAGATGGGGTTTTAAAAAGGTCGATCGAGTGCAGGGATTACTCGATCGAGTAAAAACAAGTCAGAATAGTACTCGATCGAGTAGAAATACGCTCGAGCGAATGCAAACATGGCTGAAAACTGTAAAACCCTCGTGAAAACGATTTGATATAACAAAACAATTTCAATTTTGATCAAAACCGCATCAAAACAATTCTACAATTGTCAAAACTTAACATATTGCTATAATCTCCGTATAAAATAACAATATGCAAAAGAACAAATCGAAAACAAGATAAAACATCCGTGTAAATTCATGCCACGGTTTCAAAAACGCAACAGCCAAAAAAAAATTTCAGCCGAGAGGAAAAATGCTGCTGCCACACGATTTTGTAGACAAAACAAGATCGTCTCAAATCGTTTTTATGAAAAATCACAATGAAAATTTACGTGGCCTCGCTCTGATACCACTTGTAGGGAAATATCCGTAAAATTCCCTTAAAATTTAAGGATTATAACGCAAATTTACATGTGAATTATAGTCATAAAACAAAATACAAGAGAAACGATAAAAGGTAAAGAATCAACCTCGGGTCCTTGTGAATGCGGCCTAAGAATAGAAATCAAAGTAGATTTCCTCCTAATCGTTGCACCCAAGACCGTCTGAGACTATGCCCCTTGTGCTAGAAAGTGCTCTCTAATTGACTTGCAATATTGAGAGAGTTTATGTGAGTTTTCTGATGAGAGATCTAGGTTTCAGAGAGAATTCTCCTCCAAAACCCTAATTTTCTAGCAAAAATGATGCTTAGGTCAAAAAGAGAGGGACTCCCTTTTTGTTCCATTCGGTCGACCAAACCGTGGGTTAGGGAGGAAGTGGGCTTTCCACTTTCTCCTTATTTTAACTCGTGGTTTGACTCGATTTTCGCTAAATGTATATGACGGGATTTTATCATAAATCGTCATCGGTTATTAAAATATCAACTAATAACATGACTCAGTCGATATATTAATACTTGTCCGACAAAGACGATATTGTATAATAAATTAATTCAATATACATTAATTAAATATAAATCGTTTATATTCAATTTACGAATTAACCGCTTAATTCGCCTTAGCCCGTATTATTTAATCCGTATTAAATAATTATCTCAACATCGCGTTTGACTAATTACTAGTCAATATCTCCGACTAACTGCTTAGTCATTTTAGGCATCAACATGACTGTATTTTCATACCGTCACATCTCTCAAACGTATCCTATAGGTGTGACTTTTAGGGACCAGTTGATCACCGCCATCTGTATGACAATAACGTCAAACTTATCTAGCAAGCCAACCGTTATTGATAAACGTGGACCAACTGATAATAATACAAAAGTATGCCCTTTGATCCTTTTAGAGATTTAAATGTTGTTACACTAACTGTAGAGGACACCAGCCCCAACAGTTTTTTTATGTGGTTGATTTTTTTGGCTTGATTCCAATATATTTTCATACCAAACAAGCAGACAAATCTAAGAGATTTCATTTCCTTTGCCTTTATTTCCCTTTCTATTTCTCTTTCCCTTTCCCCTATTTGAACCATAGGAATAGTACTGGAAAAAGTTCCTCTATTAGCTAGTAAATCAGCGGCTCTGTTTTTGCTTCTCTGTAAGTATGTTTCAGCTTGACCATCCATTGATTGTCTCTGATTAGATCTCGACATCTTTTGACTATGAATTTCAGACTATTGCTCACCAACTGCTCTTCACTGATAATATTAGCACAAGGGGAGTTATCCATATGGATAATAAGTTTCTTCATACGAAGTGATTTTGCCCTTTCCAACCCAGCTAGTAAAACAAGTAATTCGGCCTTCATAGCATCTCATCCCGAAAAATACCACCGCCTCCTGCTAGACCCGGACTTCCTTCGAAGCTCCATCATTGTTTAATTTAACCTAACCATATGGGGGTGGGAACCATCGTACATAGATTTCGACATTCAGATTTCTTGGTTGAGGTATGAAAATATCAAAACGATCAAAGGCTTGTTTAGTAACTTCGAATTTACGGTAGAGGAAAGCACGCGGGTCCAATAGATTTTCGCTATCCCTGCCGAAAACTACATTGTTCCGCCATTTCCAAATCCACCAACATATGACAGCAAAGTAAATCGGCCAATCCGTGACGGTAGTATTTACATCATTACTAGCAGATTTAGAGAGCCACTCGGAAAAAAGAGAATTGTAGAAGAAATTATTATAGGGAGATATACCAACCAATTCCCAAATTTGACGAGAAATAGAGCAAGATCGCAAGAGATGTTCCGTAGTCTCCTCGTTATCAACACAGCGTGGGCACATGGGATTCTCGCCCATATTACGTTTGACACGGTTGACATTCACCATTAAGCGACCATGAGCAACTAACCAAAGGAACATACGGATACGTTGTTGAACTGGAAGACGCCATATAGTTCTCCAAAAGAAATATTCCAACTCCTCCGTTGTGTCCAAATCTCGAAGGTAGCCTAAATATGATTTGATAGTAAATTTACCATTGGACATACCTTGCCAATAAAGCGAGTCTTCTAAATCCGTGTCATTAAAAAGAGAAATAGATACAATTTTTTGAAGCAATTCTTGCGGCAACAGGTCAGCGAAACGGTCCCATTTCCACCTGTTTTGTTCTCACCACATATCGTTTACCGTATCTCTAAGCATGTTATCAGAGATAGGAGCAATATTATAGTCAGAAAGGCAAGTACCATCCACCCAAGCGTGATCCCAAAAACGAGTCCATCTACCATTACCAACAACTATAGCAGTACCCCTCACAATAGTCTTAGCTTGAGATGATATATCAGCCCATACATTTGACATACTTCACTTGGGTTGAATAATATCAAAATACAAGCTGTTGTTATAGTACTTAGCACGAAGAACACGCGGCCATAAACTGGATGGTTCCGTAAGAACTCGCCAACCTAACTTAATAAGAAAGGCTGCATTAGGTTGTCTAGCTGAAACAATTCCTAGACCTTTGACACGGCTGTCGCAACCCTATCAAAAGTAAACTAACTGGCTCAACTAATAAATATAGCAGAGCTAAGTCGGGTATCGTATCCACAGGGAGGCTATTATATCTATCTGCTATCTAAGTCTGTCAGGTAACAAACTGGGTGTTTTGAATTGTTTTCTAAACTAAAAAGGATTAAGGCGAAGAGAATAAGAGCAATAAAGACAGTAAAGGGAAGTAAGTTTTGATCGAATAGAGAGAGGAATGTTAGGAAGTCGGTTCACCATGGCAATTAATAACTCAGTCATAAATAGCTCAGACGGTATAATGTGAGAAGGGTATAAGAAAGGTCCTCTCGGTCCACTTTCTGCCCTAAGATACAACTAACTTAACTCTCGCCCTCATTACTGTAGTCTTACTGTTCATAACAGGTCTATTCATTCCAATCTCTCGATCTAGTTCTGAATTTAACCAAATTAACTGATTTAGAAGCGTGCACTCAACTAAACAATTACAATTATATTGTTATAAAACAGTTCTAACAATTCAACCATCTAATCTATTCATAACTTCATCTATTCACTACCATGGCTCCCCTAATCCTAACATAGAGGGAATTAGCTACTCATATTATCAACGAAACAAACAATAATAACAATGAATAAACTAGCAAGAGACATAATAGAAGGATTAAAAGAACAATATTGCATAAATTAACAACAACGATAAATAAACATAAATTAAGGACAAAAGATTAAGATGCAAAGAAATATTAAATTGTATCAAAGGAGAAAGAAAGATTACAAAGTATTGAATCCGGCACAAGATTAGAGCGACGTACGAAAGGAGAAAAGGGAAGAAAAGTGTCTGTTTAAAGTTTCTGAGATTAGAGAGTAATTAAGAGAGTAAAACAGAATGTCAAAGGTGTGTTTAACCTAATGACGTCTTCACCTTATATAGGGAAGATTTTTATTAACTAAACTAAGATACTAATTAAGTTACACGAAATATAAATCCTGTGTAAAACAGCAAACCCCTCGATTGAGAATCTTCATTCCATTCGATCGAGCAAATCTCTAGCCAAGTTCTTCGATCGAACAAAAAGCACGTTAGATCGAAGATCTTCAAATCAGTCTATTTCGATCGAGTTCAGCAGGGACTCGATCGAGCACTTGTGACCACCAAAACCACTCGATCGAACAAAGAAGCCTTCGATCGAGTGCCCAGCTACTGAAACAGCTCGTGTTCTTTACTTGGTCAGCTTTCGAGACTCCTTCACGCTTCCCAAGGCATAACATATCTGCTCAAAACCTTCCATCTCCATAAATGCATGCTAAAGGATTGGAAACAGGTACGATTCTACTACTTTCAGGTCTATTCCTTCGATTAAGACAAACCAAACCAAAGTAGCCTATTCGGGGCATTTTGCAATACAAAACTATGAGAATGACATGGAAATGCGTGCAATAAGAGGCCAAAAAGGGCTATATAAATTGCACGTATCAACCTCCTTGAGATTTTGGTTTTTGTACCGTCTCCCAATTGATAAGATTAATATATTTTTAGTTCTCATCCCCTCCCCATAAAAAACGACGGTATTTCCTATCGATAGAATCAAAAACTGACCTGGGAATTTTGGCCGATTGCATATAACTGGAAATGGTTGTCAACGTAGATTTGACAAGAGTTTCTCTTCCTGCTAAGGACAACCTTTTTGTAGACCAACCCGCTATCCGCTTATTCATTTTCTCTTCCAAGTTAGCAAAAGTATGACTAGTGACTCTACCATTAATAGTGGGCATGCCAAGATAGGTACCTAGGTCATCCGTTTCCTCAAACCCGAGTACTTGGCTCACTAAAGGACGTGTGTCAGGATCCGTATTACTTGAGTAGAAAACACGGGATTTTGCTTCGCTAATCTTTTCACCCGAGGCTTGGCAGAAATTGTTAAGAACATGCCATATCACAAGAGCTTATTCTTCATTAGCCTAACTGAAAATAACCATATCATCCACAAAGAATAAGTTTGTAATAGACGGTCCATCACGACCCAAAATAATCGGTCTCCAGTTATTTTTTCACACATCAAGATCAATATATAGCCTGTTGTAATTTTTCGAGATACATAACGAACAGGTATGAAGGATCTCTGATACCCGTCGTTGTGAGTACCAAAGATAAAATTTATAATCTCCTATTAAGACTAACCTAGGCTAGTGGTAACAGGGTCGAACCACAAGGAGGCAGTTGTAAATTTTAGTTGATTTATGTTCAGTTTGAGGTAACTATTGTGGGGGTTGAATTGAATTGGTCTACAGCTAAAGGTGAACAAAGATAATAAACTAAATAAACGATTTAAACAGATAAAAGAAGCGTACTAGGATGGTCGGGTCATTATAGCTTCGGCGGCAGCAAACTAAGTCGGTCTGAATCAAATACAGGTAAGGCGGGAAATAAAGAGGTCCTCTCGGTCCACTCTTAACAAATAGCATCTTTCGATCTCGCTATAGGTCCCTAATGTCACTAGTACTGACTCTCGTCCTGAAAAGTGACTAACGGTCTAAACTATACCTATCTTTCGATCTTAGCACAGTTTAGTCGATTTAATTGATGGTCAAGTAACTTTCCCTATCTTTCGATCTAATGGGTCAGTCATAAAATAGGCATCTAACTAGTCGCATGCATTCAACTCGTTAAATACAAGATTAAATTCAATTAAAACGAAGGAAACCCTACGAGGTCAGTCGATCGACCGACAATGTCAGTCGATCGACCAACACGCGAGACAGTTCGTGTATGTTCTATTGCCGCCTATGCCATAAATCGCCTACATCCTAGCACTATAGAATTAGCTACTCATGATGAAAGTGATAACAACAACAAAACTAATAACAATTACTGAATTCATGCTTAAAAGTAAATAACAAACAACTATAATACGATAATTGGCTTTCGGGGTACTAACTAGCAAATCTATACTAATAACGAAAGTAAAACAATAAACGGAAATTAGGGCAGAAGGAATACCGAGATTCAGAGGAAAGATTAAGAATACGAACAGAAAATCCAATGCTAAACCGATGTTCCAAACCCTAATTACTCGAATGAACAAAACTGAAAAGTACTGTATAAAATTGTGATAAAACTTGGATCTAAAACTGAGATAAAAGCTTGATGCTCGACTGAATGTTTCGTGTTACGTTATATAGCAATTAACGTAACATCTTATTTCCTAAACCTAGCATCATGGGCTTGAGCTTTCTCGGTCTTCTAATTCTCGTCTGGAATAACAATCTGGTCGATCGACTGATAAGGCTGGTCGATCGACCGCTCCTCAGCAAACAGTAGCTTCTGGAACCCGAACATTGGTCGATCGACTGAGGATGATGGTCGATCGACTGATAGAGCTGCTACTTGACTTCTTTTAACTCGTGGACTTGTCTTTTGGGCCTTGGATTGCGCACCAAGCTCGTTCCTTAAGCAATTCCTTTACGTCATTTGCAATGCAGATTACTCGGGGACGGATTTAGCTTGATTTCCCGTTGAATTCTCAACATTTCTGCAATAATGCACAAAATACGGAAGTAAACGGAAATAGGGGGAAATACAGCATAAACTACATGAATGAGCTCTGAAATGCGTGTAAAATGGGATGTAAAACATCATATAAAAGACACGCATCAAACTTCCCCAAACCAAACCCTTGCTTGTCCCCAAGCAAGAACTAGACTCGATTTAATGACCTAATGGAACGAGTTCAATCTCAGAGCGAAATGCAGACTGTTAAGCCTAAACCGATTTTAATGCATAACCAACAATCAATTAGTAATGCGAATCATGCAAACGAGTTATAAAGTCGTTAAAGACTGCTGAACCGTCAACTGTAGAGACTTATCAAATTGGACTCTCACGGGTCGCTCAAATCACTCAAATAAGCACAGGTGAATAGTGTATAAGATAGAAAGAAGTAACTTTGTAGTGACTCTCACCTAACTACGACCTATGAAAACATGCCAGCAATAAGATATGAAAATGACCTCTACAACCGTACATACGCATTCCAACCAAACAGATGACCAATGACACATGCCGAGGTATATATGGGATATGTGAGGTATGGGTAAGAAGAGGCAAATATTTTATGGTAAAGTGGAGGTACAGGTGATCAAGCTAGTACCAAAACGGAACCACATGGCAACCTCCAACTTCTTGCTCATAATCAAACGAAACGGTGCTATGGCAAGCACAAAACTCACAATCTCCAAACTATCAAATCAATAAACTCCCCATAGGATATAAATGAAACATGGGAGTAAAAATCGCCAAAAGATAGGGATTAAATTATGCGAATTGATCTCTTTTCTCTTCGAACCTTAGTCGATCGACCATATGTGGCAGTCGATCGACTCATATGAACAGTACAGAACCTCTATTTTTTTTTTCCATTTCTTTTCCGAATCATTTTTTCATTTTTTTTTTCTTTTGTTTCTTTCTTTCCTTTTTTCATTTCATTTCCCAACCATCGTCTCAACAGAGCATATGCCACCAAAAATGAGTAACAATCCCGAAAACACAGACTACTAGCTTGACAAGGGACAGCTAAATGTAGGATGTAGTGATGGGACAAAAAGGGGATATTTTTGGCAGTGAAACTTATGGGTAAAATGAGAAAAGGAAACCTCTACCACATGTGTCAACAAACCACAGACCGAATGCATACAGGTATTAAGTAGATCAAATTCATATTCATGCAAATTAAGGAAACATGTCTCATAAGGAGTACTACTCACATTCCTAAATAAACCGGTCATGAATGTCACCAGTTATAGGCTCTAATTCTCAGAAAGTAATAAGTAGTTTGCCAATTATTAAAGTCAAGTCTCAAGTCCAGCAAGATAATTAACGAAAACTCGTAGATATGCATTTACGATTCTACTAATAACATGTTAATCTAGCAAGGCTCAGGCGAAACAGGTGCAAATGCAAAATCATCATAGAAATACTACCGTTCCGACTCGACCTATATGCTAAAATTAAACGTGCATTTTATGGAATTTTTTTAAATTTTCTAAATTTTTTATTTGAATTTTTGGTGAATATGAAGAAAAATGAAATAAACAATGCAAACCGAAATGTAAATGTGAATGCAAGCAAATGATATGCGACGCAAAACCCTTCCCCAAACCAAATCGCACAATGTCCCCATTGTGCAAAATCATATAGTGAAGAAAAGAGAAATGGGAATTTGCGAGAAAATAAATAAGCAAGACACAAAGGAAAGATATGGAACTCACAAGACTTTAAGCGCAAAGATGAAACCTCCCCAAACCAGCGTGAGCTAGGAGGTTTGAGCTAGCTATGATGCTACCAATAAGAGTGCCTAAAAAGAGAAAAATACCACGCATAAGACTGAGAAAACAATTTTGAAACGGTAAAATTGTGCACAAATAAGAGAACTTGAAGAAAGAAGTAATATGACGGAAAATAAAGCGGAGTAGAAAACTCCCTTAGGTCCGCATATCGACCAAACACAGCAGGGGAGAGGTCGTGAACGAATATAGCAGCAGCAGTGGTCGATCGACCACTGAGATCAGTCGATCGACCAGGTGGGCGTGAACAGTAGCTCCTGTAAACCTGCAAATCAGTCGATCGACCATAAAGACCAGTCGATCGACTAAAAACACTACTGCAACCTCCAATTTCTTCGTATTAGCTCAATAATTTGAGCTAACAAGCTCTAAATACCTGCAAGTACACAATAAAACGCGCCCAAAATTGCGCAAAACCCAGAATAAAGTCTAGAGTACTTAAAAATCCTAAGCAAATAAAATAAAAGCGAAGTTTTCGCACACACAAAAAGCAATAAAATTGTCTTAACAAAGCAAATAAAGAGAAGTTCGTAACGAGATTGATCAACTAATAGTTGATCAAGAAGGACCACGGTATGGCCCACTTCGTTGGCTTCTGGCTACTAGAGGTATCCTCAATAGTGCTCATCTTATCAGTTGCACCCTTCTTAGCTTCAACAGTCGGAGAGCTCAATGGATCGACTTCGTCAGCTCCCCAATCAAGGATTTCCTTGGGTTCAACGGAGTCCAAATCAGACCGTCTCACCTTGGTTGGCTCATCTTCCACTTCCTCATCGGTCCCATAGCTTAGGCATCCAAGGCCTTCTCTTTGAATGATAGGCTTCTTTACAGCTGGCACAACTTGTAGCACTTCCTTCCCCAAACCAGCTCCTGCATTATCTAAAACAACAGATTCTTCCTCCTTCTTGCTCCCAATCTGGGGCGGAGGGGTTAACACAGCAGTAGTGATAGGGACAGACAATTCGGGAAGCACAAAGTACGATTTCTTTTCAGAAACCGTATTACATGTAACAGGCCACATGGGATCCTTCTTTCTAGCAGGTTGGGCAAAAATGATAGAATGTTTCCCAACTTTGAAGGTCAAAGTTCCAGAGCCCACGTCAATAACTGCACCAGCAGTGTGCAGAAACGACCTTCCTAGGATGATCGGTATATGGGCATCCTCAGGCATGTCCAGGACAACAAAGTTAACAGGGAAGAAAAACTTCCCTATTTGGACGGGTATGTCCTCTAGGACTCCTATAGGCTCGACCGCAGATCGGTCAGCCATCTGAACTGTCATGTCTGTGATAGCAAACCGGGTCAACTTGAGTTTCCTAGCTAAACTCAAGGGCATGACACTTATGCTAGCCCCTAGGTCACATAATGCCTTCTCAATTGAGAAGGTACCTATTTTGCAAGGAACAGAAAAGCTACCCGGGTCCTCTAACTTATGGGGCGCAGTGTGAGACGGATAGGAGCAAGACTCCTTGGTGAGTGCGACAGTGTGCACTGTTTCAAGTGACCGCTTTTTGGACAACAGTTGTTTCATAAATTTAGTATAAGCGGGCACTTGGTTAACTAACTCAAGGAAGGGTACCTGAACATTCAGACTACAGATAACTTTCTCAAACTTACTGAAAGATACCTGTTCCTTAGTCGGCACGAGTCTCTCTGGATATGGGGCTGTGAGGAGTACCTTAGCCCTCTCCTCCAAATCACGCGCGCTGGCATCCTTGGACTTCGGCTGAAAGTCCGTCACCTTCTCTTTGTTGAAGCTAGACCCCTCCTCAGATTGTCTCAAATGAGAACCATTAACCGTCATTGGGTCGAACTTCGGGACCGGGACTGACCCATCAGCACTCGGGTCTTGTCCAAAAATCTTCGGGACTGTGGTTCCCCGAAACAAGTGGTCTCGTAGATTATTTGGCATCAAAGGACGAAACTCCTCAGCATCAGCAGCGATCTCAGTCGATCGACTACTGTCCTCAGTCGATCGACTGAGATGTACAGTTCCAGAAGCTCCTGTAATTCGTGCTTCAGTCGATCGACTAGGTATATCAGTCGATCGACTGAAATACCTGGCAGACGTCTTTTTCTTTGATTTGTTCGGTGAAGCTTTCTCTTGACTTGTTTCCGGCTCATCTTTTCCAACAGCATCCTCAACCATGGCAGGACCATCAAGGGTGGACCCGCTCCTCAAAGTGATGGCTTTAGGGTCTCCTTTTGTTCAGGTTGAGTGGGTAAGTGTCCGGGAGCTCGAGTGTTACTTTTACTAGCCAGTTGAGCAATTTGGCTCTATAGTAACTTCATCCCGGCCTCTCTTGCTTGGGACTCCTTCAGCAACAGATTCTTCAGCTCGGAAAATTCAGAATTCTGTGTTTGTTGTTGCTGCGGCACATAAGGGGGCTTTTGATATTGCTGTTGCTTTTGATGAGGTGGTATATAAGGTTGTTGCTGCGGTGGAGCTTGAGTTGGGTTAAGGACATTTTGGCTCCTCCAACTCAAGTTCGGATGGGTGTTCGGGTCATAGTAGGTGTTGGTCTGCCTATAGTGTTGAAAGGCAGCACAAGATTCGAAGGGACTAGGGCAGTTTTTCGAGACATGGCCCTCACCTCCACACCTTTCACAGACGAAAGGACCGTCTGACACAACATTAACTTGGTACATCCCACTTTTAGAAGCTCCTCCTAGCTCATACTTGTCAAATCTCGCAGTGAGAGCCTCAAGTGCAGCAACAGAGGAGGGTTTAACAGCTCTCCTCTGGTTCCGTCTCGAATTCCCATACTCGGCCTTGTGGGTAGCTAGATCGTCAATGATCTTCCACCCCTTGGTTGCTCCCAAATTTTCAGCGAATCTTCCATTGGCTGCAGCATCCAAAATGGCCCTCTGATCGTCGTACAACCCATTGTAGAAGTGGTTGCACAAGCTCCACTTTTCGAACCCATGGTGAGGTATGGTTCGCACCAACTTCTTGAATCGGACCCATGCCTCGTGGAAATTCTCATCTTGCCCTTGTTTATAGCCCGTGATTTGAGCTCTAATAGCGATCGTCCTTGAAGCAGAGAAGTACTTCTTGTAGAACGCCAGTGCCAATGTATTCCAATCAGTGATCCCTTGGACAGCTCGGTCCAGATCTCTATACCATTCCCTTGCAGCATCACGAAGGGAGAAGATGAACATGGTCTCCTTGATTTGATCCTGGGTCACGCCAGCTGGTGGGGGTATGGAACAGCAGTAGTCAATAAAGGTCTCCATGTGCTTGGCTGCATCTTCATTTGCAGCTCCCCCAAACTGGTTTCTCTCGACCATAGTAATGTAGGCAGGCTTTGGTTCGAATTTTCTGGCATCTCCTGGTAGTTCGAACCCCTTGTATAAATTGTCGGCTGTCGGCTCAGAATAACTAGCTATACTTGCCTCCTCGGCCATGACTGGAATTTTCGGAGAAGTAACTGTCTCGGCTGAAGAAGTGGAAACGGGCGAAGATGGTGGATTATCTTCGAACAGTTCGTTCTCGTAGTAGCTTGACAGAGTACTCAGCTCTTCCTCTGTCGGTAATACTCTTTGTGTTCGCCTCAACTCGCGCAAGGATCTTTCAAGCTCAGGGTTCAACGGTACTAATTCTCCACCCTGTGACCTGCGCATAAGAAGAAACTACAAAAAGAATATAAGAAAAGTTTAAGGAACAGATGTCCCTTAAACTAAGAAAGACTAAAAATAAAAACAACTAAAATCAGGACTATTGCCTCCCCGGCAACGGCGCCAAAATTTGATACCCGTCGTTGTGAGTACCAAAGATAAAATTTATAATCTCCTATTAAGACTAACCTAGGCTAGTGGTAACAGGGTCGAACCACAAGGAGGCAGTTGTAAATTTTAGTTGATTTATGTTGATCGAGGTAACTATTGTGGGGGTTGAATTGAATTGGTCTACAGCTAAAGGTGAACAAAGATAATAAACTAAATAAACGATTTAAACAGATAAAAGAAGGGTACTAGGATGGTCGGGTCATTATAGCTTCGGCGGCAGCAAACTAAGTCGGTCTGAATCAAATACAGGTAAGGCGGGAAATAAAGAGGTCCTCTCGGTCCACTCTTAACAAATAGCATCTTTCGATCTCGCTATAGGTCCCTAATGTCACTAGTAGTGACTCTCGTCCTGAAAAGTGACTAACGGTCTAAACTATACCTATCTTTCGATCTTAGCACAGTTTAGTCGATTTAATTGATGGTCAAGTAACTTTCCCTATCTTTCGATCTAATGGGTCAGTCATAAAATAGGCATCTAACTAGTCGCATGCATTCAACTCGTTAAATACAAGATTAAATTCAATTAAAACGAAGGAAACCCTACGAGGTCAGTCGATCGACCGACAATGTCAGTCGATCGACCAACACGCGAGACAGTCCGTGTATGTTCTATTGCCGCCTATGCCATAAATCGCCTACATCCTAGCACTATAGAATTAGCTACTCATGATGAAAGTGATAACAACAACAAAACTAATAACAATTACTGAATTCATGCTTAAAAGTAAATAACAAACAACGATAATACGATAATTGGCTTTCGGGGTACTAACTAGCAAATCTATACTAATAACGAAAGTAAAACAATAAACGGAAATTAGGGGAGAAGGAATACCAAGATTCAGAGGAAAGATTAAGAATAAGAACAGAAAATCCAATGCTAAACCGATGTTCCAAACCCTAATTACTCGAATGAACAAAACTGAAAAGTACTGTATGAAATTGTGATAAAACTTGGATCTAAAACTGAGATAAAAGCTTGATGCTCGACTGAATGTTTCGTGTTACGTTATATAGCAATTAACGTAACATCTTATTTCCTAAACCTAGCATCATGGGCTTGAGCTTTCTCGGTCTTCTAATTCTCGTCTGGAATAGCAATCTGGTCGATCGACTGATAAGGCTGGTCGATCGACCGCTCCTCAGCAAACAGTAGCTTCTGGAACCCGAACATTGGTCGATCGACTGAGGATGATGGTCGATCGACTGATAGAGCTGCTACTTGACTTCTTTTAACTCGTGGACTTGTCTTTTGTGCCTTGGATTGCGCACCAAGCTCGTTCCTTAAGCAATTCCTTTACGTCATTTGCAATGCAGATTACTCGGGGACGGATTTAGCTTGATTTCCCGTTGAATTCTCAACATTTCTGCAATAATGCACAAAATACGGAAGTAAACGGAAATAGGGAGAAATGCAGCATAAACTACATGAATGAGCTCTGAAATGCGTGTAAAATGGGATGTAAAACATCATATAAAAGACACGCATCAATCTCCTTGTCGAACCCCTCTAGACGGTACAAACTGCTCCATAGTCTCTCCGTTCCATAAGATTTGCATTCGTGGTGAGGTCACGCATTCCATTACAACGTCAATAAGAAGTATTGGAAACTGCATATCTGTCATAGTAGCTCGAATAAAATCCCATTTCAGTCGATCGTAGGTTTTTTCTAAGTCAATTCTGATAGCCATAACCCCCGCCTACCTTTCTTTTTTCGCATTGAATGGATAGCCTCTTGGAAAACCACTATATTATCAGTAATTTGTCTCCCCGGAACAAAGCCACTTTGTGTTTCCGAAATAACATGAGGCAAGACTTTCTTTATGCGATTAGCTATGCTCTTGGTAATTATTTTGTAAGCCACATTACATAAACTGGTGGGTCGGAATTGGGACGCATTTTCTGGAGAATCTACCTTAAGTATAAGCACCAAGTGTGTATCTTTAAGACCTTCTGGTATGCCATTTCCTTCGAGAGCCCGAATGACCATTTCACAAAGAGAATTTTCGACAAGGCCCCAATTTTTCTGGTAAAAGAGAACTTGAAAACGATTAGGACTCGGAGCCTTTAGAGGACCCATATGATTTATTACGCTTTCAATTTCAGCAATACTAAAAGGTGTAGTCAGCCACTCCCAATCTTTGTTATTAAAAGCTTGGAACAAGTCCTGGGAAGATTATCCTCTCTATTCGAAGGGCTCTCGTCCGTATAAAGTGTTTTATATTAGTCAAATAGTAAACTCTTCATCTCCAACGGGTCAGTAGTCCATTCTCCATCGTTTTTTAGTGAAGTGATACGGTTTTGCCATCTTCTCACTAGAGTACTGACATGAAAATAGGGCGTATTACGATCTCCATCTTTAATAAAATTTAGCCTTGATTTTTGGTACCATAGGAGCTCTTCATTTGCGAGGACTTCGTCATGTTCTTTCCGGAGCTTCGCTTCTAACTTAATAAGATTGCTGCTTCTTGCGATCAATAAATCACGCTGGCAAGCAATTAAGTCCTTCTTTTTCCTGAAATATTTCCAAATACTTGTTCATTCCAACTTTGTATTTTTTGTGAGAAAGTGTTTAATCTGGAGGGGAATAGACCATCTGAAGGCCAGTTTTCCTGAATAAATTCTGTGAATTTTTCGTGGGTCAGCCAACAGGCCTAGAAGCGATAAGGACGATTTATTGCATTTAGCCGAACAAACCCATTTGGCGAGATGAAAAGAGGGCAATGGTCAGACTGGAATGCAGGCAAGTGACGAACCATAGCATCCTCAAATAAGGTACCCCAATCCGAATTACACAAAGCTCTATCAAGTCATGCACTTTGTCTCGTTTCTACTGAGTTACTACGAGCCCAAGTGTGAGAGGGGCCAGGAAAGGCTAATTCAATCAGTTCACAGTTCTCTATCTAGTTGTTGAAATTTTCGCATCATCTCGCCATATTACTATCACGGTCATGTGTAACACCCCTGATTTTTCGGCTAAATTAAAACTAACTTTTACATAAAAAACTGGCCGAAATACAAGGATATTATAATTAATATACAAAGTCTCTTATTACAAATCTTCTTTAAAACTAAATAACACAAATCGAAAACGAAAACTTTTACAAAACTTTAAATAAAATCTTCACTTGAAATAAAATCCTTTTTGAACAGCAGCGGAAGACCTGAAAGCAAAACCAGGAGACAGAAAGGAACTACCCCCATGACGAGTAGCCCCGAAGGGAGAAAACGCGTCAGCTGGAAAGCTGAGTAACAGATAATACCTCAATATAAGCAGAATAGTTTTTGGTCATGGCGTGGAAACACAAACATGTAAAAATAAAAATAAACAAACAGAATAATAAAAACACTCCCCATAACTAATCTCAAACTCAAAACTACTCTATAATATAATAGGCATTCTCGTCCCAATAATTAACTCAATCGCATCTCATTACTCCATCTTACTCATTACTCCGTCTCACTCATTACTCCGTCTCATAATATAATACTCCAAAGTAACCAGATATCGTATTCTCATCGTCGACCTTAAGACCAAGGACAAGGGGTGAGTGAACCGGCGGATAAAACCGCGAAACAATACTTCCATCTCAATATCGATTTCAAACTCAAATAACTCAATAACCATGGTCACTCTGGACCGTAAACATAACTCGGCTCAAAGGCCCCATAACTCAATACCAGTAACCAATTTCTATCTCAATTTCAACATCGATATTATTAAAGGTTCAAAGAACCGTGCTCAACACTTAGAGTAAATATTCTAAGCTACTCACCCACAAGTCAAGGTCAGAGGAAACGCCAAATCTAATACAATATCAGAACAATATAAATCTCACTAACTTGATAAGGTTAAGCACAAATAAATAATACCATCAATATCTCGTCGAAAGCTGAACCAACCCAATATCCCAGTTGCTTGGACACCGTATACCACAAATTCTATTTTTCTTTTCGTTAAAATAATGTCACACTGCAAAATCTTTTAGCCACCATCATTGATCCATTAAAAACATTGGTAATGTCAAAGTGAGCAACAGCATATGAACATCCAAAACATTACTAATTATCTCACCTCATAATTATTTTAAACCAACACCGATTTAATCGCTAAACTCATCTCACAAATAGAAGAATAAACTTATTGATAGAAAATATTAATTTCAGTACAAGCATCGGCTACTAATAACACAACACAGATAAGATTAGCACATAAAACCGTAATAAATCAATAACAATTAGCAAGTAATTCATACAACCTCAAACAATAATAATAATATTAGGGATCGGTAGAATCGTGTTACCTTATAATCAATCCGGTCACAGAAGAGGAATATAGAGAAAAACGCCATACGGGCAACGGGTTGGATATAACAATTATTAGGACATCGTCGCCATAGTATGCGATGAAACAACACACAAATAGAAGGCGTGCAATGAAGGGAGTTCAGTTATGATGAATTTTGATCTGGGTAGATAAACATGAATGAAGGGATAGACATGGAGCACTATTAATAAGATATAAAGTGTGACGCATGAGGCAGAGAGAATAGAATTAGGGTAGATAATAAGAGTTTATGTCTCTTTTGTATTGTTTCAAGGCACAAATAAAAACTTTATAAAATATAAAGTCAAATAATATTGACATTTATGGTTTTACCTTTGGAAACAAATTCTTTTGAATACCAAAATAGACTACCCATAATATAAATAATAGAAGTCCGTTTGTCCATAAAAATAAAAATGTGCTATCACTGAAATTAATTTATAAATAATTTATAGGGTATTACACCATGTCATTCACTAAGTGATCCTGTTTCGTTGAAATCTCCTGCGAGAAGCCACGGATGATTGTTTGTTCTTGCGAAATTTTCTAACTCTGGCCATAATTCACGTCTATTAGCCGGATCCGGACTGGCATAAACGGCTGAAAAGAACCCCCTTACTCTAACAGTTCTCATACCTCAATTCATTCGGCACACCACCTAACCTATACCACAAAATCCTTAGCATAACCAATACTCCAATTCTTACACATTACCGCAAAATGACATACTCCTATATACATGCACTTATCTCCATAATCATAACTCACGATCCACAATTGTTACATACACTCGCACTAGATCCTCAAGTTCTTTTCTTTTATTACCGCATGCTCATTCATAACTCAACATGATACTAATTCCCAACACCCTATACTCATTGTCCCAATAGATATTACGAACCACTTGCCGCTTCCAGCTCAGCACACACGTTCCACAAATCTCTTGCCACAACTATGTCAACCAATGCCTCATCTAAAACAAGATCAAAAGTACGCTAAAAACCTCTCACAACTGTGTCCCATTAACAGAATATTACTATACCATGACAACAATGGAGACATACCCAACTCTCTTTCATATCATACTCTACCCTCACTCCGAAGCCGAAACTGGTAAGAAACATCAATAAACAAAACAACAATCTATATAACTGGTATACACTTTCGAAAACTCGTCTCATAAGTATCCCGTCTATTCCACTACAACCGATGACGGCATCGCAACACCGCCACTAACAGCCGCACCGCAGCGAAGAAAATGCCCGTATCACAACACGAAATACCGTGCCCGGATCACCACCCGAGGCACAACAACCACATCGATAGTCATTGCAACTTATACAATCCCATAAACACTAACTCAGTACGTAGATACCCAGTATATGCTGAGACTCCAACAAACACCCGATGATTATCGGACTATAACATGCTTTGGAAATCGCGGCGTTTGATCGACAGTTCGTGTACAACTTTACGTCGGAAAACTTAAAACGATTTCAAAAATAAAACATTTCAAAACTTTTCAAAAGTACCTGGAGTGTTTAATACATGACGACGGGGTCGCAATGACACTAACTAGAGTCAAAACCGACACCGGACCAAAAACCGACTCAAAAATTCAAATCCCGACTCCAACAACGAGTCAAACCGAGTCAACCACAAAAAACAAATCATTCAAAGCCTTCTATACTAAGATTTCCCGGATTCATGAATGGTCAAGTACCAAACATGTGACTACAAATCCTAGGATAGAACAAATCATGATTGCATTTGTGTGAAAGCGACAAGACAACTCGAAGACCCGCGACGTGGCTCGCGCCTCTTTGAGCAGCTCAGGTGGCCACGTCGCTCAAAACTCACACAACCACTCATTTTCCTATAAATACCCCTCAAATGCCCCCATTTGAGAACTTACGCGAGTGTCCGCCCCCTCTTTTCTCCCTTAAAATTCTCGACTCGACTTCCTAAGTCACAATCCGACGCGTATTTACGACCTACCGATCGTAAATACAAGCCTTACACATTGTTTGGTACCTTCATCGTGCATTAAATCACTTGACCGACCACTACACCATCACTAAACTTAATAAAACACTCTTTTTACTTACTAAAACAGTTTTAAACCGAGTCTTTTCCGACCAAACGAGTTGTTACACTTATGTCGGTTTCTCGCTATAACCAAGCATGTAAGTATGAGGGTGTAAAAATCCTTCTTTTATCATGTCTTTACTTATTTCATGACTATAACGTGCTAAATCATGCATAAAACGATCCAAAACATTGGGTAGACGAGCCAAAACTGAGTTTTGGCCAGAGACAGAAGCCCCTTGTTCTGCACAGAGGCTCGCGCCTCAATGTGGTGTCCAGGTCAGACTCAACCGTGTTTGTTCTCGTCTTTCCTCATTAATCCATTTTCATATTTGTAATCGGTTTTTACCATTTCAAATATCTCCAAACCTCTTTTATTTTATTTGTTTTTACAAGTTTTAACCATAAAACATTTTTCACCCTTAGTTCTTAATACCATGACAGTTTAATCCGTGTTTCGGTGATAATATTTGGTTAATTACATTTAAAAGGTATTTTAAAACCTTTTATTTCATTTCTTTACATTTTGGAAGGTATTTTAAAGCCCTTTATCATTTCTTTACATTTCCAAAATAAATGTATTAGTCACCAACACAAAGTCATCCTTGGTTCTACATACCATGTCGGATTTTAACCCGAGTACGATGATGAATATCGACTAATTATATTCAAATGAACTTAAAACAATTAGTTCATAATTATTTTCAAAACTATTCATGTCAAGCTTGTCAAGCCGAACCCGACACCGAATATCATCAAAATAATGATGATTATTCAAGTCTCGTTCCTCAAATCAATAAATACGGTCTAAACGACCCTTTCAAACCAAAACGGGTTCAAATACCCATTTTTCAACACGTTTTACAAACGTTTTTCAAATGGTTAGAATGCGTTTTATACCGTTGACTGACCCGCGCCTAAACAGGCCATTTCTTTTCCTATTTTCAAACCAGGGGAGACCCCCTTACATCGCCAACAGGCTCGCGCCTCATATGGCCGCCTGGTGCAGGGTCTGTTCCCTTTCTAGCATTAGTCAAGGACGATCCCGACTCCGGCCAACCCGGATATAGGACGGATCAGATGATTAATTTGCTCATTTAAAAATCACATTTTCAAAACGTCTTATTAAAACAAATGGATCACGTTATGCACCATAAACCTAATTTGGTAAATGGATGTTTAATTTCCGTCTTGCATGCAAATCAACCATAAATCCAACTCGACATCTTATACTTGATACTTGGATTAAATCAACCGATTTAGAAAGCTCTCACATGTTAGGTTTAAATTATTGGATGCGCATTCATGCATTTAAACCGTTTTATCAACTTTTGCATTTAACCAACCAAGATCGATCAGTAGAGGCCGCTACCGCGGGCGAGATTGGGTGTCTGATTAAAGGGCTTCCCAATACGTACCTTCACCTCTTACTCAGAAACTTTGGATAGTGGACTACCTTATCCAGGGCGTACGAGAGTCATTCTAGAGATATGATGCTAAAGAGGGACGATTCCTTATCTTTAGTACCTATGTCAAACACTGCTTTGTGCTTCATTTGACCGAGGTATAAAGTGGATTCGAACGGGTTCCAAGCATCCCACAAATGCTTGGTGGCGACTCCGAACATCTCAAATCGTTTCGAGACCCTTGCCGAGACGAAACCGACCGATTTAAAACGATCCGGTCGAAAGCATTTATTTTTACGCCGCCGAGCGTGGCTTTCAAAAGACCGATGTATGTCCCACAGATCGGCTGGGGCGTGCAGGTGGCTGCGTCCACAAGTACAACTTCCTTAACAAGAAAACTTCCTTAAAACTGCTCTACTAAATCACAACGCAACAAATCGTACGGAATAAACAGATAATAACTTTACGAATGTCATTCATACTATTACTCATGAGGTCGGAACATCACACTATCACTTACATATATCATGAATAACATACAAGTATAACTAGCCATTCCAGATTACCCAAATTATCACTTTTGAATATCATTCCATTAGGTTACAGTACCCAACATATATTACGGAACACTCATATAACAACATTATGATTATCGCATTATACCACCACTCGTGAGGTCAGAACCTCACATAAACACTTACACAAATCATAGACCCATAATCGAATCTAACTAACCAATCCTGATCACGTAAGTTACCACTTGATAAAAAATATCTCTCGCCCGAGCTTAACTCGCATGCCCTTCAAAGCACATTCTCCCATTCGCATAACTATAACCTCCTGACAAAGTACTCATATCATTAATACCCAAATACTAGCGACCGCCTCCTATAACCACATCTTATACTCCATCACAACCATATATACCAATCCGGCCTCAACAAAATCAACCTCTTTAAAATGGCTACCTTTCCTATTAATCATCACCCTTAACCACTAGTGACAACACCACAATACCACCACTGTCCGTATAACAAATCTCTTACACTCACCTCTAAATATAATAGTTCCTTTCCTATCTTCGGTTAACATCCCAAATAACGAGCATCAAATCCATCAATAAAAATTACCTCAGCATTCATTCAAATTCTATCCTTAATTGTATCGTTACCTAACTCACCACCAAAATCTCATATCGTGCAAATACTCTACCAACCTTTTTGCTCCCCTTAATTCCTCGAAACTCATGACTAACACGTTGTCCTGAAATTCCTATATAACCATTAAATCCATATCGCATAACTCCAGTCAACATTCTCTTAGTTTACTCCCCTCATCCTTTTTCTTTTACATTCCACAAAATCAATTAACAATTCAACTCCTTATTCCTTCTACCTAACTCTTTAGTGCTCCGGTTACCTTTTCATTGCTCCAAAACTCAAATCCCATTATTTCATATCAGTACCATCTCACTCTTTCTTACCATGGATCTTCTCTCATCATGCTATCACTCACACTTGTCACCAATCAGTCCACACAATCAACGTTTACTCTTCATCTAATTGCATTTTTTTTCGCTTCTAAAAACCAAAACTCATTTCATACCGTTAATTGCCCAAAGAAATCACATACTAGTTTCACTTCTTGATGATACAAATTCCCAAACTCGGCCACTACCTACTGTAGATAACTCATTTCTGCACCTCTCGCAAACCACCCGGTGATGATTGGGCCGCATGTTTGGTACGCGGAACGATTTATGACAATTCGTAAGATTATCGTCAAGTGATTGCTCAAATATTAATATCTACCTCTTAGTTGTCATCTACGTCCCGATACGGTCGTTTTGACAGTAATTAGAGTACATTTGGAGTCCGGGCCTAAAACCGTCTCCATTTTCTGATAACCGTTAAATCCCGAGTCAGAATGTTCTGGAATGTTCCGGATATTTCTATTCCATATTTCATAATTTTCATCCTTTGGTAAACAATTTCCCGTAATATTCACATAAGATATTAAGGAAAACCGAATTATTTCCGTCCTACCATAACTTAAACACGGAATCTTTCTTCCGCAGGAGGAAACCCCTTGGGAACAGCGCGGCCAGTCTGCGCCTCTTCCAAGAGACGACGATGGTCTGCTGCGCTTCTTCCCAGGCCCTTTTCTGCGTATTTCTCGTATCTTTTTTATATCTTTCCGAGATTCACTTCCAAAGAGTCTCCAAAACCCTAGTTCCTCCACGTGATTAGTATAAATAGGAGCCTTCGCTCCTCATATTTCTCACGCGAGTGTCCGCCCTTCTCTTCTCCCTTTGCATTCTAGACCTTTGTTCTTACTTTTTGGCGTCTACGTGCTTGAACATTCGACCACGTAAGCTCGGATCCTTCTGAGTACCAGCCTCGTTTGCATGACCGACCAATTTGACCAACTCCACAATCAATCAACTTAATTAATCTAATCGTTTTCCTCTTACGAGGGCACTTTCTTTGCATTCGCGTCGAGCATCACTAATCGATATCTTAGTCCTTCTCGTTTCGTCAACATGTAAGTCTGAGGGTGTATAATCTCTCTTTTATTTATTGTATTTTAATTATTGTATCACAATTGTAAGATTTATGTCGAAAATACCTCATTAAAACCGATTTCTAAACCATGCTTTAAAACCTCTTTTTACGGATTTCCAGTAGACAAACTGTCGAGAAAGGACGCAGCAACTGCTGCGCCTCTTGAAGGAGCGCATTCTCTGCGCCTCTTCGTGAGGTTGCCGCAGATTCTCGCTTTCTTTCTTTCTTCTTCGTTCGTCCTCTGTTATTCGTCAAAATTCTTTTACTTGTTTCGTTTGTTTGTTAATTCTTCATCATGATAGCATATAATTCACATGTATATTATAATCATCATCATTAACATGTTTTAATCATCATAAATCCGACCTAAATCCCTTATAATCCAATATTTGCGGGTTTTCGTCATTAAAATTCAATCCGGGTTGTAGAAATTAGATTTGTTCATATTGAGTTTCTGGAATTCATCGTTGGTATATTCGTATCTGTTTATCATCATATTTTATTAATTAATTCGTCGTGTTTAGTTTATTCCAATTAATTTGTTTAGCCTGTTAATATCGTTCACTCCTGTAATTAATTCATCTTAATTCCGTCTTATTCATGTTTTACTGTTTTTTATGACCCATTCACATGTAAATAACCTATTAATCACTTTCATCCGAGTAAATAATTTAATCAATCATTAAATTTACCAATTGATATTAACAACACGCAATTCCGGCTTCACAGCCAGAATTCAGGTCAGGAACAGACGCAGCGTCTGCTGCGCCTATTCCAAAGGACGCAGACTCTTGCGCTTTATTCGGTTGAATTTCGTCCCCTGAACTCCGTTTTTGCCTTGACCTAGTTTATTTAATTTACGTATTAATTGACTATTAATCGTATTATCACCTCTCGTTTTGTTCGTTAAATTCCTTTCTTTATTCTTTTTCTCAAATTATCCGTTTTAAAGGTATTTTCGACATAAATCACCTATCCCAATGTAATTATTGTAATTTTCATTATTGATTATTGTATTTCTTGTATCATTTGTATGTTTTCATATGAAACTGAACATTTAAATTCTACTTCGACCCAATTGTATGCTAATTAATTGTTCACCGACTTAGTATTAATTTCTCACATGTTAGGATTAAAACTTGGATGTTGCATTGCATGCATATAGCCGACGATATATCAAATACGAATAACTTCCCTAATCATTAGTAGAGGCCGCTATCGAGGCGGGCGGGATTAGGCGTTCGATCAAAAGAGCTTCCTAATACGTACCCTCACCCCTTACTCCAGATATCTGTGAGCACCCGTGTTCATTGGCATCCACGGGAGTCATTCTAGACATAGAATGCTAAGGGTAACGATTGCTTAGTGTTCATGTCTCTACTTTGTGTCTTGACATGGCACGAGGTATTCGAACGGTTCCAATTTCCCATAAAAATTGGTGGCGACTCCAACAAAAATGCAAACGCTTGTTTATCTTTCCTCCCAAGCGCCCCCGTGGCCCCCCCGCTGTCCACAGTTTGGCGACTCCGCTGGGGAAACATACACTTACGTGTAGCAAGGGTGAAACTTGAACAAGGTTAGGGAATAGTTTGTGCAAGACAATTGTCGGTTTTCATAACTCGGTCTTCCTAGACCGTTTTATTCAGCCTTCCTAGGCCCAACCCAACCCATTCGACCAATCGTCCCGTCTAAACGGTCCTAATTTCTATTTGGGCCTAAGGATGGATAGCGATTGACGTCATCCATACCATGATGCTTACTCTTGTTTGTATCAAGGGCCTTCACTACTTGAGGAAATGGACTAGGAATCGGCCTTACTCTTGTTTGGTACGAGCCTCTCCACAGACTTCGGGTTTGATGGTTCGGTATGGCAACCCACCCTTTAAATCAAAACCCTTTTAAATACACTCAGCATCCTGTTATAATGCTTGTATAAATGTTTGTACCTTACGTGATCACCATTTCTAAACAAAACCATGACGATTCTTCAAAAATCAAAACCCATTTTCAAATAAAATTTCGAAATAGACCTTCAATTAGCGCAAAATCCGGTCAAAACTCTGTCCGTTTGTCGTGTCAAAATTCGGGCCACAAGCCCATTTCAAAACCTCACTTCGAGTCCACTCCTACAACTACACTATAGTTGACTAGGACACACATTTTCAAAAACCTTGTCTTTATTCAAAACTCACTCAACATAAGTGGCACACACCCACTTCACGAGTCAAAACATTTCTTCTTTTAGCAAGTGTGGTAGAATGGTCGATCGTGTTTTGATTCGTCGTTGATCTCTTATCCAGTTTTCAAGATGCCTGGATCCAGCGAAACAAATCTCCACCAACTTCAAGATGGTAATGATCGAATCCTAGCCGCGCTAGCCCAAATGCAAGTTACCCAAGACCAAGTCTATGACCGCCTTGAGCTCATCGAGGGCCGTATCTATGCCGTAGAGGGAAGGTTGCCTCCTCATGAAAGTGAAGTACTAGGTGACTCTGATAATGAATCCCAGGATGAAAATCCTCTCATAGGGATGACTGTAGCCGAGAAAAGATTCCAATACTTAGAGGAGCAATTGATGTACCTTAAGGGGGATGACATTTATAGGGAGAACAATCACAAGTATGAGGCCGTCAATTCCAAATTGCCAACTAACTTCAATATGACGGATATCCCTAAATTCAAGGGGCATGAGAACCCTTTGAACCACATCCGTGCCTTTAAGGATTACATGTCTATCAAAGGCATCAAACCCGAGATGTTCTTAAGGATCCTTCCTTCATCTCTTGACACTATCCCAAAGCAATGGTTCTACTCCTTAGATCACAAGAAGGTCGCTACTTGGGAAGATGCTGCAATCGAGTTTTCTAAACAATATGCGGATAATGCCGAGATCCAAGTCAACATGAGCACTCTAGAGGTTCTTACCCAAAATGACAAAGAAGGATTCACCGACTTCCTAAGTAGGCGGAGGAAGACTAGTACCCAACTAGTTGAACGCCCGGATGAAGCTACCCTTGTGGAGAAGTTTGTGGATAATCTTAAACCCATCTATGCCAATCATTTGAGATACCAAAATACCAAAACTTTCAAGGACTTGACCGTGCTAGGGACAAGGATTGAAGATGACATCCGTAAAGGACTCTTGTCCAAAACGGTAGGTCGAGGATATCAAGGTTCAACAAGTCATTCATACGGCTCTACTAGCAAGACCGATGAAGTTAACCTCCTCGAGCCATCCAAGAAAAGTACCCCACCAAGGAAATTCACAAATCTTGGGGACACTTACTCCAACGCTCTAAAAAGGTTAATGAAGCAAGGTAAACTCCAACCCATCGGACCTACTCCCGAACCCGAAAGGAAATCCAAATTTTGGGACGAGAATTAAATCTTGTGAATACCATAGGGGCAAGGGGCACGACACAGAAAAATGCTACAAGTTGAAAAACGTGCTTCAAGACATGATTGAAGATGGTCGACTACCAATACCACCGGGAGGTAAACCCAACAACACTCAGAATCCTCTTGGAGTTCTAGTGATCACAAGTGATGAATCTACCTTAGATTGCTCACACCTCATTTCTCCAATCGAAAATGAAATTTATGCAATCGAGAATGAAGGGCTCTACTCTACTATCTCCCCTACCATTTCCGACTTCATCACATGGGCAAGGAGTGTGGATAGACAAGTTTGGGAATTAGAAAATGTGGTGACAACTTTACATGATCCCAACATAACGCCTAAAGAACATGTGCCACTAATATTCTCTCAAAATGCTACTATGCAAGAAATAGTCACCGTAGTTGATAAACTAGTCGAACAAATCATACGACTAGAAGATGAAATCATAAGAATGAGAGAGCTAACTGCAATCAATGGAGTTTGGGCCGACGATGATGAGGACGAGTATCTCATTGAAAACTCCCTAGTCAAAGAAATAGTCCAAAATGGTGAAGACCAAGATGTGGACCACCTAACTCGTTCGGGTCGTCCATATCAAAGCACTACTCAAAATGGTCCAACCAACGTCATCACACCAAGTGACAACGAAGATGACTCCACTGATCATTTGCTCAAGCAATTACAGAAGACAAAGGTTGATCTTTCAGTCTGGCAATTAGTAGCAAGCTCATTCCCACATCGCCAAGCTTTACTGCAAGCTTTGGCCAAACTAAATGTAGCACATAACTCCACTCCTGAAGATGTAGTCAACTTGGTCTTCCAAGAATCACCGAAGCTAAGTAATCCTATTACTTTCTCGGACGAAGATTTGCCACCTTTTGGCGCTAGTCACAACCTTGCTCTATACATCACTGTCATTTGTCTAAAGAAGAATGTGTCAATGATGGCTCTGCAGTCAACATCATACCCCTCAAAACGGCATACAAGCTAGGCATGAAAGAGTCGGATTGGACCCCTACCAATCAAGGTGTGCGTGCGTATGACGGTACACGACGAAAAGTGGTAGGACTGGTTAACCTAACCATAGCCACAGGGCCAATTGAACGAAAGGTTAACTTCCAAATAGTGGACATCGAAGCTTCCTTCAACATACTTCTGGGAAGGCCGTGGATTCACGCTTCCAAAGCGGTAACATCCACCCTTCATCAAAAGATCAAGATCCCACTAAATGGCAAAGTAGTGACGATCACTTCGTCACCCATCAAGGCAATAATCGAAAAACAGTTGAACAACCAAGTCCTTGCGGATCCCGTATACGAACTTGAGGGCTTCCAAAGCGTGAGCGTCATAGAAAGCGAATTGGCACCCTTATACTATGATCCCTACTCCAACTTGGTGGTCAACCACATGCTCAAAACCCAGGGATACTTCCCTGGAATGCCTTTAAACCCTACTCGAAGAAACACCTTCGCACCATACAAGGAAGGCAACTCAAAGAGGATACCACTTGGACTAGGGTACAAACCCACAAAAGAGGAGGTTCACGAAATGCTTGCCCAAGTCCAAAACCGTAAGCACGTAGGAGTCCAAATGCGACCCTATCTCCCTACTTTAAATGGGTACTTTGTTCAAGAAGGAAGTCTAGAACTCTTTCACGGATTTCCCGAGCCTTGGCATTATCTCGAGAGGAAGCTAGCCGGAATCGAGATCTTTCACGATTGCTACTTTATCCCTCCAGAAACGGTTCCTACCATCAAAACCCGTCAAGCACCGTGCTTAGACGAACAAGCTGTTAGCCTGTTGTTTGGAGAAGATCGATTCGTTAGGGCCACGCAGGATGAGATCATTACCATGATACTTCAAGAAGATCGCTTCAACCCCACCGCGTTAATCACAGAAACAACGCAAGACAGCAGAAAGGATGGAGAAAATCAATCAAGTGGACCAACAATCAAGGAAGACTCTTCAAGCTCACCACTGGAGAAGGAGAGATGTTCAAAGGAGAACTAGAAGACGATGAGTTCGAGTCGGAGCCGGAGTCAGAGTCGGAGTCTAGAGAAGTCATTAGAGAGTCTACTCCTGTCGTCATCCCCACTCCCTTTGTTTCTCCTAGCTTAGCCTCAAGTAGTCACAGTAGTTCGGGGAATGCCCCAACCACTGTCCCTTTGCCTCCACTGACCATGGATCAGTTGGCTTCTTTGTTTCAACTCTACTCAAATCTTAATATGAATAAATCAGGTTCTGCTTACTCTTTGTGTTATCTTGAGTGCAATTCTTTTTACGATTATACTGAGGATGACCAAGACCCAGACTCGATCGAAATACCTCCCTACGTAGCCAAAGAAATACTACAGGAAGGGGAAGGGGGATCAGTAATAGAGGACACCGAACCCATCAATGTAGGAACCGAACTAGAACCCCAAGAACTTAGGATAGGGACTACCTTGAGCTCTACCGAAAGGGCCGATTTCATAGACCTCCTAAACGAATTCAAAGACGTTTTCGCTTGGTCCTACAAAGACATGCCAGGGATCGACAGGGATATCGCCGAACATAGAATTCCGATTAAGCCAGGTTTTAAACCTGTGAAACAGAAGCTTCGACGAATGAGAACAGAATGGGCTCTAAAGATTAAGGAAGAAGTTGACAAACAATTTAAAGCCGGGTTCATCAAAGTTTCCGAGTATTCTGACTGGGTAGCTGACATAGTACCCGTACCCAAAAAGGATGGGAGAATCCGTGTTTGTGTTTATTTTAGGGACTTGAACAAAGCAAGTCCAAAAGATGACATCCCTCTACCTCACATCGACATATTGGTGGACAATACTGCTGACCACGCGTTACTATCCTTCATGAATGGGTATGCGGGTTATAACCAAATCAAGATGGCCATGGAAGATATGCATAAGACCGCCTTTGTCACCCAATGGGGAACCTATTGCTATACGGTAATGCCGTTTGGATTGATCAACGCCGGAGCTACATATCAACGCACCGCAACTACACTCTTACATGACATGATGCACAAAGAAGTTGAGGTATACATAGATGACATGATTGTCAAATCCAAGGAAAGAGAGGGGCATATTGCGAACCTTCGCAAGTTCTTCGCAAGGCTACGAAAGTACAACATGAGAATCAATCCTCAGAAATGCACATTCGGGGTAACATCTGGCAAACTCCTGGGATACGTCGTTAGTCAACGAGGTATAGAAATAGATCCTTCCAAAATCAAAGCTCTGATCGAAATGCCACAACCTCAAACAGAAAAAGAAGTCAGAGGATTCCTGGGAAAAGTGCAGTATATAAGTCGATTCATATCGAAACTTACGATGATTTGTGAGCCTATCTTCAAGAAACTCAAGAAAACGGACCACACCATGTGGGATGATGATTGTCAAAAGGCGTTTGACCGAATCAAGGAGATATTGGCTAAACCACCAGTGCTCATGCCACCATAACGAGATCAACCTCTTGGTTTATATCTCACAAGAATCAAAAAAGCGACCATGGGTGCCATCTTTGGCTCAAACTGTAGGAAGTGAAGAAAGAGCTATCTACTATCTTAGTAAGAAGTACTTGGAGTACGAGTGCAAATACTCACAACTCGAAAAGACATGCCTCGCTCTTGTGTAGGCAACGAAGAAGCTACGCCATTACATGCTTAGCTACTCCGTCAAAATATACTCCAAAATGGATCCAGTCAAATACCTCTTCGAGAAACCCGTCCTCAACGGACGTCTAGCAAGATGGACCCTGATGCTCTCAGAATTCGACCTCAAATACGTGCCACTGAAAGTTATAAAAGGTCGCGCCGTCACCGAATTTTTCGCAGAAAATCCCATCAATGACACACAAACAATAGATACTTGGTCATTTCCAGACGAGGATATACTCCAAACTGATGTAGACTCCTGGGACCTGTACTTTGATGGAGCTTCAAACTTAAGAGGATTGTTGCTCATTTCTCCTGAAGGCGAGCATACACCAATTGCTGTCAAACTCGACTTCGAGGTAACAAACAATGCTGCAGAATATGAAGCTTGTCTCATTGGACTACAAGCGGCAGTGAGCTTAGGCATTAAAAACCTCCGAGTACATGGGGATTCATCACTGATCATCAACCAAGTTACAGGATCTTGGAAAATCCGAAGCGAAAGCCTCGCACCTTATCAGACTAGAATAGACCAAGTCGCTCAATTCTTTGATCACGTAACCTACCTACACCTACCTCGGGAAGAAAATCAATTTGCAGACGCTCTTGCGAAACTCGCATCTTTGATTAATATGCCAGATCACATGGTGGAAATGCCTTTGTGCATCGAATGACGGTCAGAGCCGGCTTATGTCCACCAAATCACCGATGAAGAAGAGATCGCGCAGGAACCCTGGTTCCAAGCAATCCTGAATTTTAAGCTTAATGGTACCTATCCACCGGATATGGACAAGAGGGGACAACGTGATATACGCCTACTCGCTTCCCAATACGTTCTCATGCAAGGGGAATTATACAAAAGAACACCTCTTGGTGTAGTCCTGCGTTGCCTTGATCATTCACAGGCACGAAAGGTGATGGAAGAAGTCCACGATGGAGAATGCGGTCCTCACATGAGTGGGCCTATGATGGCGAAGAAAATCACACGTTTGGGATATTATTGGACCACAATGGAATCCGATTGCATCAAATATGTAAGACATTGCCACAATTGCCAAATCTTCGGGAATGTACAACATGTCCCTCCTTCATTGCTCTATACAATGACATCTCCTTGGCCATTTTCTGCTTGGGGAATTGACATAATCGGGAAGATAACCCCAGCCGGAACAGGAGGTCACTGTTTCATCCTAGTAGCAATTGACTATTTCACCAAATGGGTGGAAGCGGCTTCCTACACTAGTCTTACAGCTAAAAATGTGGCAAAGTTCATACAAAACAACATCATCTGTCGGTATGGTTGCCCACATGAGATCATTAGTGATAATGGATCACATTTCCAAGCTGAGACCGAGCAATTTCTAGCCAAATACAAGATTAAGCATCACCACTCTTCGCCCTATAGACCACAGACTAACGGCGCGATAGAGGCGGCAAACAAGAATGTTGTCACGACTCTCAAGAAAATGATTGACAACTATAGAGATTGGCCAAGCAAGATACCCTTTGCTTTGTGGGGGTATCGTACATCTGTTAGGACGCCCACTGGGGCTACTCCTTTGTATTTGACATACGGCATGGAAGCTGTACAACCAGTCGAGCTAGAAATACCATCCTTGCGTATTTTACTAGAAAGTCAAATCCCGGAAGCCGATTGGAAGAGGGATAGTTATGAAGAACTCATCCTCCTGGATGAACGTAGGCTACGCGCCTTGCATAATGTCCAAACATACCAAGCATGTATCAAACGAGCTTTCAACAAAAGGGTTAGGCCAAGAAACATCAAAGAAGGAGACTTAGTACTTAAATCGGTTAGAGCTCTTTTACCTGTTGACCCACGGGGAAAATTCAAACCTAATTGGGCCGGACCTTTTCTAGTCAAATCCATACTCCCAGGGGGGCCGGTTAAAATCACTGACCTAGACGGGAATGAGTTTTCCAACCCAACAAACCTCGACCAACTAAAACGATACTATGCCTAGAATTGGAACAAAAAACGCGCCTCGCGTAACCCCACGTGTCACTCTTATGGCAGTAAATAAACGGCCCCCGGCCAAGCTGAAATAAGCTAATGTCACTGTGCTCTTGCATTTTGACAAATTTGTCATCCTCGTATCATCAAATAAACTAATATGCACCTTCAGAGTAAGCAAAAGCTCATGCTTATTTTCTAAGTTCATTACAAGCTCTTGCTTAGAACAATTATTCTTTTACATTTACTCGAACTACGCGCAAGGGTTTGATTTCATTTTTTTTAAGTGAATACGTAGGCAATCCTTCACAGGATTCAACCCATTATATCTAAAATGTAAATAGAAGGACATTTGCATTGCATTTGAAATTCGACAAGAATAATAAATAGAAAATCACAAAGGTTTCATAACCATTTAACCTTTTTATTTCCATTCATTTTCTAATAATAATAGTAAGCTACATAATAAAAATAGAATAGGCTAGGATTCTAAAAACCCCACCTTTTTATTACAACAATAAATAATAATAATAATAATCAAATAATAAATAAAGACTCGGGCTATTCCTCCATCTTCCCCTTGCCTTTGTCATTCTTATCATATTTCTTGTCACGGCCTCGAGCCGGACGCTCTTGCGCCACTTCAGACCTAATAACCAACGGTCTTTCTCGAGGCCTAGCTTTTCCATTCTTGCCAATCACCATTTCCGCGACAGGAGTAGTCTTTGGTTTCTTCAAAGGATGAACGACTTGAAACCCGGCTTCTTCTTCTCCCTCTGTCAGATGCTTCTCTTTCCCTTTCTCTACCTCGCGCACCTTGTAGTCAACGGGCTCGCGCTTCCTCAATCTCTCGCGCTCTTCCGGAGTAGTAGCCTTTCTCCATCTCAGATAAGAATCCGACACCCACAAGGCATTGGCAGAGAAATTCAAGAACCACAAGTTTCTTTGGGCCCATTTAATGGCCCACTCTCTTCGGCTCTCTGTAGTAAGCGCCATAGCAGTCTGCGGGACGGTATCAAGCCTCGGGATCGTCTGCTTCAGCCCAACTTGTCTCATCAGCCTTTCCGGGAAGATGCACACCATAAACTCCAATCCAGGAATGCGCACGGACCTAGTGGGATCCAAAGAAGACACTCAAAGTGATGATTTGAGGTGCCACCACGGTACGACCCACCTAATCAACGGGCCATCGTCGCTCTTCAGCTTGTTCTTCCAGTAATCACAGACCCGAGTGAAGTTCACCATGTACAACCTCGTCCTCATCGCAATCGAGCGGGCATGATAGGAAAGCACATGAACTGGGGGCTCGATCAATCGGAGCCGTTCGATAAGCCAAACCTACCAAAAGCGGGTATTAGACATCAAAAAAAAAAAAAAAAAAAAAAAAAAAAACGAAAAAAAAAAAACGACACAGAAGAAAAAAAAAAAAAAAAAGAAAAAAGAAAAAAAAAACAAGTCTTTTACCTGCAAAATGACGGGACTTCCCAAATACGGTAGATCACGGTTGGATTTCCTATTATCCAAGCCCAAAATAATCTCTCCTAAACATAAGCAAGCTGGGCTCCTGCGCAGCTCCATCTGCTCAACAAGGCCCAGAAGACGGGGATCACCTCTCAAGTCTTCATCAACATGCCCTTGGAAGACATACACATGCAACAAGCAAAAGCCAAATGCCCTCCGCCTAGCAACATGAGAAACGGTGGGGTCGGCTCTGTTGATGAATCGATCTATGAAGTCCAGCATCCTCACGCCCTTCGAGGTAACTAGACGGTCCACCTCAAGTCTAGTCAATCCAAGCAAGTCTCTAAATTTGCTCTTATACCCTTGCGAAGTAGAAGGAATGGCAGGCAAGTGTTCAGGATCCCATCCACCAATAGCAGCAATTTCTTCAGGAAATGGGCAAATATCACCCCCAGGGAACGCAAAAACATGGTAATTCGGGTCCCAATAGTCAAGGCAAGCATCCAAGAACGGTTTCACAACCTTGATGAGTTTTAAACTCAACAATGACCCAAAATTATAAGCACCCATATCATGTTTCTCCATGTTCGAAAATTCGTAGGTCCATTCCTTCAAGCGGATCTCCAAAGTATTCATGATGAGAAAATTTATTTTGAGAATTTTATGTAAATAGACGAAGAAGAGACGGAAGATTTGTGTGAATAAAAGCTCCATCGACGTTTCTACTTATACTAATTTCTGTTTCCAAAAATCCGTCAGAACAGAACACCTTGGGAACAGGCGCAACACCTGCTGCGCCTCTTCAAAGGGACGCAGCTCATGCTGCGCCTCTTCCTCAGCTTCACTTCTGTGATTTTCCGCGTTGGATCTTTCCTAATTCCATGACGAATAATTCCTATTCCTACGGGTTATTATTTTGGTAAATACGAGAAGATTACCATGTTTCAGGTTTCCTAATTTCGCGGGCACGCATTTCGAGGCGACATCGACATTTTTGCCATTTTATCACACTTGTATATTTTCATTTTAGGAAGTAATTTTCATTTTAATTCATCATTTTAGAGAATAATTTTCGTTTTAATTCATTTTAGTTTTATATTTCTCATTTAATTCATTTATTTTACCGAATCTCAACATTTATATATTAATTTCAATTTCTTAATTTCATTTCTACATTTCTAACTTATAAATTTCTATTTTTTCTTTTTTTAGGGGGTAACCCTCCCTACTGTCCGGTCATTTCCGGCAAAATTTTTGCATTTTTTGCATTCTTTTGAGTCACTCGTTTTGCGCTAATTAAGGCCATATGTATATATAAATGTATGCTTTGCGTGTTTTCTATGTAAATTTCGGCAGCATGACGGCGTAAACCGTTATCTACCAAACCTGTTCAAAACTAACCTGCAGATACAAGCAACACAACCCAGAAGCAAAGGCACTCAGGCCGTCATATATACACCAAACAAAGGAAATGTACAACAAACTGGGGGCTCGAGCCCCAAACAAAGTCCAAAAATGTCCAAATCAATGTCCAAATGTCCAAATGTACAAAATACGGCCAACAAACAAAAAGATACACAAAACTACTGCTGGGCGCCCTCCAACTCTGCAACTCTTGCCGCAAGAACGGCGATCTCGGCGTCCCGAACCTCGAGCTCCCTCAACAAGCGAGCTGTCTCCTCCCGAGACTAGGTCAACTCTCGCTCCAGCTCGCGGTCACCCTGTAAACAACAAAATTGGCTCATGTCAATCGTTTCAAGCAAAATCGAAAATCAAAAATCAAAAAATGAAATAGGCGCAAGGTTCATACCTGACGACCTCGACCGCCGACAAGTGCCTCGACGGCAGTAGCTCGCAGCCGGTTGGCCACCCTCCACAACGCCACAAACCGAGACGGCGCAACCTGCATTTTCAAAAAGAAGTTCTCAATAATTGAACAAACTCAATCAAATGTGTTCTTACACAAAAACAAAAAAGTTATGCAAAATTAGAGGTTTACCCTCCGAATCAGATGCTGCCAGTCGTCCAGGCCAGCGTCCGTCACAGCCACGTCAAAGAGATGCAGCTCTTGCTGCGCCTCTTCCTTGTGTTCCCTCCATACGGATTTTCAAAAATTTGTTATGAATTCGTTATTTGTGAGCCCATCTTTGGTGCGCCTCTTCCCCGATGCTATTTTATTCTTTTGGTCCGTTTGACGATTTTCTTTCGTTCCGACCCGCATTCCTCAGCCAGCAGCAGACTGTCGCATGTTATTTATTCCTTCCAAGACCTTTTGCTTGTCGCAACGAGCATTTATTCCTTCACAGAATTCGACACACCTTCATTATGTCTCCAGCGAGAGTAAGCGGATACACTTTCCCTCTCATGGCAAGAAGAATAATTCCCAATCATGTCTCCAGCGAGAGTAAGCGGACGTACTGTTCCTCTCAAGACGTGAGGATTAACATCTACCTAAGCAGATTTCCCCTCAGCAGTTCCCGCCTGTGTCCTGCTACTCGCAATTATTTCTCGAAGACTACCTAAGCGAGTTTTTTCTCTCGGCAGTTCCCTTTGGTCCTGCTACTCACAATATTTCGTGTTTCCCCGCGGAGTTCGACAAAGGAGTCGTTCTCCAGAAGTTCCCAAACCAATAGAGTTCCTATACCCAAGCTTTAGTTACCCTTAAGTTGAATTTATATTTGGCCTCCTTCCCGTCAATGCTTTCCTTTAGGGCCCCACACCCTAGCTCAATCCTTATGTATCCTTTAGGTCTTAACCTTAGCTCCCATGCTTAACCTTAGCTCCTACACACCCCCGGAAGCATCTCGAGAAGAAGTCTCAGGTATGATCTCTTCTTATGGCTGGCGAGCATCCTTACGTAGTCTAATGGACTTTAAACGACCCTCCTCGATAGTCGACAGACTCTAAAATGTTCCCGACGACAGGTCCTTGGCTCAGACCCCTTGAGCCGCCTCGCGTCACCATAGTCGTCAGGTTGTAATCTTCGATTGACCTGATGGCTATACTTTGACTTTCGCCTTGTCCAAGCCTCAGTCAAAGTGGGGGCTCTGTAGATACCTCATTTCTGCACCTCTCGCAAACCACCCGGTGATGATTGGGCCGCATGTTTGGTACGCGGAACGATTTGTGACAATTCGTAAGATTATCGTCAAGTGATTGCTCAAATATTAATATCTACCTCTTAGTTGTCATCTACGTCCCGATACGGTCGTTTTGACAGTAATTAGAGTACATTTGGAGTCCGGGCCTAAAACCGTCTCCATTTTCTGATAACCGTTAAATCCCGAGTCAGAATGTTCTGGAATGTTCCGGATATTTCTATTCCATATTTCATAATTTTCATCCTTTGGTAAACAATTTCCCGTAATATTCACATAAGATATTAAGGAAAACCGAATTATTTCCGTCCTACCATAACTTAAACACGGAAATCTTTCTTCCGTAGAAGGAAACCCCTTGGGAACAGATGCAGCAGGTGCTGCGCCTCTTCCAAGAGACGCAGTGGCTGCTGCGCCTCTTCCCAGGCCCTTTTCTGCGTATTTCTCGTATCTTTTTTATATCTTTCCGAGATTCACTTCCAAAGAGTCTCTGAAACCCTAGTTCCTCCACGTGATTAGTATAAATAGGAGCCTTCGCTCCTCATATTTCTCACGCGAGTGTCCGCCCTTCTCTTCTCCCTTTGCATTCTAGACCTTTGTTCTTACTTTTTGGCGTCTACGTGCTTGAACATTCGACCACGTAAGCTCGGATCCTTCTGAGTACAAGCCTCGTTTGCATGACCGACCAATTTGACCAACTCCACAATCAATCAACTTAATTAATCTAATCGTTTTCCTCTTACGAGGGCACTTTCTTTGCATTCGCGTCGAGCATCACTAATCGATATCTTAGTCCTTCTCGTTTCGTCAACATATAAGTCTGAGGGTGTATAATCTCTCTTTTATTTATTGTATCACAATTGTAAGATTTATGTCGAAAATACCTCATTAAAACCGATTTCTAAACCATGCTTTAAAACCTCTTTTTACGGATTTCCAGTAGACAAGCTGTCGAGAAAGGACGCAGCAATCGCTGCTGCGCCTCTTGAAGGAGCGCAGATTCGCCGCGCCTCTTCGTGAGGTTGCCGCAGTTCCTGCTTCCTTTCTTCTTCGTTCGTCCTCTGTTATTCGTCAAAATTCTTTTACTTGTTTCGTTTGTTTGTTAATTCTTCATCATGATAGCATATAATTCACATGTATATTATAATCATCATCATTAACATGTTTTAATCATCATAAATCCGACCTAAATCCCTTATAATCCAATATTTGCGGGTTTTCGTCATTAAAATTCAATCCGGGTTGTAGAAATTCGATTTGTTCATATTGAGTTTCTGGAATTCATCGTTGGTATATTCGTATCTGTTTATCATCATATTTTATTCATTAATTCGTCGTGTTTAGTTTATTCCAATTAATTTGTTTAGCCTGTTAATATCGTTCACTCCTGTAATTAATTCATCTTAATTCCGTCTTATTTATGTTTTACTGTTTTTTATGACCCATTCACATGTAAATAACCTATTAATCACTTTCATCCGAGTAAATAATTTAATCAATCATTAAATTTACCAATTGATATTAACAACACGCAATTCCGGCTTCACAGCCAGAATTCAGGTCAGGAACAGACGCAGCGTCTGCTGCGCCTATTCCAAAGGACGCAGCTCTGCTGCGCCTGTTCCGGGTTGAATTCTGTCCCCGAACTCCGTTTTTGCCTTGACCTAGTTTATTTAATTTACATATTAATTGACTATTAATCGTATTATCACCTCCTGTTTTGTTCGTTAAATTCCTTTCTTTATTCATTTTCTCAAATTATCCGTTTTAAAGGTATTTTCGACATAAATCACCTATCCCAATGTAATTATTGTAATTTTCATTATTGATTATTGTATTTCTTGTATCATTTGTATGTTTTCATATTAAACTGAACATTAAATTCTACTTCGACCCAATTGTATGCTAATTAATTGTTCACCGACTTAGTATTAATTTCTCACATGTTAGGATTAAAACTTGGATGTTGCATTGCATGCATATAGCCGACGATATATCAAGTACGAATAACTTCCCTAATCATTAGTAGAGGCCGCTATCGAGGCGGGCGGGATTAGGTGTTCGATCAAAAGAGCTTCCTAATACGTACCCTCACCCCTTACTCCAGATATCTGTGAGCACCCATGTTCATTGGCATCCACGAGAGTCATTCTAGACATAAAATGCTAAGGGTAATGATTGCTTAGTGTTCATGTCTCTACTTTGTGTCTTGACATGGCACGAGGTATTCGAACGGTTCCAATTTCCCATAAAAATTGGTAGCGACTCCAACAAAAATGCAAACGCTTGTTTCTCTTTCCTCCCAAGCGCCCCCGTGGGCCCCCGCTGTCCACACCTACACGTCGCGGCATAACTTGATCTCACTATACACCATTCATTTCCATCCCTCTATAACGACCTTCCATCACATATATCCTTAACCAACACAATCCTAACCATCTCCCTCCATAAATCCTTACACATTCCAATTTGCCACTATTCGCATCCCTTATCTCAGCCTTTTAATTCTCACGTTCCTTACACTTACATGACCCCTTGCCCATATACACTTACCTTTACATTACTCCAACTCGCGATTATATCACTCACCACATCTCACAAAACATGCTCCCTGCCTCGATAAGCTCATCAATCTCCCTTTTCTTTTTCCACTATCCATCACAATCACGTATAATCCATGTCCTTCCCACCAAACTCATACCCATCATAAGGTGCTACTCCTTACATTATAAGATTGGGTAAGTTACGCATCAGGACTAACACATATGTAAAACAATGCATAAAGAAGGAAAAGAACATCTTTGAAATAACTATGACATGTAGGGAGGTCAAAAAGATAACCATAAGACCAATACAGGGGTCACTAGATCGAGTACAGCCTACTTGATCGAGTAGGTGAAGATAGGAAGCACGTACAATAAATTACCAGGGCTACTCGATCGAGTAAGGGGTACTCGATCGAGTACCAAGAGGTGCACTCGATCGAGTAAGGGCTACTCGATCGAGTACCCTACGCAGTTCTCAGCACTGTCCAATTTTCGTAAAACGGTTATATCTCACTCGTTTCTTGGTCATTTTAGGCGTGTGACCTATCGTTAGAATCATAAGAGAACAAGCTATCACCTCCAAGTAGAATCACATCAATATCATATATACATCTCAAGTTATAATAGTTTAAAGACAACTCCTCTATAATCGAACAACATAACTATTTGATTTTCCCTTCCAAACGACTTAAACATCAACAAAGTGAACAAAAGCAACTCGATACTTGTAAAACCAGTATCCTTAACCACATGTTACTATCTACAAAAGTCAAACAATAACATCCATCATGCTCATATAATATTCAACTTATCAATCATGTACTACCCGCATGTTTTTATAACTTTGCGTAAACAAAATCATAAATATATAACATCAAATCCCCTATTCACATGTTACTAACATAACAATATTATAAAATCACTTCCATCATACAACATGCTTAACCATAAATCATATTATCATTCAATGATTATTCATCTTTTTCCACCAATTCATCCATCATACCACATATTCATCCACCATATTCATCCAACGTATTTATCCAACATATTCATCCAACATATTCATCCAACATATGCACATGAACAATAGTAAACACGTAGTGATCACATGACACCCCATAGTGACCGGTTCAAAGTTGTAGGTCGAATTTGCGACTTTAGGACGTCTCCCAAGTCTTTGCATTAGCTCCCAACAACTCTTACCCGGGTTTATTTTAATTTGACTCTCTAAGTTCATTAGGTTCATTAGTTACAGGTTCCAAAATCTTCGCTGTGATACCACTTTGTAACACCCCCATACACCAAAGTGCCTTACCAGGACCACCTAATGCATGAGAGGGCTACCATCTCGGTTACTCAAGGCAATGAATATCAAATAGACCACAATAGAACGTACTTTAAATAGATAAGTTTAAAGTGATTACATAATAAAACCAAAACTGTGAAAAGTGATACAACTGTTCCAAATCCAAAACCAACTAAAGCAAAAGTAAAATTCGATAACACAGTGGAAGACTTCTAATAGACTCGTGGCAACTCATGCCCAGCTAATCCCTTGCGCATCCAAATCATACCTGCTCAATAAATGCTCACCATCCCCAAATGAATCACCACAGTTTTTAAAACAATTAAACGAGGTCAGTTACTGATTACACAATTTAAGATAATACAACAACAACAATACACACAATCCTCCAACACCGTCACATCACCAATCACCTGACTAGCCTGAAGGTCTAGTCCTCCCAGATTACGGCCGCAACCAGTAATCTATACCGCAGTGGGGGACCGCAGCCGTTCCTACCTAAGCTGCTAGTCAGGTGATTGGTGATTGGTGATGTGATGGTGTTGGAGGATTGTGTGTATTGTTGTTGTTGTATTATCTTAAATTGTGTAATTAGTAACTAACCCCGTTTAATTGTTTTAAAAACTATGGTGATCCATTCGGGGATGGTGAGCAGTTATTGAGCAGGTATGATTTGGATGCGCGAGGGATTAGCTGGGCAGGAGTCATCACGAGTCTATTAGAATTCTTCCGCTGTGTTATCGAATTTTACTTTTGCTTTAGTTGGTTTGGATTTGGAACAGTTGTATCACTTTTCACTATTTTGGTTTTGTTATGTAATCACTTTAAACTTATCTATTTAAAGTACATTCTATTATGGTCTATTTGATATTCATTACCTCGGGTAACCAAGATGGTAGCCCTCTCATGCATTAAGTGGTCCTGGTAAGGCACCTTGGTGTATGGGGGTATTACAGATAGCTCGCGGGTCACGGCTGGGATGAAGTCTTCACGTAGTTTGATAGCCAGTCTTCCGCTGCCAGTTGTTATAGTTTTAATATTTTGTTGTGACAGTTGTACGTTTGGTTTGGTTTATAAGTTGTATGCACTTTAAATAGTTGAACTTTAAAGTATGTTTCTTTATGGTCACTTTTGATATACTGTACCTCGGGCAACCGAGATGGTAGCATCTCCATATGTTAAGGTGGTCTTGGTAAGGCACCTTGGTGTGTGGGGATGTTACAAAATGGTATCAGAGCAACGATTTTGGAACCTGTAACTAATGAACCCAATGAATGTAGAGAGTCAAATTAAAATGAACCCGGGTAGGAGCTGTTAGGAGCTAATGCAAAGGCTTGGGAGACGTCTTAAAGTCGCGAACTCGCCCTACAACTTTGAACCGATCACTATGGGGGTGTCACGGGATCACTATTTGTTTAGTGTTGTTTCATATGCATATGTTGGATGAAGTGTGTGGTTGAATGGATGAATTGGTTGGAAAAGATGGAAGTAGTAATTGCATGAGGATATGGAATTTATGTTTAGAGCATGTTCATGTGACGAAATGAACTTCTGATGTGGTTATATTAGTAACATGTGATTAGGGGATGTGATGTTATATATGTTTGATATTGTGTCCTCGAAAATAATACGATCACATGTTTAAATCTCATATTAAGAATATATAAGGGAATGTAACATTTTATTGTCAACTGATCCACATTAATCGGTAATGATTGGCTGACTAGAGTTTCACATTACTGTCGTGTGACGGTGGTGATTAGTTGATCCCGTAAGGTCATACTTCTAGGGAAACATTCTTAATAGATAATTAATTAATTGTATACTGATACAAGTTAATTAATTCCTTAAATTCGACACGTGATTTTGTGAGTTAGATTACCTATCTTATTATAATTCAATTAAATAAGATTCGGTCTAAGTAATTTAAATTGTTTTATTACTTAGATTTATTTACACGATCTCACATGCATATTTTACACATTTTATGTAAAATTTCTTATAAATGGTTTTATATTGCATGTTTTATGATTTTTACATGATAAAAATTGATTAATTAGAGGTATTTTGTTAAAAATTGTTAGACTTCGTCTCTTTTCATGAAATTTTAGTATGTTGTCACATGCAAAATTTACACACTGTATGTAAATTTTGAGATAAAATGGTTTTATTTTGCATGATTTATGATTTTTAGATGTAAAAATCACATAAATAGTGACTATTTTAGCAAAAATAGCTAAAAATGAATTTTATGGCATGAAAAGTTTTCCCAATGTTGTATATATGATATGAACATCAGATCTAAAGTTGTATGTTAAATTTCGTATGATTTAAATGGTTATTAATTTTTATGAGCTATAAATTGATAAATAGCAACTTTAATAGTCATAAATATAAAAATTCGATTTTGGGCTTAAAAATTTGTCATTTCCAGGTTCTAGAAACTTATTTAGAATATTCAAAATTTTAATTTTGATTTATTGCATAATTTTATGTTTAATTTGGAATTAAAGGGTTAAAATTTTATTTTATTCGATTTATTTGTGAAATAAATTAAAATAATCTAAGGGCAAATTTTATTAAAATTTTGGAATGTTGGGAATTTTCCAGAATATACAAAATTATGATTTTGAAATTTTCGAATTTTTATGACTTAGTTGGGAATTATTTCTTTATTATTATGAATAATAGATGTTTAAAGAGCAATAATAAAATATCAAGTTGAATTATTGTTAAATGTTTAGTGAAGACTAAATTTTTGAGTCCTAAGAAGTTTGGGGTAATTAACTTGGACATAAATTTGATTTATGTAATATTTTGTGATTTTAATAAGTTAATTGTCACAATAATCCATAAAACCGGACCGAATATATGATATTAGCTTAAATAGGGCGATTTGGCACATCATATGGCATGTTTCGTACATATATTAATGCTGCATTTTTTAGTATGATTGTCATATTTTATTTTATATAATTTTAAATTATGTAATTTGTACTTAGTATGGCCTTAGTTTTTAATTGGTATTTCCCGAAATGAATGGGGTTATCGATTTGGTTGTAATTAATGTGATCTCGTATCACTTTTATTTTATTTTGTTTTGTTTTTCTTTTTATGTTGTATAAAGTAGAAAAGCTATGTAATTATTTATTTCAAAGTTCCTTGAAGACGGTGCAATTTGAGAAAGTGATCCGACAAAGACGGTGTTGCCTTGGAGTGCGTGCCAAATGAAGTTCAAGGGACCAAAGGAGTTGGTTTCTGAATTTGTAAATAGTTTATTTGATTTACTATTTTAGGAAGGCCATACTGGGATTTTATTGTTTTTGTTTTGCATTTGTTTTATATGTTTGCATGTATAGCCAAATCGCCATAACTACACATGCATATCATTTTATCGAGTCATCGACCGTGTCAATTATAATTATCGTAGTTCACCGCTTTAGTTCACTTAAAACGTGATAGATAATAAATTGACAAGACCTCTCACTGAATAATAATTGAGAATTCGCCTTACCAAATAGTAGAACCATGAATCCCAATTTCATAAGGAAGTAGGTTCGGCTCACCGGGGTGCTAAACTTGTTACGTTTGGTAAGTGGGTAGTAAAATGTTATTACATCGAAATTTGGATTGAGCTCAACGGAAGTATTCGTGACCGTAGTCGCATGTGTTCCGGGCTAAAGATAAATATTAGAGTAATTTTATAGACCGAGAATTCTAGAAGTAGAATCGATTAAAGAGATAATCCACCGAGTTATATTGATAAGGGATGAATCGGCTCACCGTGCCCGAATTAATATGAATTTGGATCTCGGGATCATTTATAATAGTTGGGTAGAGGTCACTATATAAATGCTTAAAACTTGTTAAAAATGTTTACAAGTATTATTAAAACAATAGATGTTTATTAATTCCTTCACTTTTAATTTTGTAGTCAAATTTGTTTTCTCAATTGCAATGGCAACTCCAAATTCATCCGCAACCACTAGCTCGAACACTCTCACCAATGTTTCATGGCTCTGATCCTTCATGGATCGTTGTAAATTAGAAAAGAATGGGTCAAACTTCGCTGATTGGGACGCTCCACTTCGCTTGGCCGCGGAGGGTGACGACAAGTTTCGTTACCTTACCGAGGCCTCTCCCGCCGTACCTAACGCTAGGTCTACCCCCGCCGCTAGGCAAGCCTATGAGACTTACCAAAAGGAGTCGACCGCGATCAAAAATGTGTTGATCTTCTCTATGGAGGCCGAACTCCAAAGGAGTGCTATAAAGATTAGCACCGCCTATGAGATCTATACGAAGCTTGTGACCATGTTTTCACAAGCTCCGAGGATCATCCAATATGAAGCGGCATCCGCATTCTTCGATCTCAATATAAAGGAGGGCCAAAAAGTTAGCCCTCATGTGCTCAAGTTGATGGAGCATGTTGAGACCTTAAAATTGCAAAAGGTAGAGATTCCCGAAGAACTCATCATTGATCGAATTCTTCGTTCCTTGAACAAGGTTAAGGCATATGTTCAATTCAGGGTGAATTTTAATATGCAAAACTTGAAAGTATCCCTCGACGAATTGCACAAAATGCTTGTGCAAGCCAAGAGGGACATGAGGCTAAATGCTAGCACCACCAAGGATGTGCTCAACATTAATCAAAAGAGCAAGGGGAATTTCAAGAAAGGTGGCAATAAGGGAAAGAAGCAAACTCCCTACAAGAACAAAGGAAAGGCTTGTGAAGCTAGCTCCTCTAAGCCCAAGAAGGGTGCCCCGTCCGGGGACAAATGCCACTATTGTAATGGTGTTGGGCATTGGAAGAGAAATTGTCCTAAGTACCTTGGCGATATAAAGGCTGGAAAGGTTATTCCAGTAGGTAAATAACTATCCCTATCTTTTTATGTTTCGATCTCAACTTTGCTATTTTGATACAAGTTGTGATGATTACCCCTTTTTATTGTAATTAGGTCATCCAAGCAAGGACAAGGGCAAAGAAAAGAAAGCCTAGAAGATCTTGAGGGAAGCTAGATGTAGCCGCCCTAGGTGCTAGATCAATGGAAGCTTGGCTTTATTTTGCTTTGTCTTTATTTTCAAGTTGTATTTTGAATTTTTAGAACTATTTTGATTTCCTCGTTCGACTAGGAAATTTGGTTGTTTCCTTAAACAATGGTTGTATTTTGGATATTCGTGACTTGGTTTGCAACCCAAGTCACTTACTTTATCGTATCGTTTGTTCTAAAATTTATCATCATACACTACTTGAATCAAGAAACATAAAATTCTCGACTTAAATTGATCAAATAGACAATTATAATGATTGAGTCATTATATGTCCATAAGCTATGAATTTGATTCTCCTTATGCCATTGTGACTAAAATCACAACTTACTTATGTAAGATCAATTATGAAGTTATGATTGAGTTGTTGAACTCATACTAGGGAACGTTAATAACCTTAATTGATAAACCTATCAAATTTAAATTGTCTAGTCTATGATATGCTTTTAACATGTCTCGAATAAATCACCATTAGGTTGATATGTGATATGTTTTTCCTCCTTCACCATCATTATTTGTGGCTCAAAAGCTATCTTTGGAGAAAAGGTATATTTTTCCTAAAGATACAGTGGAAGTAAATTTAACCACAAACCTCAACTAGATGGGATCTACGTGAGGACACCAAAAGAAGATGTTCTTAAAGGAACTACGTGAAGAGACCAAAAGAAGATGTTCTTAAGGAAACTACGTGAGGACACCAAAAGAAAGCGTTCTTTGGGAAATTTAGATCATGATCTATGAAGTGCATATACCTAGAGGTTTTAAAATTCAACATTTTACTTAAGAGCCTTATGAAACTAAAATGGTATCTATGCAATTAAATGGATTTATTTGGGATTGTTGAGACCAGTCCAAGGTAAATAGATATTTATGATTAAAGGTTGCATAGAGTAGCATGTCGATGTCTACGAAAGCTAAGTTAATTGTTAACTATGCTAAAGATTCAAATCATTGCTATACCTCATTATGAAAATAAGTAAGGTATTAAAACCACTTTCCAAATGGGTATTTTGAAAGGAATATGTGAATGATATAAATGATTTTATCTAAATACTTAGTAAAGCAATGATTATTTCAATTCATGAAATGTTTCGTATGAGTTGTCAAAAACGAAACATATGGAATTGAGTGGGAGTCAGTGACAGTCATGTTTAGATATAAAGTTCAGTGGGAGCAATCGTCCTTCATGAATTGCATAACTTATTACTCATTGGGAATGACGTGCAAAAGTGTTTAAGTTTTCAATTCTGGATGAAATTAGACATTATGCAAATCTATTGTAACATGGGATGTTAGATTGACACTTAGATGGATATCTTATGATGATAATGATCCTTCATCTTAAAGGAATCGACCAGTTAAGTAGGTTATTCATATTGATGAAAATTGAATTATCATAGAGTCATGATTATTCAAATGAACCTAAGAACTGTTGTCTACATGAATCAATTACTAATGTTTCCACCATCAATATAATCATGTATGCCTTAATGCACATGTCCTAGATGAATTACATGCTTGGAGCATAATAAGTCGATAACAAGTCAACCCATATGAGAGTCATTGGTAAGCCTTTAGGAACCGTCATGAATTCTCAAGGAGAACTAATGATCTGTTCAAGAGTTTGGAAGTATAACAAGTTGGTGTGTTAAGAGGTTACACAAACTCAAGTTTCCAAACTCATTTGGATTTGTGAAAATCCTAGGCAGATTATTGACATAAGGAGTAAAAGACTAGAAAAGTCTATTTTATTGTCATCCATTGCAAGATTCTACAAAATGAACCTAAGTACGTTGTGATTAGGTGGTGTACGTTAAAACTATAAGTAGTGTTGTCCACCAAAACCCACATCACAAATTATATGATAACAATAAGAGCTTCTTTCAAGTTAAAGAACCTAAGTCTAGTATAAAGTCTAGACATGTACTTAGTTAAATTCATGCTATAAGGGATAACATGAAATTAAAGGAAATCGCAATTCACAAAGTTTGAACACTTGGACACATGGTATGTTCATAAGCTAAACTTTTATTGCGTTAGGCAAGTGCATAAGTACACTTATGATTATAAGACATAGAGTAGTAATATGGTATTGACTACTCGTGTGTGATAATCACATTTATTGTTTGCGTTATCATTAACTCATCTTGTACTTTGTTACATCCAAATGGGTTGTTGAGACAATATTGAACCCCATTAAAGTGAACTGGATTAACATAGTATTCGCCCTTAGTTACTTATATGAGGTGACATCTCAAAGTAACTAGAGTGTGATGCGATTGATGGCAAGTTCAAGTGCCATAGAGTGATGAGAGATGACCAGTCGATCACATAGGCAGACTGTGAGGGACACTCTATCGGGCTTATGACCGCTTATAGAATTCTGGAAATTTTTATAGCCTGGTCGTGGCGAGAGCTACTATGGTATTCTTATGAGTCGATTCTTTGACTTAAGACTGTTCGCCTAAGATAGCACAGTTTTAGAGTGACTTTGATTTATGTTCTACGACCTTCGTAATTGGGGTCTAATGGGCGTATTTTGGGTCATGATGAGCTGTGGCTGATCAAAGAGAAGAGTGCAATAGGAATTGTCCATCCCCGTCAGGGTTATCTTATATCTCAAGGCCACTCGAGGAGTAATGAACTGGAAATACGTGGCCATGCTCGGAAGGTATCTATGGTAGATAATTCCGGTCAGACAGTTATTCTCCAGATCGAGAAAACCACTCTTGATATGATCAAATGCAAGTACGACCTGCAAGACACCTTGCATTGAGTGGGAGATAGTAATAGGACAAGAGAATCGGTGACGCACACTTGTCGCGGACAAGTGGGAGATTGTTGGAGTATGTGTCCTCGACAATAATGCGATCACATGTTTAAATCTCATTTAAGAATATATAAGGGAATGTAACATTTTATTGTCAACTGATCCACATTAATCGGTAATGATTGGCTGACTAGAGTTTGACATTACTGTCGTGTGACGGTGGCGATCAGTTGATCCCTTAAGGTCATACCTCTAGGGAAACATTCTTAATAGATAATTAATTAATTGTATACTGATACAAGTTAATTAATTCCTTAAATTCGAAAAGTGATTTTGTGAGTTAGATTACGTATCTTATTATAATTCGATTAAATAAGATTCGGTCTAAGTAATTTAAATGGTTTTATTACTTAGATTTATTTATTGTTTATGAAACAATTAAAATAAGAATGAATGTTTTATTATAAATACAAGTTGTTGTAATTTATAATTATATGACCCATTTTAAGTACATGTAATCAAGAATTACTAGTTAATTTTTGTATGTAATTTATATTATTAATATAATGATTTTTAATGAGTTAAAAATGCATTATTTAATTGACATGTCTAGTAACATGTCCAATATGTCACATTACACAAAATTGATAATTGACAAAGTTAAAATGGATCCATATTAGGCATAGTGTGCCGTGTAAATGGGAGAGGAAGGATATATTAAGCTTTAATCATTTTAATTAGTGGGAAGTATAATGATTACCTACTAATCATAGGCATGCATACCTACACTCTTGAGAAGAGAAAAATGCAAAAGTATTGGGCACTCTACCCATGCCAAAACCGGTGCCTCCCCCTAATACACTCAAGTAGTGTATTTCAAATATCATCCCATTCATTCTTAAAAAAATATATACATTGAGAATTCAAAAACATTCTCTCTAATTTTGTAGTAAAATTCTTAAGAAGAAAAACTCACAAAATCATAATATTATTATCATTAGTGTAAATTGATAAACAGTACCAATATAATCACCCTTTTTCATAATCAGTACCAACATAAAATTTAATTTGTAAACAGTACCAACTTATTTGCTCCGATCAATAAGTGGTACCAATTGAACTGAAAGTACCACTTAAACACTTATACTCCCCTAAAATGACGAAAGTACCCTTATTTTAACCTTAACCTCATCATCTTCCTCTAACTTCTATTATTTCAATCCAAACTTACACAACACACTTCATATTCTCAAAAAACCTTTCAAATTACCATTCATCATTCGTAATCACCATTATCTTCATCATTTTTCATCACCACTCTTCAGTGGCACGATTCCTCACTCGCCCATCATCTTTAACATCCAGCCTATGAAATCTGGAACGCAGGTATGATTCTTCATCCACCTCTTTTAAAGTAATTAGACGATTGTGACATTATTCATCTCCTGCGACAAAATAATTATTGTTTTTATTTTTACAACAACATTGTTGATCTTAATTTGTGTTACTCCTTGTTATTAGTGTTTGATTTAGGGTTCCTGGTCATTATTATTGTTTGATTTACCTTGTGATTTATTAATTTTTATGTAGGATGAATAATGACTCACCAATTAGACTTGATATTAGAATGCATTTTGGGGGAAACTTTAGATATGCTAAGCATAAAACTGAATATTTTGGAGGTTCAACTAATGTCACCCCTGAGGTTTACTCAAATAAATTGAGTTGGTTGTTTTTGGTTGAACTTGCCAGAAAAGTTGTCCCTAAAAACGTGCTGCCAATTGTTTATTTTAGAAAGTTTGGTAAAAATCTCACTAGTGGTAAGACAGTGATATGTAAAGATGAGGACATGGATGAGGTCATCAAGTCAAGGGATAAATTTAATAGGATTGATTTATATGTTGAAAGTTGGAGCATGCCTATAAGTGTTGACACCTCAAAGATTCCCTCAATAAATTCCAAAAATCTCAACATTGACAAAGCCTCTAAAGTGTGTGAAAGTACTACCTCAGCTACAAAAGCCCAACCAAATGTGAAGCCCAACCCTGTTACCCCTACCAGAAAAAGCCCAAGAAACCATTCTTCTCCTATAAAACTGAACTCGCCCTCACCCACTCCAAAACTTAGTGTCTTAAATGATAGTACCAGTAAACCAACTCAATTAATAAGGCAAAATGAGGGTGCAAAAGTCAGTAAGGTAGTGAAATCTGTGGGTGTTTCTCCTGTCAGAAAAATAAAAATAAATTTGAGGTCAACTGATCTGCACTTGGGTAAGGCTAAAGCAGCTAAAATTGGAAAAGATAAGGGTAAAGGAGCTCCTATTGAAAAGGGTAAGGGTAAGGCAAAGGCTTTGGAAAAGGGTAAGGGCAAAGCAAAGGAAGTAGACTTAGGTAAGGGTAAAGAAAAGCTAGTGAACTTTGAAGATGAGTTTGATGAGCTATTTGACTATACTAGTCATGGTTTAGAGGCCAGATTTAGTGAGGCTGGTATATCTTTGAAGCCTAAGTCAAAGTTAAAGCCAAGGAGAAAACCTAAGAAATTAAGTAAAGGTAAGAAAAAGATACTACAAGGTGATGAGGGTTTAGATGTGGATTTTGAGGTGTCTGAAGAGGATTCAGAGGAGGAGCAATCAGATGTTGATTTCACTTTGGGAGAGGAAGATCTTAGGGCAGAAGAAGTGTTTATTCAACAAGATGAGGGATCACTGATAAATAAGGTTGACCAGTCTCTTAGCCTTGTTAGATTCAGAAGAGGTTTGGGGGGTTGTGGAGCCAACAATTGAGGAAGAAGATAATATTGATGATGATGATGAACTAAGAAGCTTGAAGGGATCAGATGATGAAGCTGATGACTGTCCATCTTTTAATCCTGAGGTTGACTTCAGGGGGCAAATTATGTTGTTAAGAGGCCAGAAGTTGCCTGACAAGCTGGTACTGAAGAAAGCTCTAATACACCATGCAGTTCAAAACAGGTATGACTTCTACTATGAACACAATGGAAATAAAAGAATAACTACATATTGTAGACATAAGTGTAAGTGTATTTGGAATTCCATAACATCAAAGTTTCCTGAGTGTACTTGTGGATTTAAAAGAAAGTGTACATACACTGTTTATGCTACACCAATGGGCTCTGATGGGGTTTGGCAAATAAGGACCATAGACTTAGGTCATCATTGTGTGTTTAGGGGCATCAATAAAAAGGTCAATGCAGAGTTCTTAGCTGAGAAGTACTTGGAGGATTGGAGGATAAATCCTAGTTAGAAAATAAAGTTTTGGCAGAAGCAAATTCAAAGAGATTTGGGGGTAGATGCTAAGTATGCTATGTGTTGGTTAGCAAGATCAAGAGCCAAACTGACTATCTATGGTGATTGTGCTCACCAATATGGGAGGGTGTGGGACTATGTTGGTGCTGTTATAAAGCATATATCTGGCTCCACAGCTGTTGTTATAGTTGAATCAATTGAGAGACCCCCACCCTTTTTGCAAAGAATGTACATATGCTTGAAACCAGTTAAGGATGGGTATTTGAATGGGTGTAGACCTATAATTGGGGTAGATGGTTGTCATTTGAAGGGTGCTTACCCAGGGATATGTTTGGTGGCTGTTGGAATGGATGGGAACAACAACATATACCCAGTTGCTTGGGCAGTTGTAGAGACTGAAAATGGTGCAACATGGACTTGGTTTCTAAATCTGCTTATAGAGGATTTGGGTAAATTTGAAGGTCTAGGGTTGACTATAATGTCAGACAAGCAGAAGGGTATATTGGAAGCTTTCAATATTGCAACTCCTAAAGTAGATATCAGGTTTTGTGTGAGACATATCTGGGCAAACTTCAAGCTCCAATTCACAGGTACAACATTTAAAGACTCATTTTGGAAGGCTGCCAGAGCAGGTACAAAGGTATTTACTTCTACACTTTGCTACACTTTGTTAATGAATTATATTAGTTTACCATATACCAAGTACAATATTCAATTGTCCAACTTATTGCAGGCTGAGTTTGATTTCCAGATGAAAGGAATCAAGTTCCTTAGTGATAGGGCATACACTTATTTGTCTCAGATTGGAGATCCATCATTGGAGTAGGCATGCCTTCAACACCAACTGCAAGTCAAATATGTTACTGAATAACATGTGTGAAGTCTTCAATCATGTTTTAAGAAAGTGTAGAGACAAGCCAATATTAACTCAGATGGAGTGGATGAGAAGGTATCTGATGAAGAGACACTATGAGAAGAGAGAGGGGGTGAGAAATTATGAAGATAAGGTGATGCCTTATGTGGATAAGTTCTTAAAATGGGCTTTAAAAGAAGAAGCTTGTTGCGATGTTTATGCTTCAAGTAATGAGAACTTTGAAGTTGAGTATATGAGCAAACAATATGTTGTTGATTTGATAGCACACACTTGCAGTTGTTTCCACTGGCCGTTGTGTGGCCTTCCATGCCAACATGCCATAGCTTGTATCCATCATCAAAGGGCTGACTATGAAGACTTTGTGGATGAGGCTTACACAAGAGAGAAGTATATGCAATGTTATGGCTTACCTATACCACCAATGCCTGATATAACTCAGTGGGAGAAGGTGGATCTTGCTGAGCCTTTGCCACCACCTATTAGAAAACTGCCAAGCAGACCAAGCCATAAAAAGAGGAGGACAGAACCTGGCGAGGGAACAAGTGGGCAGGTGCCTAAGAAGCCAAGGCTACAAAGGACATGTAGAAAATGTGGCCAACTAGGGCACAATGTGAAGACCTGCAAGAACTCAGAACAGGTTGCTGCTATACAACCAGCCAAACACACCTCTGAATGGACAAAAAGATATAGAACTGAAGTTGAAGAAAGGAAGGCTAAGAAACAGCATGATGCTGAGGTTGTGGGTTAATATCCGTATACTACCCTTCGAATTAAGGATTATAACGCAAAATTCATATGTAGTTTATAGTCATAAAACGAAAATAACAATGAAATGATAAAGATTAGAAATAACCTTCGGTCCTAGTGCAATAAGGCAATGAGAGATCAAATTAGACCTCCTCCTAAATGATGCACCCAAGATAGTCCGAGATATGCCCTTGTGCTAGATCAATTCCTCTAATTGCCTTTGCAATATTGAGAGGATAGTTTTTGTGATTTGTGTAGGATGTGAGATCCGAATTTCGGGAGGCACAATTCCCAAAACCCTAATGTTTTTTGCAAAATGAGATTAGGTTAGACAAGAGGAGAAAGCTCTCCTTTTGTCTTGGTGATTCTCGGCCAAACCGAGTGAGAGGAGCCCTCATGGGCTTTTCATTTTCTCTTCACTTAAACTCGCGGTCCGGTCCATCACTCGCTAAGTGTATATGACGTGGTCCGATTATAAAGCTGTTATCGGTTATCGGAAATTAAGGCATCGCTAATAATACGGGTTAGTGAATTATTAATACGTGTCCGACAAAACAAGTATTGTATAATTATTTTTAATATACATTTAATTAAATATAAATCACGTATATTTAATTTTACGAATTAAATGGTTAATTCGCCTTAGCCCATGATATTTAATCCGTATTAAATATAATATCTCAACATCACATATTTGACTAATTACTAGTCAAATAACTCGGACTAACTGGTTAGTCAATTTTGGCATCTACATGACAGTATTTTCATACCGTCACATCTCTCGAACGTATCCTATAGGTGTGACTTTTAGGGACCAGTTGATCACCGCCATCTGTATGACAATAACGTCAAACTTATCTAGCAAGCCAACCGTTATTGATAAACGTGGATCAACCGATAATAATACCAAAAGTATGCCCTTTGATCCTTTTAGAGGTTTATAAGTCCTTGCACTAATTGTTAAGGACACCAACCCCAACAAGCTCCCACTTGTCCGTACAAGTGTATGTGCAATGACGTTATCCGCACTAACTGGAGGACACAAGCTCCAACAAACTCCCACTTGTCCGAACAAGTGTAGGTGCGATAACCGATTCTCATATTCATTTAAACTTTCTCCCACTCAATGTAAAACAATTTGCAGATCTGGATCCACAAAGGTCGTATTTTACAATCGATCTGTATCTAGAGTGGTTTCCCCGACTAGAGAGTAACTTAACTGATAAAACGAATCCGTATCCGAGCATGGCCATGCATTTCGATTCTGACTCCTCGAGTGGCCCCGAGAAATATCGAGTACACGATAAAGGCTGAATATTTCCTTCAACTCGACTCCTTCCGATCTAAGCACAGCATGAAATGACCCAGAAAAAATCTACTTGGCCCCCTGTTACGGATGACCGTGAGAAAGAAACCAAAGTCACCCAAAATCTGCCGTAGTCTCAAGAGACAGTCGATAGTCTAAGAATCGACTCTTAGGATCACCATGGAAGTCCTATCCACGACCGGGCAACGAATGTTATAAAACATTTAGGACTCCACGTCGATGTCACAATAGTGTCCTACGAAATATCCGTATAAATCGCCCTCGTGATTGGTCGGTCAACCGGTTGACTTATGGCTCGTTGAACCCACCATCAACCAACGTCACAGAATAATTGCCAGAGTTATCAGCTCATGTGGGCAATTAAGGACTAACAAGATATGATGTTTGTTCAGTTCACTTTGTGGTGTTCAAAATCGTCGTACAATTCCACATGAAAAACAAAATATATATAAAATATCAAAACGATGATGTCGTATAGAGTACAAAGGAGAATGAATCTGATCCATAAAAGAGTACTACAACTCAGGAACACGTTTGATTCCCATGGGATTAACGTGCCCTTCATGCTTATCTTGTCGTAATGCTTTAGTGAGAGGATCTGCTATGTTATCATCGGTAGCAATCTTTTCTATCACTACTTCCTTTTGCTCCACGTAATCCCGGATTAGATGAGCTTTCCGTTGTACATGTCTAGACTTGTTGCTAGACTTTGGCTCCTTAGCCTGGAAGATGGCACCACTATTGTCGCAATAGATGGTGATCGGGTCATTCGAACTAGGCACTACGGATAGTCCATGTAAGAATTGACGCATCCATATCGCTTCCTTTGTAGCTTCAGACGCGGCATAGTACTCGGACTCGGTCGTAGAATCAGAATCTGTTTGCTTGGAACTCTTCCGGTGATCTGCAGCGCCATTAAGAGTAAAAACGAATCCGGATCGAGATTTCGAGTCATCTCGATCCGTTTGGAAGCTAGCATCTCACAGAATCGGTTGCGCATAGCTTTGGAGAGCCTCCATAAGTCAATGCCCAATCTTTAGTCCTCCGGAGGTACTTAAGAATGTTCTTGACGAGCTAACCAGTGTGATTCACCCGGATCTTTGTTGGAATCGACTTGTCATACTCAATGCATATGCCACGTCAGGACGTGTGCATATCATGGCATACATGATAGATCCTATTGCCGAGGCATAAGGAATCCGTGCCATGCGCTCTTTCTCTTCCGGTGTCTCTGGTGCCTGAGACTTGCTCAAATGCACCCCTGGAGCCATAGGAAGAAACCCCTTTTTGGAGTTAGTCATGCTGAATCTCTCTAGGACTTTGTCTATGTAAGACTCCTGACTGAGAGATAGCATCCGTCGTGATCTATCTCGATAGATACGGATGCCTAGAATTCTTTGTGCCTCACCCAGATCTTTCATCTGGAAATGGTTTTTCAACCATACTTTCACCGAAGTTAAGAGAGGTATGTCATTCCCAATCAGGAGTATGTCGTCAACATACAATATTAGAAAGACAATCTTGCTCCCACTCGACTTGATATATAGACATGGTTCCTCGACTGATCGAGTAAATCCATTTTCTTTTATCACTTGGTCGAAGCGATGATTCCAACTCCTTGATGCTTGCTTAAGTCCATAAATGGAACGCTTAAGCTTGCACACTTTCTTAGGATGTTTTGGATCGATGAAACCTTCGGGTTGTACCATGTACAACTCTTCCTCCAAAAAGCCGTTTAAGAAGGCGGTTTTCACGTCCATTTGCCAAATTTCATAGTCATGAAAAGCGGCGATCGCTAAGATAATCCGAATGGAACGCAGCATGACTACGGGTGCAAAAATCTCATCGTAGTGCAAACCTGGCACTTGGGTGAAACCTTTAGCAACTAGTCGTGCTTTGTAGATATCTTGTTGACCTTCCTCAGAATGCTTTATCTTGTAAAGCCATTTGCATTGAAGGGGACGAACCTTAGCAGGTAAGTCAACAAGATCCCACACGTTGTTCTCATACATGGAGTCCATTTCGGATTGCATGGCCTCAAGCCATAGCTTTGAGTCGAATCTGGTCATGGCACCTTTATAGGTAGCGGGTTCACTACTCGTTAAGAGTAGAACGTCATCTATATCATGTTCCTCGACCATACCGATGTATCTGTCCGGAGGAATAGAGACTCTTCCCGACCTCCTAGGTTCCTCGGGAATGTTAACGCATGAAAAGGGATTGAAGGAATAGGTTCCTCCAATAATTGCTCGGTATTTGGTTCTGGAATCTCCGAAAGGTCGAAGGTTCTATCACTCTTTGCATTCTCGAGAAATTCCTTCTCTAAGAATGTCGCACTAGCCGCAACAAAAACACGTTGCTCGGTTGGCGAATAGAAGTAATGACCAAGGGTTCCTTTAGGATAACCTATAAAGAATGTCTTGACCGATCGCGGGCCGAGCTTATCCTCGTGTCTCCACTTGACATAAGCCTCGCAGCCCCAAACCCGTATAAAGGACAAGTTAGGGACCGTTCCCTTCCATAGTTCATATGGAGTCTTGTCAACATCTTTAGACGGACTTGATTTAAGTATTAGAGCGGCTGACATAAGAGCATAACCCCATAATGAATCAGGTAAAACCGTGTGACTCATCATGGATCGAACCATATCAAGTAGTGTTCGATTTCTCCGTTCGGACACACCATTCAATTGAGGTGTTCCAGGTGGAGTTAAGCGTAGGGCAATCCCACGAGTCCTTTAGGTGTTGATCAAACTCGTGAGAAAGATACTCGCCACCACGATCTGAACGCAGTGTTTTAATCTTTCTACCTAATAGGTTCTGTACCCTATTTTGGTATTCCTTGAATTTCTCAAAGGATTCACTTTTGTGCTTCATTAAGTAGACATAGCCATATCTACTTAAATCGTCCGTGAAAGTGATGAAATACCTATAGCCTTCTCGTGCGGTGATTGACATAGGTCCACATACATCCGTGTGTATGAGTCCTAATAGGTCAGCAGCGCGCATTCCAACACCTTTGAAGGAAATCCGAGTCATCTTACCGATGAGACATGATTCACACGTGCCAAATGATTGAAAACCAAAGGCCGAGATAGCTCCATGTTTGATGAGCTGTTTTACGCGTTTCTCATTAATGTGTCCCATACGGCAGTGCCATAGATACGTTTGATCTTTGTCACCAACCTTTAACTTTTTATTCATTACGTGTAATATTTCCGAGGTCTGATCTAAAACATAAATTCCGTTCATGGAAAGCGCCTTGTCAGTAAATCATATCGTGTAATGAGAAAATGCAAGCATTGTTTTCTATTACAAATGAAAAACCAAGTTTATCAAGCTTAAACCGAAATAATGTTTTTGGAAAGACTAGGTACATAATAGCGATCATATAATGACAACTCAAATCCGCTTGGAAGTGGATCACATATGTCCCCTTGGAGATGGCGGCTACTCTTGCTCCATTCCCAACACGCAGGTCCACCTCACCCTTTACGAGGGGTTCGATGTTTCGGAGCCCTGTACATGATTACACGAGATGAGAACCACAACCAAGTATCAAGTACCCAAGTTCCGTAACTTGCGTGGTTAATCTCAATCATATGAATAAAAGTAGTAGAGGAAGAAGACATACAACGGGTTTAACACGACCTGCCTTTAAGTCCTCATGGTATACGGGACATGTACGTCTCCAATGCCCAGTCTTGTGGCAATGGTGACACTCCATGTTACCATCCTTGCTCTTAGTCATGCCTGATGAGTTGCTCGACTCACCAGGACCACTCTTACCTGAACCCGACTTCTTGAACTTCGCCTTACCTACTGTTAGGTTTGCCGGAGCTTTGCCCTTACCTTTCCCTTTGTTTGACACAACGAGAACATCTTGTTTCGAACTCCCACTGAACTTCATGTCCTTCTCGGTGCATGTACGAGGAGGGAGTGCGATTCATGCGGAGTTTTCTTCAAATCATTCATATAGTAATTCGCTCTGAATTGCGAATAACCATCGTGGAGTGAATGAAGAATACGGTCGATAACAATATTCTCGCTGATGTTACAGTTAAAGGTCTCCAGTTTCTCGACATTCTCAATCATGCTGAGAATGTGTGGGCTAACTGGTTGGCCCTTCTGGAGTCTCGCATCAAAGAAGCGAGTGGTATGCTCATAGGTCACGATTCTCGGTGCTTTCGAGAATTCCTTAGTGAGCGTGGTGAAAATCTTGTTTGCACCATGGGCTATGAAGCGTTTCTGCAAATTGGATTCCATTGCAAAAATGAGTACGTTTTTAATCGCACCCGCTTCCATACAGAAATCGTTAAACTTGGCGATTTCAGCAGCTCTAGCCGTGGGACCTGGGTTTTTGGGAGGGGCTCTAATAAATATTTGAGCTTCCCATCAGCAGCGGCAGCATTCCGTAATGCCGCCTCCCAGTCCGCGAAGTTAGATCCATCATTCTTCAGTCGAGTAGACTGATTCATCTGATTCATGAAGATCCGAAGCCAGGACTCACGGTCCAATGTGGCACTTGGCATTGGGTTATCAGGAGAACCAGCCATTTGTTGTTTAGCAGTTTAAAACGTGATCTACACTGAAAAAGAAAGAAAAACAAAACGAAATAAGCAACTCATCGAGGTGATTTAAGTCTATTTTAAAATTCATTTTAAACATGTAGACTCTCGCACTTGCATTATTGATCTCCCTCAAGAATGATACAAGTGATCCCAAGATTCAATTTCTGTAAATTGATAAGCCAACTGTTTAGCTAATTCTTCCGGAAGAACTCTTGGTCGATAGATTTCCGTAAATCCTATCTATAGTCCACCATAGTCACAGGATCGTACGAGTGACCATAGTGTTGAGATAAAATAGGTCAATCAGTTCCAACTTACCCGACGTAGAAGGGGTCATAGTATGCCTACCGACGAAGAAGGGACTCATTGGAGTTTGACCTATAAAGACCGTTCTCAATTTTTGTTTATACGAGGAAGATCCCATCAACTAAGTTTTAATTCATTTTAAGTGAACGAATAACTAGCGTCTGTCGTGAACGAATTAATTTAGATGATGGCTTTAAAATCGTGTGACATGAGAATGTCAATGAAAACTAACTCGTGACCTCTATATGTGTCAGTTTTCATGCAATAATTAGGTGGTTTGGTTTTTAGGCGGAATATGATGCATGATATCGTTACGAAAAATAAATAAATGAATGCGATACGTAAATAAAATTCCTAGTGTGGCCTATCCTAGTAAAACAAAACATAAAACAACTTTGGAATCCACCGTTGGACCCGAGAAGCTTGTCTTGATGTTCCATCTTGATCCATGTAGCGGGAGTGAGCATCCGGTCTCCAACTTTAGTCTTCTCAAAAATTACAATATAAAATTTACAAATATAAACCTATTTACATTCTAAATAAAAGCTGTAATTAAAAGAAATAAAATGGAGATACGAGATCTCAAAATACAACCAAGACCGTGTTCCATCATTACGGTAACACGTTCTACTAAGGCCACACTAAGTTACAACCGTTTGCAAAATAATTAAATACGTAATTAAAAGGCATTCAAAAACATTCAAAATAAACTATAACGATAAATAAAATGCATCAACTAAAAATAAAATTATTCATGACATAATTCCGTAATTATGTTTAATTTTTATCCAAACCACCAAAGATAATTAAAATTACATGACAAAACCGCTTCAGTCAAGTTAATTTTAATCCGAGATAATCCGTTACAATAAATCATGTTAATGTAACTTTATTTTGCGTGGGTGAACCGTTTCACTAATCAAGCGAGAGCATAAAAGAAATTTTATGCATTAAAAAGGCCGAAAAAGAAAAACAAAAACCTTTTTTTTTTTTTTTTTTTTTTTTTTTTTTTTTTTTTTTTTTTTTTCTTCTGTACTGTTGACGTGAACAGTACCAGGGGCCGAAAAAATTTTTTTTTTTTTTTTTTTTTTAAAACCGGCAGAAATGCCGTGAGCTTCTAAGGGCAAAAAAAAATTTGCACGGCTCAAATCGTGAGCAGCTCAAGATCAAAACAAAATGGTTTGATTAAAACACAATCGTAATTTACTCTAATCCGGATTAAAATAAAAATACAATAGACATGTTCTTTACATTTTGTTGTAATTATCGATTAAAACAACAAATCGCTAAGAACAACATGAAAACAAGAGATCGAACGATCTAACAAAATTGTGTGGCACGCAATTCAATGCAAAAACAGAAAAAAAAACAGGCCGTGAACATCAAGGCACGGTTTTCCAGAAATTTTCGAAAGAAAAAAATGTGCCACACGAAATTCGATGCAATCATTTTGACGGATCTTCTTTATATCGCAATGAATATCGATTACAATGCAATATTCAAAGATTAAAATGAAAAACAAGACAAAATTACAACCGTGTAAACTAGACACGGATCCCAACACAAAAAAAAACGCAGCAACATGAAATTGCCGAGACAAAAAAAATGCCGAGTAAAAAAAAATTTCAGCCGTGACATTTTTTTTGAACAAAATCATCGATTTCAAAATCGTTTAATGAAAAACACATATAAAAATTTGCGTGGCCTCGCTCTGATACCACTTGTGGGTTAATATCCGTATACTACCCTTCGAATTAAGGATTATAACGCAAAATTCATATGTAGTTTATAGTCATAAAACGAAAATAACAATGAAATGATAAAGATTAGAAATAACCTTCGGTCCTAGTGCAATAAGGCAATGAGAGATCAAATTAGACCTCCTCCTAAATGATGCACCCAAGATAGTCCGAGATATGCCCTTGTGCTAGATCAATTCCTCTAATTGCCTTTGCAATATTGAGAGGATAGTTTTTGTGATTTGTGTAGGATGTGAGATCCGAATTTCGGGAGGCACAATTCCCAAAACCCTAATGTTTTTTGCAAAATGAGATTAGGTTAGACAAGAGGAGAAAGCTCTCCTTTTGTCTTGGTGATTCTCGGCCAAACCGAGTGAGAGGAGCCCTCATGGGCTTTTCATTTTCTCTTCACTTAAACTCGCGGTCCGGTCCATCACTCGCTAAGTGTATATGACGTGGTCCGATTATAAATGTTATCGGTTATCGGAAATTAAGGCATCGCTAATAATACGGGTTATTTGAATTATTAATACGTGTCCGACAAAAAAAGTATTGTATAATTATTTTTAATATACATTTAATTAAATATAAATCACGTATATTTAATTTTACGAATTAACTGGTTAATTCGCCTTAGCCCATGATATTTAATCCGTATTAAATATAATATCTCAACATCACATATTTGACTAATTACTAGTCAAATAACTCGGACTAACTGGTTAGTCAATTTTGGCATCTACATGACAGTATTTTCATACCGTCACATCTCTCGAACGTATCCTATAGGTGTGACTTTTAGGGACCAGTTGATCACCGCCATCTGTATGACAATAACGTCAAACTTATCTAGCAAGCCAACCGTTATTGATAAACGTGGATCAACTGATAATAATACCAAAGTATGCCCTTTGATCCTTTTAGAGGTTTATAAGTCCTTGCACTAACTGTTAAGGACACAAACCCCAACAGAGGTGATTATCAGGGTTACTGGAGGCAACCTACCTAACCTAAGCCAACCCAGTCATCAGAAAAACCAACCCAACCTCAGCCAACCAAGTCAGCAGCAAACTCAATCTCAAAGCCAGACATTAAGGCAGAGGAAGGTCACCAGGAACAAGGTCAATAAGAATTAGACAAGTTGTAATCATTTAGTTCTGATCATTTAGATTTCTTACTATGTCATTTCATTTAGTTTGGTAGTTGACATTTCTATTATGGATCAATGTTTGTGAAATAACCTTTTAATTTATTTTGGTATTTGGACAAATCAATGCTATTTTGACTCACTGTTCTGGTGTTCATGCTTTTTCATTAATTGAAAACAAATTGATTGAAACAATCTTTTCCATTACTTGAAAACAACCGTACAGAAAATGGCTCATGAGTACATACCATTCATGAGCTACACCTTACACCTTACATGAGGAACTAACTAATGCTTAAACAACTTAGCCAACAATATAGCAACAAGCACTAATAAAACGATTGAAACTATCTTACAAAAGGAACCTTTTCCCTTTTGCTCAATACAAAGGGAAAATTAAATCTCTTTCTAAATCCTTGATTTTGGACCTTAGTAATCCATTTTCAACCTTAAAGGTTTCAACCTTCTCTACCAAGTGTTGATTCTCAGATTTCAACATGTCTTTCTCACTTTGCAAGCGTTTTTTATCCAACATAAGGTCGTTGATAACGTTCTTCTGCCATTCACTTTGACTTTCATCTACCCAATGCCAAAACTGACAATGACGAAACTTGCAAGCCATGAATCTTCTTCCGGGATTTTCACAGGTCCATGATTTCAGTATAGCAACAGGTACACGACAATGGCATTTCAGGTTTTGGGGAAGATCCATAACCTGCTTCAATCAATAGCAGAGGAATGAATTGAAGTTTAATGGTGCAAATAATCGATCAAAAAAAAAAAAAAAGAGAATAAGATGGACTGAGAACAAAAAAAGAGTAAAACAGAAGGCCACAAAAAAACGAGAGAGAAGAAGCAAAAGGAGAATAATAAAGATACATACCTTAAATGGTGAAAAGAGAGGAGGAAATGCTAAAGAAGAAAGGAAAGATAGGAGGGGAGAATGAAGCAGTAATGGAGGAGACGGGTTATTTAATAACAAAAAGGGAGGGGTAGAATAGGAATAAAAAACAAGAAATTGACGGAAATTTTCAAATTCAAATTTTAAGTGGTACTTTCAGGTCAATTGGTACCACTTATTGATCGGAGTAAATAAATTGGTACTGTTTACAAATTAAATTTTATGTTGGTACTGATTATGAAAAAGGGTGATTATATTGGTACTGTTTATCAATTTACACTTATCATTACTAGGAGTAGTAACAAAATAATATTAAGTGTTATTAAGGTATTCTTATACTAATTCTAGTATCAAATTAGTATTGGATTTAAGAAGAGATTTCCTTGGTACAACTCTTGAGGAGTAGATCCTACAATTGGATCTAGATTTTTGGGGAATTTGGGTTTTGCTTAAAGAAGACTAACTTGGTAGGAGACCAATTTAGTATAAACCAATTCGGCCCTCTTTGTAAGAATGCCTAAATTTCTTCTCTTTTATTTAAATTGTTATGCATGCATAAGTTCCTTTTAGTTTATGACTAAACTAATAAGCACATAGTTATTAGAAGTGTCTAATAAGAGATTAATGAATCTTACAATATATTTATGATTTTGTTTACGTAAAGTTATGAAAGCATGCGGGTAGTACATGATTGATAAGTTGAATATTGTATGAGCATGATGGATGTTATTGTTTAGCTTTGTAGATAGTAACATGTGGTTAGGGATACTGGTTTTACGCGTATCGAGTCGCTTTTGTTTGCTTTGTTGTTGTTTAAGTTGTTTGAAAGGAAAAATCAAGTAGTTATGTTGTCCGATTACAGAGAAGTTGTCTATAAACTATTATAACTTGGGATGCATATATGATTTTAATGTGATTCCAATTGGAGGTGATAGCTTGTTTTCTTACAATTCTAACGATAGGTCACATGCCCATGATGACCAAGAAACGAGTGAGATACGACTGTTTTACGAAAATTGGACAGTGCTGAGAACTGCAAATGGGTACTCGATCGAGTAGCCCTTACTCGATCGAGTACACCTCTTCGGACTCGACCGAGTAGCCCTGGTAATTTATTATGCCTGCTTCTGATATTCACCTACTCAATTGAGTAGGCTGTACTCAATCTAGTACCCCATGTTTTGGTCATATGCTTATGTTTTCACCTCGTTGCATATCATATTTATTTCAAAAATGTTATTTTGCTTCTTTATGCATTGTTTTACATATGTGTTGGTCCTGATGCATAAGTTTCTAGACCCTGTGATGTAAGGTGTAGCACCTTATGATGGGTATGAGTTTTGTGAGGAGGACATGGGTTATATGTGGTTGTGATGGATAGTGGAAAAAGGAAAAAGGAAGATTGATGAGCTTATCGAGGCAGGGAGCATGTTTTATGAGATGTGGTGAGTGATATAATCGTGAGTTTGAGTAATGTAAAGGTAAGTGTAAGGAACGTGAGAATGAAAAGATTGAGATATGGGATGCGAATAGTGGTAATTTGGGATGTGTGAGGATTTATGGAGGGAGATGTTTAGGATTGTGTTGGTTATGTATATATGTGATGGAAGGTCGTTATAGAGGGATGAAGACGAATGGTGTATAGTGAGATCGAGTTGTGCCGCGATGTGTAGATAGTGGCCGAGTTTGTGAATTTGGGTTATCAAGAGGTAAGCCTAGTGTGTAATTTCCTTGGGCAATTAATGGTATGAAATGAATTTTGTTTTCTAGAGATGTAAAAGGGAAATGCAATTAATTTAAGAGTAAACGTTGATTGTGTGGAATGATTGGTAGCAAGTGTGAGTGAGTAGCATGATGAGAGAGGATCCATGGTAAGAAAGAGTGAGAAGGTAGTGATATGAATTAAGGGAATTTGAGTTTTGGAGTAATGAGAAGTTAACCGGAGCGCTAAAGAGTTAGGTAGTAGGAATAAGGAGTTGAATTGTTTAATTGATTTTGTCGAGTATAAAGGAAAAAGAATAAGGGGAGTAAACTAAGAGAATGTTGACCGGAGTTATGCGATATGGAAGCAAGGATTCGTTGAGATGTATGATACTATCATGAGGGTGTGAGTTAATGGTTATATAGGAATTTAAAGACGACATGTTAGCCATGAGTTTTGAGGAATTAAGCGAGTAAGAAGTTGGTAGAGTATTTGCACGATATAAAATTTTGGTGGAAAGATAGGGGACGATACAATTAAGGATAGAGTTGGAATGAATGTTGAGGTAATTTTTGTTGATGGATTTGATGTTCGTTATTTAGGATGTTAACTGAAGAGAGGAAAGGAACTGTTATCTTTAGAGGTGAGTATAAGAGGTTTGATATACGAACAGTGGTGGTGTTGTGGTGTTGTCACTAGTGTTAAGGGTGATGATAAATAGGAAACATAGCCATTCTAAAGAGGTTGATTTTGTAGAGGCCTGATTGATATGTATGGTTGTGAGGGAGTATATGATGTGGTTATAGGAGACGGCTGCTAGTAGTTGGGTATTAATGATATGGTTACATGTGTCAGGTGGTGATATTTATGCGACGGGAGAATGAGTTATGTAGGGCATATGCGTTTAAGCTTGGGTGAGAGATACCCATTATCAAATGGTAACTTATGTGATCAGAATTGGCTAGTTAGATTCGATTATGGGTCTTTGATGTATATAAGTGTTTCTGTGAGGTCCTGACCTCACGAGTAGTGGTATAGTATGATAGTCATAATGTTGTTATCTGTTTATTCCTGTAATATGTTGCGTTGTGATCTAGTAAAGCGGTTTTAAGAAAGTTCTCTTATCAAGGAAGTTATACTGAGTTAGTGTTTATGGGATTGTATAAGTTGCGATGACAATCGATGTGGTTGTTGTGCCTCAGGTGGTGATCCGGGCTTGGTACTTCGTGTTGTGATGGGGGTACTTTCGCGCTGCGGTGCGGCTCTTGGTGGCGGTGTTGCGATGCCATCGTTGGTTGTGGTGGAGTAGGCGGGATGCAAATGAGACGAGTTTTCGAAAGTGTATACCAGTTATATAGATTGTTGTTTTGTTTACTGTTGTTTCCTGTGAGTGTCGGTTTGGCCATATAGACTGTTGTTTTGTTTATTGATGTTTCTTACCAATTTCGGCTTGGGAGTGAGGGTAGAGTATGATATGGAAGAGAGTTGCGTAAGTTTCCGTTGTTGTCATGGTATAGTGATATTCTGTTAATGGGACACAGTTGTGAGAGTTGTTGGAGTAATTTTGCTCTTGTTTTAGAGGAGGCATTGGTTGACATAGTAGTGGCAAATTATTTATGGAACATGTGTTGTACTGAACTGGAAACTACAGATGGTTTATAACTTTTATGGAACAGTAGGTACGGAGTGTTGGAACTTAGTATCATGTTAAGTTATGGGTGATTTTTGCGGTAATAGAAGGAAAGAACTTGAGGATCTAGTGTGAGTTTGTGTTACATTGTGTATCGTGAGTTATGATTTTGGATATGAGTGCACGTATAAATAAGTATGTCGTTTTGTGGTAATGCTGAAGAGTTGGAGTAGTGGTTATGCTGAGGATTTTATGGTATAAGTTAGATGGAGATAGGAATGGTTGTAGGTATTGAAGTTATAAGCAGTTATCGTTGACATGCGGTGGTAATAAGTATAATGAGAAGAAATAGCTAAGGATCTAGTATTAGTGGGTTACAAGGACGTAACATTTATCTTAAGAGGAGTAGGATGCGATAAAGAGAGTTTGGTGGTTGTACTTGTTGCAGTATACTTGGAAGTTTGAGTCTTGGTGTAGAATAAAGGATGGATTTGCGTTATGGTTGATATTATTAAAGGTTAAGGCAGTGCTTGTAGTAGTATGTCGATTATGAGTTGGAGTATACTTCGATAGTGTTGACAGTTTGGGTGATGATGTTTATGAGTATGAGTAAACTTCGAGGACGAAGTTCATTTTAAGGGTGGTAGAATGTAACATTCCGTTTTGGTGGTTGATTTTGTTTGGTAGATTGTCTTGATATTGGATTTTCTAGTGGATAATATGTTAGTAAAAAGAAGTTAGTGGCATTTATGGAAGTAGTATTATGTAGTTAGTGTCAATAGGCTATGCTATAGTTGATATAATATCGTAAGCCGCGTTGTGGAGGTAGACATAGTTGGTGGAGTTAGTGTTAGGTGTACATGCTTTATAAGTGGGGTTTGAACTTCGAAGACGAAGTTCATTTTTAAGGAGGGAAGACTGTAATACCTAAGATATTTGGGCTGTTGGGTAATCTATCGAGTAGGACTTACTCTGTCGAGTAAGTTAGTTTTGCATTCTGGAGTACGTTCTGCCTGATGGGTACTCGATCGAGTAGGGGTAACTCGATCGAATAGCGGGTACTCGATCGAGTACGTTAGTTACTCGATCGAGTAAGTCGGGTTATACGGGTTTTTAGCCGGGTTTGATAGCAACGCGTGAAATGTTATATAAAGTATTTCCGTCAGTTCTTTTACTTTTTACCTAAATTCTAAACCTTTTAACAAAGAAAGCAAACTACGTTGATTCTCTTCTCGCATTGCTATCAAATCCAAGGGGCTAGAGTCGTCGGATTTCGGAGTTCTTTATACCATTGAGATCGTCGTATTGTGGTTAAGATCCTTTTACCATTTTTATATCGATTCATTAATATTGTTTAAACTCTAATTGGGTGAATTGGGGGTTATTTAAATTGTTGATGTTATGGATTGTAATTATATGATTATTTGATTATAGGAGGTGATTTCGTAGAGGAAGGCTTTTGATCCGCTGCTTGTGATTGTTAACTGGTGATTTCATTCCAGGTAGTGTTTCCCTACTCAGTTATTGTGTAAATGATTATAAGATGGTTATTGATTAATTGGCATGTGATTATATCGTAATTGGTTTTGGTATGGTTGATATTGTAATTGGTTGTTGTTGATTGTCTGTAGTTCGCGAGGTGCACGCCCTTGATTCGCCCCTTGTGGTTCCCATCACAAGGGGGATGTGCACATTAAGGAACATGGGTTATTCGTTCGATGGAGATGAGCGGGGTTTAGGTGGGAACAGCTGCGGTCCCCCACTAGCGGTGTGGAATATCTGTTGTGATTCATATTCTGGCAGGGCTACACACTTTAGTGTGTAGTCAGATGATTAGTGATATGACGGAGTTGGAGGATTATGATTGTGTAACTGTCTGTTGTATTGTCTTATATTGTTTATGCAGTAACTGACCCCATTTAAATGTTTTGAAAATTGTGGCGATCCATTCGGGGGTGGTGAGCAGTTGTGTAGCAGGTATGCTTATGGATAGCTCGCGGGTCTCGGCTGGGATGGAGTCTTCACGTAGTTTGATAGCTAGTCTTCTGTTGTGAGTTGTTATAGTTTTGATATTTTGTTATGACAGTTGTACGTTTGGTTTGATTTATAAGTTGTACGCACTTTAAACAGTTGAACTTTAAAGTATGTTTCTTTATGGTCACTTTTGATATACTTGTAGACACCTCATTTCTGCACCTCCCGCAAACCACCCGGTGATGATTGGGCCGCATGTTTGATTCGCGGAACGATTTGTGACAGTTCGTAAGATTATCGTCAAGTGATTGCTCAAATATTAATGTCAACCTCTTAGTTGTCATCTACGTCCTGATACGGTCGTTTTGGCAGTAATTAGAGTACATTCGGAGTCCGGGTCAAAAACCGTCTCCATTTTCTGATAACTGTTAAATCCCGAGTCAGAATGTTCTGGAATGTTCCGGATGTTTCTATTCCATATTTCATAAATTTTATCTTTTGGCAAATAATATCCCGTAATATTCATAAGATAATCGAATTATTTCCGTCCTACCATAACTCAAACACGGAAATCTTTCTTCAAAGCAGAGGAAACCTCTCACGGGAATAGACGCAAGCAGTTTGCGCCTCTTCCAAGAGACGCATGGTCGCCGCTCCTCTTCCCGTGCCCTTCTTTGCATGATTTACGTATCTTTTTTATATCTTTCCGAGATTCACTTCCAAAGAGTCTCCGAAACCCTATTCCTTCACGTGATTAGTATAAATAGGAGCCTTCGCTCCTCATATTTCTCACGCGAGTGTCCGCCCTTCTTTTCTCCCTTTGCATTCTAGACTTCGTTCTTACTAATTGGCGCCTACGTGCTTGGACTTCCGACCACGTAAGCTCGGATCCTTCCGGGTACCAGCCTCTCCGTTGCATGACCGACCAATTTGACCAACTACACTCAATCAACCTTAATTAATCAATCGTTTTCCTCTTACGAGGGCACTCTCTTTGCATTCGCGTCGAGCATCACTAGTCGATATCTTAGTTCATCTCGTTCCGTCAACATGTAAGTCTGAGGGTGTAAATTCCTCTTTTTATTTATTGTATTTTGTTTATCGTATCATCGTTGTAAGATTTATGCCGAAAATACCGTTAAAATCGATTTCTAAAACCCTTTGTTAAAACCTCGTTTTTTGCGGATTTTCAAGAGATGACGTCGAGAAAAGACGCAAGAATCGCCGCGCCTCTTCGAAGGAGCGCAGTTCTCGCTGCGCCTCTTCGTGAGGCCGCCGCAGATTCTCGCTTCTTTTCTTCTTCCTCGTCCTCTGTAATTCGCTTTCTTTTTATTTGTTATTTGTTCGTCCGTTAATTCTTTGATATAATCGCCACTGATAATTCACATGTATATTGTATCATATGACTCATCATTCATTAGCATGCTTTAATCGTCATAAATCCGACTTAAATCCCTTATAATCCATATTTACGGGTTTTCGTCATTAAATTCAAACCCGGATTTCGTAGATTCAATTCGTTCATATTGGGTTTCGGGATTCGTCATTGATATAGTTTTCATCTGTTTATTCACATGTTCATCGTATATTCGTCATATATCATCATATCTAACCTAGTTAATTGATTTCGATAGAGGACTCATTCATTAACATCGCTCCATCATGTAATTAATTCGTTTACATCCGTCTCATCCGTGTTTATCGCTTTTATGACCTTAATCACATGTTAATAAATCCATTAATCACTTTCATCCGGGTAAATATTATCAATCAATCATCAAATTTACCAATCGACATTAACGGTTTGCAGTTCCGGCTTCACAGCCAGAACTCACCCTTGGAAAGACGCAAAGAATCGCCGCGCCTCTTTCAGGGCGCAGCTCCGCTGCTTTGTTCTGGCTGATTTCTGTCCCTGAACTCTGTCTTTGCCTTGACTTAGTTATTTAGTTTACGTAATTAATTAACTAATATCCGTAATATCGCGCTAATTCCTGTTCGTTAACTTATTTGATTCTTTTAATTTATTCTTTTATTCCTTTTTCTCAAATTATCCGTTTTAAAGGTATTTTCGACATAAATCGCCTATTCCAATGTAATTATTGTAATTCTCTTTATTGTAATTTTATTGTATTTATTATTTCTTGTATCATTTGTATGCTTTCATATGTAATTGAGCATTAAATCCTACTTCGACATTAATTGTATGCCTAAACTAATTGTTCACCGACTTAGTATTAATTCTCACATGCTAGGATTAAAACTTGGATGTTGCATTGCATGCATATAGCCGACGATATATCAAGTACGAATAACTTCCCTAATCATTAGTAGAGGCCGCTATCGAGGCGGGCGGGATTAGGTGTTCGATCAAAAGAGCTTCCTAATACGTACCCTCACCCCTTACTCCAGATCTCCGTGAGCACCCGTGTTCATTGGCATCCACGAGAGTCATTCTAGACATAGAATGCTAAGGGTAACGATTGCTTCGTGTTCATGTCATTACTTTGTGTCTTGACATGGCACGAGGTATTCGAACGGTTCCAATTTCCCATAAAAATTGGTGGCGACTCCATACAAAATGCAAACGCTTGTCCCGTTTCTCGCCAAGCGCCCCCGTGGGCGGCCCGCTGTCCACAGTTTGGCGACTCCGCTGGGGATAATACACTTACGTGTAGCAAGGGTGAAACTTGAACAAGGTTAGGGAATAAGTTTGTACAAGACAATTGTCGGTTTTCATAACTCGGTCTTCCTAGACCGTTTATTCGGCCTTCCTAGGCCCAACCCAACCCATTCGACCAATCGTCCCGTCTAAACGGTCCTAATTCTTATTTGGGCCTAAGGATGGATAGCGATTGACGTCATCCATACCATGATGCTTACTCTTGTTTGTATCAAGGGCCTTCACTACTTGAGGAAATGGACTAGGAATCGGCCTTACTCTTGTTTGGCACGAGCCTCTCCACAGACTTCGGGTTTGATGGTTCGGTATGGCAACCCACCCTTTAAACCAAAACCCTTTTAAATGCACTCAGCATCCCGTTATAATGCTTGTATAAATGTGTAAACCTTACGTGATCACCACTTCAAAACCATGACGAATTTTCAAAAAATCAAAATCCTTATTTTCAAACAAGAATTTCGAATTAGGCCTTTAATTAGCGCAAAATCCGGTCAAAAGTCTGTCCGTTTGTCGCGTCAAAATTCGGGCCACAAGCCCATTTCAAAACCTCACTTTGAGTCCACTCCTACAACTACACTACAGTTGACTAGGACACACATTTTCAAAGACCTTGTCTTTCTTCAAAACTCACTCAACACAAGTGGCACACACCCACTTCACGAGTCAAAACTTTTCTTCCTTTAGCAAGTGTGATAGAATGGTCGATCGTGTTTTGATTCGTCGCCGATCTCTTATCCAGTTTCCAAGATGCCCGGGTCAAGTGATGAAACAAACCTCCAGCAAATTCAAGAGAGTAATGATCGAATCCTAGCCGCGCTAGCCCAAATGCAAGTCACTCAAGAACAAACCTATGACCGCCTTGAACTTATCGAAGGCCGTATCTTTGATGTAGAGGGAAGGTTGCCTCCCCTTAAAGGTGAAGTACTACAATTTTTCGATGACGAGTCTAAAGATGAGAATCCCATCATAGGGACAACCGCAGCTGAGAAAAGACTCCAATACCTAGAGGAGCAATTGATGTACCTTAAGAGGGATGACATCTATAGGGAAAAAAATCGCAAGTATGAAGCCGTCAATTCCAAATTACCAACTAACTTTAGCATGACGGATATCCCTAAGTTCAAAGGACATGAGAACCCTTTGAACCACATCCGTGCCTTCAAAGATTACATGTCTATCAAAGGCATCAAACCCGAGATGTTCTTAAGGATCTTTCCTTCATCTCTTGACACCATCCCAAAGCAATGGTTCTACACTTTAGATCACAAAAAGGTCGCTACTTGGGAGGACGCCGCAATCGAGTTCTCCAAACAATACGCGGATAATGCCGAGATCCAAGTCAACATGCGTACTCTAGAGGTTCTTACCCAAAATGACAAAGAAGGATTCACCGACTTCCTAAGTAGGTGGAGGAAGACTAGTACTCAACTAGTTGAACGCCCGGATGAGGCTACTCTCGTGGAAACGTTCGTGGATAATCTCAAACCCATATATGCCAGTCACTTGAGATATCAAAACATCAAGACTTTCAAGGACTTAACCGTACTAGGGACACGAATTGAAGATGACATCCGTAAAGGACTCTTGTCCAAAACGGTAGGTCGAGGATATCAAGGGTCTACAAGTCGTTCATACGGCTCTACTAGTAAGACCGATGAGGTTAACCTTCTCGAGCCATCCAAGAAAACTACCCCACCAAGGAAGTTCACGAACCTTGGGGATACGTACTCCAACGCTCTAAAAAGGCTAATGAAACAAGGTAAACTCCAACCCATTGGACCCACTCCCGAACCCGAAAAGAAATCCAAGTTCTGGGATGAAAATTCCTACTGTGAATACCATAGGGGCAAAGGGCACGACACAGAAAAATGCTACAAGTTGAAACACGTGCTTCAAGATATGATTGAAGATGGTCGACTTCCAATTCCACCAGGAGGTAAGCCCAACAACACTCAGAATCCTCTTGGAGTTCTAGTGATTACAAGTGACGAATCTACCTTAGATTGCTCACACCTCATTTCTCCTACCGAAAATGAAATTTATGCAATTGAGAAAGAAAGGCTCTACTCCACTATCTCCCCTACCATTTCCGAATTCATCGCATGGGCAAGGAGTGTAGATAGACAAGTGTGGGAACTAGAAAACATGGTAACGACCTTACGCAATCCTAATGCAATACCTAAAGAACGCGTACCATTGATCTTCTCTCAAAATGCCACTATGCAAGAAGTAGTCACCGTGGTTGATAAACTAGTCGATCAAATCATACGACTAGAAAGTGATATCATGAGAATGAAGGAACTAGCTGCAATCAATGGGGTTTGGGCCGATGATGATGAAGACGAATATCTCATTGAAAACTCCTTAGTCAAGGAAATAGTCCAAAATGGTGAAGACCAAGATGTGGATCACCTAACTCGTTCGGGTCGCCCATATCAAAGCACTACCCAAAACGGTCCAACCAACGTCATCACACCAAATGACAACGAAGATGACCCCACTGATCATTTGCTCAAGCAATTACAAAAGACCAAGGCTGATATTTCAGTCTGGCAACTAGTGGCAAGCTCATTTCCGCATCGCCAAGCTTTACTGCAAGCTTTGGCCAAATTGAATGTAGCACATAACTCCACTCCTGAAGATGTAGTCAACTTGGTCTTCCAAGAATCACCTAAGCTAAGTAATCCTATTACTTTCTCGGATGAAGACTTGCCACCTTTTGGCGCTAGTCACAACCTTGCTCTATACATCACTGTCATTTATCTAAAGAAAAATGTGCCAATGACTTTGGTAGATGATGGCTCCGCGGTCAACGTCATACCCCTCAAAACGGCATACAAACTAGGCATGAAGGAGTCGGATTGGACTCTTACAAATCAAGGTGTACGTGCATATGACGGTACACGACGAAAAGTGGTTGGACTTGCTAGCCTAACCATAGCCACGGGACCAATCGAACGGAAGGTTAACTTCCAAATAGTGGACATCGAAGCTTCATTCAACATACTTCTGGGAAGGCCGTGGATTCATGCTTCCAAAGCGGTAACATCCACCCTTCATCAAAAGATCAAGATCCCACTAAATGGCAAAGTTGTGACGATCACTTCGTCACCCATCAAGGCAATAATCGAGAAACAATCAAACAATCAAGTCCTTGCGGGTCCCATATACGAACTTGGGGGCTTCCAAAGTGTGAATGTCATAGAAAGTGAGTTGGCACCCTTGTACTATAATCCCTACTCCAACTTGGTAGTCAACCACATACTCAAATCTCAGGGATACTTCCCTGGAATGCCTTTGAACCCAATTCGGAAGAACACCTTCGCACCATACAAGGAAGGCAACTCGACAAGGATACCACTTGGACTAGGGTACAAACCCACAAAAGAAGAAGTCCTCGAAATGCTCGCTCAAGTCCAAAATCGCAAGCACGTGGGAGTCCAAATGAGACCATATCTCCCCACTCTAAATGGGTACTTCGTTCAAGAAGGGAGTTCAGAACTCTTCCACGGATTTCCCGAACCTTGGCATTATCTTGAGAGGAAGTTAGCCGGAATCGAGATCTTTCACGATTGCTACTTCATTCCTCCCGAAACGGTTCCTACCGTCAAAACCCGTCAAGCACCTTGCTTCGATGAACAAGCTGTTAGCCTATTGTTTGGAGAGGACCGATTCATTAGGGCCGCGCAGGATGAGATCATTACTATGATACTTCAGGACGATCGCTTCAAACCCACCGCGTTGATCACAGAAATCGACACAAAGCAGCAGAAAGGATGGAGAAAATCTATCAAATGGACCAACAACCAAGGAAGACTCTTCAAGCTCACTCTTTGGAGAAGGAGAGATGTTCAAAGGAGAACCGGAAGACGACGAGTTCGAGTCGGAGTCGGAGTCGGAGTCGAGTCGAGTCTAGAGGAGTCATTAGAGAATCTACTCCTGTTGTCATCCCCACTCCCTTCGTTTCTCCTAGCTTAGCCTCGAGTAGTCACGGTAGTTCGGGAAATGTCCCAACTACTGTCCCGTTGCCGCCACTGACCATGGATCAGTTGGCTTCTTTGTTTCAACTTTACTCAAATCTTAATATGAATAAATCAGGTTCTGCTTACTCTCTGTGTTCTTTCGAGTGCAATTCTGTTTATGATGATACTGAGGATGACCAAGACCCAGACTTGACCGAAATACCTCCCTACGCAGCCAAAGAAATATTACAAGAAGGGGAAGGGGGACCAGTAATAGAAGATACCGAACCCATCAATGTTGGAACCGAAATAGAACCCAAAGAACTTAGGATAGGGACTACCTTGAGCTCTACCAAAAGGGCCGATTTCATAGACCTCCTAAATGAATTCAAAGACGTTTTCGCTTGGGCCTACAAAGACATGCCAGGGATCGACAGAGATATCGCCGAACATAGGATTCCGATTAAGCCGGGTTTCAAACCTGTGAAACAGAAGCTTCGACGAATGAGAACAGAATGGGCTCTAAAGATTAAGGAAGAAGTGGATACGCAATTCAAAGCCGGGTTCATCAAAGTTTCCGAGTACTCTGACTGGGTAGCTGATGCGTGTCTATAATATGATGTTTTACATCTTTATTTCCACGCATTTTATGTCTATTATATGTAGTTTATTCTACTATTTCCTCTATTTCTGTCTACTCTTGTATTTTTATGTAATATTGCAGATGATTGCGGAAACGAGTAGAAAATGAACCAAATCTTGACCCCGGAAGCTAAGCTTAGGAAGGACATGAATATTTGACTCAGACTTGAAGTTTAGAATGCATTTCAAGGCCTAAAGATAGCAAAAGCATGGGTGCGTACGAGTTTAACAAGCAAAGAAGCACCTCACGATATTGCAGCCTGATTCAGATGGCTATATCTCGAGTTCTGGAGCAGCTAATCGAGTGATCCCAATTGGAGGTGAAAGCTTATCCTCTTAGCTTTCCAACGCCGTGTAGAACGCCTGATTTGACCAAGTAACGAAGAAATGGCAGCTGTTTTAAGATCGGTGCGCGCTGCAGAATTCGTCAGAATGCATTATCAGACAAAGATCCTTGGTCGATCGATGGTACTTTTGGTCGATCGACCAAACCACGAGTATCAGAAGCTACTGTTCAGCTATACTTGGTCGATCGACTGGGTCTAGTGGTCGATCGACCACTCCACGAGTCTGACGAGAATTTAAAGACGAGAATTAAAGGATTTTAATCTAAGCCCATTGTATATTAGGTTTAGGAATAAGAAGTTGCGTGATATTCCTATATAACGTAGCTTAGTTTTCAGAATATGCATCGAGTTTTTTATCAGTTTTAGATCATAAAACAATTAGGGTTCTTGAGATTATTGTTCTTTCATTAATAAAGTTTTGCATTTTGCATTCGATCTTTCCTTCACAATTCCTCTTTACGGTACCTTTTCGTTCTTATATTCGGTTTCATTACTTTGTTCATTTGTAGTATAGAATTGCTAGAGTAGTAATCCCAAAAGCCAATTATCGTTTATTGTTATTTGCTTATTTAATTATTTCAAGCATGAATACAGTAGTTTTAATAGTAAATTTTATTGTTATTGTTATTCCTAGCATGAGTAGCTAAATTCATTGTGCTAGGATGTAGGGGATCTATAGCGTAGATGGCGTAGAATTAGGCGACCTGAATTAAGCATTGGTCGATCGACTGGTTTCTCTGGTCGATCGACTGTGCCAGTTGGTCGCTCGACTGCCTATAGTGGTCGATCGACTGACGCGTGTATGATTAGCACCGTTTTTAATTTATTAATTGCAATATTTGACAACGAGACCGAGAGGCTATTTGTTAAATGCTTAGTATTGACCAACCCATTAAGATCGAGAGACAGGGGAGGGAAATAATTAATGAATTAGAACGACTAAATTGCTAAGATCGAAAGACAGGTAATTTAGGCTTTAAGAATCACTTTTCAGTGCGAGAGCTAGCATTAGTGAGACTTAGGGACTAGTAGCATAGGCCGAAAGGAGCTACTGGTTAACTTGGACTGAGAGGACTTGTTATTTACCCGTCTACACGACTTTATTTCAGACTTACCTAGGATTTTGTGCCATCGCAGCTATAGTGAACCGACCGTCTTAGCATTTCTTTTATATTTGATTTAATCCAGTTTCTTTAGTTTACTTTTGATTTCATTGCCATTAGTATTAGACCAATTCAACTCAACACTCCTTACTTGTTACTTCTGGACTGAAATATAGAACAACTGAAATTCCCTTCCTCCTTGTGGTTCGACTCGTGCTACCACTAGCTTCTGTTAGTTTAGCTCGGAATTACAAATTTTATTTTTGATACTAAACGACGGTATCAAATTTTGGCGCCGTTGCCGGGGAGGTAGCGCTAGTTTTAGTTGTTTTTATTTTAGTCTGTCTTTAGCCTCAAGGGATTTATTCCTTGAGGCAGTTCTCATCTTTTTCCTTTAGTTTTGGTCTTATAGGTCTTTCAGGTCCTATCTAAGCAGGATTTTGGAAGGAGAACATCAAAGGGAAGGCTTGAGTACCTTTGATTATCCCACCAAGATGTCAAACGTCTCCAGAATTGTAGCACAATTTGAAGCTCAGAATGCAAAATCTGACAAGCTGGAGAGTGGACAGTTGCGGAAAGCAAGTGTAGAGATGAGTATCTTGTTGCACTTGAGGCTTTGTTAATGCTCAATCTGAAAAGCTTGAGGTGGCACAATTGAAGCAAGAAAATTGAGCGAGAATGCTTCGGTTCATGGCACCAATGAGATTGCAGAATTGAGAACGGCAGTCCAAGCTCTTATGGCCCATGTGGTGAAAATTGAAAGCCAAATAGCAATCTTAGCGGCTAATCAGCAAGGAAAGGATTCGGGAAATATGGAGAAGCCTACTAAACTTTCTGATGCGGAAAGAGATCACGTTCCCAGTGCTCATGGTCGATCGACCAACACCACTGGTTAACCGACCAGTATACCTGAGCAGAACGCAAATCCGCCACTTGATTTGAATGGCACGACAACTAATGATGACCTGACGAAGGTTTTGAACATGCGCAAGTTTGATATTGTCGATTTACGTGATACTTCGGCCCGAGTTATTGACGGGTCGTTCATAGAGCGAGCTATGAAGTCATTTCCGAGAGTTGATAAGGACAAGGTCCTTAATTCAAAGGATGTTTCAAGGAAGGAAGTAGAAGAGCGGGCCAAGTTGTCGATGAAGCCTCCATTTCCTGAGCGGCTCCAGAAATCGGAAGATGGGGTACACTATCGACTGCATATTGATGATGTCCCATTTTTTATTCCTACCCTTATTTCTGCTCTAACACCTCCGCCCCAGAATGGGAGCAAGATGGAGGAAGATTTTCTTTGCTTTGACTATTTCAGGAGCTGGTTTGGGGAAGAAAGAGCCACCGATTTTCCGCTTTGAAGAAGTCGGAGCGAGGCATGGAGTATGATCCGGAGTTCGATGAGCGGACGATACTAGAGCATGGAGGGCTAGAGTCGCCGACGATCCATTGAGTTACCTAGATGACGGAGATGGGTGGTCTCCATCTGCTGAGATTAGTATTGCTGAGGCGACTGCATCTAGCCAAAGGCCATGGTCGGAGTTATCCCGCGTTTTTCGCGGATAAACATTTTATTGCTTGAGTTTTTAAGACAATTTATCGCATTTAAGACTATTTACTGTTTTTGGTTTGCGCGAGACTTCGCTTTTATAAGTTTGCTTAGGATTTTTACAGACCTTTAGACTGTTACTTTGGGTTGTGTGCAATTTTGGGCGCGTTATTTATGTGCATTTGCAGGTTCTAGACCATATTAACTCAATTTATTGAGTTAATTTCGAAGAAAACAAAGCTTCGCTTTCGGGTATAGTGGTCGATCGATGGTCCTTTTGGTCGATCGACCGGATTGCGACTTCCAGGAGCTTCGTTCTGTTCACTTGGTCGATCGATGGGCTATGTGGTCGATCGACCGTCCATCGTTTATTGCACTGTTTTTCGATCATTCCCCTGCTTGTGTTTGGTCGATTTGCGGAATTGAGGGAGTCTTTTCTCCACTTTATTCTCCGCTTAATTTTCATTTTCTTCCGTTTTCTCATTTTCGCACATAATTTTACCGTCACAATTTTGTTTTCTCGTTTTATGCGCGGTATGTTTTGTTTCTTTTCGTGTACCTTATGGTAGCATCTGTTGCGCTCTTTGAAACCTCCTAGCTCACGCTGGTTTGGGGAGGTTTCCTCTTGCGCTTAAAATCTTGTAAGTTTCCGAGTCCCAATTTCATGTCAATTTTAGCTATTATTTATCGCAAAATCCCATTTTCCTTTTATTTCATTACATGATTTCGCACAATGAGGGCATTGTGTGATTTGGTTTGGGGAAGGGTTTTGCGTTGCATTTCATTCTGTTTTGCATTCACGTTTACATTTTTGTCTTGCATTGTTTTTATTTTCCATATATACAAAATTTCAAAAAATTAAAATTCAAAATTGTCAAAAAATTCAAAAATATCACGTTTAATTTTGCATATTAGGTTGAGTCTGATTGGAGTATTCATTACTGATAGTTGTCATTTGCTTAAGCCTTGCATTGTTTCACATCTTTTAGCAAAAGTTTTTGCAATATCTCGAATTTCGTTTCAAAATTTGTTGAACAATTAGACTTGACTTGAAATTTTGGCAAACTACAAAACTTTCTAAGGAATTAGAGCTTTATAAACTGGTGTCATTCATGACCAGTTTTATTTAGGATTGTGAGTAGTTACTCCCTGCATATCGTGTAACATTAATTTGCACAAGTATGACATTTAATTTCTTTTTGCCTACATACATTCGGGTTGGTGGTTGGTATTGCATGTTTGGAGAATGCTTGCGAAATCCCTTTTATTCATTTTACCCATTAGCTTCACATTAGCCAAAAATTGCCAGTTGACCCTTTAGCTACAATCCATAAACTAAGCCTACCCTTTGTTGAGCTAGTTTAGTAGTTTTAGTGGTATTCGTTGTATTGTATCAATTTTGGCTCGATTTGCACTCTATGAAGTTGGTAATGAATGAAGGAGGAAAGAAAAAAAAAATGAAAAAAAAATTGAAAAATAGTGACTGCCGAAAGAAAAAAAAACGAAAACAAAAAAGAAAACAAAAGAAAAAGAAACGGCAAAGAAAGAAAGAAAAAAAAAAGTTGACTCCTATGTTTGCTTTATATTTTAAGAGGAGTATTGAGTTTGGATTAGTGATTTGTATGCCATATTGATTAAGGCATTTGAACTTATTTCATTGGGTTAGTAGTGGATGTTTTATTCGGTTTGTTAGGATGCTAGCTTGGCTATTTCCCTCTCATTCCCATATTGTTTTGCCTCCTCTTACTCATAGCCTCACTTATCCAAATCTTTGCAAGTATTCGGCATGTGATGGACCCTGAATGGTTGGAATGTATGTGCACGGTAGCTAGAATTACTTATCATACTATATTGCATGCATGATCATGTTGGTTGAGTTTAGGTGTGTGACTCTTATTTCCTTCTCTCTTACACATATATATTTGCTTACCATTTGCTTTGTTGAGAGAAGAGTGACCCGGGAGAGTCCAATCTTGAAAGTCTTGCAAGGTCAAACGTTCAACATCTTTTCGAAATATGCATAAATTCATTTGCGTGACATTGAGCTATTAGTAGTTGATTCATATGCATTAAATTGGTTTAAGTAGACGATTTTCAGTTTGTCCATGTTTTGCTCCTTTCTATCTAGATTTAGTTTTGCATTTACTTTGCTTGGGGACAAGCAAAGGTTTGGTTTGGGGAAGTTTGATGCGTGTCTATAATATGATGTTTTACATATTTATTTCCACGCATTTTATGTCTATTATATGTAGTTTATTCTACTATTTCCCCTATTTCTGTCTACTCTCGTATTTTTATGTAATATTGCAGATTATTGCGGAAACGAGTAGAAAATGAACCAAATCTTGACCCCTGAAGCTAAGCTTAGGAAGGACATGAATATTTGACTCAGACTTGAAGTTTAGAATGCATTTCAAGGCCTAAAGATAGCAAAAGCATGGGTGCGTACGAGTTTAACAAGCAAAGAAGCACCTCACGATATTGCAGCCTGATTCAGATGGCTATATCTCGAGTTCTAGAGCAGATAATCGAGTGATTCCAATTGGAGGTGAAAGCTTATCCTCTTAGCTTTCCAACGCCGCATAGAACGCCTGATTTGACCAAGTAACGAAGAAATGGCAGCTGTTTTAAGATCGGTGCGCGCTGCAGAATTCGTCAGAATGCATTACTGTACAGCATCCTTGGTCGATCGACTGGTACTTTTGGTCGATCGACCAGACCACGAGTATCAGAAGCTACTGTTCAGCTATACTTGGTCGATCGACTGGGTCTAGTGGTCGATCGACCACTCCACGAGTCTGACGAGAATTTAAAGACGAGAATTAAAGGATTTTAATCTAAGCCCATTGTATATTAGGTTTAGGAATAAGAAGTTGCGTGATATTCCTATATAACGTAGCTTAGTTTTCAGAATATGCATCGAGTTTTTTATCAGTTTTAGATCATAAAACAATTAGGGTTCTTGAGATTATTGTTCTTTCATTAATAAAGTTTCTGTTTTGCATTCGATCTTTCCTTCACAATTCCTCTTTACGGTACCTTTTCGTTCTTATATTCAGTTTCATTACTTTGTTCATTTGTAGTATAGAATTGCTAGAGTAGTAATCCCAAAAGCCAATTATCGTTTATTGTTATTTGCTTATTTAATTATTTCAAGCATGAATACAGTAGTTTTAATAGTAAATTTTATTGTTATTGTTATTCCTAGCATGAGTAGCTAAATTCATTGTGCTAGGATGTAGGGGATCTATAGCGTAGATGGCGTAGAATTAGGCGACCTGAATTAAGCATTGGTCGATCGATGGTTTCGGTCGATCGATCGTGCGCTTGGTCGCTCGACTGCCTATAGTGGTCGATCGACTGACGCGTGTATGATTAGCACCGTTTTTAATTTATTAATTGCAATATTTGACAACGAGACCGAGAGGCTATTTGTTAAATGCTTAGTATTGACCAACCCATTAAGATCGAGAGACAGGGGAGGGAAATAATTAATGAATTAGAACGACTAAATTGCTAAGATCGAAAGACAGGTAATTTAGGCTTTAAGAATCACTTTTCAGTGCGAGAGCTAGCATTAGTGAGACTTAGGGACTAGTAGCATAGGCCGAAAGGAGCTACTGGTTAACTTGGACTGAGAGGACTTGTTATTTACCCGTCTACACGACTTTATTTCAGACTTACCTAGGATTTTGTGCCATCGCAGCTATAGTGAACCGACCGTCTTAGCATTTCTTTTATATTTGATTTAATCCAGTTTCTTTAGTTTACTTTTGATTTCATTGCCATTAGTATTAGACCAATTCAACTCAACACTCCTTACTTGTTACTTCTGGACTGAAATATAGAACAACTGAAATTCCCTTCCTCCCTGTGGTTCGACTCGTGCTACCACTAGCTTCTGTTAGTTTAGCTCGGAATTACAAATTTTATTTTTGATACTAAACGACGGTATCAGTAGCTAACATAGTACCTGTGCCCAAAAAGGATGGGAGAATCCGTGTTTGTGTTGACTTCAGGGACTTGAACAAAGCGAGTCCGAAAGATGACTTCCCTCTACCTCACATTGACATATTGGTGGACAATACTGCAGACCACGCATTACTATCCTTCATGGATGGATATGCGGGTTATAACCAAATCAAGATGGCCATGGAAGATATGCACAAGACCGCATTCGTCACCCAATGGGGAACATATTGCTATACAGTGATGCCATTCGGATTGATCAACGCCGGAGCTACATACCAACGCACAGCAACTACACTCCTACATGACATGATGCACAAAGAAGTTGAGGTATATGTAGATGACATGATCGTCAAATCCAAGGAAAGAGAGGGACATATTGCAAACCTTCGCAAGTTCTTCGCGAGGCTACGAAAGTACAACATGAGACTCAATCCTCAGAAATGCACATTCGGGGTAACATCCGGAAAACTCCTGGGATATGTCGTTAGCCAACGCGGTATAGAAATAGATCCCTCAAAAATCAAAGCTCTGATCGAAATGCCACAACCTCAAACAGAAAAAGAAGTAAGAGGATTCCTGGGAAAGGTACAATATATAAGTCGATTCATATCGAAACTTACCATGATTTGCGAGCCTATCTTCAAGAAACTCAAGAAAACAGACCACACCATGTGGGATGATGATTGTCAAAAGGCGTTTGACCGAATCAAAGAGATATTGGCTAAACCACCAGTGCTCATGCCGCCACAACGAGATCAACCTCTTGGTTTATATCTCACAAGAATCGAAATCGCCATGGGCGCTATCTTTGGCTCAAATCGTAGGAAGTGAAGAAAGAGCTATTTACTATCTAAGTAAGAAGTTCTTGGAATATGAGTGCAAATACTCGCAACTCGAAAAGACATGCCTCGCTCTTGTGTGGGCAACGAAGAAGCTACGTCACTACATGCTTAGCTACTCCATCAAAATATATTCCAAAATGGATCCAGTCAAATACCTCTTCGAGAAACCCGTCCTCAACGGACGTCTTGAAAGGTGGACTCTGATGCTCTCAGAATTCGACCTCAAATATGTGCCACTAAAATTCATAAAAGGTCGCGCCGTCGCCGAATTCTTCGCAGAAAATCCTATCAACGACGCACAAACCATAGATACTTGGTCATTTCCCGACGAGGATATACTTCAAACAGATGTAGACTCCTGGGATCTATACTTTGATGGGGCATCAAACTTAAGAGGATTCGGGATAGGAGTGTTGCTCATTTCTCCTGAAGGTGAGCATACACCGATTGCTGTCAAACTCGACTTCGAGGTGACAAACAACGCTGCAGAGTATGAAGCTTGTCTCATTGGACTACAAGCGGCATTAAGCTTAGGTATCAAAAACCTCCGAGTACATGGGGATTCATCGCTGATCATCAACCAAGTTACAGGATCCTGGAAAATCCGAAGCGAAAGCCTCGCACCCTATCAAGCTAGGATAGACCAAGTCGCTCAATTCTTTGATCACGTAACATACCTACACCTACCTCGGGAGGAAAATCAATTTGCAGACGCTCTTGCGAAACTTGCATCTCTAATAAGTATGCCAGATCACATGATAGACATGCCCTTGTGTATCGAACGACGGTCAGAACGGCTTATGTCCACCAAATCACCAACGAAGAGGAAATCGCACAGGAACCCTGGTTCCAAGCAATCCTGAATTTCAAGCTTAATGGTACCTATCCGCCGGATATGGACAAGAGGAGACAACGTGCTATACGCCTATTAGCTTCCCAATACATTCTGATGCAAGGAGAGTTATACAAAAGAACACCTCTTGGTGTAGTCCTACGTTGCCTTGATCATTCACAGGCACGAAAGGTGATGGAAGAAGTCCACGACGGAGAATGCGGTCCCCACATGAGCGGGCCTATGATGGCAAAGAAAATCACACGTTTGGGATATTATTGGACCACAATGGAATCTGATTGCATCAAATACGTGAGACATTGCCACAATTGCCAAATCTTCGGGAATGTACAACATTTCCCTCCTTCATTGCTCTATACGATGACATCTCCTTGGCTATTTTCTGCATGGGGAATTGACATAATCGGAAAAATAACCCCAGCCGGAACAGGAGGTCACTGTTTCATTCTAGTAGCAATCGTCTATTTCACCAAGTGGGTAGAAGCGGCTTCCTACACTAGTCTTACGGCTAAAAATGTGGCAAAATTCATACAAAACAACATCATCTGTCGATATGGTTGCCCACATGAGATCATCAGTGATAATGGGTCACACTTCCAAGCCGAAACCGAGCAATTGCTAGCCAAATATAAGATTAAGCATCACCACTCTTCGCCCTATAGACCACAGACTAACGGCGCGGTAGAGGCGGCAAACAAGAGCGTTGTCACAATTCTCAAGAAAATGACTGACAACTATAGAGATTGGCCAAGCAAGATACCCTTTGCTTTGTGGGGGTACCGTACATCTGTTAGGACGCCCACTGGGGCCACTCCTTTCTATTTGACCTACGGCATGGAAGCCGTACAACCAGTCGAGTTAGAAATACCATCCTTGCGTATTCTACTCGAAAGCCAAATCCCTGAAGCCGATTGGAAGAAGGATAGATATGAAGAACTCATCCTCCTGGATGAACGTAGGTTACGCGCCTTACATAATGTCCAAACATATCAAGCACGTATCAAACGAGCTTTCAACAAAAGGGTTAGGCCAAGAAACATCAAAGAAGGAGACTTAGTACTCAAATCGGTTAGAGCTCTTTTACCTGTCGACCCAAGGGGAAAATTCAAACCTAATTGGGCCGGACCATATCTAGTCAAATCCATACTCCCAGGGGGTGCGGTTAGAATCACAGACCTAGATGGGAATGAGTTTTCAAACCCCACAAACCTTGACCAATTGAAACGATACTATGCCTAGAATAGGACCACACACGCGCCTCGCGTAAACCCATGTGTCGCTCTTGGGGCACTAAATACACGGCCCCTGGCCAAGCTGAAATAAGCTAAGTGTCACCATGCTCTTGCATTCTGACAAATTTGTCATCCTCATATCATCAAATAAACTAAATTCGCACCTTGAGAACAAGCAAAAGCTCATGCTTATTTTCTATGTTCATTACAAGCTCTTGCTTCGAACAATTATTCTTTTACATTTACTCGAACTACGCGCAAGGGTTTGATTTCGCTTTCTTAAGTGAATACGTAGGCAATCCTTCACCGGATTCAACCCATTATGTCTAAAATGTAAATAGAAGGACATTTGCGTTGCATTTGAAATTCGACAAGAATAATAAAAGAAAATCACAACGGTTTCATAACCATTTAACCTTTTTTATTCCATTCGCTTTCTAATAATAATAGTACGTTACATAATAGAATGGGCTAGGATTATAAAAATCCCTCCTTTTTATTACAACAATAATAATAATAATCAAATAATAAATAAGGACTCGGGCTATTCCTCCATCTTCCCCTTGCCCTTGTCATTCTTGTCATATTTCTTGTCACGACCTCGAGCCGGACGCTCTTGCACCACTTCAGACCTAATCACCAACGGTCTTTCTCGAGGTCTGACTCTTCCATTCTTGCCAATCACCATTTCCGCAACAGGAGTAGTCTTTGATTTCTTCGAAGGATGAATGACCTGAAATCCAGCTTCTTCTTCTCCTTCTGTCAGATGCTTCTCCTTCTCTTTCTCTCCCTCGCGCACCTTGTAGTCAACAGGCTCGCGTTTCCTCAGTCTTTCGCGTTCTTCCGAAGTTGCAGCCTTTCTCCACCTCAGATAGGAATCCGACACCCACAAAGCATTGGCGGAGAAGCTCAAGAACCACATGTTCCTTTGGGCCCATTTGATAGCCCACTCTCTTCGGCTCTCTGTAGTAAGCGCCATAGCAGTCTGCGGGACGGTGTCAAGCCTCGGGATCGTCTGCTTCAGCCCAACTTGCCTCATCAATCTTTCCGGAAAGATGCATACCATGAACTCCAGTCCCGGAATGCGCACGGACCTAGTGGGATCCAAAGAAGACACTCCGGTGACGGACTTGAGGTGCCACCACGGTACGACCCACCTAATCAACGGGCCATCATCATTCTTCAGCTTGTTCTTCCAATAGTCACAGACCCGGGTGAAGTCCACCATATGCAACCGCGTCCTCATCGCAATCATACGGGAATGATAGGAAAGTGCATGAACTGGGGGCTCGAGCAGTCGGAGCCGTTCCATAAGCCAAACCTACCAAAAGCAGGTATTAGACACCAAAAAAAAAAAAACAAAAAAAAATAAAAATAAATAAAAAAGAAGAAAAAAAACGAAAAGAAAGAAAAAAAGGCGTCTTTTACCTGTAAGATAACGGGACTCCCCAAAAGTGGCAGATCGCGGTTGGATTTCCTATTATCCAAACCCAAGATAATCTCCCCTAAGCATAAACAAGCTGGGCTCCTGCGCAGCTCCATTTGCTCGATAAGACCCAAAAGACGGGGATCACCTCGCAAATCTTCATCAACATGTCCGTGGAAGACATACACATGCAGCAAACAAAAGCCAAATGCCCTCCTCCTAGCAACATAAGAGACAGTGGGGTCAGCCCTGTTGATGAATCGGTCTACAAAATCCAACATTCTCACGCCTTTCGGGGTAACTAAGCGATCCACCTCAAGTCTAGTCAATCCAAGCAAGTCTCTGAATTTGCTCTTATACCCTTGTGAAGTGGAAGGAATGGCAGGCAAATGCTCGGGGTCCCACCCACCAATAAAGACAATTTCTTAGGAAAAGGACAAATATCACCACCTGGGAACGCGAAAACATGATAATTTGGGTCCCAATAGTCAAGGCAAGCATCCAAGAACGGTTTTACAACCTTAATAAGTTTCAAACTCAATAGAGACCCAAGGTTATGAGCACCCATGTCGTGCTTCTCAATATTCGAGAATTCATTAGTCCATTCCTTCAAGCGGATCTCCAAAGTATTCATGATGACAATTTTCTCTTGAAAATTTATTTTGGGAGTTTTTATGTGGATTAACGGAGAAGAGACGGAAGAATTATATGATTTAAAGCTTCGTCGACGCTTCTATTTATACTAATTGTTGTTTCCAAAAATCCTTAAAAGATCGGCAGGAACAGGCGCGGCGCTTTCTGCGCGCCTATTCAAAGGGACGCACTCATCCGCGCCTCTTCCCAGACTCACTTTCTGCGATTTCCGCGTTTGGATCTTTCCTAATTCTATAACGAATAATTTCCTATTCCTACGGGATTTTATTTTGGTAAATACGAGCAGTTTACCGTGTTTCAAGTTTCCTAAATTCGCGGGCACGCATTTCGAGGCAACGTCGACACCTTCGCCATTTTCATCGCACTTAATTCTTCTTTTTATTATTATTTTAATTCATTTATTTATTCTTAGGAAATAAATTTCATTTTTTTCATTTTTAGGAAGTAAATTTCATTTTTTAGGAAATAGTTTTCTTTTGTCTTCATTTTTAACGAATTTCAACATTTTCATTTCTACACTTGTAGATTTCTCTTTTTTCTTTTTTTAGGGGGTAACCCTCTCTACCGTCCGGTCATTTCCGGCAAATTTTTTGCATTTTTGTGTCCTTTTGAGTCTCATATTTTTGCGCTAATTAGGACCATATGTGTATAAAATGTATGTTTTGGTGAGATTTCCATGTAAATTTCGGCAGCATGACGGCGTAAACCGTTGTCTACCAAACCTGTTCAAGAACTAACCTGCAGGTACAAGCAATACAACCCAGCAGCAAAGGCACTCAGGCCATCATATATACAAATGTACAAGCAAACTGGGGGCTTGCACCCCGAACAAAGTCCAAAAGTCCAAGCAAACTGGGGGCTTGCGCCCCAAACAAGGTCCAAAAATGTTTCAAAACCAAATGCCCAAAATGTACAAGTCTGCAAAACTACACAAAACTACTGCTGGGCACCCTCCAACTCGGCAACTCTGGCCGCAAGAACGGCATTCTCGGCATCCCGAAACTCGAGCTCCCTCAGCAAGCGAGCCGTCTCCTCCCGAGACTGGGCCAACTCTCGCTCCAGCTCACGACCAGCCTATAAACAGCAACAAATTGGCTCATGTCAATCAACTCAAACAAAACTGAAAAACCAAAAATCAAAAGAAATCAAATGAGGTTCATACCTGACGACCTCGACCACCGACGAGTGCCTCGATGGCGGTAGCTCGTAGCCGGTTGGCCACCCTCCATAGTGCCACGATCCGAGATGGCGCGACCTGCATTTCAAAAGAAATTCTCAATAAAGTGAACAAGTTCAATCAAATGTGTTCCTACACGAAAGGTATATAAGCTGGAGGCTCACCCTCCGAATCAGATGCTGCCAGTCGTCTAGGCCAGCATCCGTCACAGCTACGTCAAAATCACGCAACTCGGAGATCGTCGTCCTCCCGGTCGCGTCAGTGTACTCAAGGGTCTCGGGGTACACTGGGGGCTCGATGCCCGCCGCCTCGACCTCCTGCAAAGGACAAATAACTCTCGTTAATCGACGATCTTTCGTCGTAATTCTCAAAATCAAATCACAGAAAAGTAAAAGATACTCACCACTACTGGCCAGTACGCCAACCTCCCGTAAAGAAACGCCGAGTAGTCCTCGCCGAGCGACGGAAGAAGGTCGTCGCCACCGGCACCGGCCCAGTCCGCCTCCATCTCGGCCTCGCAGGCTCCCTGAACATCGTCCTCGGAGGATCAATGGGAACCGTCAACGCGCCCCGAGAGCACTGACGAGCCAAACGCTCGCCCAGATACCACACAGGACCCATCGACGTCCACAACAGCAGCCGACTCGGGCTCCTAGGTCGAAGGACCTCAGCGACAAAAGGAGGCGCTCCAGCATACTCCGCCCAAGGTCTGGGCACCCACTGCGACAAGATAAGGCAAAGATCATTCCTATGATCAAGTGAAAGCAAAGGATAAGAAATATAAATACGAGTGAGATACTCACGCTGCTCAGCTGAAGGGCGTTCACGTCCCGCCGGTAGACATTGTGAGAAGAGCGCTTGCTCTTCGTCCGGCACATCACCCAATCCCTCACCACGGGATAGGCCTTCTCCAGCGGCTCCGTCCTCTTGGGCGCGAGACTCGGGAAGTAGGAGTACACCCACGCCTGTAAAACAGAATAATCAATGACGATCTTTCGTGATTCGATAAAGAAAGGAATTTACTTTGGTCTAAAGGAAGGTTTATACCTCCAGCAGTAGCCCAGGTCCGACAGCGCCAGGAGAAGTCCCCTTCTCCATCAACTCCGGACGAACCATGGCCCTCATGAAGCGGATGAGGACCGCAAAACCAGCAGTGACCCAGTCCCAGCGCCCTAGGGAGCTCAGGTCAGAAAGAAAGGGAAGAAGCTTCGTCGATAGCCTCTCGCCCTTGTCTCCGAGGTAAATCGAAGACAGGAACCACCAAAGCCACAGACGAGCCCTCTGCTCAGCTGTACAAGGAGGAGGAGCAGTCTCCCTCCCATCGATCGTCACCAGCGCCGGGGTCTTCCCCGCAAAACAGTCTCGAACGTAGGTACTGGGTACCAAACCGCAGATCGCAACAGCCTTCGGCGACAAGTTCCAGCCGATCAATCTCCTTGCCTCGGCCGAATCCGCCCTCATAGCAGTCTCCGGCCACACCATCTCCTCAGTCCCACACGGCAGACTAGAAATCATGCCGTAGTCCTCCAGAGTGACTCCCACCTCACCAAAAGGCAGGTGAAACGTGGAAGTCGTATCCCAGAATCGATCCAAGAAAGCGCGGACCAGGCTAAGGTTAGCCCGTAACTTCCTCTTCACGATATCCCTCCAGACCTGAACCAGAGGACCAACGCTCCACGCTCGATCATGGCCCTCTCCTCCGCCGACAGACGCTCGTAGTGCTTCATCGCTGTCGTGTAACCCGAGAACGACCTGATGTTCCCGGCCTCCTATTATGATTTAAAATAAAGCTATCTTTAGTTTTGAATGAAATTCGAAAGAAGTTTGGACAAAAAGAATGAAAGAGAATAGGTAATGAGTAGTGAATTCTTATTTACCAAGCTCTTCACCGTCCTGTAGGACAGGTGACCCTCTGCAGCCCACACGAGGTGCCTACTCTCCCAGGTCTCAGCCCACGCAGGAGCTCCCCTCAGCTGACGACCTCCTCGCCTGACGTTGGCCCGTCTCGGGGCCTCCTCCTCCTCCTCGTGAGCCTCGTCTCCAGTGGCCATCACCGCAGCGGTGAAGGCCTGCTCTAAAGCCTCCTCAACAGTACTGACGTCTATCTCCATGGGAGTCCTCCTACAAGTAGAAGCCTCATCACCTGCAACATTAAAGTAGATTTAGGCCGCGTCACATGACGACAAGCCTTTGTTAAGGAGCTTTCGAGCCCTCAGGGCCCTGAAAACTGTCCTTTCCATGCCATCTTTGGCCATATTCCCACCAACCCAATCACTCATGTGATAAATTGGGTCAAGTCAAGGCCAAGTCAAAGCCTAGTTCCAGGTTCAAGTCGAAAATTCGGCAGCATTTCGTTATAACGGCGATTATGCTCTAGAAAGGTGTCCTGAAAAAGTTGTCACAAACCAAAATTTCGAGATGGCAGAAAGTTTACCCATCATCCAAGGATCCCAAATATCAAATTTCATCGCCAATGGGCAATCCTAAGGCTATTTTCGAAGCAATTTACGGTTCAGCTGTAAAACCGTCTCAAATTCACTCAAGAGCTCAAAACTCGATGAAAATTCGAAGCAAACACATGGTTATGTTCCTAACATTGCCTACTATCCATTTCTAGCATCAATTTAGCATAGCAAATTCATTTGGGGGAAAAGCCCCAAATTTTCGATCAAAAGGGTCGAAAACCCTAGTTCTCGTGGCTCAAAATTCGACAAATGTAGATGATTAATGCAAGATTAAGACACATACCTCGATTAGTTATGTTTAATGCAAGCTTTTGGATCAAACCTCGACGGAAATGGTGAAGATTTGAGAGAGAAATGCAAGAATTATGTTTCGAAATAATGAAACACAATCCTTCTGATTTCGCGTTTTTACGCGAAAATAGTCAAATTGGGGAAAAGACGCAGCAGGCGCTGCGCCTCTTCCAAGAGACGCAGCTCTTGCTGCGCCTCTTCCTTGTGTTCCCTCCATACGGATTTTCAAAAATTCGTTATGAGTTCGTTATTTGTGGGCCCATCTTTGGTGCGCCTCTTCTTCAACGCTATTATATTCTTTTGGTCCGTTTCGATGATTTTCTTTCGTTCCGGCCCGCATTTTATCCAGCGCAGCAGTATTTTGCAGTATTGCTCAAGATCATTATATCCAGCGCAGTAGTATTTTGCAGTACTGCTCACTCAAGATTCCTTCCATGACGATCAAGATGTTCCTAGTCGTCTGTCCCCAGCGCAGTAGTATTTTGCAGTACTGCTCACTCAAGATTTCTCCCGCGACGATCTAGATGTTCCTAGTCGTCAAAATATTTCCCCAGCAAGAGTTTGTTTGAGACCGACGCAAGCAGATTCAACCTCAAGTTTTGCCAGAGTTCGCTTGAGACCGACGCAAGCGGATTCCCCCAGCCTTCTACCGACGTCCTGTCGCTTTCAATATTTCTTGTTTCCCCGCGAAGTTCGATTAAGTCTCAGGTATGGTCTCTTCTTATGGCTGGCGAGCTTCCTTACGTAGTCTAATGGACTTTAAACGACCCTCCCCGATAGTCGACAGACTCTAAAATGTTCCCGACGACAGGTCCTTGGCTCAGACCCCTTGAGCCGCCTCGCGTCGCCATAGTCGTCAGGTTGTAATCTTCGATTGACCTGATGGCTATACTTTGACTTTCGCCTTGTCCAAGCCTCGGTCAAAGTGGGGGCTCAGAGACACCTCATTTCGCACCTCCCGCAAACCACCCGGTGATGATTGGGCCGCATGTTTGATTCGCGGAACGATTTGTGACAGTTCGTAAGATTATCGTCAAGTGATTGCTCAAATATTAATGTCAACCTCTTAGTTGTCATCTACGTCCTGATACGGTCATTTTGGCAGTAATTAGAGTACATTCGGAGTCCGGGTCAAAAACCGTCTCCATTTTTCGATAATGTTAAATCCCGAGTCGAATGTTCTGGAATGTTCCGGATGTTTCTATTCCATATTTCATAAATTTTATCTTTTGGCAAATAATATCCCGTAATATTCATAAGATAATCGAATTATTTCCGTCCTACCATAAATCAAACACGGAAATCCTTCTTCAGCAGGAGGAAACCTCCTGGGAATAGACGCAGCAGGTGCTGCGCCTCTTCCAAGAGACGCAGTGGCTGCTGCGCCTCTTCCCAGGCCCTTCTTTGCATGATTTACGTATCTTTTTCATATCTTTCCGAGATTCACTTCCAAAGAGTCTCCGAAACCCTATTCCTTCACGTGATTAGTATAAATAGGAGCCTTCGCTCCTCATATTTCTCACGCGAGTGTCCGCCCTTCTCTTCTCCCTTTGCATTCTAGACTTCGTTCTTACTAATTGGCGCCTACGTGCTTGGACTTCCGACCACGTAAGCTCGGATCCTTCCGGGTACCAGCCTCTCCGTTGCATGACCGACCAATTTGACCAACTACACTCAATCAACCTTAATTAATCAATCGTTTTCCTCTTACGAGGGCACTCTCTTTGCATTCGCGTCGAGCATCACTAGTCGATATCTTAGTTCATCTCGTTCCGTCAACATGTAAGTCTGAGGGTGTAAATTCCTCTTTTTATTTATTGTATTTTGTTTATCGTATCATCGTTGTAAGATTTATGCCGAAAATACCGTTAAAATCGATTTCTAAAACCCTTTGTTAAAACCTGTTTTTGCGGATTTCCAGTAGACAGACGTCGAGAAAAGACGCAGCAACTGCTGCGCCTCTTCGAAGGAGCGCAGTTCCTGCTGCGCCTCTTCGTGAGGCTGCCGCAGTTCCTGCTTCTTTTCTTCTTCCTCGTCCTCTGTAATTCGCTTTCTTTTTATTTGTTATTTGTTCGTCCGTTAATTCTTTGATATAATCGCCACTGATAATTCACATGTATATTGTATCATATGACTCCTCATTCATTAGCATGCTTTAATCGTCATAAATCCGACTTAAATCCCTTATAATCCATATTTACGGGTTTTCGTCATTAAATTCAAACCCGGATTTCAGAGATTCAATTCGTTCATATTGGGTTTCTGGGATTCGTCATTGATATAGTTTTCATCTGTTTATTCACATGTTCATCGTATATTCGTCATATATCATCATATCTAACCTAGTTAATTGATTTCGATAGAGGACTCATTCATTAACATCGCTCCATCATGTAATTAATTCGTTTACATCCGTCTCATCCGTGTTTATCGCTTTTATGACCTTAATCACATGTTAATAAATCCATTAATCACTTTCATCCGGGTAAATATTATCAATCAATCATCAAATTTACCAATCGACATTAACGGTTTGCAGTTCCGGCTTCACAGCCAGAACTCACCCTTGGAACAGACGCAAAGAATCGCGCTGCGCCTCTTTGCAGGGCGCCTCTGCTGCGCTTTGTTTCGGGCCTGATTTGTCCCCGAACTCTGTCTTTGCCTTGACTTAGTTATTTAGTTTACGTAATTAATTAACTAATATCCGTAATATCGCGCTAATTCCTGTTCGTTAACTTATTTGATTCTTTTAATTTATTCTTTTATTCCTTTTTCTCAAATTATCCGTTTTAAAGGTATTTTCGACATAAATCGCCTATTCCAATGTAATTATTGTAATTCTCTTTATTGTAATTTTATTGTATTTATTATTTCTTGTATCATTTGTATGCTTTCATATGTAATTGAGCATTAAATCCTACTTCGACATTAATTGTATGCCTAAACTAATTGTTCACCGACTTAGTATTAATTCTCACATGCTAGGATTAAAACTTGGATGTTGCATTACATGCATATAGCCGACGATATATCAAGTACGAATAACTTCCCTAATCATTAGTAGAGGCCACTATCGAGGCGGGCGGGATTAGGTGTTCGATCAAAAGAGCTTCCTAATACGTACCCTCACCCCTTACTCCAGATCTCCGTGAGCACCCGTGTTCATTGGCATCCACGAGAGTCATTCTAGACATAGAATGCTAAGGGTAACGATTGCTTAGTGTTCATGTCACTACTTTGTGTCTTGACATGGCACGAGGTATTCGAACGGTTCCAATTTCCCATAAAAATTGGTGGCGACTCCATACAAAATGCAAACGCTTGTCCCGTTTCTCGCCAAGCGCCCCCGTGGGCGGCCCGCTGTCCACAATACTGTACCTTGGGCAACCGAGATGGTAGCATCTCCATATGTTAAGGTGGTCTTGGTAAGGCCCCTTGGTGTGTGAGGGTGTTACACCAATGGTAGGTCACAAGCCCAAAATGACCAAGAAACGAGTGAGATATGACTGTTTTATGAAAACTGGTCATTGCTGAAAACTGAGTTGTACTCAACCGAGTGGATTGAACACTTGACCGAGTGAGGGTCACTCGATCGAGTGGACTCGGCACTCGGTTGAGTGAACTCTGGTAAGATGGATTTTAAAACCCACAAAACCCCTTCTCCTATTTCATTTCTATCTTTTTCTTTATCTCTCCAAACTCTCTCACTTCTCTCTAATAGCCCCACAAACACCATATTAGGGAATTCAAGCATGGATTAGAGGATTTATCACCTTCTCCTTTATCCTTTCACTTTGTAAGTTGAGATCTACCCTTTTCCAGTCTTATGAACCCTAACTTTTGGGGGGTTTCTTATTGGGCTGTTTAATTAGTAATTAGTATGTATATGTGGGTAATTAGTGGGTAATAATAAGGCGTCTTCTGATGAGTCACATATTTGGTATTGTCATATTACATGTATGGTTATGGTTGTATTTTATTGGAGGTCGTTGGTAGTGGTACTTGGTTGTTGAGGAGTGCGCTCGGCCCCACCGGGGTACAAACCTTGTTACGTAGGGGAAGTGGGTGATGAATGTCTATCCACCGAATTCATGTTAATGAGGGGTATTTCGGCACACCGTGCCCTAAGTTGATATGGGTTTGGATAATGGACACATTTATTCGAAATTTGGGTTGAACTCAACGAAAGTATTCACGACGTATTTCCGGATGTGTTTCGGGCTAAAGATAAATATTAATGTAATTTTATCGACCAAGAGTTCTAAAAGTAGAATCGATTAAAGAGTTAATCCACCGAGTTATATTGATGAGGGGTATTTCGGCACACCGTGCCCCAAGTTAATATGAATTTGGATCTTGGAATCATTTATCATAGTTGGGTAGAGGTCACTATGTAAATGATTTGCTTGTTATTTACAAGTATTATTATAACGATAAATGTTTTGTTTTCACTATTCCGTTATCATATTGTTCTATTTCTTTACCACAATTCATATACGATATCATTTCGATTTTGATACAAATCTCCATTAAAACATCGTAACTAAAGACAAAATTTGAATTTTCTTCTAAAACCTCAAATGAACCATTGTTAAGGATCTCTTGTAAAGAGTATAGATTAAAAGTTGTTCATTATCAAACAGGTTTTTGATACTTGACTAACACATCTACTTACAATGGATTATTATTCATATACTTAATTGAATTAAGTACCTTGAAGCGATTTGGTAATTAGTTTTGTCAAGAATTCATAATTGACCAAAATAACGCAACCACCTCAATGAAAGTTTTATGACTAAAACGAACAAATGAAGAGTGATCTTCGTGAATTCATTTTTGCTTCTCAAAGCAAAGACTCATTGAATTAAGTGGGAGCGTTCTCTTAAACTGTTAAGATGAGGAAGAGGTTCAAGAAGTAAATGGAATTGATACAAGATAATGTTAAAAGTAAAGTCATTGAGGAATGACGATAATAAACCTATCAATCCCGACCAATAAAGTTTCCATTGTCTTAAATGTTGGACACAAGAAAGGAAACTGCCCCAAATTATTGAAGAATCAACAAGTTAGTTGTGGGACATCTAATGGGACCTTCTTCTTTAAATTGTTTATTTGATTAAACATAAAATTTTGCTAGTACTACTTCGTCAATATTAGAAACCAATGGAGGTTTTCATCATTGTACTTGATACATAGGATGATTAGAATATGACGACTAGCAACAATGATATCGAGAGATAGAGTAATTGTGTACTCAATCTAGTTTTTGGATTTAAAGTTGTACTTAATTATGACTATTAAGTGCATAAACTCTAAATAAGAATATAAACTTGTTAAGATACAAAAGAGGTTTTCACCTTTGTGACCCTTTACACCATGATTTGATGTATGGCTAGCCCATCATCAAGGTGATTATATTCTAAACCAAACTAGAATGATATATCATGAAGATGATGTAAGACTCAAATTGGTAACCCAAGATTAAACCTTAAATTTTGGAATGATGAACGCAAAGAGTTATCGAGTACTCTTGAAACCATTAGATTGTTAATGGTATATGCGTATCTTGTATTCAAAGCAAGATGTCTCGTGCCTTTTGGTTGAAAAGGAGATCGAGGTTGTATATCATCGATCCAAAATAGGTTGATCATTTTCTTTTACCAACGATTTAAGTTGACGCTAATATGTTCACTTAATAAGGTAAAGAGAGAAATCTTTGAAGAATTTCAAAGAGTTCAAGGAATCACGATTTAGTCGTGATGGGATTATCAAAGTGAAGACTTTGATATAAGCCAAAGGAAATGTGATATAGTATCACAAGTTAATCTCTCTTAGCACGCATTATGGAATAATGTGTGATTAGATAAGAAATCAAACGCTATTCGATATGGTTTGGATTTCAATCAAGTTACTTTGAGTTACTTGATCCTTTTGGGGATTTTATCATTTTTGTCTAAATTATTTTTCCACTAAATCGAATCATATGAGATATGAAATGGCAAGGGTACCATGGTTGTAAGTTTTCACAAAGAAACAAATGCTCATTTTTCCCTCTTCAATTAACACGAGTACGATGGGTTTGCGGCTCGTGAAGCTGTCTTTCTAAAATACAAGTTTATTTCTAGAAGACAGAGTGGGAGAAAATTATTCAAGAGCCACAAAGAATGTTATGTCGCAAGAAACTGGTCTTTCTTGGCTACATGAGACGTTTTGTGTAAGATGTTGTTCCTTTAAAACCTAGGAGGTTAAATTCGTCAAATTGATAAAAATGATGGATTCATGTTACTTTTAAGAAAGTAAAGAGCTTATAACTTACAAAGAAATCGTTTGATTCAAATTGATTACTTCTAGAAAGTAATGAACATATGACTTACATAAGAGTGTTTAAGTCACAACTCAATATAAGGCTTAGAGCCATGAAAATCCGAAATAAAAAGGCTTGATTAGTTGCAAAGGGTTTTGCACTAATAAAGAGAGATTTCAAGGTTTGATTGGTTGCAAAGGGTTTTGCACCAATTGAAATGCTTAAGCCTATTTGGATCTTTTTAGGGATTGTATTTCATTATTATGAAATACATAGCGAGTGAATCTAAAACCCACTTCTTCAATAGAAGGAATGTATTCAATACATGTATTGAGTTTAGTAAATTCTTGCAATCCTAAGATAATGTGAAACTTAAGAGAGGGTCTTAAGTAGGACATCAATGACTTGGAATCAACATTTTGGATCATGTGATAAAACATTTCTCGATAAGTCAAGAAGTTGTGTTTATACATGGAGTTTAGTGGGAGTTACGGAAATTTTAATTAGTCCGATATGTGGATGACATATTGATCATTGAGAATGATTTAAGACTTTTGGAGTATTATAATACATCTTGAATATCCGGATTTATGAAGATAAATCCACATGATATTAGCGTCAGTAAGAAGTCTTATGTTGATAAGATTCATGACTAGTTCAATTAAATTGAACATATTTGATTGATTTCATTTGCTTCCGCTGCCGAATCAATTAAAAAGAAATGATGTATAACACTTCATATGCTTTGAGTATGATGAATTGTTTTCAAAATCGAATTGAAGTAATCTTTACCAAGTAAGCCACAAAGATTACCCTTAAGTGCTTGCAGAAGCATTAAGGTTATGATGCAAAGTGTTTATGATGCAATTTTGTGTAAGGATGTTACACAAGTGACAATTGACAATTGAAATTGCGCATGGTTTCCGACAAAACCATAATCAAAACACATTAGGATGGTTAAGATACCATTGTGGCAATGTTAATTAAGAAGTAGATTTTCTAGAATCGTTCTAGGCAATAAAGAACAATGAGAGATATTTATAACGGAAATTGAGTACACTTGCAATCATGAGATGTGCAAGAAGGATGAGTCCCGCACACTGTGAAAATAGTGGGAGCTATTCTTAGGCTAATAGGGCCTATGTCTTGATTGGATCTCGACACGTACTCAGAAAGTTTTGTAATGCAAATGTATACATTACAAAGGAAAACGAGTATGTAGTAAGGTTGAGTAAGGTACAAGAAGTTGATAAAACCTACTAACCAAAGCCTTCTCATAGGCTTAACATGACGAGTCATGTCATTTCAATTAAATTGAGATGAATAACTACATAAAAGATCAAATTAGATTATAGAATATGAAGTAGTAATCAAGCATTGACTATTCATATGTGATAATCGCATTTGTCGTTTGAGTTTTACTCTAAAACTCTTCTTTTATACTTTGTTACATCCAAACGGGTTGTAGAGACAACATTGAACTCCGTTAAAGTGAACACGGATTAGCATTGTATTCGCCCATAGTCACTTGTATGAGGTGACGTCTCGAAGTGACTAGAGTGTGATGCGATTGATGGCAAGTTCAAGTGCCATAGAGTCATGTGAGATGACTAGTCGATCACATAGGCAGACTGTTAGGAACACTTTGTCGGGCAGTGACCGCTTATAGAGTTCTGGCAAATTTATATAGCCTGGTCGTGGCGAGAGCTACTATAGTATTCTAATGAGTCGATTCTTTTGACTAAAGACTGTTCGCCTAAGATGGCACAGTTTCAGATTAACTTTGATTTGTGTTACTACGACCTTCGTAAATGGGGTCAAATGGGCATATTTTGGGTTATGATGGCTGTGGCTAGTCGAAGGGAATAAGTGCGATAGGAATTGTCCACCCCCTTGTCAGGGTTGAAACAATATCTCAGGGCCACTCGAGGAGTAATGAACTGGAAATGCGTGGCCACGCTCGGAAGATATCCAGAGTGGATAAATCCGGTCAAACAGTTATTCTCCAGATCGAGGAAACCACTCTCGATATGATCACTTGCAAGTACGACCCGAAAGACACCTTGCATTGAGTGGGAGATAGTAATAGGACAAGAGAATTGGTGACGCACACTTGTCGAGGACAAGTGGGATATTGTTGGGAAATGTGTCCTCAACAACAGTGCGATCACATGATTTAAATATCATTATTAAATCTCATTACAAGAATACGGAAGGGATGATACATTTTATATATAGTCAACTGGTCCACACATATCGGTAATGATTGGCTGGCTAGAGTTTGACATTACTGTCGTGCGACGGTGGTGATCAGTTGATCCCTTGAGGTCACACCTAAAGGACGATTCCCTTAATTGAAAAGGTTAATTAATTGTATACCGATACAGATTAATTAATTCCTTAAAATTGAACAAATTATCATAAGAGAGAAAATGACATCTTATTATAATGTGATTATATGAGATTTCATTTAGTAATTTAAGAAGTTATATTACTAAAATTAATCGGTGTTTGCGAAACACGCGAGATGAGAATGATGAGTTAGTTATAATTACAAGATATTGTGAATTATACTAACTAGTAATTAAATGACCATTTTATGAGAAAGTAATTTTATATTACTAGTCAATTTGTTAAATATGATTTATTTAATTTATAAATGATATTTAATTTGTTAAATATGCATTTTAAATTAAAACAATACATAAGACATGTCACATGTCACATGACATAAAATTGTACAATTGACAAAAATAAAATGGACTCAATATTACAAGGAAAACCGTTTTTATATGTAGTGAGTGGGTGTTGATGGTTTTTGTTATTTAAATAATAAAATAAACATCATGATGACACCTACTACTAGCTAGCTTTTCTTGAGAAGAACAAAAAGCAAATTGGGAAGAAAAATTGGTCTTACCCATGTCCTCCCAAAACGGTTTTCCATATAGAAAACAAGAGAGAATTTTCTCTTATCAATTCATTCTTAGTTTTTATGAAAAAAAAAAATCTCCCTTCTCTCTCTTGTTCTTCACAAAATTCATTTTTGTGAATCTAATTTGTTTAAATCAAACACTAATAATACTAAAAGTAGTATATGAGTATTAGTAATAGATTTTAAGGTAAACTACACTACAAACATCTAGTACATGTTAGTTTGTGGGATTAAGGAATTGTCTTGGGTGCAACTAATTGGAGGGCTTCTAATTTGAAGTCAAGAATGTTCATCCATTAATGGAAAGCTCAAGAACTAACAAGAAGGAGATCTTGTTAGTGCCCAATATGACCGAAATCATTAGGGTGAGAAAATGTTTTCTTATCTTCTTTTATTAATGTTTGCATGCATAAAATCCACATTAATTTTATGACAAATTAATTAAGACATATATGAGTATGTTAGTATGTATATAGATCTACATTTCCTTCAGTTGTGTCTTATACTTATTTATTGAAACTAATGTGTTGTGTGTCCGTGTAATTGTCACCTATTTCTGGGATGGCCTGTTTCGATCCATATGATATTTCCGATCATATGGAGAGCAGGTTAAGTACATGTTGTTTGATGTCACGTGGGAGACGGGACGAGCCTTGGACTTGGAGCCGAGTGTCATTTCATTAGTAGAGTATAGTAGTCATGAGTCGTATCATTTATTTCATTTATTCATTTATGGGTGTGTAATTCACTAAATACTTTATTTATTTAAATTGTTTCTTAATTGCAACTTCGATTTCACCGCTTTGGGAAACCGAGATGGTAACATCTTCCCATTGCCTTGGTCGGGCAAGTAGGGAGTGTTACAAAGTGGTATCATAGCGACGACTTTGGAACCTAAACCAATGAACCAAAATTAATCTAGGAGTGTCTAATAAAATGAATCCGACATAAGTACAATAGGAGGTTGGTTTTCGATGAGTAGGCGCCGTCATATCAAAACTAGTGCCTATTGTCTCGGTTGGTCACTACGTGGGTGGTTATGAGTATGGGTAACGCTATGTGAATCGTGTTACGGTTGCATGTGTGTTATGGGACATGATAACTTGTGGAAGCCGGGTGAAAGAACTATGTGTACAACATGTTTCGGGAAGGATTGTTACGTGTGTGTATGCATAAGGGACATTAGTCCTGAATCTTGGCATGTAGATATTGTATGCATGTTTGAACTCATTAGTGGTATCGTTAAACCATGAATGATGATGATTGTTGGTAGAATATTTATGAGTATGAAGGTAGTGTGTCAAAGATAGTGAGTATGATGTCGTACTATGCTAACTCGGGACGGGTCACCGATAGTTGATGGACTCCTGAATCCTTCTTTGTGTTGAAGGGAAACCATAGTTCAATTTAATCAAGAATTGAAGGCCGTAGAGGATCACTCAAGTGAGTATAGGGCTACACTCGACCGAGTAGGGTAGTACTCGACCGAGTGTGCAAATTTCAGAAACTGGTAAACTTCTGGAAAATAGTCACTCGATCGAGTAACCATGTCACTCGATCGAGTGGCGCTGCACTCGATCGAGTAACCATGTCACTCGATCGAGTGGCGCTGCACTCGATCGAGTGCCCTCAATACTCGATCGAGTGAGCCTGACAGGCTGAGAAACTCGTGCAAAATTTGCTTTTTCTCTATCTTATTGATGAATTATATTTATATATACTTTTACGACTCCCTTTTGGTTGTTTTTGATATGGTTTCCGTGCTAATTACGTTATTTATATGCCTTTTACATTAAAATGTTGATACAACCGCTACATTGTGTTTAAATGCAGGAATGACGCATTTATGAGGTAAAACGAGTAAAGTTGAGCACCGCAGATTAGGTATGACGGAATATGTAATACCACGTTTTTCTAAGTTTTGTTACTCGGCCGAATAGGGCTTACTCGGTCGAGTAATGCGTCGTGTGTTTCTGGTCAGGCTACTGTCCAGGAATACTCGGTCGATTATGGTAATACTCGACCGAGTAAAGGATACTCGGCCAAGTATACTCAATACTCGACCGAGTATCCGGTCTGACAGGAATTATTTTCGCGGTTTGATTAAAGATGATTAGAGTTATAAATTACGATTAACAGTTTCACTTTTCACTTTTACCAAAACCTAAAACATTCCTACGTAACTCTAATCATCTCTAATCTCTCCCAAGATCCTTGATTGTTCGTGAGTCCTTGTTCTTTTCTCTCTTGCGTTGATTGCATCGGTAAGTCACTAGTCTTATAGCTTTGTCAGTTTTGTCTTTTAGGGTTTTAACCTAGTGTTGGAAATTGGGGAAAAGGGGATGTTTTGCATGTTGTGATTGGATTGTATGATTGTTTTTAGGTGGAGAATTCGTAGAAGAGGAGGTCTAGCTTCCTGTTAACTCGTAATCGGATCTGTGCTAAGGTAGGGTTTCCCTTCTTTGTTGATTGTATAATTGATTTAAGATGTGATGTTGTGATTTAATTGATATGATGATATTGTTGTTGATTGTATTCTGGAGTATTGAAGTTGTGATGGATTGACTGTGATCGTGAGGTGCGTCCTCGACTGAGTGGAGTCACTTGCGGGATCGACTTCACGCCCTTGATTCGCCCCTTGTGGAACCCGCCACAAGAGGGGATGTGCACATTAAGGAACATGGGTTATTGCTCGTTGCGATGAGCGGGGCTTAAGTGGGCAAGGCTGCGGTCCCCCACTGGCGGTGTGGATTATCTGTTGCGGTAGTGATCTGGCAGGACTATATACTTAAGTGTGTAGTCAGTTATATGACGTGATTGGGAATGGAGAACGGTTGTGAAATAGTTGTTATTGATATTGTTGTATTTGCTTATCTTAATTATGCAGTGAACTGACCCCGTTGTTGTTTTGTAAAACTGTGGTGATCCATTCGGGGATAGTGAGCAGATTGTGATAGGTGATGGTTGTCTTTAGCTGCGGGGATGAGATGGGATGTCATCACTTCGAGTCTAGCTTCCGCTGTTACGAGTTTAGCTGTTTTTGATTTCAGTTGTATTGAGATTCATATACATTTCTTTTGGTTTTGTTTTGAGACAATGTAAACGTTTTAACTTTATACTTTAATAAATGTTTTGGAATGGTTACTTTTGATATACTAGCCTCGGGCAACCGAGATGGTAACAACCTCTCATGCTAGGGTGGTCCTTGGTAAGGCACCTTGGTATGTGGGGGTGTTACAAAGTGGTATCAGAGCGACGATTCTGGAACCTAAAACCAATGAACCTAATGAACATAGGGAGTAAATAAAATGAACCCGGGGATAGTTATTTGGAGCTACCGCAAAGACTTGGGAGACGTCCCGAAGTCGCATTAAGGCCCTTACAATTTCGAGCCGGTCAACATGGGGGTGTCTTGGGAATCGTTGTGTGTTTAAAGTAATGTGTGTTATACTCGTAGCTGTGATTTTTGTGAAGTTGTTGGATGAAATGAGAAAGTGAATTGTGTACCTTGAACATGATAGACTTTGAACATGATGTATGATTTATTACTTGGCTTTTGAAGGGTAGTAAAGTGTTGGGAGTATAGTATGCATTTTTAAGTATGTTTCCCGTAAATAGATAGCTCGTATTTGGCATGACTCGGCCGAGCAGGTCAGGTACTCGACCGAGTAGCGGATACTCGGCCGAGTAACCAAGCACTCGATCGAGTGTTCGTTTGTGTATACGAAGCAATAGCTACTGGTTGTGATCACTCGGCCGAGTAAGAGGGGTACTCGACCGAGTGAGGCATACTCGGCCGAGTAACTCGTATACTCGACCGAGCATGTTTTATGTGTTTTTGAGGTTGGCTACTGGAGTGGAATACTCGGCCGAGTAGTCTCATTAATCGACCGAGTAGTCCTTACTCAAGTGAGTGTTTCACAGTACTCGGCCGAGTACTTCTTTGGCGGAGGGTTTTTGTTTATTTTGAGCCGTAGGTTATGTGCTTACATTTCCTTGGTTATATTAGCTTAAAATGCCACCAAAGAGGTCAGCTGCTTACGTTCTAGCTTCTGAGATGACTGTGGATGAGATTGCCTGTATGATTGACCATCAAGATCTGCTCATGGAGGCACTCAAGAACGTGGATAAGGGCGGCGAGAAACTGCTGGACGCATCCCAACTAAGCACCACCATTTCTCATTTCCACCCCTCTACTTATGAGGGCACTGGTGAGCCAAAGCTGCTCGATAACTAGCACCGCGAGATGGAGAGTCTTCTATAGGTAGTAAAGTGGCCGGCTGAGATGGCGGTAGAACAGGTTGCATTCTACCAAAGGAGTGAAGTTGGGGTTTGGTGGCAGAATGTGAAAGAGGATGCTATAACATACTACAAGGACCAAGGATATGATGCTATATTGTGGGCAGGCTTCAAAAGCGCTATGAGGGAGCATTTTGTGCCGGAGCACATCCGTCACAAGCTGAGAGCCGAGTTTGATTCTTTCACCGTGGCTGATGATATGACCGTCACAGAGTACTATCACCGGTTCCTAGAGTTGTCACGCTACGCAGAGGATATGCAGTTGGGTCAACGAGGTTTAGCTCTTCATTTTGAAAAGGGGTTGGCACCAAAGATCATGGATAGACTACCAGCTGGGGTACTTACCGATCTAAAAGAGGTATATGCACGAGTTGGGCATGCTGAGAGGTTAGTGGACTTGGCCAAGGAGGCTAAGGAAAGGAACGCCAAGAAGAGAAAGGCGGAGAGTGAGAGTGGCAACAAGTCGGGCCACAAGAGGGGCAATCACGGTCAGGCTAGCGCTTTTTCTGGAGAGTCTGGGTATGCAGGGAGATCTCGAGCTTGGGGAAGAGGTGGCGGTCGGAGTAATAGTGATAACTCAAACCTTATATGCTTCAACTGTGGCAGAGTGGGTCATAAGAGGCATGAGTGCACCAGTGCTAGAGGAGGAGGAGGCTTTCTGGGGACTTATCAGGGGAACTTTTCTCACGCTCTGAGCCAAAGCTTTGCTAGCAATAGGCCATCTGGGTCATGAGGTAATCGTGGAGGGCAGAACAACAATGGCGGTTACAACCGCAACAATGGAGGGTCCTATTATATCAGAGTCCGAGCAACAGTGTGACTCAGAATTCGGCAGCCAAGCCGACTACTTCGACTACCACGGTCCAGGGTGGAGGTCAGAAAAGCAGTGGGAAGCTCTTTATGATGGGCAAGCAGGAGGCAGAGAACGATGCTCATGTTGTTACCGGTACCTTTCTAGTTCATAATACGCCATCTTTTGTCCTGTTTGATTCGGGGGCAACCCACTCTTTTGTGTCTAGGAGTCATGCCTTAACGATGGGTTTGGGAGAATATAAACTTGTAAAAGATAGTGTGTTTATACCTTCAGGTGAGTCGGTGTCTTGTTCTAAGTTATATAGAGATGTGTCCATATTGGTGAGGGAGGTAGACTTACCAGTCAACTTGTTAGAGTTTCCTATGCATGGGTTTGAGGTCATCGTTGGAATGGACTGGTTGGGCAAGTATGATACTAGGGTAGATTGCAGACAAAAGAGAGTATCTCTAAAGGGGCCTAAGGGAGTCAGAGTATCATATAGAGGGTTCGTAGTGAGACCAAAGTGTAAGTTTATTGCAGTGATGACTTTAAAGTCATGTTTAAGAAAGAAGTGTCCTTTGATCCTTTGCCAAGTGAGAGATATGCGTGTGGAGGAGCCGTCGACGTCTGATATACCTGTGGTTGGGGAGTTTAGTGATGTTTTTCCAGATGAGATATCGGGGTTACCACCTAAGAGAGATATCGACTTCAATGTTGAGCTCAAACCGGGGACGGGGTCTATATTTAAAGCACCGTACCGTATAGGGCCTAAAGAGTTGGAAGAGTTGAAGAAGCAGTTGAATGACCTGTTAGACAAAGGGTATATTCGGCCTAGTGTGTCACCGTGGGGAGCACCAGTGTTGTTTGTGAAAAAGAAAGACGGGAGTATGAGGCTATGCATCGACTATAAGGAGCTGAATCATGTAACGGTGAAGAACAGCTACCCCTTGCCAAGGATTGATGATCTTTTTTACCAGCTGAGTGGCGCAGGGGTGTTTTCTAAGATCTACTTGAGATCGGTTATCACCAGTTGAGGATAGCAGATGAGGATATTCCTAAGACAACTTTTCGGTCACGATATGGTCACTATGAGTATGTAGTGATGCCTTTTGCATTGACGAATGCACCAGCAGTTTTCATGGATCTTATGAACCGTATTATCAGCCCGTTCTTGGATAGGTTTGTGTTTGTCTTCATTGATGACGTCTTGGTCTACTCTAAGACTAAGGAGGAGCACGAGAAGCATCTAAGGTTAGTTTTGCAGACTTTGTGAGTTAATCAGTTATATGCCAAGCTATCTAAGTGCGAGTTCTGGTTGGAGAAAGTGGCTTTTCTGGGTCATGTGATATCTAAGGAGGGTGTGTCGGTAGATACTAGCAAGATTGAGGCAGTGACTAAATGGGAATCACCGAAAAATGTTGCTGAGATTCAGAGTTTCTTGGGTTTAGCTGGCTACTACAGGAGGTTCGTGAAAGACTTTTCTAAGGTTGCGAGACCTATGACAGCGTTGATGCGGAAAGAGACCAGATTTCACTGGGATGAAAGTTGTGAGACGGCGTTCCAAACCTCAAAGGGACGTTTGACCACAACTCCTATTCTAGCTCTACCTAAGGGAAGTGAGAACTTTGAAGTATACACTGATGATTCAAAGAATGGTTTGGGTTGTGTTCTGATGCAGAATGGGAGAGTTATAGCTTATGCGTCGAGGCAGCTGAAGCCGTATGAGGAGAACTATCCTACTCATGATTTAGAGCTAGGTGCAGTTGTTTTTGCTCTAAAGATTTGGAGGCACTGCCTTTATGGGGCAACCTTTAAGGTGTTTTCAGATCATAAGAGTCTAAAGTATATCTACACACAGAAAGAGCTGAATATGCGACAAAGATAATGGATGGAGTTGATTGGGGACTATGACATGGAGATCATCTATCACGAGGGTAAGGCCAATATCGTGGCAGATGCTTTGAGTAGGAAGAGTGTACATTCGTTATGTACAACTATGTATTTGTTGAAGCTGAGGGATGAGATGTCCAAGATGGGGATTTATATGATTCGAAAGGGGGATGCCATCGGGGACCTGACGATCGAACCAGACTTATATGATGACATAAAGAGGAAACAAGAGTTTGATCCCAAAGTTCAAGAATGGAAGTCAAAGGTAGAGAGTGGCACCATTTCGAGGTTTTCTATCCACACAGATGGGACTGTTCGTTTTGATGGGAGATGGTGTGGTCCTAGTGATGCGGATTTGAAAAGGCTGATCATGACGGAGGCTCATTGCACTCCTTATTCAGTTCACCCGGGGGATAACAAGATTTATAAGGACTTAAGAAAACGTTTTGGAGGCCTAATATAAAGAAGGATCTGGCCGAGTTCGCGGCTAAGTGTCTAACTTGCCAAAGAGTAAAGGGTGAGCAACATAGACCACAAGGTAAGATTTAGTCACTTGAGGTTCCATAGTGGAAATGGGAGTCGATGTCTATGGACTTTATCGTGGGGTTACCAAGGACTCAACAAGGTAACAATAAGATTTGCGTGATCTTGGACCGTTTAACAAAGTCAGCTCACTTCATTCCGATGAAGGATACTTGGACCAAGATACAGTTAGCTTTGGGTTATCGGAAGCATATGGTTCGGTTACATGGTGTGCCAAAGGACATAGTGTTAGATCGAGATGCGAGGTTTATATCACGGTTTTGGCAAGATGATACCTGTCGAAGTGAGTACCAAAAATAATATTTATAAATTCCGAACTACAACTAGCAAGCGGTAGTAAGGGTCGATCCGCAGGGAGGTAGGGAGATAATAGTTGCTTTTAATTTTAGTCTAAAGATAACAGTTTAAGGGGGTTTTGATGTGAATTAAATCTAAATCTAATAAAATAAACTAAATAAGCAAATAAAAGTAATAAAGGATGTGAACAATGATAAAAAATATGCTAAGACGGTCGGTTCACTATAGCTGCGATGGCACACAATCCTAGGTAAGTCCGAAATACAATCGCGTAGGATGGGTAAAACAAGTCCTCTCGGTCCAAATTAACTAGTAGCTCCTTTCGGCCTATGCTACTAGTCCCTAGGTCTCACTAATGCTAGCTCTCGCCCCGATTAGTGATTTCTAAAGCCTAAATTACATTATCTCTCGATCTCAGCAATTTAGTCGTCTCAATTCATTAATTAATGCCCTCCCCTATCTCTCGATCTACGGGTAGGTCAAAACTAAGCATCTAACAAGTCTCCTCTCGGTCTCATTGTTAAATATTGCACTTTAACGAATCAAACGGTGCTAATCAGACACGAAGTCGGTCGATCGACCAGCTTCCCCAGTCGATCGACCAAGCCCTAATTCGGGGTCACCTACTCTAATGCCATCTATGCGATAGATCCCCTACATCTTAGCACGGGGTGTTTAGCTAGACATATTTACGCAAATAGCAAGAACTAATTTGATAATAAGCATAACGGATTGCATAATTGAAATAATTAAATGAATAAATTCGCATAAAACTGTAACTAGGGCTTGGGATTCTAGCTAACAAGAACTAATACTAACGAAACGAATAAAACAATACTGAAATTAAAGGACTAGAATTACCGAAGCAAAGGAACAAGCGATGAATCCGAAAGTAAGCGAACATTATTGAGAATTCTAAACTACGAATAGCTAATGTATTTTATTGTATGTAAACTAAAACTATGTATGATATTAACTAGGTCTGATGACTTGATGCCTATTCTGAAACATAGGGTTACGTTATATAGAAAGTCTTACGTAACTTTTATTCCTAAAACCTAATTACATTGGACTTTCTCATCTTTTAATTTCCGTCAGCTCGTGGGGTGGTCGATCGACCACTTGGACCAGTCGATTGACCAAATGTGCGCTGTACAGGAGCTTCTGATAATCGTCCTCTGGTCGATCGACCAAATGCACCAGTCGATCGACTGACTTTCTTTCCTGCAGACTTCTGTTCAGCATTCTGACAGTCTATAGACCATGTAGGTCAGTCTATAGACCACTGTAGTTGGTAATCCGCTTCTGAAACTCTCGCAAATATATCTTTCAGGCCGTGAAATGCGCACCAAGGTCGCTTCTCAAGTCTTTACTCCATGTCAAATGCAACGCTAAGTACTTAGGGACGGATTCGGCTCGATTTCCGCTGGATTCTTCACATTTCTGCAATATTACACTAAAACACGAAAGTAGACGGAAATAGGGAAAACTGTAGCATAAACTACATATTTGAGCTCTGAAATGCGTGTAAAATAAGGTGTAAAATATCATATAAATGACACGCATCAAACTTCCCCAAACCAAACCCTTGCTTGTCCCCAAGCAAGAACTAGACTCGATCTTAGGACCTAATGGAACCGGTTCAATCTCAGAGCGAAATGCAACTATAAAGCCTAAACCAATTTAATGCTAAAGATCAACAATCAATTAGTAATATGAATCATGCAAACGAGTTATGTAGTCGTTAAAAATAAAGCTGAACCGTCGACCTTGCAAGACCTTTAAAATTGGACTCTCACGGGTCACTCTTCTCTCATGAAGCAAAGGGTAAGCATATATATGTAAGAGAGGAGGAGAAATAGCCGCTCACCTAGACTACGACCCACATAAACATGCATGCAAATAATATGATAGACAATTCTAACTACCGTACATACATTCCAACCAAACAAGGTCCTGTCACAGCCGAGGGCTTACAAAAATATGGTAAAGTGAGGCAATGGGTGAGAAAAGGCAAAACATTTATGGAAATGTGGAGGTATAGGCGGCCAAGCTAGTACCTAAACAAAACCATATGACAACATCCATTTCCAACTCAATTATAGGATTAAGCACATGCGCCCTTCGTTTGGCACAAAACTCACCAAACCGAACTGAAAATACCCCTCAATAAATGTAAATAAAGCATAGGAGTGAAACCGTCTATAAACAACATCTTTTCCCTTCACGGTTTCTTTCTTTCATCATTTTTTTTTCTCTTTTTTTTGAATTTTTCTCAACTTGTTTTTTTTTCATTTTCCAATTCTTTTTTTTTTTTCATTCTCCTTCTTTCTTTTCTACCATCTCCAAATAACGCAATACAGACTAAACTTGGCACAATAAATTATATACCGCAAAAGCATACATTATACTAGCTTGACAAGGCAGGCTAAATTTGGATGTAGCTAAGGGTCAACAGGTAAATTTGGCTAATGTGGAGTTCAATGGGTAAAATGAAATAAAGGGGAAATTGTAAGCACCTCCCTGCATGTGACACCAACCACTAACCCGAATGTATGCAGGCAAAAAGCAATTGAATTTCATAAATGTGCAAATTAATGATACATGATATGCAAGGAGTAACTACTCACAATCCTACATGAAACCGGTCACAAATGACACCAGTTATATGAGCTCTAATCCTTAGAAATTATAAGTAGGTTACCAAAATTCAGGTCAAGTCTATAATCCAGCAAATATTTTAACAAAAACTCGTAGGTATGCATATGTGATTCTACTAATAACATGTCAATTAAGCATGGCTTAGGCATAAACAGATGAAAATGCAATGTCATCATTGAAATACTACCGTTCCGACTCGACCTATATGCTAAAATAAACGTGCAATTTTTTGAAATTTTTCAATTTTTATGGATTTTCTGTATATAAAAGAGAAATGAACAACAATGCAAACTGAAGTGCAATAAACGTGAAATAGAAATGCAATAAAACATGTGAATGCAATGCAAAACCCTTCCCCAAACCAAACCACACAATGTCCCCATTGTGCAAAATCATATAAAAGAAACAAAAAAGGAAATGGGAATTTGCGATAAATTACTAAATAAGACATGAAAAGGAACTCGGAAACTCACAAGATTTTAAGCGCAAAAGGAAACCTCCCCAAACCAGCGTGAGCTAGGAGGTTTCGGTAGCCAGCAGTTCTACCGTAAGGTACCTGAAAAGACAAACAATACCGTGCATAATTCCGAGAGAGCAATTTACGAAACGCAAAATTATGTGCAAAATAAGAAAAATAGAAGAAAACAGAAATGAATCGGAGAATAGTGGAGAAAAGGCTCCCTCAACTCCGCAAATCGACCAAACACAGCAGGGGAAAGGTCGTGAACAGGTACAGCAGCGGGAGGCGGTCGATCGACCATACAGGCCAGTCGATCGACCAGGGTGATAGGAACATAAGCTCCTGGAGTCGCGGCAGAGTCGATCGACCACCAATGCCAGTCGATCGACCGAGATACCTGCTGTAAGTTTCTGATTTCTTCGATTTAGCTCAATAAATTGAGCTAATATGGTCTATGAACCTGCAAATACACATAATAACGCGCCCAAAAAATGCGCAAAACCCAAATGTAAAGTCTAAAGTCTTAAATAAATCCTAAGCAAACTTATTAAAGCGAAGTCTCGCGCAAACCAAAGCAATAAATAGTCTTAAAAATGCAACAAAAGTGTCTAAAACTTGTGAAATAAAAAGGGTTCATCCGCGAAAAATGCGGAAAATCTCCGACCATGGCTTCTGGCTACATAAAGTACCCTCCGCGGTGCTCAACTTCTCAGCACTCCAATCTACCACATTGTCCGACGGGTCAACATCAGAAGCATCTTCCCACACTTGGACATCCTCATCAGTCTCAAGCTCCAAGTCTGAAACTGTAACTCGAACTGGCGCCTTCTTGGGCTCCTCATCTGGCTCCTCATCTGTGCCATAGCTAAGACATCCTAGACCGCCTCTTTGAAATATTGACTCCTTCACAGCTGGAGCAATGAGCGGCTCTTCTGATGTGACCATTATTTGCGCATATATAGTCCCCTAATTGAGCCTATTTTGCATACTATTATAGCATTTCATGGCCATTTTATCCGTCAAAACCTTCCTATTTGCTTTTCTATCGCATTTCATATGTTTTGTAGAAAAGGAGATAATAAGGCGGAAATTCCCGTCTTTCGTGCATATTTGGAAGCTTATTGATGATATTAGATGGACTAGTATGAAGAGGAGGCAAGAATGATGACCAGTAGGAATAAAGTGTATATAGAAGGATCAAAGGGTTAAAAGTAAGAATGACGAGAGGGAAGACATTACAAGAAGAAATTGCTCGGAACGCAAACCAAGAGTTGCTCCTTTGGCTCTGAAAATATGCTAGATGGAACGGTGTCGAAAAATCAAGTGATCTAGGCTTTTGAATCACTCCAATAGGAGTCCGGATGAGGAAATAACGTCCGTTTTACAATCCGAGCTCAAGATACAGCTCAACCCGCTCGGGTCAAATTAAACCCGCTCGGGTTGAAGCCCGGGACGCCCATATTTCGCTCGGGACGGGCGTATTCCTGGACAGAAAACTTTTCCTTTCTACGTGAACTACAATCCGTGCGTCTTCTCCCAAATCCGCCCGGATTGCATCTTCAGAATCCGCCCGTCTTCTCCCAAATCCGCCCGGATTGCATTTTCAGAATCCGCCCGGATTCAACTGAATCCGCCCGTTTGACCCAGGGAGAATCCGCCCGTCCCGACTCCAATACGCACGGATTCCTTTACAGCAATTTTCGCGTTCTTCAAGCTCCGTGAAAGACGCCCTTCCTTCGAAAAATACCGGAGTCTCGCTGCTCAAATCTAAAAAGTGTAATTACTAGTTTAGTCCTTAGTTAACCTTAATGCATCCACCTAATTTCTACTATAAATACCCCACTTGTAAATAATCAAAGGGGGATCCTTTTATCAAGTTTTTAGAGTATAAAATCCTTCTTTAGATTAGATTAGGAGTAGATTAGAATAGATTACTCTTTAATCTTTCCACAAATCTCACATTAATCTCTCCTTAATTATTGTTCAAGTTTATTATTCAAGTTTATTATTGGGTAATTGAAGATTATTTGGGTTATTATTGGGAGATTGACAACCTTCCATCAATCATCAAGTACTTCTTTTATCTTTGCTTTATTATTGGAATCATTAGTAGGTATAATTCTCTTAATCCCTTTTTAATTATTATTAATTACTTTCATTTATTCATCATGTTTCATTTTGTTGGTATGATTGACAACCTTGCTAGCATGATCAACATGATAATGAGTGAGTAGTTCTTTAGCTAGGATTAATGGGTAATTAGGGGAAACCAACATAGGATTGATTCATGCTTAATCTAATATGTTTTCATAATCAAATTGTTTGCTTGTTGTGATGTCAACTTTATGCACATGTTATGTTTGATGAAATGCTAAGCCTATGAATCCTTGCATTTTTACCATCTCTTATCTACTCAACTTGACTTGTAAGATATAAACCAACTCGAGTCTTGTTAGACCATGCATAGAAGTTGAATAGGAGGAAAGTAAGTCGACTTGTAGGTGTTGTACAATCTAATCGATTCGGCTCCGGGACCCAACTCTTCCTATGAACCGTAAGACATAAACCAACTCTGTTCCTTAATAATATTAATTGCTTGCAACTTTGTAAACATGTTTGTATGATCAAAACCATGAATCCCCTATGACCCCATGACATCCTAGTGTTTTTAGTCAATTGTTTACATTTCTTAGTTCATTGTTTGCTCTACTTTGTTACTTTCATTAGTTTAGAATACAACTACAAACCCAAACAAATTGTGACACTAGCATAAATTGAGATAGATAGACTTAGAACCCAAAGCACACCGTCCCATGGATCGACCTCGACTTACCGCTAACTAGTTGTTTGTTGAGTATTATAAATGTGTTTGATTGGATGAGTGACGACATCAACCGGATCAAAATGGCGCCGTTGCCGGGGATGGTGCTATGTGATTAAGTTCTTACTTGTTTGTCTATTTTAATTTTGCTTTCACCTTGAGGAACTTGTTCCTCAAGGATTGTTCTTACCATTTTTGTGTAGTTTCCATGCTTGTAGTTGTTTCTTTATCTTGGCTATAATGATGACCCAAGACTTGACATATGGAGTATGTGGTGGATCTTTTGAGTATGACTATGGGTATGGGAAGTTTGAGGAGCAAGTCAACACAAACCTACCTTATTATTCATACAATTGAAATCCTAACTACTACCCCAATTTTCCCACCAAAATCACCACACCCAATATCAACAACAACCATCCACCCAAAACTCACTTTACAAACAATTCCAAATGCCACAATATGAGCACTTTCACACCCACCCACAACAAAATGATGAGCCCAACTTTGACATTCAAGACATGGTTCTCCAAATGATGGGAGACCAAGAAAACTTCTTCAGACAAGTGCTAGAGGAGAGCCAAAATAGAAACAATGTTCTTCAAAGCATTGTTACCAATGGTGAGGAGTTGGCAATTCAAATTGCCCAATTGAAAGCAACCCAAGAAACAACCCAAACAAACACTCCCCACCAATCCTTGAGCATTGAACATGAATGTGAATTTGAGGCAATGACCTTTGTTGAAGAAAATGAAAAATGGGAAGAGCCAATCCCTTTGAGCTCTTGTGAGTATGAAAGTATGGTATTTGATGATGAAGACATGAGGTTGAGTAAGCCAAATACTCTTAGCCTTTGTGAGTATGAGGGTGTGACATTTGATGTGAACATTGAGATGGTGGAGGAAGAATTAATGAAGAAGAGTGAAGCCCCCATCTATGATTCGTATGGAGATAGCGATGATGACAAGCCTATGGAAGAAGGTTATGCGGGATATGTGTCTTGCAATGAAGAAGAGGAATGGAGTTGTGAGATTGCCTTACTTGAGGAGCCCATCCTTGAGAAGTTTGAGGTATGCTTCCATGAAGAAGATGAATTCCTTTTCCCCATTTCCCATGAAGACTACTTGGCCCCTACCATGGAGCCAATGATTGTTGGAGAGGATATGGTGGACCTTCTTCAAAAGGTCAAGGCATCATACAAAAGCTACTTGGTGGCAAAGCTCAAAGAGAAACTTGCACGTGAAGCTACTTGTAGAAATTTGGCACCCACAATGTCAACTGCCAAGGAACTCGGTCATCAAGGTCATAAAGATTCTCCTTCTACTCATGAAGGATTGATAAATTCAAATGCTATCATCATCACCGAAAGTGAAAGAGAAGGTGGTAAGTGGAAGTCTCCGGACGAAAATAAACCATACTTCATACCTAGTGATGAAAGGAATCATGGGCTAATTGGTTTGAAGCATCGTGAATATCCAAGTGCCAAGAAGAGGAAGAAAACAACAATGAATGACAAATTCCTTTGGCCAAGCTTCGTCTTGAAGTTAAGCAAACCATACTTGTGCTTATTTGGAGCTTGTTCACAAGCTTTTGATCTTCTTTTAAGAGCCTTGAGCTCTATGGACAAGAATTTCTACAAATTGAATGAGTTTGGTGGAGTCCTATCTCAAACCACCATTTGTAAGATATCCTTCCCCTTGACTTTGCATTACATTTACACTTGCATTTAGTTATATACATATACATTTACCTTGCATTTGTATTATATTTCATATTGCATTTACATTAGTTAGTTAATATAGTATAGTTTGCATTGTAATATATCTCACATGATTCATGTAGATAGTTGCATATAGATTAGAATTCATGCATAGTCACTAATGACCAATCCTATTCTTTTCTACACTAGAAATAGTGTTTAAATCGGTTTGGGGAGGTTTGATCATAAGTGACTTAAGCATCTATCATGCATCATATAGTATAGATTAGATTGCATTCATTTGTTATATATGTCATATAGAATTGCATTTAGTTAGAGCATGCATTCATTCATATCATATCACTACATTTGTACTTTATTTCAAAAAATCAAAAAATTCAAAAACATGTATTTCCTTTTTCATTCCTACTCCTACATGTACATTGAGGACAATGTCCAAAATAAAGTGGGGGATGGGAATTTATATTCCAAAAATGAAAAATGATAAAAATTGAAAAATTTCGAAAAATCACAAAAATATGTCTTTTAATTTCATAAAAACAAAAACCATAAAAATTTGAAAAATTTGAAAAACCAAAAACATGTTCATTTCCTTTGCAGTGTAGTCTTGTATATATTGTTTTGTATACATTGTGTTTGTTCTATCCTTGTTCACATTGATTGACTATGTCACATCCGAGACATGAGGATATTGAAGACCGCATGGTATGATCTTTCCAATCTCCTTTTTCCTCTTTATGTTAATGACTATGTGGCTTTATTTTGATTGATGCGGTATAACAATGTGAACTTAGGACTTGCATTTAGTTTACATGTCATATTAGTTGATAGAATCACTTGCATTAGGATGTTTATATTAGTTGCATCATAGCATGTAGTTGCATTTAGATAAAAAAGTTTTGAGAAATGCCTAATTTGGAACTTTGACAAGAGCAACTAAGCCATTACAAATACTTTTTCAACTTAAGACTTTGCCTACTAGAATTGTTGTAAAACACCCTAGATAGTGTCATACTAGTGTCTTTTGACCCATGACCCAAAGCCTAGTCAAGGGTTTGCATGTGAGTCACCTATCCAACCCCGTGATGCGATGTGGACTTGGTTAACTTGTCTAGGTGACCTTGATTGACCTTGTGGTAAGGCAACCCAAAAATATTTTCTATCAATAAGCTTGAAGTGCTCATTTCTAAAGTTTTGTCATGTGGAAGTAATTTAATGCCAAAGAAACCTCAAAAGTTATGTCGAGAAATTTAATTTTTTTGATGGAGGCGTACCACTTCGATGTGCTTTGGAGCGGGATCCATTGAATTGGGCCCCCACACGGTTGTGAATTCGGCCGCCCAGAGACAGAGTGACTATCACCCCGAAAGGCTATTGTCTAGAGGTTAACCGGTTGCCTAATAAGCGATTGGCGAAAGCAAAGGACACTAGCCCGGAAGGGACAAACCCCATCTTAAATTTTTTGAAATGTGAAAGTTAAATGAGGTCAATTTTTGAATACTAGTCATATCCACCCGTTGTGTATAAAGATTTGAGCATTTCATTCCCAAAAAGCCCTTTTGTCAAGCCACTTTGTCGAGCTTGGGACGATCCATGACCTTTACTTTTGTAGAGAATTCGAGACTTGTCATGTCATATGCTACTAGCATCATAGGGATCATCATTCCACCACCATCCGATCGCTCTTGACGAAAGCATTTGGAAATTGAGGACGAAAGTAGTCTAGTTTAACACCATTTGGAGGTGATTTAGTGCCATCCTCTTAGCCTTAGTAATTTGTTGAACTAGTATTTGTGAAGGACTATATGCTCTTAAATTTGTTCTCTTTTAGTTGCCTCCGCCACTTGATGAGGGAGTGGCTATTCTTTTGTAGATGCATCCATTATTTGATTTTGTGTGCTTTAATGTTTGGATGTGTCGCCATTTTGGCAAGACCCACCTTGCCTTGCAAGAAGGCATCCTACCTCATGGTTGTCTTGTTGTGATTTGAAGGGGAGGAGTGAGACCCGCTAATTGTCTCATATCGGTTATATTATTAGGATAGTTTAAATAAAGGTCTAGTTTTTGCCACCTCTTTACTCGGGACGAGTAAAGGTTCGGTTTGGGGATATTTGATGTGACCATTATTTGCGCACATTTAGTCCCCTAATTGAGCCTATTTTGCATACTATTATAGCATTTCATGGCCATTTTATCCGTCAAAACCTTCCTATTTGCTTTTCTATCGCATTTCATATGTTTTGTAGAAAAGGAGATAATAAGGCGGAAATTCCCGTCTTTCGTGCATATTTGGAAGCTTATTGATGATATTAGATGGACTAGTATGAAGAGGAGGCAAGAATGATGACCAGTAGGAATAAAGTGTATATAGAAGGATCAAAGGGTTAAAAGTAAGAATGACGAGAGGGAAGACATTACAAGAAGAAATTGCTCGGAACGCAAACCAATAGTTGCTCCTTTGGCTCTGAAAATATGCTAGATGGAACGGCGTCGAAAAATCAAGTGATCTAGGCTTTTGAATCACTCCAATAGGAGTCCGGATGAGGAAATAACGTCCGTTTTATAATCCGAGCTCAAGATACAGCTCAACCCGCTCGGGTCAAATTCAACCCGCTCGGGTTGAAGCCCAGGACGCCCATATTTCGCTCGGGACGGGCGTATTCCTGGACAGGAAACTTTTCCTTTCTACGTGAACTACAATCCGTGCGTCTTCTCCCAAATCCGCTCGTCTTCTCCCAAATCCGCCTGGATTGCATTTTCAGAATCCGCCCGGATTCAACTGAATCCGCCCGTTTGACCCAGGCAGAATCCGCCCGTCCCGACTCCAATACGCACGGATTCCTTTACAGCAATTTTCGTGTTCTTCAAGATCCATGAAAGACGCCCTTCCTTCGAAAAATACCGGAGTCTCCCTGCTCAAATCTAAAAAGTGTAATTACTAGTTTAGCCCTTAGTTAACCCTAATGCATCCACCTAATTTCTACTATAAATACCCCACTTGTAAATAATCAAAGGGGGATCCTTTTATCAAGTTTTTAGAGTATAAAATCCTTCTTTAGATTAGATTAGGAGTAGATTAGAATAGATTACTCTTTAATCTTTCCACAAATCTCACATTAATCTCTCCTTAATTATTGTTCAAGTTTATTATTCAAGTTTATTATTGGGTAATTGAAGATTATTTGGGATATTATTGGGAGATTGACAACCTTCCATCAATCATCAAGTACTTCTTTTATCTTTGCTTTATTATTGGAATCATTAGTAGGTATAATTCTCTTAATCCCTTTTTAATTATTGTTAATTACTTTCATTTATTCATCATGTTTCATTTTGTTGGTATGATTGACAACCTTGCTAGCATGATCAACATGATAATGAGTGAGTAGTTCTTTAGCTAGGATTAATGGGTAATTAGGGGAAACCAACATGGGATTGATTCATGCTTAATCTAATATGTTTTCATAATCAAATTGCTTGCTTGTTGTGATGTCAACTTTATGCACATGTTATGTTTGATGAAATGCTAAGCCTATGAATCCTTGCATTTTTACCATCTCTTATCTACTCAACTTGACTTGTAAGATATAAACCAACTCGAGTCTTGTTAGACCATGCATATAAGTTGAATAGGAGGAAAGTAAGTCGACTTGTAGGTGTTGTACAATCTAATCGATTCGGCTCCGGGACCCAACTCTTCCTATGAACCGTAAGACATAAACCAACTCGGTTCCTTAACAATATTAATTGCTTGCAACTTTGTAAACATGTTTGTATGATCAAAACCATGAATCCCCTATGACCCCATGACATCCTAGTGTTTTTAGTCAATTTTTTACATTTCTTAGTTCATTGTTTGCTCTACTTTGTTACTTTCATTAGTTTAGAATACAACTACAAACCCAAACAAATTGTGACACTAGCATAAATTGAGATAGATAGACTTAGAACCCAAAGCACACCGTCCCATGGATCGACCTCGACTTACCGCTAACTAGTTGTTTGTTGAGTATTATAAATGTGTTTGATTGGATGAGTGACGACATCAACCGGATCAAAATGGCGCCGTTGCCGGGGATGGTGCTATGTGATTAAGTTCTTACTTGTTTGTCTATTTTAATTTTGCTTTCACCTTGAGGAACTTGTTCCTCAAGGATTGTTCTTACCATTTTTGTGTAGTTTCCATGCTTGTAGTTGTTTCTTTATCTTGGCTATAATGATGACCCAAGACTTGACATATGGAGTATGTGGTGGATCTTTTGAGTATGACTATGGGTATGGGAAGTTTGAGGAGCAAGTCAACACAAACCTACCTTATTATTCATACAATTGAAATCCTAACTACTAGGGGACTGGGCAAACATAATAGAATGCTTCCCTACCTTAAAAGTCAAAGTTCTTTCCCCCACATCAATTACTGCACCAGCAGTGTGCAGAAACGGTCTTCCCAAAATAATTGGGGTGTTGACATCTTTAGGAATGTCCAAAACAACAAAATCAACGGGAAAAAAGAACTTCCCAATTTGCACGGGCACATTCTCTAAAACACCTATCGGTCGCATCTCAGACCGGTCAGCCATTTGCACAGTCATGTCAGTAATAGCAAATCTAGTCAATCCCAATTTCTTAGCCAGACTCAAAGGCATAACACTGACACTAGCCCCTAATTCACATAATGCCTTCTCAATTGAGAAGGTACCAATATTACAGGGAACAGAGAAACTACCTGGGTCAGACAGTTTACGATCAGCAGTGTGAGTTAAGTACGAACTAGACTCCTAAGTTAAATGCACAGACTCGACAGCATTAAAAGACCTTTTCTTAGCTAGCAACTGTCTCATAAACTTCATATATGCAGGTATTTGATTAACTAGCTCTAAGAAAGGTATTTGCACATTAAGACTACGCACTAAATCTTTGAATTTACCGAATGTTACGTCATCTTTGGTTGGCACTAGTCTTTCTGGATAAAGGGCTGTCAAAAGTAGCTTTGCCCTTTCCTCTAGGTCTCTCATACCGTCATTAGTGGACTTAGGCTGAAAATCCACTACTTTGTCTTTGTTGTAGCTCGAACCTTCTTCAGAACGTCTCAGGAATGAACCATTAATCGTCGTAGGGTCATACTTTGGAACCGGAAATAACCCATCAGCATTTGGATCTTGCCTCGATAATTTCGGAGTCGTCTCACCCCGAAATAAGTAGTCCCTCAAGTTATCTGGCATTGGAGGACGAAACGGTTCGACATCAGCAGCATCATCAGTCGATCGACCAGTGGGGTCGGTCAATCGACTGATCTCCTCTTTTCCAGAATGAGCAGAAAGGTCAAACAGGGTCGCTGAGGAATGAGGGGTGGTCGATCGATCGGGTGGGACGGTTGATCGACCGTGATCGCTGCTATTCGTCTTTTTCTCGCTCTTTTTCTTCTTTCCTTTTCCAGCAGCTTTTTCGGGTTTATCTCCCGCAACAGCGGGCCCATCAAGAGTAGTCTCGCTCCTCAACTTAATCACATTCAAAGTTTCTTTCTTTTGGTCCGGCTGCGATGGTAGTTGCCCTGGAACTCGAGTTGCACTCTTGCTAGCCAGTTGAGCGATCTGAGACTCCAACATTTTCATCCCGGCCTCTCTAGCTTGAGACTCCTTTAGCAATAAATTTTTCAACTCAGTAAAATCGGAACCTTGGAACTGTTGTTGCTGCTGAGGGACATACGGAGGCTTTTGGTATGGCTGCTACTTATGGGGGGGCACATAGTTCTGCTGCTACGGAGGTGGAGTCGGATTTTGGACATTCAGGCTACTCCACCTCAAGTTTGGATGAACATTCGGATCAAAATAAGTGTTCGTCTGCCTATAATGCTGGAAAGCAGCACTAACCTCATTGGGACTGATGCAGAAATCTGCAACGTGTCCTTCTCCTCCACACCTCTTGCATGAAATAGGGCCGTCTGACACAGGATTTACCTGATAAATACCACCCTTCGAAGCTCCTCCTAACTCATACTTGTCAAATCTCGCCGTAAGAGCCTCTAATGCAGCTACGGAAGGAGATTCAGTGGCTCTCCTTTGATTTCCCCTGGAATTTCGATGCTCAGCTTTATGGGTGGCCATATCATCAATGATTTTCCACCCCTTAGTTTCTCCAACATTCTCCTGGAATCTACCATTAGCTGCAGCATCCAGGATAGCCCTCTGATCATCATAAAGCCCATTATAAAATTGATTGCGCATGCTCCATTGCTCGAACCCATGGTGCGGAATAGTTCACACCAGCCTCTTGAAACGGACCCAAGCATCATGAAAATCTTCATTAGGTCCTTGCTTAAAACTCGTGATCTAAGCTCTTATCGCATTGGTCTTCGATGCAGAGAAATATCTTTTATAAAATGCTAGGGCCAGCGAGTTCCAATCAGTAATCCCATTAGCAGCTCGATCCAGATCTCAGTACCACTCCCTAGCAGCATCACGGAGTGAGAATATGAACATCGTCTCTTTCACCTGGTCCTGGGTCACACTGCTTTGGTGGGGGTATGGAACAAATGAGTCAATGAATGTCTCCATATGTTTAGCTGCATCTTCATTTGCAGCTCCCCCAAATTGGTTTCTCTCAACCAAGTTAATGTAAGACGGTTTCGGTTCGAATTTTCTTTCCGTCCCGGCTGGCAATGCGAATCCCTTATAGAGATTCTCAGCTTTCGGCTCGGAGTGACTGGCTATACTCGCTTCTTCAGCCATCTCTAGAAAATCTAGAGAAGTAACGGTATCTGTGGAAGAAACTGGAGATGGTGGTGGATTTTCTTCAAATAGCTCGTTCTCGTAAAAACTAGACCGAGAACTAGGCTCTTCCTCGTACTGTGCTTCTTGAAATAGCCTTCTCTTAACTCGCAGGGTTCTCTCTAGCTCGAGATCAAGGGGAAACAATTCGCCTTTTTGAGACATGCGCATAAGAATAAACTACAACAAGAAGATGAGAAAAGCTTAAGGAACAAAAAGTTCCTTAAACTTAGAAAAAGACTAAAATAAATAAACAACTAAAACTAGCGCTGCCTCCCCGGCAACGGCGCCAAAATTTGATACATGTCGAAGTGAGTACCAAAAATAATATTTATAAATTCCGAACTACAACTAGCAAGCGGTAGTAAGGGTCGATCCGCAGGGAGGTAGGGAGATAATAGTTGCTTTTAATTTTAGTCTAAAGGTAACAGTTTAAGGGGGTTTTGATGTGAATTAAATCTAAATCTAATAAAATAAACTAAATAAGCAAATAAAAGTAATAAAGGATGTGAACAATGATAAAAGATATGCTAAGACGGTCGGTTCACTATAGCTGCGATGGCACACAATCCTAGGTAAGTCCGAAATACAATCGCGTAGGATGGGTAAAACAAGTCCTCTCGGTCCAAATTAACTAGTAGCTCTTTTCGGCCTATGCTACTAGTCCCTAGGTCTCACTAATGCTAGCTCTCGCCCCGATTAGTGATTCCAAAAGCCTAAATTACATTATCTCTCGATCTCAGCAATTTAGTCGTCTCAATTCATTAATTAATGCCCTCCCCTATCTCTCGATCTACGGGTAGGTCAAAACTAAGCATCTAACAAGTCTCCTCTCGGTCTCATTGTTAAATATTGCACTTAACGAATCAAACGGTGCTAATCAGACACGAAGTCGGTCGATCGACCAGCTACCCCAGTCGATCGACCAAGCCCTAATTCGGGGTCACCTACTCTAATGCCATCTATGCTATAGATCCCCTACATCTTAGCACGGGGTGTTTAGCTAGACATATTTACGCAAATAGCAAGAACTAATTTGATAATAAGCATAACGGATTGCATAATTGAAATAATTGAATGAATAAATTCGCATAAAACTGTAACTAGGGCTTGGGATTCTAGCTAACAAGAACTAATACTAACGAAACGAATAAAACAATACTGAAATTAAAGGACTAGAATTACCGAAGAAAAGGAACAAGCGATGAATCCGAAAGTAAGCGAACTTTATTGAGAATTCTAAACTACGAATAGCTAATGTATTTTATTGTATGTAAACTAAAACTATGTATGATATGAACTAGGTCTGATGACTTGATGCCTATTCTGAAACATAGGGTTACGTTATATAGAAAGTCTTACGTAACTTTTATTCCTAAAACCTAATTACATTGGGCTTTCTCGTCTTTTAATTTCCGTCAGCTCGTGGGGCGGTCGATCGACCACTTGGACCAGTCGATCGACCAAATGTGCGCTGTACAGGAGCTTCTGATAATCATCCTCTGGTCGATCGACCAAATGCACCAGTCGATCGACTGACTTTCTTTCCTGCAGACTTCTGTTCAGCATTCTGACAGTCTATAGACCATGTAGGTCAGTCTATAGACCACTGTAGCTGGTAATCCGCTTCTGAAACTCTCGCAAATATATCTTTCAGGCCGTGAAATGCGCACCAAGGTCGCTTCCCGAGTCTTTACTACATGTCAAATGCAACGCTAAGTATTTAGGGACGGATTCGGCTCGATTTCTGCTGGATTCTTCACGTTTCTGCAATATTACACAAAAACACGAAAGTAGACGGAAATAGGGAAAACTGTAGCATAAACTACATATTTGAGCTCTGAAATGCGTGTAAAATAAGGTGTAAAACATCATATAAATGACACGCATCACAAGAGTTGCAGGATTTGATGGGAACGACCTTGAAGATAAGTACAGCTTCTCATCCTGCCACAGATGGTCAGACTGAGAGGACTATCAAGACTTTGGAGGATATGTTGAGGGCTTGTACCATGGAGTTTGGTGGAAGTTGGGAAGATAGGATGGACTTGATTGAGTTTTCATACAACAACAGCTATCACACTAGTATTTGGCTGTCACCGTTTGAGGCTTTGTATGGCAAGAAGTACAGGAGTCCAGTTTGTTTGGACGATAGTGCAGAGATAGTGGTTTTAGGACCACAGATGGTGCAGGTTATGATTGAGCAAGTTCGCATGATTCGTCAAAAGATGAAAGCAGCTCAAGATCGCCAAAAGAGTTATGCAGATTTGCATCGCAGAGACATTGAGTTTGCAGTAGGTGACAAGGTCCTTTTGAAAGTGTCACCTATGCGAGGGGTGATGAGGTTTGGAAAGAAAGGGAAGTTGAGCCAGAAGTTTATCATCCCGTATGAGATCTTAGACCGCATAGGTTAAGTAGCCTACCGGCTAGCTTTACCACCATCGTTGGATCGAGTCCACAACGTGTTTCATTTTTCGCAGCTCCGGAAGTATGTGAGTGATCCATCACATGTGCTTGAGGTGGAGAAGATAGAGCTAGATGAGTCTCTAACTTATGCGGAGGTTCCCAAGGAGATCTTAGACCGGAAAGTGCGCAAGACAAGGAACAGTGAGACCGTCTTACTAAAGGTACTCTGGACTAATCTTAATGTGGAAGAGGCCACATGGGAACCAGAGGAGTCGATGAGAGAGCGTTTTCCTCACCTTTTCGATTAGATATGTTTGGTTACGGGGACGTAACCATTGTCTTTTAAGGAGGGTAGGAGATGGTCACATGTTTGTTTTTGGGTTAGTTGGGGTTAACATAGCTATGTTTTTGTCATATTTCGAGTTAAGTTGAGTGTTTTGTCATGTATAGTTGGAGTTGTTGGTACTTGGAGTTGTTGTTGTCGAGAAATTAGTGATGTGTTGGTTGTTTTATTTTGAGTATGGTATGAACTTCGGGAACGAAGTTCTTTTTAAGGAGGGAAGACCGTAATACCATGTTTTTCCAAGTCCTGTTACTCGGCCGAATAGGGCTTACTCGGCCGAGTAATGCGTCGTATGTTTCTGGTCAGGCTACTGTCCAGGAATACTCGGCCGAATATGGTAATACTCGACCGAGTAAGGGATACTCGACCGAGTATACTCTATACTCGACCGAGTATCCAGTTTGACGGGAATTATTTCCGTGGTTTGATTAAAAATGATTAGAGTTATAAATTACGATTAACAGTTTCACTTTTCACTTTTACCAAAACCTAAAACATTCCTACGTAACTCTATTCATCTCTAATCTCTCCCAAGATCCTTGATTGTTCATGAGTCCTTGTTCTTTTCTCTCTTGCGTCGATTGAGTCGATAAGTCACTAGTCTTATAGCTTTCTCAGTTTTGTCTTTTAGGGTTTTAACCTAGTGTTGGAAATTGGGGGAAAAGGGGATGTTTTGCATGTTGTGATTGGATTGTATGATTCTTGTTAGGTGGAGAATTCGTAGAAGAGCAGTTCTAGCTTCCTGTTGACTCGTAATTGGATCTGTGCTAAGGTAGGATTTCCCTACTTAGTTGATTGTATAATTGATTTAAGATGTAATGTTGTGATTTAATTGATATTATGATATTGTTGTTGATTGTATTCTAGAGTATTAAAGTTGTGATGGATTGAGTATGATTGTGAGGTGCGTCCTCGGCTGAGTGAAGTCACTTGAAGGAGTGGATCCACGCCCTTGATTCGCCCCCTTTTGGAACCCGCCATAAGAGGGGATGTGCACATTAAGGAACATGGGTTATTGCTTGTTGCGATGAGCGGGGCTTAGGTTGGCAAGGCTGCGGTCCCCCACTGGCGGTGTGGATAATCTGTTGCGGCAGTGATCTGGCAGGACTATACACTTAAGTGTGTGTGTGTAGTCAGTTATATGACGTGATTGGGAATGGAGAACGGTTGTGAAATAGTTGTTATTGATATTGTTGTATTTGCTTATCTTAATTATGCAGTGAACTGACCCCGTTGTTTTGTAAAACTGGGGTGATCCATTCGGGGTTTGTGAGTAGATTATGACAGGTGATGGTTGTCTTTAGCTACGGGGACGAGATGGGATGTCATCACTTCGAGTCTAGCTTCCGCTGTTACGAGTTTAGCTGTTTTTTTATTTCAGTTGTATTGAGATTCATCTACATTTGTTTTGGTTTTGGTTTGAGACAATGTAAACGTTTTCACTTTATACTTTAATAAATGTTTTGGAATGGTTACTTTTGATATACTAGCCTCGGGCAACCGTGATGGTAACAACCTCTCATGCTAGGGTGGTCCTTGGTAAGGCACCTTGGTATGTGGAGGTGTTACAGAATACACGAAGCATGACACGAAAAACTAGAAGACTAGAAGATATGAAGTGAAGATTGCACGAAAGAAGGCTGAGAAGAGTATGTATTCGATCGAGTTGGCCTGTACTCGAGCGAGTGGAGTGTACTTGATCGAGTATCCTGGTTGCTGTAGACTTTTCCGATATTTCCTAAAAGTCGTCTTATTTGTATTATATATACAAAACTCGTATTAGGTTATTAAGTTACGCTTTTTTTTTGGTGGAATGTGAGTATATATTATATAAAAAGAGGTATCAAGTTACAAAAAAAAAAAACACTAGTTTATCAAGCACCAATTACATATAAGCTCTTATGTTGTAACCAATCTAGGTCTGTCTTAGTCATATGCTGGAAGTCACGTAAGTTACACTTTTAATTACTTTCAGAACTTCAAAAACTGCAAGTATTAGTCGGCTAGCATTACTATGGATCTATCATTCGTTCTACATTCATTAGTTTACGGTACTTTAATCTCTCCTCATTAATCATTCAATTGCTTATTTGTTCTTATTGCATGTCTTTAATTATACCTTCTATTAATATTGTTGTTGTTAATTTTAGTATCATGAGTAGCTAAATCCTTTATCTAGGGTAAAGGGGAACTAGGTTGATTAGAAGGGGGTTAATGATTTAATTGTTAGTAACACCGCATGAATTACCGTTTGATTATTGTTCTTATTCTAATTATTTGATATAGGCCTGAATTGATAATTAGTCTAGCGAATTAATACTTTCACCGACCGAGTTAGAATTAATATAGGGTACGATAATCAGATAGGTAAAGTTTAATTATAGAGATTGCATGTTTAACCGAATCTAAAGGGCATAAGTGAATCGACCGATCTTGTGACCTTAGGTAATTTGATTGACCTTACAATTGATTAAAATACACCCCCGGACAATTAACCTAGTGAATCCGCTCCCTAGACTTCTTAATACTCCCTCCATTCTCCTATAATGTTCGCATTTTTTTATTTTGGGACAACCTACTATGATGTTCCCATTTGCTTTATTTCCTTTTATGGGTATCTAAAATGACCATTCAATCCTAATACCACTTTAGTATTTACAAATTTTACCCTCCATTTAACTCACCTAATCCCTATTATATCTAATTTAAACCTTATTACTCCCTTCATATTTATTCACTGCCTCCAAATTCATCCTCTCATCTATATCCCTACTCTCACCTATCCCTCCCACCACCTTTCGTTTCTCTCTTACCCCTCCACAAATCTCATATTCAACCCGATCTGAATTCCGACTAGCACCAACTAAACACTCCTAATTTCCTGACAACACCACTACTTCGGCGAGTCAACCCACCACCTACTCGTATTTCTCCCCAACATCTGCACAAATGCCCTCCCTGTCCTCCAACCACCACAAACAACAACACCCACTCGTTTTTTTAGATTTATTGTTGTATTTTTCCGATCTGTATTTTTTTAGATATCGTTTTTTTGGGCTTTGTTGGAGGTGTAGGTTGGGTTGGCGGCTGGCAATGGCAGCGATGGTGGCGTCAGGTGGGAGATGTTGATGGCCTTGTACTTTTCCGTTTTTTAAAAAGAAATTAGCGGTTGTCGATGGTGTTTTAATTTTGTTAAGCAATTTGGTGGGGGAAAGTTAATCACTTCATTAGTCCTTTTTTCCCCCTAAAGACTGGCCCACATGGGTTTAATCCTTTGCTCATTGGTTGTTGAGCCATTTACAAATGTGAACACTGTTAGAAAATGGAAGAAGTATTATCGTTCACAACTTTGGTTTGTTGATTTGGTTTGTTGATTTCTATAACTAATTGCGAAAGTAAATAAGACAAATTCACTAAGATTATTAAAGAGTCTAGGGATCAAGTTCACTAGGTAGTTATCCGGGGGTGTGATTTAACTAATTAATAGAGGGATTTATGTTGTTTAAGGTCATATGATCAGTCGATTCTAATATGTCCTTTAGGTCTAAACTTAACATGTGGTCGCTATCATTAACTCGGCCTATTAAGTTGTCACAACCTATATTATTCTTAATCTGATCGGTAATAAACCTAATTCGCAATGCTAATTAACTAATCCTAGCTAGTAATTAATCAATTAGATTTAAGATAACAATTGAACAACAACCAAAAGCAGTTGAACTATCAATTCATTAATAAGACCCCTTCTAACAACCTAGATCCCTTTTTACCCTAGATAGGAGGTTTAGCTACGCATACTAATGAATCTAACAACAAGAAGATGTATAAAAGACATAATTGCAAGTATAAAAGATGAACGAAGGAGTAATTGAGAAACTAGAACTTGAATTAATAATGACTGAGGAAAGATTAACAAATACCGTATTAAAGAGCGTAGATCAAGAAATAATGCGTAAATAATCTAAATCTAAGGTATTCTAAGATTTTTTAGAGTAGATAGGCATAACTAGGTAAAATAGGACGTAAAAATATAATAGGGCACGATTTGGGTATTTAAAATAAACATAAACTGACTTTGGAAACTTGCGCGAAAAGTCATCAAAATGGGGTATACTCGATCGAGTATAGGTGACTCGATCGAGTACACACCCACTCGATCGAGTGATCCTTTCTTTTCAGCTCTTTTCTTCGTGTAGTCTTCTTCACTTCTCTTCCTTTATTCCTCAAGATTTCTGTGCCATGCTTCGTGTATTCTTCATGCCAACTCCGCGGTGCTACATTTCATCCTTTTGCTCCGTAAATGCATTATTCCTGCATTAAACACGAAATAGCGGAAGTATCGACATTATAATATAAATGGCATACAAATAACATAATTTAGCACGAAAACCATATCAAAAGTAACTAAGGGGAGTCATATAAATGTATACAAATATGACTCATCAAAGTATTGGTGTCGAGGTTGTTAAATGTTTATCATCATCTTAATTGGAATTAGACTTTGGCATGATTTTACCTAGACTTCTTTTCCCAGAAAACTTGTGTGTAAGTAAACGTTGTTTGAATGAAAACTCGTGTCAAGGATTTATTTTCAAGTGTTGTTTACTGATGTAAATATTATACAGTTCTGGTTGAAGTATAAATTTAATTAGAGAATATCAAAATATGGTGATTTTCCATAAAATAAACATCCTCCATTTACGATATTAATTAGTATAAAGATGTTAATGATATAACATACACAAATATAATATAAGTATGTTATATTTTGAAAACTATTAAAAGGTAAATAAATCTAGCTAGATTTCCAAAAAATATAATATTTCATAATTATTTTGATTTGTTTTATTGCATATATGTAATATATTTATATAAATATACAAGCCTCTTAAAATTGCATGCCTAGCTAAATAGTAAAAGTTTCTGTTAGTAGTGAAAAGAATTGTAGTAACATTGCATATAGTAATATGATAGTAATCACTCATTTGAATAGTCAAAGTAACAATATTAGCAGCGAGCGGGAGTAGTGAAAGTAATAGAAGTAACAACGGGAGTAGTGAAAGTAACAATAATTACGGCGGCAGTAGTGAAAGTAACAATAATTACGGCGGGAGTAGTGAAAGTAACAGTAGTAATACGAATGTAATAAAAGTAACAATACTAACAATAAAAGAAAGTATATATGGACAATTAGCTAACCAATTAACATGATTAAATGCAAGAGTAGTGAAAGAAACAATAATCACGGCGGGAGTAGTGAAAGTAACCGTAGTCACAACAAATATAATGAAAGTAACATTAGGAACAACGGAGAAAGTATGAAAAATTAGCTAACAATTCCATTTAAGAAAAATATTTTATTTATTTATATATGAGTTTGATAAAATTAACAGGAATGGATATAACTGTAAAAATAGCATGAGTAGTCAAAGCAATAGTGAATGTAATAGTATTAACATGAGATGTCGTGAAAGTAATTATATAAACCGCAAAAGTAGTGAATATGTCTCATAATTTGTTGATAAATTTTAACATTTCAGTATATATAAATAGTAAAAATATGAGTTATGATAAATAGAGTTAACCCGGGAGGGGCCGGGCACCAAACCTAATTAATTAACATTTACTAATCAAACCAACCCTCTACCTTTCTCTTTTCCCATTCACTGCAAAGACAACTTTGGTTAATTTCTCCACCACCAGGCGCCAAAGACCACCACCACCATCTGCTATCCCCATCGTCTCCCCTACTCACAGGCCACAACCATTGTACTACTATAACCATACTTGTATGTGTATCCTCTGCGCCATCTTCATCCTCAATTTCGCCATCAACGAATCCTCAATCCACCACACTGCACCTCCGTCGCCGTATCTCTCGTATCGCCGTTTACACCGAAATTGGTGACGATGGCAAACCTCACCACCCTCCAAGCAGCATTCTTCACTCTCACACCACCACCGCATCTCCGCCGCATATCCCTTCGCATTGTCGCCGAAAGATGGTGTTGTGCCGGATAGCTGACGATCTGCAGGTAATCGGTGTGGCGAGTAATGTTGCCGGAGAGCTGATCTTATGTTGTGAGGGTGAGGGTGCGGTAGCGATAAGTGAGAATAGGTAGGTGGGGTGGTCGGGTATGATGGTGTCTGGTTTTGTGGGTGGATGGATATGGTGATGGTCTAATGGAGGAACAACATAGGTTAGTGTTGATGTTATTAGGCTAAATAGTGGCCGGTTAGTTGGGTAAATGGGGAGTAAACTACACTTTAAGGACCTTAAATATATGAAAAATCTAGCATTAAGGATCTCAATTGTTAGAGGAAGCAAATAAGGACCTATATATTAGGGCAAATGTTAGAATTTCAACGGTGTTAGTATAAAATAGACTAAATTGCCTTTGATTTTTTTTAGTTTTCCTGTAATATTGATTGCTGACCATTTTTATAGAGTAAATCTCCTTGAGACAATCCTAACTTAAGATGATTATTAATAATAAAATGTTACAATTAAAATTGTCACTTTATAACAATAAATCCGGTGACATTTTATCAAAAAACATTTACATTTTATCGTCAAAAGGTCATATTTTGTCCCTCTTAATTTTAGACAGGCCTTTCCCGCCTGAAATTAATATTTGTGCAAATTTTGTCATAAACTGAACTATTACTTTTAAATTATAAAGTATAAGATACATTTAAGCTAATTTTTAAACCGTTAACTCAAAAAAATTATGACCCAAAACTAAGCTGAACAGAAATTGATCTGAGCCGAACCGTACCCGACTTGAAATAGCACAAAGTGCCTGACTAAAATGAACCCGATCAAATCGAACAAACCCTACCTAAGGTCAACATGATTTAAATCAAACATATTTAACCCGATTAGAAACCAAACTAACTGACCTGTTTGTGAGGTCTACTTTCACCAATAATATAAGACGATTTTACTAACAAAAACATACTCAGAAAAGAAAATGGTAGAATTATAAACAATTCGTTAAAACGGAATAAATGGTATTTCCTGAAAAATGAACAAAGTAATGAACTTAGATAAAACCAATCTACTATATGTAGAGCATGTTTGACCTAGCTTGTTAAAAAAAGAATTTTTGTTTTTGAAGCTTAATCTAGAAGTGCGTTTCAAAATTAGAAGCATCAAATTGTTATTTCTATTTTTAAGGACAAAAAGTTGGTTTTTGAGCTTTTATAAAACTACTTTCAACTTTTTAGAAAATGGTGTGTTTGCCCAATTTGTGTTTTTTAGCCAAAAAACACTTTCAAAAACTAGGTCAAACAAACACCTAATATACACTAAAATAAACATAAAGATCAGTTAAAAAAATTTAAAAGAATAGCATATATAGGCAAAGACAACTATGCAAAAGAAAAAAACCAGGAAATGCTAGCAACCTCCGTTAAATTTGACGGAAATAGGGATCTGGGGTCCTTAAATCTCCCTAATAATAATAATTTAAATCCTCATAGTTAGTTTTATCCAAATTTGAGGTCCTTGTAATTTACTTTACTCGGTAAAAGGGTAATATTGATGATGGATGATATTAGATTGAGATAAAGGACTAAAGTGCAATTATTGAGACTTTGTTGATGAGGTGGACACTAGTTTGAGAAATACTTTTAAAGAGACCCCAAAATGAGAATTATCCTGCCTATTATGCCTATTTTACCTTAGAAGGTTCTTTTAATCACTGTCCTTGTCTTATTGATTGTGAAGAAGCTATCCTGCCCAAGAGAAAACCCTTTAAATTCTTCAATATGTGGAGCAAAATTGATGAATTCCAGGAGGTGGTTAAAGGTGGATGGAATTGTGATCTACAAGGGACACCTATGTATAAAGTGGCTAAAAAATTGAAAATTCTTAAGTCTCTTATGAAACAACTGAATAGACAATTGTTCTCTGATGTGGAGAGAAACACTGATATAGCTTATGAAGCTCTTTTGGATTGTCAAAGGCAGCTATAATAGGACCCTAGGAACACTGTTCTTATGGATGTAGAATATCAATCCAGAGAAAGCTACTTAATGTTGGTTCAGGCAAAGATAGACTATCTTAGACAAAAGGCTAATGTAACATCCTAACTACCCGACCAAGGCATTTGGGGCGTTACCATTCCGGTTTCCCGAGGTAGTGAAATCGGAGATACAATCCAAAAACGATTTTATAAATAAAATGCTTAATGGTTTACAACGAATAGATAAATAACGAAAGATTACAAGTCATGACTTCTAAGCTAATCTAATCAACAAATCCGACTCGGAAATCATCAAGCCTCGTCCATTCTCCCGCATGCTACCAAAGCTAACCTGTAAACAACTGCTCCCCATATGATCGGAAATATCATATGGATCGACACAGGCCACCCCGAAAAGAGGTGACATTTACACAGACACAACAAACGCCAGTTTCAATGATAAATGCAAGACATGACATAATAAGGAAATATGCAACATATTGATTGTATGAATGAGACACGGACAAATCAACATCACACCGGTATCGGTACACGCCCAGACATACCCCAACCTCTACTCTGGTACCGGGACATGCCCAGGCATACCAATCAACACACTAGGTACCGAGACATGTCCAGACGTACCGGGACACGTCCAGACGTACCGGGTCCGGAAGCCAACCGGATCCCCTGCCAGACGTCGTGTCTCAACCACACGCGTCCCTCCGTACTCAAGCCATTAATGTGCACATTCCTCTTGGAGTGGGAAGCCCTAAGAGGAGACTCAAGCGTAAGGCGGTCTCCTTACCGTCTTACGTCTCCAAAACAATAACAACAACATCAACAATTCCTCCAACACAATTAATTCATAATTATACATAGAAAATGGAAGAACTACATTAAACATATGACCAATTCATGAATTCCATCCCATATGTTATGATTAAAAACCCTTCCAATATCCACATGGCATACTAACCTATTTATGAATGCATATGACAAAGGAAGACATACAAACATGCTTATACAACATTGAAACCGAGTAGGATAACCTACCTTTAAGCATAATCCTCAAGCTAATCGAAATCATCAAGTATCCATCTCATAAAACCGTCTCATCCTACACAAATCATGTAATAACTATCACAATCCACTCTATACTAGATTTTAACATAAAATCCCTCATTATATAAGTCACTAATTACTCAGTTAACATAACTAATTACTAATTAGTCTCTCTTGATAAACCCTAACTCGAATTTACTCAAAAGACAAAGGGGAAAGGTGAGATTTCCACTTACAAAGGTAGATCGGGGCATAGGAGGCATGTTACACCATTAATCCAAGCTTGAAGGTTGAGGGAAAGGCATTGGAAGCATTCTAGATAAAGGGGAGGGAGTTTGGAGAGATAAAGAGGAAGGTGGGAAATGATTTTAGGGTTAGGGAAGAAAGGGATTAAATCCCGTATTCTGAAAACAGCGGCAAGTGTAAGGTCGTCTTTTCCCTTCTCTCACGCGGTCCAAGGTCTAAGTACGGGTTCCACAAATGTCGGGTATTACAATCTTCCCCCCTTAAAAAAAAATTCGTCCCCGAAGTTCATTACTCACTCCCTTATCCAATTATTTCTCGGTCTTCTCTTAAGCCTCATTCTCGGTCCTCGTGTATTCTCTTGCTCTCATCACTCTTATTATTACACAAGTGCGTCCTATCTATCTTAAGTTTCTTGTTTGCTCTCATTACTTCCCTACTTATTGTGCTCTTTCTTTCTAAATTTCTCCGAGTTCTTATATTCACTCCCCCTAAAAGGGAACTCCGTCCCGAAGTTCGCTATAAGTCTCATATGCCGCTCGTCTGGTAACCTACCCTTATTACCACAAGTTGTGCACGATTACCATGTATATACATATATATATAAGTACCTTTTATGACTAGGCTCAACCATATTTAATATTCATATGTCGTCCACATATCGTATTAAAACGCTACAACTCGTACTAGTGTTACAATCTCTTCATATGCCGCTCGTCCGGTAACCTACCATTATTACCACAAGTTGTGCACGATTACCATGTATATATATATATATATATATATATATATATATATATATATATATATGTGTGTGTGTGTGTATATATATATATATATGTGTGTATATATATATATATATATATGTGTATATATATATATATATGTATATATATATATATATATATATAAGTACCTTTTATGAATAGGCTCAACCATATTTAATATTCATATGTCGTCCCCATATCGTATTAAAACGCTACAACTCGTACTAGTGTTACAATCTCTTCATGTGACGCGTACCTACTACTATTACGGAATGCATACGGATTTTCATGTCTTTATTGTCATCATATAATCGTTCGTCGTTGACTACCAATGACAAGGTGAAGAGTAAACAATTCATAAAGGTCTATCGTGTGCGTTTTCTATGGTCAATCGACTCTTACTAGGTCGGCATAGTCCAAAATCAAGGTCAAACGGGTCATAGGTGGTCAAAAATTCTCAAAAAGAGTCAAATTCCAACGTACTCGGTCGAGTTCAGCAGTTACTCGGCCGAGTGAAGGGCACTCGGTCGAGTGGTCACGCCACTCGGTCGAGTAGGGGTTTTTACAGGAGGTTCTCAAAACCTATATTTAGGCCTACTCGATCGAGTGAAGGGGGCACTCGGTCGAGTGGTCCACCACTCGGTCGAGTGAATAGGGCACTCGGCCGAGTGTCACTGGGTAGTCCAAATTTCGGCCATTGATGGCCTCTAAGCTTCCTTATGGTCGAACATACATGCAATGGTGTCCAAATGGTGATCACCACACCATCCTATTATGTAAGGTCTACTAGTCTTGGCCTTATGGCCGGCTTATAACATAAAAATCAAATTGTTCAAGTTTCAAACGACAATTAAAGTTTCAAGTATCTCGAATTATAAGGCCACCACTACTTGGAGGACTTCCTCTTCTTGCCAATGCTAGGCATCCACCTTGCCCATCCAGAGCAACTCTTCCCCGCCTTGCTCCCTCCTTCCGCTTGCTCCTCCTCTTCTTACTCATTTTCCTCTTCTTCTTCCGGTCCTTTGCGAGCCACCACCTCCCACACTTCATCAAGGTCCATGGCCTACGCCGCCGTGGACGTTTACGCCTCACTTCCACTCCCATGGTAGTCACGGCTTGGATAGATCCCGGCATCACCCATGTATGGGTCACGCAAATGTCCTACGTTGAAAGGAAAGTTGATCTCCCAATCCGATGGTTGGATACCATAGGCCTTGAAAACTCCGGAAGTGTCCGGGTCCGGACCAAAAGCTAGGGTGATGAGCGGGTCGTATTCCTTGATTGTAGGCCACCTCATGCATGTATCTCAACACAAGATCGGTATTCACCCGGTGAATGAGGTATGACATGAGGCTGTTAGAGTCGAAGGTCGGTAGGGCTTGGCCAAAGTTCCTGGTATAAGGTGGGGGCATCATAGTTGTAGGCATGGAGTGGGGAAAAGATGTGGGAGCTTGGTCGACGGGAGCACGAGGTGAGGGAGGTAACGGGGGTGCCTCCCGTTTCTCGGTGGTATCATCAAGGTCAAAGGCGAGGTTACTAGGGATGGTATACGTTTGGGCCTCGGGGCGGGGTGATCCCGCTCTCTCCAAAGGGGAAGTCGGGGGCAGGTCCTCACCGGCGGGAAGTTTCATGTACCACTCATCATCAACCCTCCAAGAATAGGTGTCCTCCTCCTCTCTATATACCACCCAAGACATAGCTTTCAACCAATCAAGATCAAAATAAACCACTTCCTTAGACATGGGTGCATCCACCTCCTCCGGTTCATAAGCTAACATGTTCTTGGCTAACCGAGTCACTAAGGCTCCACAATCTAAGGAGCATTGGTCCACCTCGGCCATCCTCTCAAGGGCAAGACATACCAAAGACACGGCATTGAAGTGGAGACAGTCTCCGTGGCAGGGGTTAAGGTAGGCGCTCAAGATTAAGACTTTCGTGGAGTTAAGATTACTTGGGTCTTTCCTCCCATAGAGGATGTTGGTCAAGGAGCGCAAGAAAATTTTGAGGACGGGGTGCTCGATGTCATTAGTATTCATATTGCTTACACTAACATTCTCCTTGCTTGTGTAAAGGTGGTAATACTTTGAGGCTTTCATGTCCTTCTCAATCTTGTCGTGGTGACAAACAATTTGCTTTCCCACCCCTAGATGGTCGGCAAAAGCATCACTACTCAAGTTGAAGGAGGTATGCTTGAGTCTAAAACTCACCTTATGGTTCTTCTTGTTATAGGTTAAGGAGCTCAAAAACTCGAGGGTGAGGTTGTGGTAACTTATCTCCTCTAAGGTGTACAAATCCTCCAACCCAAGGACCGTGAAGATGTTATGCACCTCCTTCTCTATCCACAAGGTTTCCAAGATGCTTACCGACACACTCTTGGTCGGAGGCATCCTCCTAGTGGCTAGGACCTCAAACTTATCTCGGTGCTTGTGGACATGGGCCACAGGCCGGTCTGTGGATTTGGGCCACCTACCGATCTGCTGTAACGGGCCACCTGCATGCCAAGCCAATCTTTTGAAAGCCATGATTGGTGACGTAAAAATGCTTTTGACCGGATCGCTTTAGATCGGTCGGTTTCGTCTCGGTAAAGGTCTCGAAACGATTAGAGATGTTCGGAGTCGCCACCAAGCATTTGTGGGATGCTTGGAACCCATTTGAATCCACTTTATACCTAGGTCAATCAAGGCAAAAAGCGGTCTTTGACATAGGTACTAAAGATAAGGACTCGTCCCCCTTTGAGCATTCTATGCCTAAAATGTCTCTCGTACGCCCTGGATAAGGCCATCCACTATCCAAAGGTTCTAAGTAAGGGGTGAGGGTACGTATTGGGAAGCCCTTTAATCGGACACCCAATCCCGCCCGCGTTAGCGGCCTCACTGATCGATCGTGGTTGTTTAAGTGCAAAAGTTGATAAAACGGTGTAAATGCATGAATGCACATCCAAAAGTTTAACCTAACATGTAAGAGCTTTCTATATCAGTTGATTTAATCCAAGTATCAAGTATAAGATGTCAAGTTGGATTTAGGTTGATTTGCATGTGAGAACGGAAATTAAACATCCATTTACCAAATTTGGGTTATGATGCTTAACACGATCCGTTATTCGAAAAAATGTGTTTTAAAGACAAAGTGTGAAATGCAAACTCGTCAATCTGATCCGTCATGTATGCGGATAAACCGTAATCGGGATCGTTCTAGACAAGTGCTAAAAACGAGGCAGAATAGTGCCAGGCAGGCCTGTTAAGGCGCGAGCCTATTGGCGAGATAAAGGGCTCTGCCCTGGTTTTGAAAGATGTAAACAGACGGCCGCTTGGGGCGCGAGCCATGAGCCGACCTAAGGGGCGTCTCCTGGTTCTTGAAAAGGTTATTTAAAACCGTATTTATGATGAAAGATTTACAAATGTTGTTTGCATGACTCGGAATAATTACTATTGTGTTAGTAACATTCATTGTCGGATTTCCATGTTTGTAAAGTATAGTTTACAAATAAAAATGTAAAATGTTTGATTTGAACTAAATATGTTAAGTTTATTTCTTTATAATTAGTCAAGTTAATCATCGTACTCGGATTAAACCGACATGGTATAAAGAACCAAGGATGATTATGGATTATGACTAATATATTTACAAATGTAAACAAATGGGAAAAATGGTAAATAAAATAAAAGGGGGTTAAAATACCCATTAAAATGTAATTAACCAATAATATCATCGAGTCACGGAATAAACCGTCATGGTATAAGGAACCAAGGATGATTTTGATTTATGGTTAAAGAGTTTGTCATAAAAATGATTTAAAACATTTGAAATGGTAAAAACCGATTGCAAATAAGAAAGAAATAAAGAGGAAAGACGAGAACAAACACGGATGAGTCTGGCCTGGACACCCACAAGAGGCACGAGCCTCCCTGCATAGCAAGGAGCTCCTGTCTCAGGCCAAAACTCGGTTTTGGTTCGTCTAACCTATATTTGAATCGTGTTATGCATTGTTCATGTTCATAAAGTTATGAAAACAGTAAAGACATGAAATAAGTGAGATATTTACACCCTCAAACTTACGTATTTTGATGTTTGCGTGGTAGACGACTTTAGAGACGGTTTTCTCGTTATGACTAATCGCGATCAAAGAAGTTTAAAAAGAGTGCCTTAAAAAAGGATTTGGTTTTGAAAATATGTTGAAAATATGTTAATTAAACCATGTTGATTGATAAATTGAGTTGGTCAAATGGGTCGGTCGAATGCACGGCGACGGTACCAAACAATATGTGTAAGGCTTACGTTTACGATCGGTAGGTCGTAAACACGTGTCGATTTTGTGACTTAGGAAGTCGAGTATAGAAGTTTAAGAGAGAGGTGAGGGGTCGGACGCTCGCGTAAGTTCTCAAATGGGGGCATTTGAGGGGTATTTATAGGAAAATGAGTGGTTGTGTGAGTTTTGAGCGACGTGGCCACCTGGGCTGCTCAAAGAGGCGCGAGCCACGTCGCGGGTCTTCGAGTTGTCCTGTCACTTTCACACAAATGCAATCATGATTTATTCTATCCTAGGATTTGTAATCACATGTTTGGCGCTTGACCATTCATGAATCCGGGAAATCTTAGTATAGAAGGTTTTGAATGGTTTGTTTTTTGTGTTTGACTCGGTTTAACTCGTTGTTGGAGTCGGGATTTAAATTTTGAGTCGGTTTTTGGTCCGGTGTCGGTTTTGACTCTAGTTAGAGTCATTGCAACCCCATCGTCGTGCATTAAACACTCCAGGTACTTTTGAAAAGTTTTGAAATGTTTTATTTTCGAAATCGTTTTAAGTTTTCCGACATAAAGTTGTACACGAACTGTCGATCAAACGCCGCGATTCCAAAGCATGTTATAGTCCGATAATCATCGGGTGTTTGTTGGAGTCTCAGCAGATACTGGGTATCTACAGAGCCCCCACTTTGACTCAGGCTTGGACAGGGCGAAAGTCAAAGTAGAGCCCCCAGGTCAATCGAAGATTACAACCTGGAGACCCAAACGACGTCAAGGTGGCTCGAAAGGATTCGGGCCAAGGACCTGCCGTCGAGAAGGGCGACACCAAGGCGACTCGAGGGTACGAGCCAAGGACTTATCGTCGGGAACAGTTTAGAGTCTGTAGACTATCCGTGCAGGTCGTTCAAAGTCCGTTAGACTACGTACAAAGGCTCGCCAGCCATAAGAAGGAGTCATACCTGAGGCATCTTTGGATATGTCTTTGCGTGTTTGCGGACAAAGGCTCCTTAGCTTTGGTAGGGAGTCGTATTTGAGGCATCTTCGGAATGCATCCTTGGGTTTTATCTTGCTTACGGATAAAGGCTCGCCAGCTGTGTTGCGGATATGAAGGGGCTCGCCCACCGCAATGCGTTGTAAGGCTCGCCAGCCATGGTGCGTAGTAAGGCTCGTCAGCCGTCGTGCGTAGTAAGGCTCGCCAGCCATGGTGCGTACGTGAGGAGGGCTCGCAAGCCGCGGTGCGTTGTAAGGCTCGCCAGCCATGGTGCGTATATGATGAGGGCTCGCCAGCTGCGGTGCGTTGTAAGGCTCGCCAGCCATGGTGCGTACATGAGGAGGGCTCGCTAGCCGCGATGCTAGTAAGGCTCGCCAGCCACGGTGCGTTGTAAGGCTTGCCAGTCATGGTACGTATATGAGGAGGGCTCGCCAGCCGCTGTGCGTTGTAAGGCTCGCCAGCCATGAGGCGTATATGAGGAGGGCTTGCCAGCCGCTGTGCATTGTAAGGCTCGCCAGCCATGGTGCGTACATGAGGAGGGCTCGCTAGCCGCGGCGCGTTGTAAGGCTCGCAAGCCATGGGGCGTATATGAGGAGGGCTCGCCAGCCGCGGTGCGTTGTAAGGCTCGCCAGCCACGGTGCGTTGTAAGGCTCGCCAGCCAAAGGGCGTATATGAGGAGGGCTCGCCAGCCGCGATGCGTAGTAAGGCTCGCCAGCCATAGGGCGGTTGGTTAATTGACCGTGAGAATAGCCGCGTCGGATGGGCTTGTTTTGAAAGTAGCTGACTCATGCCGCCGTGGAAATAGTGAATTTGAATTTTCACTACTGTTGTTTTTGAAATAAGCGGGTTCGCGAGGGAGCCCCCTGTTGACATTTGAAGGAATAGCGAATTTTGAATCTTCACTACCCGTTTTTTGAACTTGAAGTGACGGTTTTAATCGCCGTTTGTCTGAATTTTGAAAGAAGTAGCGAATTTTAAATTTTCACTATTACGTTTGGAGTGACGGTTTATGTTGCCGCTGTTGACATGTGAAGGAAATAGTGAATTTTGAATCTTCACTATTATTATTTTTTTGAAAATTGACGGTTTTAATTGCCGTATTTTAAAATAGCGAATTTAAAATTTTCAATATTATTTTGAAATTGACGGTTTTAATTGCCGTCGTTGAAATTTGAACAAATAGTGAATTTGAATTTTCACTATTCGCTTTTGTATTTGAAAAATGGCGGTTTTAATCGCCGTTTGCTTGGAATTTTGAAGGGAAAATAGTGAATTTGATTTCACTATTTGTTTTTGTATTTGAAAAAATGACGGTCCTTAACGTCGTCATTGAAAATTTGAAGTTTGTTATGGGAAATTGGGCCAAAGCCCAAAATTTGGCTAAAAAAGCAGGGAGCACCCCATTGAGGCGCGAGCAACCTGGCGAGGTAAGGGAGCTTCCCTATTTTTCTGTAAAAGACGCGAGAATGGTTCGCATACCATTCTCACTTCGTCTTCAACCTTTCGACAAAACAAACTAAAAACCGCCATTGTTGGTCTCTAGCTTGCTTCCATTCGTGCCATTATCAACAATGTCATCTCAAGGTATGTTTTTCCTCTTGAATCCATTTGAATTTGTTGGTCTTTTTGATAAATTTAATTAGGGCGAAATGTTTACCCTTGAAAATCGATTTGGGTGTTTTTGATTGAGCCCATTTCGAGTGAAATTGATGATTGCATTAGGTTAGAAACCTGTTTAGGAGAATAGGGGTGACTTTAGTTTGCATTTTGGTTCCCGTTCCCGCTCCCTATGCTCGAAAAACGTGAGTGAGGTGGAGAAACCGTCTCATCTCACAACGCCAAGTTTATTTGCTTGGGTAATGGGTCCCACTAGGTTGCATTGTAGTCGGGAAAGACCGTTTTTGTCATTTTGGACCTTTGTTGGGTATTGTGGGCAAAATTGGAATTTTTGCCTTTTGTGACGGTCTTATGTCTGACAAAATAAGCGCCTTTTTGAGCTTGAATTTAGTCATTTTGCCTTGAAATGGACCTCATTGGTAGTTTAGGTCGCTTTGAGGCGTGATAAAATCATGTTGCCTTGTTGTGGTCGTATTTTGAAATTTTGACCGGTTTGTGCTCAAATTGGCGTAGAAATTGCCTTTTCGAGCCGTAGAAAAATACCCCATTGTATCGGGAATGTATTTTGGTTTGTTTGCGGACCTTGTATGGGTCTCCGGTAGCCATTTTTGTTGTGGTTGTTTTGACTCGTCTTTTGCTTGAAAAGAAGGGTGAGTCATTTTTTGTGCGTTTTTGTGAATTGTCTTTGTTTGGTTGGGTTTGGGCGGGATTGCCCTTGTTCTGCTTTGCAGGTTTTTTTTTGGATTTGTCCATTTTACGCCGTCGTAATGCCGAAATTTCGGCTGACGTTCTTTGATTTGCCTTTGATTGCAGGGGAGCGTTCGGAGCCTACGGGATCTGTTGTTGAGGCAATGGAGGAGGAGGATGATCCAGGAGGAGCAGAAGTGACCGGGGAGGCTGCTGGAGCCGAGGTGGTGGTAGAGGATGCTTTTGTAGAGGAGGGGAGGCGGTTGTTGCAGCCGGCTTATGCTTTTCGTTGTGGCTCATAGACAGGGCAGCTTATGATTGGAGGTCAACACCGGGATGGTGCGCCGCATCATGATTCTTGGCCTCCTTATCATCCAAAGTCTGTCAGACACTGTCTTCTTTTTTGTCGTGGAGCAGGAACGAGGTATTACCGTCATGGTAACCACCTCTGCTTCCGCTGTTGCTCCTCTGTTTCCCGTGTTGCTCCTTTTCTTTTCCGAGCGAAAGGATATGGTGTGCTTAGTTCGATAGGTGGCGGGTAGCCCCCAGTTTGTTGTCTTAGGCCAGTGTCTGTATGATAGATGGTTGTTTTAGGCCAGTGTCTGTATGATAGATGTTTGTACTAGCTCATGTTTGCATGGTTAGTCGTTTGTATCAAACGTGTCTCGATGTATTTTGCGCGAGGCGGTTTGTATATATGTGTTTTTGGATTGTGGTTTATTTTGTGATTTTTGGTTTTTTGGTGTTGTGTTTCGGAGAATCGTTGTCGGCTGTCAATTCTCCTTTTGCTTCGCACTAGTTCCTGCATCGTTAGTGTAGAAAACAGGCAACAGGTAGCACATATGCATGAACGCAAACACGTAAAAGGCACTTGATTGAAAACAAAATTTAACCGCGATGACACGAAGTTAAAAATTAAAATTTGAATTTTGAAATGATATATTGAAAACTCCGCGACAAGTCGTCATGTTTGGACTTCTCAAAAGGATTGTTTGAAAATTGAGCAATTAACCCGTGTCTTGAATTAAATTGCATCGGAATTGTTGAAATTGATTTGTGACTCGAAAAAAATTCAAACTCAAACCGTCAGGGATGAATTTTTAGAAAACATTTTTACGAGTGTATTTGATTTGATTATTGAGTAAGACTCGAATTTGTGAGTGCTTGAAATTTTGAGGAAAACTGACGTCGTGTTATCAATTTTCAATTTTTATTTTTGGTGGAAAACTGCGAAAAAGCGAAAAATTTTCGGAATTTTGATTGACATGGAAACGATCCGTCGCGGATCGGAGCGATTAGCCCTTCCCTCTTTTAACAAAGAAATAAAAATCCGTATGTTTAAAGCTGCGTCATGGAAACCGTGTCGGATTTCGTAAAACGCGAAAACAAGGAAATGTGAGTGTGAGGAAACACAAAATGTCCTGGACCGTCCCGAAGAGGCGCGAGCATTCTGGCGGGAGGTTTGAGGTGTCAGGAGAAAACACAACTTGAAAGGGACAATTCAAGGTGGGAATCCTGAGAACAGGGCCAAAGAGGCGCGAGCTGCTTGGCGATAGGAGCCAGCTCTCCCTTTTTTCTGAAAAACGCGCTGATAGTTTTGTATAAATAGTGATGTTTGTGCTTCATCGTTTCATCACCCGAAACATAAAAATATCTCTACAAAACCACTTCTTCTTCTTCCACAAAAATATTTCATGGATGCCTTTGAGAATGCGTTGTGACAATGGTGCCGGGATTTGTCGCCTCCTGAAAAGTATCAACTCATTTGCATGGGAGTTGGTCAATTGTCGGTGCTCCATCAAGTCAAGGTGCAATCCTCATTTATCGAAGCATGTTCTCGGGTTGAGTTCTGGTGCTTCCTCCGACTCAGTTGTGCTACAAGGAGAAATTCCGTTCAATGTTGGGCTTGTCGACAAGTCAAGTCAACTTTCTTCTTGCTCCACATGGTGAGGATATGTTGGCTCTCATCAACATCTTTTCAAACCGATTAGATGCCAATGTTTCGGAGGTGGCTAGGAGAAGGGCTCTTGCCTTTTGCCTTGTCCATGTATACCTCTTTGTTGATGCTTTGAAGAGGGAGGGGCCAAATTGTTATGGTAGCATGACCCTCGTACACGTGGTTAAGCAAATGGAGCATGGTAGAGATCCATCGTGGTTGGTGCTTGGCGAGATCATCCAAGCTTTGGCCAAGGAAGGCTCTTTCAGAGAAGCTCCTTCATTTGGGTCCCCAAGGATCCTCCAAGTGTGGCTATTGGAGAGGCTAAGGTATGTAGAGCCTCTGGTTGATTCTTCTTCTTATTCCTTCCGTCACCTTACCATGAGGAAGAAATTTTACTCAAATAGCTTTGCTTCCACTGAGGCTTATTGGGCCGCGAGATTGTCGGAGGAGGTCGGTCCTCACATCCGTTGGGTGGTGCCGTGGTTGCACTTGAGGTCCTTCACGGGGTTGCCCGCTTCGGGCGCTAGTCCTCGTTCTTTGATGGTGGTGGGTTTGAAGGTTGCTTCCTTCATCTATCCCGAAAGGCTCATGAGGCAAATGGGGCATCAACAAAAGGTGCCCGCTCAAGATACCCTTGTCCAAGAGAATGTTTTCCGAAACTCCGAGCTTGTGGAGGTCTTTGAAAGATGGTGGGCCACTCGGCCGCTTTGGGAGGTACCAGACCCCGTTGCCATGACATGGGTGACTCCCGCTTATGTCAAGTGGTCAAGAGCTCCGTCCTTGGAAGAGAGGTCCAAATTCCGTAAGGACGAGGTTGTCGACTTGAAGTATCGAGAGGTTGGCAAGGCCAACCGTGCCTTCTTTGAGGATTATGTTGATGGAGTTAGCTCGGATGTGATGAGGCCACCAAAGAGGAGAAGCTCGGATCCCAAAAATTTAGTGGGCCGTGCATGGGCTTGTTTCGGGCCGAACATGGGGTCTTGCACTAGACCGGAGGCCGTTGCCGTTGTAGATCCGTTGAGGATCCGTTCCGAAGAGGAAATCCATGCTAGGCGGGCCAACAAGAAGAACAAGGGGAAGATGTACCCCAAGGGAAAAGGCAAGGGTAGAACGGAATAGTGAAGACCTCCATTACCCACTTTATTATTATGTTGTATTAGTGTTGTGAGTTTTTATTATGTTGTACTAACTATGTTTTGTGTGTTTTGTGCTAGTTTTTTTATGTGAGGTGTTTTAGTCGACACCTTGGCTTTGACAAGTTGTGGACTCGTCGAGCTTTATTTGTTGTTGAAATTGTAATCCCTCCCATTATTAATTAAATAAGAGGATTGCTCGTGTCGGAATTGTGAACGCTTGTTTCTTTCATCCATTTTGTAAAGGCAATTCGATTTGAATCATCCTGAACATTTGCACTTGGGAAAGTGGGATTTTTGTGGGAAGGGAGAAAGGGCTTATTTTTGTATTTTTTGTGGGAAAGGGGAATGTTTTTCCCTTTCTTTTTTTTGATCGGGATGTTTTTTGTATGTGGGTTTTTTTGATTATGGGGATGGTTGTATCCTTCTTGTGTAAGAAAGGACTGCCTACGTATCCACCTGAAGAGGTGAAATCAAACTATGATCGTAGTTCGAAATGTTTTATAAATTTGTTTGGGTTTTGTGGTTGTATCCCTCATGTATAAGAGAGACTGCCTACGTATCCACCTGAAGAGGTGAAATCAAACCATGCTCGTAGTTCAGGGGTTTTTGTGAATTTATTTTAGTGCAAATGGACGTTGCCTTTGAAAGATCAAAGGACATTCGAAACGGGCAAGGTGCCGCAACTTAGAATCGATAAAACATGCAATTTCGAATCAGAACGCGTTGAGGAACTTGACTTGAAAAGGGTTAAGGTGGCCGCTAGTTGTAAAACTAGGGTTAGGTCGTTGGTTGCTATGGTTCAAGGGTAGTATTTCTTGAGTTGGTCTAGGTTGGTCGGGTTTGTAAAATCCTCCCCATCTAGGTCACTCAGTCTCACTGCGTCCCCCGAAAGTATTTTCTTGAGCAGGTATGGCCCGGCCCAGTTGGGTTTGAATTTTACCCTCGGATCGACGGGTAATGGTGCTCGGACCGACTTGAGGACCAAGTCGCCTTCCTTGATGTTCCTGGGTCTAACCTTCTTGTTGAATTCCCATTGTATACGTCGTTGGTATAGCTGGACGTTGTGCAAGGCATTGAGCCGCTGCTCGTCTAGAAGAGTGAGTTGTTCGTACCATCGACGGGTCCATTCCGCCTCATGGACTTGACTTTCCAGCAGAATGCTTAGAGAAGGGACCACTAACTCTACCGGTTGAACCGCCTCCATACCGTATGCTGGGTAGAAGGGTGTGGCACCTGTCGGTGTTCGAATGGAGGTTCGGTATCCCCAGAGTGCGAATGGGAGTGTGCTCGGCCAATCGCGGTAGTTGTCTTGCATTTTCTTGATAATGGTGACAAGAGTTTTGTTCGCTGCCTCCACCGCTCCATTGGTTTAAGGACGGTAAGGGGATGATCGATGTCATTTGATCTTGTATTTGTCCAGCAAGGCCTGATTTTCCGCTCGGAAGTGAGAGCCTTGATCGTTGATGATTTCATGGGGGTACCCCATATCGGCAGATGATGTTGTTTTGGATGAACTTGGCCACTTGTTTGGCGGTCAAGACGGCATATGTCTGCGCTTCCATCCATTTGATGAAGTAGTCGATGGCGACAAGGACGAAGCAATGCCCCTTGGTGCCTACTGGGTTGACTTTCCCGATGATGTCGATGCCCCAGGTCGAGAAAGGCCAGGGCGATGTCATGGTGTATAAAAGGGATGGTGGTATGTGTTGTATGTTGGCGAAGATTTGGCAATTGTGGCAATGTTTGACATAGTTACGGCAATTGGCTTCCATGGTGGTCCAATAGTAGCCTAGCCGCATGATTTTCCGAGTAAGCATCATTGCGCTCATGTGAGGTCCACATTCTCCGTCGTGGACCTCTCCCATGACTTTTTTGGCTTTGTAATGGTCAATGCAAAGGACGAGAATTCCTTGGGGTGTTCTTTCGTATAGTTGATCTTGGTTTATCACGAATTGTGATGCAAGTAAATGGATGGCTCTTTGTCCTCTTTGATCAGAGTTATGAGGGAATTCGTTTTTGGTTTTGTAGTTGAGGATGGCTTGGTACCAGTGTTCATCATGGCTTTCCTCGTCGTCGCTGATTGGACAAATGTGGGCTGGCTCGCTCCTTCTCTCGACACATAGGGGCATCGATGTCATGTCATCAGGTATGTTCACGAGCGCGGCAAGTTTTGCCAGGGCATCAGCAAATTAATTTTCCTCTCGCGGCAAGTGGAAGTAGTCGACTTGGTCGAAGAACTCGGCCTCTTGATTGATCTTCGCTCGGTAGGGAGCTAAGCTGTCACTTCGGATTTTCCATGACCCGGACACCTGATTGATGATGAGCGAGGAATCGCCGTGGACCCTCAGTCTCTTGATGCCAAGTGTTATGGCTGCTTGTAGGCCGATGAGGTATGTTTCATATTCAGCGGCATTGTTGGTGACGGCGAAGTCTAGCTTGACCGAGATCGGAACATGTTCTCCCTCTGGTGATATTAGAAGGATTCCTACCCTGAAGCCTCTTTGATTAGATGCACCATCGAAGTATAGGTCCCATGCGTCGGAGTCAGCACAAGGATGTCTTCGTCAGGAAGTGACCATGTGTCGGTCGTTGGATCCTCGTTGACGGGATTCTCTGCTAGAAAATCGGCGACTGCACTTCCCTTGATAACCTTGAGGGGTACAAACTTGGATCAAACTCGGACAGCATGAGTGTTCACCTAGACAGCCTTCCGTTTAGTACGGGTTTTTCGAAGATGTACTTGACCGGGTCCATCTTGGAGTAGATGTGGACCGTGTAGCTGAGCATGTAATGTCGCAGCTTCTTTGTTGACCATACTAGGGCAAGGCATGTCTTTTCCAGTTGGGTGTACCTCGTCTCGTACTCAATGAACTTTTTGCTGATGTAGTAGATGGCTCGTTCTTCGCCGTGGATTGTGTGTGCTAGCATTGCTCCCATGGCTGTGTTGGTAACAGTCAGGTATAGGTATAAAGGGATCCCCGGTTGAGGTTGCATGAGGACATGAGGCTTGGATAAGATTTCCTTTATCCTGTCGAAGGCTTTTTGACAATCGTCGTCCCAATCAGAGGCGCGAAGCTTCTTGAAGGCAATAAAGCGGTTGATGTATTGAACCTGACCGAGAAATCCCCGAATCTCCTTATCGTTTTTAGGCTGAGGCATTTGTTGATGGGCTTTGATTTTGGTTGGGTCAATCTCAATGCCTCTTTTGCTGATAACATGTCCCAAGAGTTCTCCGGAGGTGACCCCGAATGCACACTTCTGAGAATTTAGTCTCGTTATATTTTCGCAGACGAGCGAAGAATTTTCGAAGGGCGCTGATGTGGCCATCCCGTTCTCTTGACTTGACAATCATGTCATCGACATATACCTCTACCTCCTTGTGCATCATATCATGTAGGAGAGTGGTAGCGGTTCTTTGATAGGTAGCTCCGGCGTTGATGAGGCTGAAGGGCATGACCGTGTAGCAATAGGTACCCCACTGTGTAGTAAATGCAGTCTTGTGCATGTCCTCCTCAGCTATTTTGATCTGGTTTTACCCAGCATACCCATCCATGAATGATAGGAGAGCATGTTCGGCAGTATTGTCCACTAGAATGTCAACATGTGGCAAAGGGAAGTCGTCCTTTGGACTCGCCTTGTTCAGATCCCTGAAGTCGACGCAGACCCGAATTCTTCCGTCCTTCTTGGGTACAGGAACAATGTTGGCCACCCAGTCGGAGTATTCAGACACTTTGATGAAACCAGCCTTGAACTATTTATCCACTTCTTCCTTGATTTTCAGGGCCCATTCAGGACACATCCGTCGCAACTTTTGCTTCACGGGTTTAGCTCCGGGCTTAATGGGTATCCGGTGCTTTGCAATTTCCCTGTCAATCCCAGACATCTCTTTGTAGGACCAAGCGAACACGTCTTTGTATTTTTGGAGGAGGTTAATGAACTGTTGTCTTTCCGAGGGGTCAATGGTTGTCCCTATCCTAAGTTCTTGAGGTGTGTTGTCGGTTCCTACGTTAATAGGCTCGGTCTCCTCAATGATGGGGGTTCTAGTTTCCCGCTTTTCAAGTTCTTTAGCTAGGTGAGGTGGGTAGTCACTCAAGTCAAATTCCTCATAGTCATTCAGAATCGCAGTGCAGTTAAATTGAGACGAGTCATACGCAAACTTAGCCGTTCATTAAGTTGACACTTGCGAAAAGCTCGGAGAGTACATACATCCCATGGTCAGTCAGAGGCGACACAGCAGAGGAGGTGGTCTCTGGAATAGGCTCCAGGTTGTCACCTTTCATGGGAGTGGAGGTGACCCTAGTAGACTCAGCCTCTGAATCAGACCCGAGTTTGTTTTAAAACAGCGGGAAGGGAACCTTGACCGGGACATCAGGAGTGTTAGGAGCTATGACAGACTCTGACTCTGACTCAGACTCAGATTCAGATTCTTCTTCACTTCCCTCTTTGAACATAGGGCCTTCTCCAGTAGTGATCGGTCCACTTGACTGTCTTCCTCCAGCCCTGTGTAGCTTTCTCCGGGTCAGTATCGCAGATCAAGGCGGTTGGGTCAAATTGGTTGTCCTTCAGGGCGATGTTGATGATGTCCTCATAGTCGAGGTGCTTGATGTTATCCTCTCCAAAGAGGAGAGTGACAGCTTGTCCATCGAGGCATGAGGGCGGCTTAGACTCAGTTGATGCGGCTTCGGTGTTGTCGGGGATGAAGTAGCAGTCCTAGAAGACTTCCACACCCGGGTACTTAGCCTTGGCTATAGGGTCATAGATCGGCTCCGGAAAGCCATGGTAGAGCTCGGACTCTCCCTCGGAGACAAAGTATCCATTGAGGGTCAGGTGATAGGGATGGAGGATAACTCCGTGCTTCTTTCGCTTCCGAACTAGGAGGTTCATCTCCTGGATATCTTCATCGGTAGGTTCATAGCCCAGTCCGAAGGGAATGTTGGGGACCTTAGCCTGTTTCAAGGGAGGTAAGGTGCTTTTCAGTGGATTGAGGGGTAGACCCGGGAAGTAACCCTGGCACATCGAAATGCGGTTGATTGTGAGGTTGGCAAACGGGTCGCAATCAAAGGGTGTTGATTCGTTAGTTATGGCATTTAAAGCTTGGAATCCCCATATTTCATTATCATCTTCCTCAATGGCTTGGGAGGCTATTCCCTTACTCATGACGGCTTTGATCGGGGAAGCAGGAACCGTGATCGTTTTCCCGTTGAAGGGGACCTTGATTTTCTGGTGGAGAGTTGAGGTAACTGCCTTGACGGCGTGAATCCAGTGACGTCCCAGGAGCATATTGAAGGAGGCGTCGTGTTGGGAAATGTGTCCTCAACAATAGTGCGATCACATGATTTAAATATCATTATTAAATCTCATTACAAGAATACGAAAGGGATGATACATTACATATATAGTCAACTGGTCCACACATATCGGTAATGATTGGCTGGCTAGAGTTTGACATTACTTGTCGTGCGGACGGTGGTGATCGATTGATCCTTGAGGTCACACCTAAAGGACGATTCCCTTAATTGAAAAGGTTAATTAGTTGTATACCGTCTGATTAATTAATTCCTTAAAATTGAACAATTCGATTTGTTAGAGAGAATATTGATATCTTATTGTAATGGGATTAAATAAGATTTATTTTAGTAATAAAATGCTTTATTACTAAAATTGTTTATTGTTTGAGAAACAATAAAGATAAGAATGAATGGTTGATTATAATTACAAGACATTGTGAATTATAATTATATGACCCATTTTATTTACGTGATCAAGTATCACTAGTCAATTTGTTGAATATAATTTAATTAATTTATAAAATGATATTTATGTGATAAATATGCATTTAATTAATTAGTAACATGTATCATACTACATGTGACATTTTGTGTGACAATTGACAAATTGACAAAATAAAATGGTAGTCCATTTTAAGACATGGACCGAAATAAAGGATGTCATGGTGGTGTATAGTTGATTATTTTATGAGATAATGCAAGTGTAATCATTCCTACACACACTAGCCTTACATACCTACAATATTGATAAGACAAAAAGAAAAAGCAAGATGCTCTCCCTTGACCTCTCATGGGCCGGCTCTACTACTCCTATTAGAGGAGTTTTAGTTCTTTTTCTTATTATTCTTACACTACCATTCATCTACATGCAATTGTTCATGTATTTTTCTCCTCTCTCTTTTATCTTCATCATGAAGATGAGATTTTAATTGGAATTGTTCATGTAAGATTACTAAAATTATCAAAGTAATATATGAGTATTAGTAATCAAATTTAAGTTAAACCACAATATAAACATCTAGTACATGTTAGTTTGTGGGATTAAGGGATTGTCTTGGGTGCTACTAATTGGAGAATCTCTACTTTGGGATTTTTGTATGTTCATCCATTAATGGAAAGCTCAAGAACTAACAAGAAGGAGATCTTGTTGGTGCCCAATATGACCGAATTTCATATGGTGAGAAAATGTTTTCTTATCTTCTTTTATTTTAGTTTGCATGCATAAGATCACCATTAATTTTATGAGTAAATTAAAATGGAACATATATGAATATTTTAAGTATATAGATCTACTTTTCCTTCAACTGGTATCAGAGCCATGGTTGTTTGCATGCAAATCGGTTAAAAGTTTTTCCGAGTTATAAAGAATAACATATAAAACTTGTATATTTTGTGTTATTATGATATATCACGAAAGTAATCCATGCATGTTAATATTTCTGATCCTAAAATGTTTTTAGGATATTTTGGTTATTTTACGGATTTTTATTGTTCATATTATACAATAATGGCATTTAAATGTGATTTTATGAGTAAAAATGTTATTTTTGCACGAAAATTAGCAAAACTTCGAATTTTCCAGTGGTTTTTGGATATGTTTTCAAATATATTATTTTTAGATGATCTGGAAATTTTCATAATTTTATGAGTTTTTATGCTCGAAAAATGGATTTTTCATTATTAAATTCGGATTTAAGTGATAAATAGGTTAATATGAGTTAAATTTCGAATCTGGTCATAGAAATTTAATATGTTGTCACATGCAATTTTACAAGATGTGTGTAAAATAATGGGCTATAATGAAGTCTTTTTGCATGATTTATGGATTTTTGAAGAAAAATAGCATAAATAGTGACATTATTAGTGAAAAATTAATAAAACATAATCTATGACTAAGGAAAAACGTCCAATATTTCATTTTATTATCTTTTTCAGATCTAAAATTGAAAAGTTAATGAATATAATTTTTCCCATGTTTTTATGATTATTTTAGTTAAAACCGATAAACCGCAACATTGTTTTTCCGGAAAAATTTCGAAATTTTTGACCTAAGGTTTTGAACATTATGAGTGTCATGGTATTTTCCAGAATGTTCATGAGTTTAAATTTCAAATTTCAAATTTATTTGAAATTTTGTGATTTATTTGAAGTTTATAGCTTATTTTTGTAATTTTTGGTCCATTAATGAACAATTTTATAAATATGAGTTAATTATGGTCAAATTATTAGTGAAGACTAAATTTTGAGTCCTAAGAGGTTAGGGTAATTAACTTATGCATAAATATGAATTTATGTAATTTTTGTGATTGTAAAACGTTGAAATCACGCAAATCCGTAAAAACCGAGTAATATACGATATTGGCAAATTATAGGCGATTTAGCATAAAATTGGGCATGTTCATACATATTATAATGCTGCATTTTCTTTATGATTGTCATAATTTTAATTTATGTAATTTTTGAATTATGTAATTTTACTTAGTATGGCCTTAGATTTTAATTGGTATTTCCCGATATGTATGGGAATATCGATTCGGTTGTAATTCTATTGTGATCTCGTATCACCGTTTTGTAATTTAATAGATTTATTTTATTTTAGTTACAAATGTATAATATGAAATTATGTAATTTATTATGTAATTTAAATTCATCTCGGAGTTCCCAAAGACGGATTTCTTCAAGATGGCGATACATAAAGACGGTGTTACCTCGAGATGCGTGCCACAACCGAAGTTCAAGGGACCAATGGAGTTGGTTTCCGAATATGTAATAGTTAAACAGTTTTTCTATTTTAGGAAAGGCCATACTAGGATTTATTTATTTTTATGCTTGCATTTTATTTTATGTCGCATGCATCTCTAAATCGCCATAACTAAAACATGCATCTTCTTTTATCGAGTTTATCGACCGTGTCAATTAGAATTATCGTAGTTCACCGCTTTAGTTCACTTAAAACGTGATAGATAATAAATTGACATGACCTCTCGCTAAAACAATTAATTGAGACATAGCCTTACCAAATAGTAGAAACCATGAAAACCTATTTCGCGAGGAAGTGCGCTCGGCCCCACCGGGGTACAAACCTTGTTACGTAGGGGAAGTGGATGATAAATGTCTATCCACCGAATTCATGTTGATAAGGGATGTATCGGCCACACCGTGCCCAAGTTAATGTGGGTTTGGATCATGGACACATTTATTCGAAATTTGGATTGAACTCAACAAAAGTTTTTGATAAGGGATGTATCGGCCCCACCGTGCCCTTGTCGGATGTGTTTTGGGCTAAAGATAAATGTTAATGTAATATTATCGACCAAGAGTTCTAAAAGTATAATCGATTAAACGTTAATCCACCGAGTTATATTGATAAAGGATGTATCGGCCCCACCGTGCCTAAGTCAATATGAATTTGGGTCTTGGAATCATTTATCATAGTTGGGTAGAGGTCACTATGTAAATGCTATACTTGTTTTTCAAGTATTAATAAAACGATAAATGTTAAGTTTTCCACTATTCCGTTTTTATACTGTTCTATTTCTTTACCACAATTCATGTACGATATCATTTCGATTTTGATACAAATCTCCATTAAAACATCGTAACTAAAGACAAAATTTGAATTTGCTTCTAAAACCTCAAACGAACCATTGCTAAGGATCTCTTGTAAAGAGTATAGATTAAAGTTATTCATTATCAAACAGGTTTTTGATTCTAGACTAACACATCTACTTACAATGGATTGTTTTTCATGTACTTAAATGAATTAAGTACCTTGAAGCGATAAATTGTTTTGGTAATTAGTTTTGTCAAGAATTCGTAATTGACCAAAATAACGCAACCACTTCAATGAAAGTTTTAAGACTAAAACGAACAAATGAAGAGTAATCTTCATGAATTCAATTTTGCTTCTCAAAGCAAAGACTCATTGAAATGAGTGGGAGCATTCTCTTAAACCGTTAAGATGAGAGCGAGGTTCAAGAAGTAAAGATAATAAATATGGAATTGATACAAGGTAATGTTAAAAGTAAAGTTGTTGAGAATAGCGATACTAAACCTATCAATTCCGACCGATAAAGTTTCCACTGTCTTAAATGTTGGACACTAGAAAGGAAACTACCCCAAATTATTGAAGAATCAACAAGTTAGTTGTGGGACATCTAATGGGACCTTCTTCGTTAAATGTTTATTTGATTAAACATAAATTTTGCTAGTACTACTTCGTCAATATTAGAAACCGGTGGTGGTTTTCATCATTATGTTTAATACATAGGATGATTAGAATATGACGACTAGCAACAATGAAGTCAATAGATAGTCATTGTGTACTAAATCTAGTTTTCGGGTTTGGAGTTGTACTTAATTGTGACTATTAAGTACATAAACTCTAAATAAGAATACAACTTGTTAAGATACAAAGAGGTTTCACTTTTGTGACCCTATACACCACGATTTGATGTATGGCTAGCCCATTATCAAGGTGATTATATTCTAAACCAAACTAGAATGATATATCATGAAGATGATGCAAGACTCAAATTGGTAACCCAAGATTAAACCTTAAATTTTGGAATGATGAACGCAAAGAGTTATCGAGTACTCTTGAAACCATTAGATTGTTAATGGTATATGCGTATCTTGTATTCAAAGCAAGGTATCTCGTACTTTTTGGTTGAAAAGGAGATCGAGGTTATAAATCATCGATCCAAAATAGGTTGATCATCATCTTTTACCAACGATTTAAGTTGACACTAGTGTGTTCACTTAATAAGGTAAATAGAGAAATCTTTGAAGAGGTTCAAGAGTTCAAGGAATCACGATTTAGTCGTGATGGGATTATCAAAGTGAAGACTTTGATATAAGCCAATGGAAATGTGATCTAATATCACAAGTTAATCTCTCTTAGCACGCATTATGAAATAATGTGTGATTGGATAAGAATTCAAACGCTATTCAATAAGGTTTGGACTTCGATCAAGTTACTTTGAGTTACTTGATCCTTTTGGGGATTTTATCATTTTGTCTAAATTATTTTTCCACTAAATCGAATCATATGAGATATGAAATGGTAAGGGTACCATGTTTGTAAGTTTTCACAAGAAACAAATGCTCATTTTTCCCTCTTCAATTATCACGAGTATGACGGGTTTGCGGCTCGTGAAGCTGTCTTTCTAAAATACAAGTTTATTTTTAGAAGACAGAGTGGGAGAAATTATTCAAGAGCCACAAAGAATGCCACAGAGAATCTTATGTCGCAAGAAACTGGTCTTTCTTGGCTACATGAGACGTTTTGTGTAAGACATTATACATTGTTTCTTCAAAACCTAGGAGGTTAAATTCGTCACTTGTTAAAAATGATGAATTCATGCTACTTTTAAGAAATTAAATTGCTTATAACTTACAAAATAAATTGTTTGATTCAAGTTAATTACTTCTAGAAAGTAATGAACATATGACTTACATAAGAGTATTTAAGTCACAACTCAATACAAGGCTTAGAGCCATGAGAATCCAAAATAAAAGGCTTGATTAGTGACAAAGGGTTTTGCACTAATAAAGAGATATTTCAAAGCAAGATTGGTTGCAAAGGGTTTTGCACTAATTGAAATGCTTAAGTCTATTTGGATCTTCTTGGGGATTATATATCATTATGAGATATATAGCGAGTGAATCTAAAACCCACTTCTTCAATAGAAGGAATGTATTCAATACATGTCATGAGTTTTAGTAGATTCTTGCAATCCTAAGATAATGTGAAACTTAAGAGAGGGTCTTAAGTAGGACATCAATGAGTTAGAATCAACATTTTGATCATGTGATAAAACATTTCTCGATAAGTCGAGAAGTTGTGTTTATACATGAAGTTTAGTGGGAGTTACGGAAATTTTAATTAGTCCGATATGTGGATGACATATTGATCATTAGGAATGATTTAAGACTTTTGGAGTATTATAATACATCTTGAATATACGGATTTATGAAGATAAATCCACATGATATTAGCGTCAGTAAGAAGTCTTATGTTGATAAGATTCATGACTAGTTCAACTAAATTGAACATATTTGATTGATTTCATTTGCTTCCGCTGCCGAATCAATTAAAAGGAAATGATGTATAACACTTCATATGCTTTGAGTATGATGAATTGTTTTCAAAATCGAATTTAAGTAATCTTTACCAAGTAAGCTATAAAGATTACACTTAAGAGCTTGCAGAAGCATTAAGGAAGTAAAGCAAAGTGTTTATGATGCAATATTGTGTAAGGGTGTTACACAAGTGACAATTGACAATTGAGATTGCGCATGGTTTCCGACAAAACCATAATCAAAACACATTAGGATGGTTAAGATACCATTGTGGTTATGTTATTTAAGAAATGGATTTTCTAGAATCGTTCTAGGCAATAAAGAACAATAAGAGATATTTATAACGGAAATTGAGTACACTTGCGATCATGAGATGTGCAAGAAGGATGAGTCCCGCACACTGTGAAAACAATGGGAGCTATTCTTAGGCTAGAGGGCCTATGTCTTGATTGGATCTCGACACGTACTCAGAAAGTTTTGTAATGCAAATGTATACATTACAAAGGAAAACGAGTATGTAGTGAGGTTGAGTAAGGTACAAGAAATTGATAAAACCTACTAACCAAAGCCTTCTCAAAGGCTAAATATGATGAGTCATGTCATTTCAATTGAATTGAAATGAACAACTACGTACAAGATCAAATTAGATTATAGAACATGAAATAGTAATCAGGCATTGACTATTCATATGTGATAATCGCATTTGTCGTTCAAGTTTTACTTTAAAACTCTTTTATTATACTTTGTTACATCCAAACGGGTTGTAAAGACAATTGAACCCCGTTAAAGTCAACACGGATTAACATTGTATTCGCCCATAGTCACTTATATGAGGTGACGTCTCGAAGTGACTAGAGTGTGATGTGATTGATGGCAAGTTCAAGTGCCATAGAGTCATGTGAGATGACTAGTCGATCACATAGGCGATATTAGGAACACTTTGTCGGGCAAAGTGACCGCTTATAGAGTTCGGCAAATTTATAAAGCCTGGTCGTGGCGAGAGCTACTATAGTATTCTAATGAGTCGATTCTTTTGACTAAAGACTGTTCACCTAAGATGGCACGATTTGATTAACTTTGATTTGTGTTACTACGACCTTCGTAAATGGGGTCAAATGGGCATATTTTGGGTTATGATGGCTGTGGCTAGTCGAAGGGAATAAGTGCGATAGGAATTGTCCACCCCCTTGTCAGGGTTAAAATAATATCTCATGGCCACTCGAGGAGTAATTAACTGGAAATGCGTGGCCACGCTCGGAAGGTATCCATGGTGGATAAATTCCGGTCAATCAGTTATTCTCCAGATCGAGGAAACCACTCTCGATATGATCACTTGCAAGTACGACCCGAAAGACACCTTGCATTGAGTGGGAGATAGTAATAGGACAAGAGAATTGGTGGCGCACACTTGTCGAGGACAAGTGGGAGATTGTTGAGAAATGTGTCCTCAACAATAGTGCGATCACATGATTTAAATATCATTATTAAATCTCATTACAAGAATACGAAAGGGATGATACATTACATATATAGTCAACTGGTCCACACATATCGGTAATGATTGGCTGGCTAGAGTTTGACATTTCTTTGTCGTGCGACGGACGGTGGTGATCGATTGATCCCTTGAGGTCACACCTAAAGGACGATTCCCTTAATTGAAAAGGTTAATTAGTTGTATACCGATACAGATTAATTAATTCCTTAAAATTGAACAATTCGATTTGTTAGAGAGAATATTGATATCTTATTGTAATGGGATTAAATAAGATTTATTTTAGTAATAAAATGCTTTATTACTAAAATTGTTTATTGTTTGAGAAAAACAATAAAGATAAGAATGAATGGTTGATTATAATTACAAGACATTGTGAATTATAATTATATGACCCATTTTATTTACGTGATCAAGTATCACTAGTCAATTTGTTGAATATAATTTAATTAATTTATAAAATGATATTTATGTGATAAATATGCATTTAATTAATTAGTAACATGTATCATACTACATGTGACATTTTGTGTGACAATTGACAAATTGACAAAATAAAATGGTAGTCCATTTTAAGACATGGACCGAAATGAAGGATGTCATGGTGGTGTATAGTTGATTATTTTATGAGATAATGCAAGTGTAATCATTCCTACACACACTAGCCTTACATACCTACAATATTGATAAGACAAAAAGAAAAAGCAAGATGCTCTCCCTTGACCTCTCATGGGCCGGCTCTACGACTCCTATTAGAGGAGTTTTAGTTTTTTTTCTTATTATTCTTACACTACCATTCATCTACATGCAATTGTTCATGTATTTTTCTCCTCTCTCTTTTATCTTCATCATGAAGATGAGATTTTAATTGGAATTGTTCATGTAAGATTACTAAAATTATCAAAGTAATATATGAGTATTAGTAATCAAATTTAAGGTAAACCACAATATAAACATCTAGTACATGTTAGTTTGTGGGATTAAGGGATTGTCTTGGGTGCTACTAATTGGAGAATCTCTACTTTGGGATTTTTGTATGTCCATCCATTAATGGAAAGCTCAAGAACTAACAAGAAGGAGATCTTGTTGGTGCCCAATATGACCGAATTTCATATGGTGAGAAAATGTTTTCTTATCTTCTTTTATTTTAGTTTGCATGCATAAGATCACCATTAATTTTATGAGTAAATTAAAATGGAACATATATGAATATGTTAAGTATATAGATCTACTTTTCCTTCACGTCGATGTCGACCACCTGAAAACTGGTTCGCCTTTCCAGTGGTCCGGTTGCGACAGTTAGAGTGATAAGCCCCGCGACCTTGCGACGAGTGCCGTCGTAGGCGCGTACTCCTTGATTTTTCGAGACCAAATCAGCTTCCTTAATACCCAGTTTGTGAGCCGTCTTGAGGGGAATGACATTCACTGCGGACCTGTCATCCACAAGGACCATGGGTACATTCTTCTTGAGGCATTGTACGGTAATGTACAGGGCAAGATTATGATTGACTCCGAAGGGAGGGATATCCTCATCAGAGAAGACGACCGGGTTGTTCAAGTCAGGGGCGTCCCTTGTCATGTGTGACACTATTTCTTCAGGGGAAGAGGTGGAGGGCACAATTAATTTTCTTAAGGCTTGTAGCAAAGCCTGCCGATGCTCAAAGGATGTCGCGATCAGTTGCCAAATTGAGATTTCGGCTTTTGCCTTCTGAAGCTGTTTAAGGATCGAATTCTCGGGAGCCTTTGGTTGAGTGTCCATGTCCGGGATAACTTGGTCATTCGTTGTTAGAACGATCGTTGGATTGTTCGGGTTCTAATAGGGGCGTCCGGACCGGGTATGGTGACCGATATCCTTCGCCTGCTTCCCTGGGATGATATAGACATCCTCAACATCATCTCTCCAGATGCCATTAATTTCCGAATTCCGCGGGTACCTTGGAGGGGTATTCCTCGCTGGGCAGTTTTTGTGAGGGACATTTTTGTGGGGGTGATTCTTGTGAGGGTAGTTATTGTGAGGCTGATTATTGTGAGGGTGATTATCGTGAGGTGCATGCCAGAATGGTCGCGGGAGCAATCCATCCTGGTGAGGGTAGTTTTGGGTGCTCGGGGGACTCTCCCTCGGGCGTGGTGGTGGAGGATTGAAGATAAGTCGACGGTAGGCATCGTCAAGTCGGGTGATCCTTTCGGAGAGACTGGCTATGGCTTCCTCAACCTGTTGGAACATGGTGAGCATAGTGGCGGCACTGAACACAAATACCTTATCCGAGGGATCTTTCTCCAAAGCATTCACCACATCATTACCTGGCAGGATGAGGTGTGAGCATTCCATAGCTGGCTCATCGTTGGAGATAGCGTGGATTCTCAGAGGGTTCGCTTTGTTGTTTGGCTTAGTCGGCGGGGGTAAAGGCAATTCCCCTTTCTCAATCATGTCTTGGATGATGTGCTTGAGTTTGAAGCAGGTTTCTGTGTCATGCCGTTTCCCTTGATGGTACTGACAGTAGGCATTAGGGTTCCAGAAGCGGGATTTCTTAGCATCGCTCGGATCCGGGGTGGGTCCGATTGGTTGTAACTTCCCTTGGTCCATGAGCCTTTTCAGGGCGCTTGCATAAGTTGACCCTATATTAGTGAACACTCTCTGGGGGCGCTCAGCTCTCTTGGCGGTTGGTTCAACGAGGTTGACCTCATCAATCTTGTTCGTCTGGACATAAGGGCGAGATCCGGTTGATGTGGATCCCTGGTAGCCTCTACCGGTGGTTTTGGCTAAGACACCCTTTCGGAGGTCGTCTTCAATGCGTGTCCCGAGGATTTGTAGATCCTGGAAGGTCTTGATGTTTTGGTACCTTAGTAAGTTGGCATACACTGGGCAGAGATTATTGATGAATTTTTATACCAAGGTTGACTCACTCGACTTGCTGACCAGCTGAGTACTTACCCTCCTCCAACGGGTTAAGAACTCGGTGAATTCCTCCTTGTCATTCTTGGTTAGGACCTCAAGAGTACGGGTATTAGTTTGGATTTTAACATTGTCGGCATATTGCTTGACAAATTCAACTGCGACCTCATCCCAGGTAGTGAGGTTCTTCGGATCAAGGGAGTAGTACCATTGGCGAGGGATCGGTTCGAAGGATAATGGAAAGATCCGGGTGAAAAGCTCCTGTTTAACCCCTTTTATGGCCATGTAGTCTTTGAAGACTCTGATATGATTGAGTGGGTCCTCCACTCCCTTGAACTTGGGCACATAAGTCAGGGTAAAGTTGTCGGGTAGTTGATCCCCAATAGGTTCAAACCTTCGGTTGTTCTCAAGATGGATATTTTACCCCGGGTTAGGAGTTGTTCTTCCAAGAGCTTGAGTCTCTTCTCGGTTTCAGTCAAAGGCGGAGTGTTATGTTCTCCAGTTTCCTTATTTTCCAGGGTGTCGATACGGGTCTCGACACGATCGAGAATGACCTTAAGAGCAGTGAGCGAGCTGGCTAGCTGAGCAGTTGTGACATCTCTGTTGTTATCATTGTTGTTGTTGGACGAAGATGAAGACGGGGCCATGGCTCTGAGGCAGAAAAATGGCTCACATTACAACTCGATCCGACACAGTTCAAAGACTGAACGCAGACAACACAAAGGACGAGACAAAGAGCAGACTCAACGAGACGAGGGTGACCGTCTGTGGTTCCCCGGTGCTGACTCGATTTATAACGTAACGTTGTTGACCGAACTTTTGACATGAGTCCAACGTAACGGCGTGACGCCATTCGACAAGTCTCGTGGTGAGACGACTCATAAGTAAAGACCCATAAGTACGTTTGCTTCGACTTGATAGACACGAGGCGGAATTGGAGTGGTGGACTGAAGTTTTCAAAAATACGAATTTTCAAAAAGATTCGTTTGTCGCTTTATGGACGGCTTCCGAAGATAGAGATCTCCGCAAGTCGGTCAGTTGAAAGGGTTGTCTTAAGTTTATTTGCAAAAAGGCGGTTTTGAGTTTGAGTCGGCTCGGAAAACAATGCACTGTTTCCCACGACGGTTTTTGAAATTCAAAATTGTATGTTTTGAAAATCGAGTTTGAAATGTTTGAAGAGGTCTCGGGGACGGTGCATGGTCCTCGGGATCTCGAAAGTGTCTCGAGAAAAGGGCGTGTGCTTTTCTCGGGTTTTGAAAGAGCCATTGTCGGGGCAAAACGGGTTAAAATCCGTGTCTAGACGCGACGATTATAACGGCGTAAAAAGGTGATTTGAAATGGTTTGTAGAAAACCGAGTTTGAAAATCGTCATTACGACGGCCTAGAAAGGTGTGTTGAAATGGTTATAAAAAACGGGTTTGAAAATCGTCATTACGACGTTCTAGAAAGGCGTGTTGAAGTGGTTATAAAAATCGGGTTTTGAAAATCGTCATTACGACGGCCTAGAAAGGCTTGCAACGGTCGGCAAAAGACCGAGGTTTGAAACGGCTATTATAACGGCGCAAAAAGGTGTTTTTGAAAGTTTGAAAATGACACGGAAGGACTTATGATCAACTTGCACATAAGCACTCAAAGTTTCATTATATGCATAATGCTGACACGGGTTTTGGCTTAAAAGGGTGGGTTACACACCAAGCAATCAAACCCCGATTTGCGAGAGGGATACCAATCCAAACAAAATGTGTAAGGAGGGTGCCCTAGCCTCGTGCTCGAAAGTGATGAAAGCTCTTTGACGAAACAGAAATGTGTAATGTCAATGGTATGCTTGACTCAATCGGGATGAGAAACGCGGGGATGAGAAAACTCACGCCGACGAGACGAGCCAATTTGTCGAAAATGGTTAGGTTGTGGGTCCGGACAAGGAACCCGACCGTGACCGTAATATCAATTAATGCATTCCAACCAAGACCTCGTTCGAGTCTCACCATCTAGGGATCACAAAGACACAAGTGTCCTAGTTTTCCCCAGCGGAGTTGATACGACTCATTTAGTCGTAGTTATTTGGAGCGATTTAGTATGGTTTTAATGGCTTGGAGTAGTATTATGAAGTTTAATTGCAGGTTATTTGTTAGTGAGCTTTGGTTAGCTATTGGGCCGGTTTTACAAGTTCAAAACGGAGTCCAAGTCCGAGGAGAGATAGGCCCGGATACCTATGGAGATATCTGAGACGTGTGCGCTTAAGGTGCGCTAATTGAGCGCGCATAAATCAAAAGAAAAGAGACGCGGCAGCAGCTATACGTGACCTGTGCGAGACCTGTATTCGACCAAGGCGCGACCTGTGCGCCACCGAGGCGCGACCTGTGCGCGTGCCTTCTGTTTCAGCGTCCAGCTTTGCGTTACATTAAAGACTCGTGTTTTGTTTCCTTATTTGACTCGGTTTGTTCCGATGAATTTTATTATTATTATTATTATTATTATTATTTTTAGTACTTTATTTCCTATTTTAATGATTTACCTATTTTAATATATAACTTGTGAGGGCATCTTTAGGATAAACGGACACAACTTTGAGAAGAGAAAAACCCTATTATTGTTATTAGCAGACGATGTGTAACTAATCTTTCTTCTTGGATTCGAGCAATTGAAGCACTCTTAATACAATTGTGAGTTTGAATGTTTTAATTTCTTGTCTTGATTATTGTGAATTGCTTAGTTATTAATTTTATGAATGTCGATTGATTATTGCTAGGTGTACAACTAGTGATTGATTTCTTCATTCTATTGTTAGTTTTGTTAATTGAATAGGATTTATTGATGAACTCTACGCTAGTAACAACTAGGAATTAATATTGAACGGGATACGTTGATATTAGTACTTAGAAGCGATTCACATAAATATCTAAAGTGCAACTGGATTGTATGCATTATTTATTCTCTATCGAGTTCTCTATTTTATATTGCTGCTGTTGAATTAAATCTTGAACTGGATTGTTAAGGTTGTTTAATAGTTAGGGTTGATTAAGAACGGGATTCGTTTTAATTAACTATTCTTAAGGAGAATTGGAATTTGTCATTCACGATAGAGTAATCAAGATTAGTAATTGAAACCGTCTTACAGTGATCAATTGTTATTGAGTGTGGATATATGCTTGGCTCTAAGACCCTTTTAAATCATTTGATACACCGAAAGTCATTAGTTTTATTACACAATTTGCATTAGCTATTAATCTTACTTTATTAGAAAATCAACTCAAATCCCCCCTTTTGTTACTATGATCTTTAATTACATTAAAGATCGACTGTTCCTACATTATAAATTGCATAAATTGTTAATCTGATTCCCTTGGGTTCGACCCTTATTTCCGCTTTACTACTGTTTAGTATTTGGATTTAAGTGATATAAATTGTTAATTTGGGGCATACGACTTTAGCCTGTCAAATTTTGGCGCCGTTGCCGGGGAATTGGCATTAATTGTTTTTGTGTTTTAGTGTAGGTTTATGCATAATACTCGTATTTCTAACCTGAACCTCGAGCCTTTCGATCCAGAGATTTAGCATACTCTTTTCAGGTTACGAAAGAACAAACGAGGTGCAATAGTAGCTGTTCCTGAAGGCAGCGAGTTCGACGATCTACATTGATTCGAATATTCAAATTTCGAACAACCCGAACCTTTGAATATGGCTAGAGAAACCCGCACTCTAAGGGAGCTCACAGCTCCAAATCTTAACGTTCAACCATTGTGCATCACTTTTCCAGCATTGGATGATGGAGTCACTTTTGAACTGAAATCTAGTTTGATACATCAATTACCAAGTTTCAGTGATATGAGCATTGAGGATCCGAATAAGCATCTTTCAGACTTTCATATTGTGTGAATCGGTATGAAGCCACTGCTATTACCGACGAGCGGTTGAAATTGAGAGCATTTCCTTTCACCTTGAAGGACAATGCAAGAGACTGGTTAAACTATCTCCCACCGGGAAGTATCACTACCAGGTAGGTATGAAGAAGGCGTTCTTGGAGAAATATTTTCCTCCTTCTCGATCATCTCGATTGAAAAGAGCCATCGTAATGTTGAACAAACAAGACGGGGAAACTATGTATGAGTATCTTGAGAAATTTAAGAAGCTCTGTGTTAGTTGCCCTTACCATGGTTACTCTGATCAGGATCTCATTATGTATTTTTGTGGTGGACTGAACCAAGATGACCGTCGCATGATTCACTCTGCTTGTGGAGGAAATATAGCCAACAAAAATCCAGATGAGGCTTGGGAGGTTATTTCAGAGCTAGCTGAAACCTCTAGACAGTTTGAGAGGAAACCATCACGAAGAGGAGTAAATGCTATGGGTGTTAGTCCTGGCTTAGAGGAAAAGGTTGATAATATTGTTTCCACTCTCCGTGACATGTTATCTGGGAGACAAATGGCTACTGTTTGTGGCATATGCGCTACTGAGGGTCACCCTAATGATTTGTGCCCTTACTTGCGAGAAAGTGGCCAAGAAGAGGTGAATGGTGGTTGGGAGAGTACTACAAATAACAGGAAATGGGATCCATATTCCAAGACCTATAATGAAGGATGGAAGCCTCACCCTAACTTTCGTTGGGGAAATTCTCAAGCCGGTCCATCGTCTGGCCCTCCTAGAGGTCAGTTTCTCCAAAGACCACAGGGACAACAATTTAATCAACAAGTACCTCAACAAGCAGCTGAACAAGCACCACCAAGTTCATCAATGTCCACGGAAGATATGATTCGGGCTCTTACTCTCAGTGTTACTCAAGATAGAGCAGATAATAAGCAAAATTTTAAGAATCTTGAAAATCGGGTTAGTCGGTGGCACGCAATTAATCGGTTGGAGGCTAGAGATTCTAATGCACTACCATCTCAAACGGTGGTGAATCCAAAGAATGTGAGCGCAGTCTCTTTGAGAAATGGGAGACAACTAGTGGAGGCTGAGAAAGTGAAAAGAAAAGTCAAGGAACCGGTAATTCATGAAATTGAGGAAGAGATAGTGATCAAGGAAGGTGAAGAAGCTTCTATTGTTAAGGAGAAGGAGCAGATTCCCTCTTCTATAGCGGTGGTGGAACCGGAGGTACCCTTTCCTGATGCACTTAAGAGGACTCACCACTTTGAGCACGACAAGGACATTTATGAGGTATTCCAAAAGTGTGAGGTAAACATCCCCCTTCTTAATCTTTTGAAAAGTATTCCTAAATATGCAAAATTCTTAAAGGAGTTGTGTACTATTAAAAGGAATAACAAGTTGAAAGGGGTGAAGAAAGTGAAGGTTAGTGAACATGTGTCCACTATGTTTCAAAGAAAATTACCCACTAAGTGTAGTGATCCGGGCATGTTCACTATCCCTTGCACCATTGGAAACACCAAGATTCAAAAGGCCATGCTAGATTTAGAAGCTTCTATTAATGTGATGCCTTACTCCTTATATGAATCTATGAAACTTGGTCCTCTACATGCTACTAGTGTTGTTATCCAGTTAGCTGATAGATCGAATGTCAATCCGAAAGGGATTGTTGAAGATGTGCTTGTTTTGGTTGATAATCTTATCTTTCCTGCTGATTTTTATGTGCTAGACATGGAACATGATAAACATGCAGCTCCTATTCTGTTAGGTAGGCCATTCTTGAAAACTGCTAGCACTAAGATTGATGTGTCGAGTGGGTCTATGACTATGGAGTCTAGTGGTCAGGTGGTACAGTTTAACATCTATGATGCTATGAAATATCCTGATGATTACCACTCTTTGAATTTTATTGACATTATTGACCCTTTGGACCAAGATTTCTTTGGTTTTAATGGTGATGATGAGTTGCAGGTAGCTTTGGAAAATAGTGTGGATGGTCAAGAGGTAGAATATGTTTTTTCTGCTGACTTGAAGGAGGTTGTGGCCGATTTACATAAGTTGGAAGAGCTTCCTTTGGATTTTAATAATAAATTGCCATTAACTGTTCCTTCGGAGAAATTGTTGCCATCTGTTTTGCAGGCACCTGTGGTAGAAGTTAAGGCTCTACCTGAGCATTTGAAGTATATTTTCCTTGGTGAGGGAGAAACACTTCCTGTTATCATCTCTAGTAAGCTCACTGAAGAACAAGAAGCAAGGTTGAAAGATGTACTTGTGGAGAACAAATTAGCTATTGGTTGGACTATTGACGACATCAAGGGCATTAGTCCAAGTACTTGTATGCACCGGATTTTGCTAGAGGATGATGCTAAACCGGTAAGGCAACCACAACGTCGATTGAATCCTCCTATGATGGAGGTAGTGAAGAAAGAGGTTCTCAAATTGCTTCAAGTAGGTATGATTTATCCTATTTCTGATAGTAAATGGGTGAGTCCTACCCAAGTAGTCCCTAAAAAGTCTGGGGTGACCGTAGTTGAGAACAAAGATGGTGAGCTTGTACCTACTAGGATCCAAAACAGGTGGAGGGTTTTTATAGATTATCGTAGGTTGAATGCGGTAACTAGAAAAGACCACTTTCCTCTTCTCTTTATTGACCAAATGCTTGAAAGACTAGCGGGTAAGGCTTATTATTGCTTTCTAGATGGGTATTCGGGGTATTTTCAAATAGCTATTGCCCCTGAGGATCAAGAGAAAACCACATTTACTTGTCCTTTTGGTACCTTTGCGTATCGACGTATGCCTTTTGGACTTTGTAATGCACCTGCTACCTTTCAGCGATGTATGGTTAGCATATTTTCTGAGTATGTTGAACGCTTCATTGAGGTATTTATGGATGATTTTACGGTGCATGGTGATTCTTTTGATACTTGTTTACACCATTTATCTCTTGTTCTTAATTGATACTAACCTTGTTTTGAATTCTGAGAAGTGTCACTTTATGGTGGAACAAGGTATAGTACTTGGACATGTTGTGTCTTCGAGAGGTATTGAGGTAGATAAAGCTAAGATTGATACTATTTCGTCTCTACCTTACCCTACTAATGTTCGCGAAGTTCGATCTTTTCTTGGTCATGCAGGTTTTTCCCGCAGGTTCATCAAGGATTTCTCTAAGATCGCTTCACCCTTATGCAAGCTGCTGTAAAAGGAGACAGATTTCATCTTTGACAAGGCTTGTAAGGAGGCTTTTGATGAGTTGAAAGGTAGGCTTACTTCCGCTCCAATTATTCAAGCACCGAATTAGTCTCTCCCCTTTGAGATAATGTGTGACGCGAGTGATTATGCTTTGGCAGCGGTGTTGGGTCAAAATAATGGGAGGGCTTCCCATGTTATTCATTATGCATCCATGACCCTAAATGAAGCACAACGAAATTGCACCACAACTGAGAAGGAGCTTCTAGCAATTGTTTTTGCTTTGGAAAAATTCCGGTCCTATTTACTTGGTACGAAAGTGGTGGTGTTTTCTGATCATGCAGCGCTGCGCCACTTGATGGCAAAGAAAGAATCTAAGACAAGATTGATAAGATGGATTCTATTGCTTAGTGAATTTGATTTGGAGGTGAAAGACAAGAAGGGAGCAGAAAATGTTGTAGCGGACCATTTAAGTAGGTTAGTGGATGCTGATGCAAATCCACATGAGAAAATCCGGTGAAAGGATTATTTCCTGATGAGAGCTTGTTCGCTATTCGATCCGTAGAGTCATGGTATGCCAATCTTGTAAATTTTCTTTGCTCTTCTAAATTTCCACAAGGTTTTTCCAAATCTCAAAAAGACAAGCTTCGTAGTGAAGCGAAGTATTATGTGTGGGATGAACCTTATTTGTGGAAGCATTGTTCCGACCAAATCATAAGGAGGTGTATACCGGAGAATGAGATGGCCTCTATCCTTACATTTTGCCACTCACATGCTTGTGGTGGCCACCTTGGTGCAAGAAGAACTGCGAGAAAAGTGCTAGATTGTGGGTTTTATTGGCCTTCTTTGTTTAGAGATGCTCATGGATATTGTCAAACTTGTGACAATTGCAAAAGAGTAGGCAATATTTCCCGAAAGAATGAGATGCCGCAAAGTTACATGCTTAACTGTGAGATTTTTGATGTTTGGGGGATCGATTTCATGGGTCCTTTTCCAAGCTCATATGGAAATCTTTACATATTGTTGGCGGTAGATTATGTGTCTAAGTGGGTGGAGGCTATTCCCACTAAGACCGATGACTCCAAGGTGGTGGCGGATTTTATCAAGGCTAACATATTTGCTCGATTTGGAATTCCAAAGGCCTTGATAAGTGACCGTGGAACTCATTTTGTCAACAAGACAATTAGTGCTTTGCCCAAAAAGTATTGTGTTACTCATAAAGTTTCCACGGCATATCATCCGCAGACTAATGGACAAGCTGAAGTGTCCAATAGAGAAGTTAAATCTATCCTTGAGAAGACGGTGAATCCTAATCGGAAGGATTGGAGATTGAGATTAGATGATGCATTATGGGCATATCGAATGACCTATAAAACCCCAATTGGTATGTCACCTTATCGACTTGTGTTCGGGAAAGCGTGTCATTTACCTGTAGAATTGGAGCATAAAGCATATTGGGCAATAAAAAGCTTTAATATGAGCTTGGATGACGCTGGGTTGCATCGGAAATTGCAATTACAAGAGTTGGAAGAGCTCCGACTTGAATCATATGAGAATGCAGCTACTTACAAAGAAAGAACGAAAGCTTGGCATAACAAGATGATATTGAGACGGGACTTTAAAGTTGGTCAAAAAGTCTTTTTGTTCCAATCCCGCTTTCGTCTATTTCCAGGTAAGTTGAAATCTCGTTGGATCGGTCCACTTATAATTACTAATGTTTATCCTCATGGTGCAGTTGAAGTACGAGATCGGACGACGGATAAAGTGCTAAAAGTAAATGGGCAAAGACTGAAGCCCTATCATGATGGTGTCGAGATTGAGGTGGTAGAGTCACTGGATCTCTACGACCCCATTTATGAAGATTAATTTCACCACTAAGTCGAGCAAACGACTATAAACAAAAGTGCTAACGGGAGGCAACCCAGGGTTTTGTATCCTTTTTCTTTGTAATATTTCTTTAGTTTTTATAATTAGTTAATTTATTTGGTTTAATTAGTAATTAGAAATATTATTGTGTTCTTTTTATTACTTGTTTTATTTAATTTTATTTTGACGGTTTATTATATGTAATAGGAATGATGAAAAATGCTTTGAGACGGAGAAAGAAAGAAATATAAGTCGTGAATGTAGAGTGTGCCTCAGTCACGCTAATTAGTCGCGCATAAGTAACGAGCAGTCCCTATTTCGCGACCCAGGTTCACCTTAAGCGCATCTGACGCGCGTTCGATGCTCACATTAGGCACACTTTACACTCACGTTAGAGTTGCGCCTCATGTTCAGGTAAGAAACTCTTTCCTTCGACTCTTTCACTTCTTTTCTTTCTATTTTCCTAAAATCCAACCATAATCACCTAAATCCTTCTTATTTCCAATTTCTTTTCCTCAAATTGTTGCTCAAACTCACGAAAATATCACACAAATAGCAAATTGTTCTTTGTTTCATCACGACTCCATCTCCATATTGCTGCAATTGGTTCGAAAAATTGGGGATTATTGCTGCCATTGGTTCGAAAATTTGGGGGTTTTTCTAACCCTAGTTCTGAAATCGAACTAATTCCTCCCCAACTAATTCTAGAATTGCATCAACCCAACTAATTCCTCCCCAAATTCGTGAAATTTCGTCCCTGTACTGACGATTTTAGGGGCGGAAATCTGGGTTTCACAAACCCTAATTTTTGAAATCGAAAATTGATACTTCAATTAACGATTTTGGGGCGTTGAGTTGGGTCTTGTGCGTTGATTTCAAGCTGCTTACTCGCCTTCCCAACGGCTTTGATTGGTCTGTAAGTACTCATAATTTCGTGCTCTACCTCATTGCATAAATTCTGATTTCATTGTTTAAGTCGAGCACTTGTGAGTCCATCTGCTTAATTTCGATTTATCTGCTAGGAACTCGTATTCATTGTTTTGTTTCGACCGAGTCTTAGTCGGCTGAGTAGGTTTGCGGTGTCGGTATTGTTTTTGTTGTTGCTGTCTTGTTGGTGTTGGTGTTGGACAGTTGCTGAGGAGGGTGCTGTCGAGGTTCTGTTTTTATAGTCGTAGGAGTTGTTGTGTAGGAGCTGCTGAATTGGAGTTGGGTGTGTGTTGTTGTTGCTGTATTATTGTTGCAGGTTGTTGTATTGTTGTTGCAGGCTGCAGAAAGTGCCGTAAAATGACCACAAAACGAAAAAACCCACCTCGAAAAGCTACAAAAACTACCCCAAAGGCCAGCACTAGTACCTCACGTGCTAGTGGCAACCGTCTAGCTGTCGATTATATGGGATGTACTCTGACTGAGGTTCAACTGAAATACTGGAGAGCCCTTATACTTCCCAAAAGAACCATCCGTGTAACCAAATTTCTTGACAGAGAAGCTCGTGCTAGAGCCCGACAGACCCGTCGCTTCGGGTCTCCTTCTTCCTAGCTAGTGGTATGCCCTTTCCCTTTTCTTTTGTGTTCCCGTACAACATTGGGGACAATGTTGAGTTCAAGCATGGGGAGGGGTATATGCACTATTGTACATATTTTAGTCCGTCACTTGTAATTTATTTTGCTGAGTTTTTTTCTTTTTAAAAAAAAAAAAAAAAAAAAAAAAAAAAAACAGAAAAAACGAAAAAAAAAAATTGAAAAAAAAAATGAAAAAAGCAAAAAGAGAAGTACCCGGCTAGGTGAAAACCCGAAAGAGCGCCTAGGCAAAAATGGGAAAAGTAGCCGAGGACGGAGTGAAAACCCGAAAGGGCGCTACGGGTAAAATGAAGAATTGAGATGCGTGCCACGAGAGTAGTGTGAGGAAAATAGCTAGAGTGAAAACCCGCAAGGGCGGGCGCTCTAGGAAAAATGAGAGATTTAGGAAAAAAAATCCATTTCACACTAATTCTTGTGTCCTGTTTTTGGTGTGGCGTCATAAGAAGGGTGCTAAAGAAGGTCGGTTGGGTAGGACTAGTGGCTAAGGTGAGAAGAATCGCCGTGCTTCGTTGTTGTTGTTTGCACTCTCTTTATGTGATTGTTGGTTTTGTGCTAGTGAGTGGAGTAGAGGTGTCTAGGATTATAAACATGGCTAATTGGTTTTTGTTGTGAGCCATGTGAATTTTTGGTTAGGATGGAGCGATAAGGGGCGTAACATTGTTTTCTATTGTTGTATTGTGGTGACTACCGTCACTAATTATTGTTACTTTGCTCTTTTGTATTTTGAGGATGTGGGTGTGTTACTCTTTGCTAGGCGATGGAAATGATTACACTTTTGAGGGTGTTTTGGAGGGCGTGAGAGGGAAGTGAGCATTCTTGTTGTCTGTCATTTTTCTACCATGTGCTGGGTTTGAGCTGGTGTTGGTATGCTTTTTCATTGTGTCCTTTGGTTTTACATCGAGGACGAGTAAAAGTTCAAGCATGGGAAATTTGATACGACTCATTTAGTCGTAGTTATTTGGAGCGATTTAGTATGGTTTTAATGGCTTGGAGTAGTATTATGAAGTTTAATTGCAGGTTATTTGTTAATGAGCTTTGGTTAGCTATTGGGCCGGTTTTACAAGTTCAAAACGGAGTCCAAGTCCGAGGAGAGATAGGCCCGAATACCTATGGAGATATCTGAGACGTGTGCGCTTAAGGTGCGCTAATTGAGCGCGCATAAATCAAAAGAAAAGAGACGCGGCAGCAGCTATGCGTGACCTGTGCGTGATCTGTATTCGACCAAGGCGCGACCTGTGCGCTACCGAGGCGCGACCTGTGCGCGTGCCTTCTGTTTCAGCGTCCAGCTTTGCGTTACATTAAAGACTCGTGTTTTGTTTCCTTATTTGACTCGGTTTGTTCCGATGAATTTTATTATTATTATTATTATTATTTTTAGTACTTTATTTCCTACTTTTATTATTAACCTATTTTAATATATAACTTGTGAGGGCATCTTTAGGATAAACGGACACAACTTTGAGAAGAGAAAAACCCTATTATTGTTATTAGCAGACGATGTGTAACTAATTTTTCTTCTTGGATTCGAGCAATTGAAGCACTCTTAATACAATTGTGAGTTTGAATGTTTTAATTTCTTGTCTTGACTATTGTGAATTGCTTAGTTAGTAATTTTATGAATGTCTATTGATTATTGCTAGGTGTACAACTAGTGATTGATTTCTTCATTCTATTGTTAGTTTTGTTAATTGAATAGGATTTATTGATGAACTCTACGCTAGTAACAGCTAGGAATTAATATTGAACGGGATACGTTGATATTAGTACTTAGAAGCAATTCACATAAATATCTAAAGTGCAACTGGATTGTATGCATTATTTATTCTCTATCGAGTTCTCTATTTTATATTCTTTCTTTGTTGAATTAAATCTTGAACTGGATTGTTAAGGTTGTTTAACAGTTAGGGTTGATTAAGAACGGGATTCGTTTTAATTAACTATTCTTAAGGAGAATTGGAATTTGTCATTCACGATAGAGTAATCAAGATTAGTAATTGAAACCGTCTTACAGTGATCAATTGTTATTGAGTGTGGATATATGCTTGGCTCTAAGACCCTTTTAAATCATTTGATACACCGAAAGTCATTAGTTTTATTACTCAATTTGCATTAGCTATTAATCTTAGTTTATTAGAAAATCAACTCAAATCCCCCCCTTTTGTTACTACGATCTTTAATTACATTAAATATCGACTGTTCCTACATTATAAATTGCATAAATTGTTAATCTGATTCCCTTGGGTTCGACCCTTATTTCCGCTTTACTACTTGTTAGTATTTGGATTTAAGTGATATAAATTGTTAATTTGGGGCATAGACCGGTCTTTTGAAAGCCACGCTCGGGGACGTAAAAATGCCTTCGACCGGATCGCTTTAGATCGGTCGGTTTCGTCTCGGTAAAAGTCTCGAATCGATTAGAGATGTTCGGAGTCACCACCAAGCATATGTGGGATGCTTGTAACCCGTTCGAATCCACTATATGCCTAGGCCAATCAAGGCAAAAAGCGGTGTTTGACATAGGTACTAAAGATAAGGACTCGTCCCCCTTTTAGCATTCCATGCCTAAAATAACTCTCGTACGCCCTGGATAAGGCCATCCACTATCCAAAGGTTCTGAGTAAGGGGTGAGGGTACGTATTGGGAAGCCCTTTAATCGGACACCCAATCCCGCCCGCGTTAGCGGCCTCTACCGATCGATCGTGGTTGTTTAAGTGCAAAAGTTGATAAAACGGTGTAAATGCATGAATGCACATCCAAAAGTTTAACCTAACATGTGAGATCTTTCTATGTCGGTTGATTTAATCCAACTATCAAGTATAAGATGTCAAGTTGGATTTAGGTTGATTTGCATGTGAGAATGGAAATTAAACATCCATTTACCAAATTTGGGTTATGATGCTTAACACGATCCGTTATTCGAAAAAATGTGTTTTAAAGACAAAGTGTGAAATGCAAACTCGTCAATCTGATCCGTCACGTATGCGGATAAGCCGTAATTGGGATCGTCCTAGACAAGTGTTAAAAATGAGGCAGAACAGTGCCAGGCAGCCATGTTAAGGCGCGAGCCTATTGGCGAGATAAAGGGCTCTGCCCTGGTTTTGAAAGATGGAAACAGACGGCCGCTTGGGGCGCGAGCCATGAGCCGACCTAAGGGGGCGTCTCCTGGTTCTTGAAAAGGTTATTTAAAACCGTATTTATGACGAAAGATTTACAAATGTTGTTCGCATGACTCGGTATAATTACTATTGTGTTAGTAACATTCGTTGTCGGATTTGCATGTTTGAAAAGTATAGTTTACAAATAAAAATGTAAAATGTTTGATTTGAACTAAATATGTTAAGTTCATTTCTTTGTAATTAGTCAAGTTAATCATCGTACTCGGATTAAACCGACATGGTATAAAGAACCAAGGATGATTATGGATTATGACTAATATATTTACAAATGTAAACAAATGGGAAAAATGGTAAATAAAATAAAATGGGGTTAAAATACCCATTAAAATGTAATTAACCAATAATATGATCGAGTCACGGAATAAACCGTCATGGTATAAGGAACCAAGGATGATTTTGATTTATGGTTATAGAGTTTGTCATAAAAATGATTTAAAACATTTGAAATGGTAAAAACCGATTGCAAATAAGAAAGAAATAAAGAGGAAAGACGAGAACAAACACGAATGAGTCTGGCCTGGACACTCACAAGAGGCGCGAGCCTCCCTGCATAGCAAGGAGCTCCCGTCTCAGGCCAAAACTCGGTTTTGGCTCGTCTAACCTATATTTGAATCGTGTTATGCATTGTTCATGTTCATAAAGTTATGAAAACAGTAAAGACATGAAATAAGTGAGATATTTACACCCTCAAACTTACGTATTTTGATGTTTGCGTGGTAGACGACTTTAGAGACGGTTTTCTCGTTGTGACTACTCGCGATCAAAGAAGTTTAAAAAGAGTGCCTTAAAAAAGGATTTGGTTTTGAAAATATGTTGAAAATATGTTAATTAAAACATGTTGATTGATGAATTGAGTTGGTCAAATGGGTCGGTCGAATGCACGGCGACGGTACCAAACAATATGTATAAGGCTTACGTTTACGATCGGTAGGTCGTAAACACGTGTCGATTTTGTGACTTAGGAAGTCGAGTATAGAAGTTAAAGAGAGAGGTGAGGGGGCGGACGCTCGCGTAAGTTCTCAAATGGGGGCATTTGAGGGGTATTTATAGGAAAATGAGTAGTTGTGTGAGTTTTGAGCGACGTGGCCACCTGGGCTGCTCAAAGAGGCGCGAGCCACGTCGCGGGTCTTCGAGTTGTCCTGTCACTTTCACACAAATGCAATCATGATTTGTTCTATCCTAGGATTTATAGTCACATGTTTGGTGCTTGACCATTCATGAATCCGGGAAATCTTAGTATAGAAGGTTTTGAATGGTTTATTTTTTGTGTTTGACTCGGTTTGACTCGTTGTTGGAGTCGGGATTTAAATTTTGAGTCGGTTTATGGTCCGGTGTCGGTTTTGACTCTAGTTAGTGTCATTGCGACCCCGTCGTCGTGCATTAAACACTCCAGGTACTTTTGAAAAGTTTTGAAATGTTTTATTTTCGAAATCGTTTTAAGTTTTCCGACGTAAAGTTGTACACGAACTGTCAATCAAACGCCGCGATTCCAAAGCATGTTATAGTCCGATAATCATCGGGTGTTTGTTGGAGTCTCAGCAGATACTGGGTATCTACAGTGCTCCTCACTCTCAAAAGCTATGGAGGGGTAATCGGGGAGGGTGATAGCGGGTGGTGCTTCTTGTTCGGGTTGAGGACCACTCCTTCCACGAGCGGTTCTTGCGTTCCTTGCCACGCTACAAGAGAAGATAACACATGATATGGAATGGGAAATGTAAGAATTTGAAGCAAATATTGAATATGGATAGAATTTTTTTTCCAACTCCTCAATTTTATGGACACCAAATACAAGGGATTTCCATTATAGTTTTCTTGCAATCTAGTTGAACTCTACAAAAGTTTTCTTATGTTACAAGAATTATTTTCCGGAATTTAAAGATTTTTGTGACATAACACGAATTTAAGCATGATTTTAAACTACATATATTATCCCTATTCATCACCCGACTCGTCAAATTTCGACTCATCCATGACACACTACACTTCAAAGCTTTACTTAAGTGATTATATGACATTACCATTAACAATAATTTCGTCAAAGTTGGTGGAAATAAAATTTTGCTTGTCAAAAAAAAAAAAAAAAATTGGGTGAGTGAAGTGCTTCTCTTTCACAAGAAAATTCTTAAGTTGAAAAAGTGAGTAGTAATAGAATTAGTGAGTGTAGATTAAAATTTTAATATGGCTAGTGTCGAATTTTCAAGACCTTGAAATAAACTTTCTTTTAATCCTTCTCATAAGGTGGTAGTAACCACAAAATCCTCGATACTACCACATAGGAAAATCACCATTAAGGTACAAGAATGCATTATTCATGAGAACTTTAAGAGAACTTAGAAGAGTTTTTCACCCAAATTTTAAGACAAAATTTGATTCCATTTTGGTTTACATAATACATTATTAACTAAGGTAGTGGTCTTACAACGTGATTAAACTAAGTTTTGCTCATGAAAAATCAAAATTTGGGCATGACTTGTCTAAAATTCGAAAATTTAAGACGGAGTTTTAAGGCGAAATTTACACATATTAAGCTAGATCCATCCATGACAACAAAAGTTAAGCCTCTGTTGTCCAACTATACACAACAATAATCACCAAAATCCAATCATTGTCTCAAGAACACCAATTTTCGAGTTCTACAATGGTGACCAAAATTTTTCTACAAAAATTTGATTTCCATCAACAACAATGGTGTTAAAAGCTTACTAGTACCATGAATTAAGCAAAAGGGACAATTAATTAACAAAACTTGAAGGATTTAGACGTAGATCTAAGAAATTCAAATTTGGGGAAAAAGATGGAAGAAGATGAATATGCTTACCTTGACCAAATTAGTGAGATTAGATGAGAAAGGTGGAGAAATAGGATGAATTCCAAACAAATTAGAGCAACAATGGAGGTTTTTGAGGATTTTTGGTGAGGAAAGAGATAAAGATATGAAGATATGAGGATAAGAGTGAATGAGTTGGGGAAATAAGGGCCTTAAGCCGAGTAGACCAACCCGTGTGAGCCCACTCGGTCGAGTATGAGTCCACTCGGTTGAGTGGATGACCCACTCGGTCGAGTGACGGGTTTTGCAGAATGTAGGATCCCCTAGAACCAAGTCCACTCGGTCGAGTCAAGGGTCCACTCGGTCGAGTGCTCGCTTACTCGGCCGAGTTAACACCCGTACTCGGTCAAGTGACCTCGTTGGGTTTCAAATCCTCACTAAGGACTTATCAACGGATTCCCTGCAAGACAATACAAAGTTCGGGAGTCCACCACTTATCGGTGACTCGTCCCGGGTTAGCCCATGCGACACCAAGGATGTCGATCCCTACTTCCTACACCCACACTCGCACTGACCTTGTCGAAACGGCCATAACGTATTTACTAACAATAACGCTATTAAGCGCAAGATAGTCACATAACATGAATCAAGGGAATGGGATTATCATTTTCCAAGAGATGTCAAGACATGCAAATCCATTCATACACATATAAAATTCATAGCATACGAGAGTCTATCAAGAACCATATTATTCATTGTAACATTCCGTTTGATGCTTATGAGTGTCTTGATATTGGATTCTCTAGTGGAAAATATGTTAGTGAAACGGAGCTAGCGGCGTTTGTGGATGGTAGTTGGTAGTGTGCGAAGTTAGTGTCGAGAGATGCTATAATGTGGTGGATACGATATCGTGAGTCATGTTGTGGAGGTATACATAGTTGGTGGAGTTAGTGTTAAGAGTTTGTGTTTTATAGGTTGGGGTTTCGTTTTGAGTTCTTAGTTGCGTTGTTGTGTCTTGGTCGAGTTTGTATGTTTGTTTTGAGTATGGGTTGAACTTCGGGGATGAAGTTCTTTTTAAGGAGGGAAGACTGTAATACTACGGTTTTACGAGTCTTTGGGTACTCTATCGAGTGGGGCTTACTCTGTCAAGTAAGTATAGTTTTATGCGAAGCAGTAGTCTACATGTAGGCTACTCGATCGAGTAAGATCGACACTCGATCAAGTAAGTGGCACTCGATCGAGTAAGTGCCTTACTCGATCGAGTAAGTGGATTTACGGGTGATATTTGATGGGTTTTGTTAATAATGCGGGAATTATATATAAGGCTTTCGTCACTTTTATCAAAACACTTTTACAATCTAAAAACCTTCAAGAGAAGATTTGGAGTTACGTTGAATCATCATCGCCGCATTATTAGCAAATCCCGGAGCTAGAAGTGTCGGATTTCGTCATTCTTTATACCATTGTGATCCTTGCGTCGAGGGTAAGCTTTACATATAACTTTTATATTGTTTTTGTTAATATTGGTTAAACCCTAATTAGGTGATTTGGGGGTTTTGGGTGATTTATGTGAATATGGTTGTGATGGTATGTATGTATGTGATAGGAGGAGGTTTCGTAGAGGAAAGATTCTGCTTAGCTGCTAAGACCGTCTGTGGTGTTGCATTTTAGGTAGGGTTTCCCTACTCAGTATTAATTACATGATGTGTTGTGATTGTGCTGTAGTTAGTGATTGTTGATTGATTCAGACGGTTGTGATTTCGTATTATTGATTGATTCAGACGGTTGTGATTTCGTATTATTGATTGATTCAGACGGTTGTTGATTTTGTGTTGTGATTACTGTTTATCTATATGTGATCTTCGGGGTGCGTCCCTGGCTGAGTGGAGTCACTTGCGGGAGTGGCTTCACGCCCTTGATTCGCCTCCTGTGGAACCCGCCACAAGAGGGATGTGCACATTAATGAACATGGGTTTATCGCTAGATGGAGATGAGCGGGGCTTAGGTGGGAACTGCTGCGGTCCCCCACTGGCGGCGAGGAGTACCTGTTGCGATGGGTACTCTGGCAGGGCTACACACTTTTGTGTGTAGTCGGTTATGTGGAGACTGGAGATGGAGACTGGGGATTGTCTGAGCTGTTTGTATGCTTGTTTCATTGTGGCTTCGTTTTATGTAATTAGTACTGACCCCATTTAAATGTTTTAAAAAACTGTGGTGATCCATTCGGGGGTGGTGAGCAGTTATTAAGCAGGTATGATATGACGCACATGGGATAGCTGGGATGAGTCATCACGTGGCTGTTAGAAGAGTCTTCCACGTGTCGACGATGTCTTATAGTTGTTGTGATGATTTTGGCTAGTAGACATTTTTGAGTACTTTGTATTCGAGGTTTAACAGATTTTGGTTTGGACATGTAATCACTTAAACCGTATTTACTTTTAAAGTATGTTTCTTTATTGTCTTATGATTATCATTGCCTCGGGTAACCGAGATGGTGACGTTTCCATACCTTAAGTAGTCCTGGTAAGGCACTTGGAGTATGGGGGTGTAAAGAGTGGCACCTATGGTGATTATGAGTTCGATTGGGAGGACATGAGTTGTATGTGGTTGTGATAGATAGTGGAAAAAGAAAAGGAAGATCAGTATGGCTTATTGAGGCATGGAGCATGTTTTGTGAGATGAGGTGAGTGATATGATTGTGTGTTGAGTAACGTAAAAGTAAGTGAATATGGGCAAGGGATGATGTGAGTTTAAGGAACGTGAGAATGAAAAGATTGGAAGGAAGGATGTGGATAGTAGCAACTTGAGATGTTAAGGATTATGAAGGGAGAGAGTTATAACCGGGTTGGTTAAGAATATATATAATGGAAAGATCATTGTTGATAGATGGAAAAGAATGATGTATTAAGAGCTTAGATTGAGTTATGCAGCGATGTGGATTTGTAGATTGAGATTCAGTTTGGGGAATTTGGTTTATCAAGAGGTGGAAATAATGTGTGATTTCCTTGGGCATTTAATAGTATGAAATGAGTTTTGGGATTCAAAAAAAAAACGAGGTGGAGTGGACTGGACTGACCGCGTAGATTAAGGATCTAGTGTGAGTGTGCGTAGCAAGTGTGGACCGTGAGTTATGTTTTTGGCGATAGGTGTTTCATCTAGAGAGGCATGTCGTGTTGTGGTAATGTGGAAGATTTGGAGTGTTAGTTATGCTAAGGATTTTGTGGTATTGGTTGGATGAAGTGCAGAATGCGTTGAAGTATGAGAACTGTTTAAGTAAGAGAGCCTTGAAAACAGGAATGGTTATAAGTATGAGGTTATAGGCGGTTATCTTTGACATGTGGTGGTGATGAGGATAATGAGAAGATATAGCTAAGGATTTAGTATTAGTGAGTTACGAGGACGTAACATTTGTCTTAAGAGGAGTAGGATGCGATAAAAGAGAGTTTCATGGTTGTGCATGTTGTAGTATAATTGGAAGTAGAGTGTTGGTGTAGCATAAAGGATGGATATTTGTTGTGATTGATTTTATTAAAGGGCATGGCCGTGCTTGTAGTAGTGTGATGTTTAGGAGTGTGGGAATACTTCGATAGTGTTGACAGTTGGATAATGATGTTTATGAGTTCGATAGTGTTGATAGTTGGATGTTGATGTTATGAGTGTGAGTAAACTTCGAGGACGAAGTTCCTTTTAAGGGTGGTAGAATGTAACATTCCGTTTGATGCTTATGAGTGTCTTGATATTGGATTTTCTAGTGGAAAATATGTTAGTGAAACGGAGCTAGTGGCGTTTATGGATGGTAGTTGGTAGTGTGCGGAGTTAGTGTCGAGAGATGCTATAATGTGGTGGATACGATATCGTGAGTCATGTTGTGGAGGTATACATAGTTGGTGGAGTTAGTGTTAAGAGTTTGTGTTTTATAGGTTGGGGTTTCGTTTTGAGTTCTTAGTTGCGTTGTTGTGTCTTGGTCGAGTTTGTATGTTTGTTTTGAGTATGGGTTGAACTTCGGAAATGAAGTTTTTTTTAAGGAGGGAAGACTGTAATACTACGGTTTTACGAGTCTTTGGGTACTCTATCGAGTGGGGCTTACTCTGTCGAGTAAGTATAGTTTTATGCGAAGCAATAGTCTGCCTGTAGGCTACTCGATCGAGTAAGATCGGCGCTCGATCGAGTAAGTGGCACTCGATCGAGTAAGTGGATTTACGGGTGATATTTGACGGGTTTTGTTAATAATGCGGGAATGATATATAAGGCTTTCGTCACTTTTCTCAAAACACTTTTACAATCTAAAAACCTTCAAGAGAAGATTTGGAGTTACGTTGAATCATCCTCGCCGCATTATTAGCAAATCCCGGAGCTAGAAGTGTCGGATTTCGTCGTTCTTTATACCTTTGTGATCCTTGCGTCGAGAGTAAGCTTTACATATAACTTTTATATTGTTTTGTTAATATTGGTTAAACCCTAATTGGGTGATTTGGGGTTTTGGGTGATTTATGTGAATATGGTTGTGATGGTATGTATGTATGTGATATGAGGAGGTTTCTGATAGAAATGTAGATTCATATACATACTAACATACTCATATATGTCGAAAATAATTTGTCATAAAATTAAATGTGGATTTTATGCATGCAAACAATATAAAAATAGAGGAGAAATCATGTCCTTACATTGATGATTTCGGCTTAATGGGCACAAGAGAGATCACCTTTCTCTCTTGTTCTTGAGCTTTCCCTTATGGAAGAACAAAGATCCAAGTATAGGATCTCTCCTTAGGATTAATACCCAAAGCTCTCTCTTAATTTAATTAATATTACAAAAACTAGTATAATATTAATTAGAAGAAAATTGAACCAAAATATTTATAAACTCTTAAATATTTCGGTTTTTAGAGAGAAGAAGAGGAGGATTTAGTTCTCTCTAGAATTTGTATTTTGGATGAGTGAATGAATAATCTTTTACAACCTTTTGTATATTATTAGGTAAAAATTATGGAAAAACCATCATAGGTTTTGTCTTCTCAAAACCGTGTAAGAGGAGGGCTTTAGGGGAGCCAATGCATGGACAAATTGTTCTTCACAATGAACAATAGGCTTGCATGGCTAGTGACTAGTGTAATCATCATGCCTTCCACTAATTACAATCAACATATAATTAGCTCAACAACCCTCTAATTTTCGGCCCACTTAATAATATGGATTCCATATTATTTTTGTCAATTGTCAATATGTCACATGTCATATGTGATATAAATTTGTTATGTATTTTTAAAAATCAACGTATTAATAAAAATACATCACATACAAAAATCGACTTAGTAATTTCATAATTACTTGTGCCAAAATATTTTATCATTTATAAATTACAACCGATTGTATTTATAACAATTCATTCAAATTTAATTGTTACATTAAACAATTATTTCATCCGAGTAATCATACAATTCAATTACTCAGACCGTATCTCATTTAATCACATTTCAATTTGATACGTAAATTTTACTTCCAAAATCGTCCGTCAATTTTCAAGTAATTTAATTAACTCGTAACGTTATACGATTAATTAAATAATCAATTAAGAGTGTTGCCCTATAGGTATGACCTAGGGGTCAATCGATCACCACCGTCACACGACAGTAATGTCAAACTCTAGTCAGCCAATCATTACCGATATATGTTGACCAGTTGACAGTAACAATATTACTTCCCAATTGTATTCTTTATAATGAGATTTAAACATGTGATCATTATAATCAACAGTCGTGATCGCATTATTGTCGGAGGACACATATTCCAACAATCTCCCACTTGTCCTCGACAAGTGTGCGTCACCAATTCTCTTGTCCTATACTATCTCCCACTCAATGCAAGGTGTCTTTCGGGTCGTACTTGCAAGTGATCATATCGAGAGTGGTTTCCTCGATCCGGAGAATAACTGATTGACCGGACTTATCTATCATAAATAATTTCCGAGCGTGGCCACGCATTTTCGATTCATTACTCCTCGAGTGGCCCTGAGATATTGTTATAACCCTGACTAGGGGTGGACAATTCCTATCGCACTCATTCCCTTCGACTAGCCACATCCATCATAACCCAAAATATGCCCATTTGACCCCATTTACGAAGGTCGTAGTAACACAAATCAAAGTTAATCAAACTGTGCCATCTTAGGTGAATAGTCTTTAGTCAAAAGAATCGACTCATTCGAATACTATAGTAGCTCTCGCCACGACCAGGCTATATAAATTTGCGTAACTCTATAAGCGGTCATTAGGCCCGACAAAATGTTCCTAACAGTCTGCCTATGTGATCGACTAGTCATCTCACATGACTCTATGGCACTTGAACTTGCCATCAATCGCATCACACTCTAGTCACTTCGAGACGTCACCTCATATAAGTAACTATGGGCAAAAACAATGTTAATCCATGTTCACTTTAACGGGGTTCAATTGTCTCTACAACCCGTTTGGATATAACAATGTGCAAGGTGAGTTAATAATAACTCAAACGACAAATGTCGACATCACACTCGGGTAGTCAATATCATATTACAACCTTGTGATGTATATCATAAGTGTAAACACTTACTGATTGCAATAGAAGCTTAACATCCCATGTGTCCATGTGTTCAAACTTCTTACTCTTGCAATCTCCTTCACATTCATGTTCTCTCTCATAGCATGAATCTTACCAAGTACACATCAAGGTTCCCGACCTTGGTTTCGGTTCTTTAACTTGAAAGAACTTTCTTATCGACTATCACATAACGAACGAATTTGTGATGAATAATATAACTTGTACTGATCAAGTATTTCATCCACACACAATGCACTAGGTATATGTTTTGTAGAATCTTGTAACAATTTGTCAAGATTATTAGCTTAGTACTTCTCACAAGTCCTAGCTTAACTAGGAAAGATTATCTTGAATAACCTCTTATTCAACCAAGCATCTTTCCAAAACTTCTCATTTCTCTTTCTAGGCTTGAAAGATTTGGGATTCTCATAAATCCCTATATGTGCTCGGATTTTCTACAATATGTGCAACCTCTTAACACACAATGGAACATTCCGTCAAGCACCAAAATCGCTCATCGGATTCTACTTGAGAATTCATGACGTTTCTATTATGGCTCACCAATCAATCATCATGCTCTTACGCATATGATTCACAATTGGACATGTACATGATTATTCTAATGGCGGAAACATTAGTTACTAATAATCATGAGATCAACCGTTCATAGGTTCAATGAACGACCATGACTGCTAATGGCAATTCCATTTTCATCCACATGAACAACCTATGTGAATGTTGATACAATGTGTATCTCTTAATACTAATCCGACATCCCTTGATGCAATTGGATTCATCATTGTCCATTTTCATCCAGAATTGAAAACTCAAAAGCTTCTTTATGAAAGAAGATATTAGCTCGTCATTCTTTAATGAGTAATGAGTTTTATACATTCAAGGATGATAGCTCCCACTAAATTCCATGTCTTCACATGAGAATTTCCTAACTCCCACTCAATTCTACACATTTCGAAATTGACTTCTCAATCGAAATTTATTCAAGAATTGAAATATAAATTGCATTGCCAAGTTATTAAGATAGAACCATATATGTTCCCATCATATCCCTTTAAAATACCTCAAAATACCTATTTTGAAGTGGTCTCATCTTAACCCTACGGAAAGAGATTTTAAATCTCCAACACACTCATGTCATAATGATGTGTAGTAATGTCATTATTCAAATATAAACAATATCTAGAATACGCCCTTCGCAAATACCCTTTTGGAAGGAGGTTTAACCATTTCATAGTGAGGTTAAACAATGACATTTGCGTGGTTAAAACTTTGGCCATCGAAGATATCGGTATATCAATCTTTGAAACTCGATCATAACTAGTATGTTACTATGATTCATTTAGGCTCTTAAGTAAATCTCAAGGTTGAAACTATTGGTCAATTGTTTCGTAAACTTAGTCAAAAACTTGTTAAGACTTTGCATTAGTCATTTTTCTACCAAAACCTTCTTTTGGTCTCCTCGTGTAGTTATCTTGAGAATATTCTCTTATGATTACTACACTTGGTCTCTTTAGTCATATAGAACTAACTTGAGATCTCATCTATTCGGCATACTATGTAAATAGATATACCTTCATTCAAATCATTTTCTCTTGCGTAGATCTTCATTTACACAAGTACACAATTTTATCTTGCCTTGTGTGTTGTGTCCTCATTTTTCTCCCACTCTATCTTTAGAATAAATACACTATATATTCAAAGATAGCATATGAGACACAAAATAATGATGTTGAAGTATAAGGAGAACTATCTCATGGATAGACTAATAGTTATTGATTTCATATGTGTACTTGGTGATTGACATACCTTTAAGAGAGTTCATAGATTCAAAATCGCTTCATAAATGATCATACACAAGCCTTAAGCATGTGGACATATAATGAAACCCGTCATTATAATTGTCTATTAGATCACCTTTAAGTGAATAATCTTATGTTTCAAAACGCAAGCATTTTAAAGATGAAATTTAGAACATTAAAAGGATAAATGATAAAACGGGTGACTTGGGTTGCAAACCAAGTCACCATCATCCAAGATACAAACCATTATCCAAAATACCTTTCCATGTCTAACATGGAAACTTAAAGTTCTAAAAATCCAAAACATTACTTAAAATAAGACAATGAAAAACAAAGCTCCATAAAAGCTATCCTTAGCTTCTCCATGGTTTCTCATGCTTGTTTTTCTTTTCCCTTGTCTTTGCTTGGTGGAGGCCCTATTTACAATAAAAAGGGAGATACATTATCACAACTTTGCATTGAATTAGAAACATAAAAGAAGGTTAGTCATTTACCTAATGGAGTGATCTTTCCAGCTTTAATATCACCAAGGTATTTGGAACAATTTCTTTTCCAATGTCCCATGCCATTACAATAATGGCATTTATCAAGAGGACCCTTCTTGACTTTGGATGTGCTAGCTTCACAAGACTTAGCTTTGGTGAATGTGGGAGCTTGCTTTTTACCCTTCCTTCCACTCTTCTTGAATTTCCCCTTACTCTTAGTGCTTATGTTAAGCACATCCTTGGGAGGGTTCACATTTAACCCCATGTCCCTCTCGGCTTGCACAAGTAACTTGTGCAACTCCTCAAGAGACACATCCTTGTCTTGCATGTTGAAATTCACCCGGAATTGCACATATGCCTTGACTTTGGACAAGGAGTGTAGAATCCTATCTACGATGAGTTCTTTGGGGATTTCAACCTTTTGAATCTTCAAGGTCTCGACAAGCTCCATGAGTTTGAGCACATGAGGGCTAACCTTTTGGCCCTCTTTGAAGTCGAGATCAAAGAATGCCGTGGCCGCCTCATATTGGACGATCCGCGGAATTTGTGAAAACATGGTCACAAGTTTGGAGTAAATCTCATTAGCATTGCCCATTTTAAAGGCTCTCCTTTGGAGGTCCGCCTCCATCGCAAATATTAAGACATTTTTCATTGCGGCGGACTCCTTTTGGTAAGCCTCATATGCTTCCCTAGTGGCCGCGGTGGACCTAGTGGAGGGTTCGGGTGGAGAGGCCTCGGTAAGGTAACGAAGCTTGTCGTCACCTTCGGCGGCTAATTTGAGTTGGGCATCCCATTCGGAGAAATTTGACCCATTCTTTTCAAGTTTACATCGATCCATAAAGGATCGGAACCAAGACGAACTAGCGAGAGGTGTAGCATTAGGAGTTGGTGTTGCCATTTGTTATGAATAAGAAGTGGTCTACAAAACAAAATATAAGGAGTAAAACAATTGTCGTTTTAATAATACTCGTAAAAATGTATGATTTAAACAAGTTTTATGCATTTTTTCTAGTGACCTCTACCCAACTAGATAAATGATTCCAAGACCCAAATTCATATCGACTTAGGCACGGTGGGGCCGATACATCCTTTATCAATATAACTCGGTGGATTAACGTTTAATCGATTCTACTTTTAGAACTCTTGGTCGATAATATTACATTAACAATTATCTATAGCCCAAAACACAATGACAAGGGCACGGTGGGGCCGATACATCCCTTATCAAATACTTTTGTTGAGTTCAATCCAAATTTCGAATAAATGTGTCCATGATCCAAACCCACATTAACTTGGGCACGGTGTGGCCGATACATCCCTTATCAACATGAATTCGGTGGATTAACATTCATCACCCACTTCCCCTACGTAACAAGGTTTGTACCCCGGTGGGGCCGAGCGTACTCCCTCGCGAAATAGGTTTTCATGGTTTCTACTATTTGGTAAGGCTATGTCTCAATTAATTGTTTTAGCGAGAGGTCATGTCAATTTATTATCTATCACGTTTTAAGTGAACTAAAGCGGTGAACTACGATAATTTTAATTGACACGGTCGATAAACTCGATAAAATGACAATGCATGTTTAGTTATGGCGATTTTAGCAATGCATGTGACATAAAATAAAATGCAAGCATAAAAATAAATAAATCCTAGTATGGCCTTTCCTAAAATAGAAAAACTATTTAACTATTACATATTCGGAAACCAACTCCATTGGTCCCTTGAACTTCGGTTGTGGCACGCATCTCGAGGTAACACCGTCTTTATGTATCGCCATTCTTGAAGAAACCGTCTTTTGGATCTCCGGAATGAATAAAATTACATAATAAATTACATAATTTCCTATTATACATTTGTAACTAAAATAAAATAAATCTATTAAATTACAAAACGGTGATACGAGATCACAATAAAATTACAACCGAATCGATATTCCCATACATTTCGGGAAATACCAATTAAAATCTAAGGCCATACTAAGTAAAATTACATAATTCAAAATTACATAAATTAAAATTATGACAATCATAAAGAAAAATGCAGCATTATAATATGTATGAACATGCTCAATTTTATGCTAAATCGCCTTTTAATTAGCCAATATCGTATATTACTCGGTTTTTACGGATTTGTGTAATTTCAACATTTTATAATCACAAAAATTACATAAACTCATATTTATGCATAAGTTAATTACCCTAACCTCTTAGGACTCAAAATATAGTCTTCACTAATAATTTGACCATAATTAACCCATATCTTATAAAATTGTTCATAAATGGACTAAAATTACAAAAATAAGCTATTAAACTTCAAATAAATCACAAAATTTCAAATAAATTCAAAATTTGAAATTTAAACTCATGAACATTCTGGAAAATTTCCATGACACTCATAATGTTCAAAATCTTAGGTTAAAAATTTCGAAATTTTTTCCGGAAAAACAATGTTGCGGTTTATCGATTTTAATAAAATAATCATAAAAATATAGAAAAATTATTTTCATTAACTTTTCAATTTTAGATCTGAAAAATATAATAAAATTCAACATTAGACGTTTTTCCTAAGTCATAGATTATGTTTTATTAATTTTCACTAATAATGTCACTATTTATGCTATTTTTCTTCAAAAATTCATAAATCATGCAAAAAGACTTCTTCATAGCCAATTATTTTACACACATCTTTTAAAATTTCATGTGACAACATATTAATTTTCTATGACCAGATTCGAAATTTAACTCATATTAACCTATTTTTCACTTAAATCCGAATTTAATAATGAAAAATTCATTTTCCGAGCATAACAAGTCCAAAAATTATGAAAATTTACAGGTTATCTCAAAATAATATATGTGACAACATATCCAAAAACCAAGTGAAAATTCGAAGTATAGCTAATTTTAGACCAAAAATGACATTTTTACTCATAAAATCACATTTAAATGCCATTATTGTAAATTATGAACAATAAAAATCCGAAAAATTAACCAAAATATCCTAAAACATTTTAGGACCAGAAATATTAACATGCAAGGATTGATTTCGTGATATCTCATAATAACACAAATTTTACAAGTTTTATTTGTTATTCTTATAACTCGGAAAAACTTTTAACCGATTTGCATGCAAACAACCGTGGCTCATGATACCGATTGATAGAAATGTAGATTCATATACATACTAACATACTCATATATGTCGAAAATAATTTGTCATAAAATTAAATGTGGATTTTATGCATGCAAACAATATAAAAATAGAGGAGAAATCATGTCCTTACATTGATGATTTCGGCTTAATGGGCACAAGAGAGATCACCTTTCTCTCTTGTTCTTGAGCTTTCCCTTATGGAAGAACAAAGATCCAAGTATAGGATCTCTCCTTAGGATTAATACCCAAAGATTTCTCTTAATTTAATTAATATTACAAAAACTAGTATAATATTAATTAGAAGAAAATTGAACCAAAATATTTATAAACTCTTAAATATTTCGGTTTTTAGAGAGAAGAAGAGGAGGATTTAGTTCTCTCTAGAATTTGTATTTTGGATGAGTGAATGAATGAATAATCTTTTACAACCTTTTGTATATTATTAGGTAAAAATTATGGAAAAACCATCATAGGTTTTGTCTTCTCAAAACCGTGTAAGAGGAGGGCTTTAGGGGAGCCAATGCATGGACAAATTGTTCTTCACAATGAACAATAGGCTTGCATGGCTAGTGACTAGTGTAATCATCATGCCTTCCACTAATTACAATCAACATATAATTAGCTCAACAACCCTCTAATTTTCGGCCCACTTAATAATATGGATTCCATATTATTTTTGTCAATTGTCAATATGTCACATGTCATATGTGATATAAATTTGTTATGTATTTTTAAAAATCAACGTATTAATAAAAATACGTCACATACAAAAATCGACTTAGTAATTTCATAATTACTTGTGCCAAAATATTTTACCATTTATAAATTACAACCGATTGTATTTATAACAATTCATTCAAATTTAATTGTTACATTAAACAATTATTTCATCCGAGTAATCATACAATTCAATTACTCAGACCGTATCTCATTTAATCACATTTCAATTTGATACGTAAATTTTACTTCCAAAATCGTCCGTCAATTTTCAAGTAATTTAATTAACTCGTAACGTTATACGATTAATTAAATAATCAATTAAGAGTGTTGCCCTATAGGTATGACCTAGGGGTCAATCGATCACCACCGTCACACGACGAAGAATGTCAAACTCTAGTCACCCAATCATTACCGATATATGTTGACCAGTTGACAGTAACAATATTACTTCCCAATTGTATTCTTTATAATGAGATTTAAACATGTGATCATTATAATCAACAGTCATGATCGCATTATTGTCGGAGGACACATATTCCAACAGTTTCGTAGAGGAAAGATGCTGCTTAGCTGCTAAGACCGTCTGTAGTGTTGCATTTAAGGTAGGGTTTCCCTACTCAGTATTAATTACATGATGTGTTGTGATTGTGCTGTAGTTAGTGATTATTGATTAATTCAGACGGTTGTGATTTCGTATTATTGATTGATTCAGAGGGTTGTGATTTCGTACTATTGATTGATTCAGACGGTTGTTGATTTTGTGTTGTGATTACTGTTTATCTATATGTGATCTTCGGGGTGCGTCCCTGGCTGAGTGGAGTCACTTGCGGGAGTGGCTTCACGCCCTTGATTCGCCTCCCGTGGAACCCGTCACAAGAGGGATATGTACATTAATGAACATGGGTTTATCGCTCGATGGAGATGAGCGGGGCTTAGGTGGGAACGGTTGCGGTCCCCCACTGGCGGCGAGAAGTACCTGTTGCGATGGGTACTCTGGCAAGGCTACACACTTTAGTGTGTAGTCAGTTATGTGGAGACTGGATATGGAGACTGGGGATTATCTGAGCTGTTTGTATACTTGTTTCACTGTGGATTCGTTTTATGTAATTAGTACTGACCCCTTTTAAATGTTTTAAAAAACTGTGGTGATCCATTCGGGGGTGGTGAGCAGTTATTGAGCAGGTATGATATGACGCACATGGGATAGCTGGGATGAGTCATCACGTGGCTATTAGAAGAGTCTTCCGCTGTGTAAGACGATGTCGTATAGTTGTGATAGTTTTGGCTACTAAACATTTTTGAGTACTTTGTATTTCAGTTTAACAGTTTTGGTTTGGACATGTAATCACTTAAACCGTATTTACTTTTAAAGTATGTTTCTTTATTGTCTTATGATTATCATTGCCTCGGGTAACCGAGATGGTGACGTTTCCATACCTTAAGTGGTCCTGGTAAGGCACTTGGAGTATAGGGGTGTCACATTCATGCAATCATATCACATTGTCAATATCGTTCACCCTTACTTGTAACCACTCACGTAGTGACCAATCGAGGCAATAGGCACTAGTTTTGATATGAGGGCGCCCACTCATACAAAAAGATCTTCTATCGTACTCAAGTCGGGTTCATTTTATTAGACACGCCTAGGTTCATTTTGGTTAATTGGTTTAGGTTCCAAAATCGTCGCTCTGATACCACTTTGTAACACCCCAACTACCCGGCCAAGGCAATTGAGGCGTTACCATCCCGGTTTCCCATGGTAGTGAAATCGGAGATACAATCCAAGAACAATTTTATAAATAAAATGCTTAATGGTTTACAACGAATAGATAAATAACAAAAGATTACAAGTCATGACTTCTAAGCTAATCTAATCAACAAGTCCGACTCGGAGATCATCAAGCCTCGTCCCTTCTCCCGCATGCTACCAAAGCTAACCTGTAAACAACTGCTCCCCATATAATCGGAAATATCATATGGATCGACACAGGCCACCCCGGAAATAGGTGACATTTACACAGACACAACAAACGTCAGTTTCAATGATAAATGCAAGAAATGATATAATAGGAAATATGCAACATATTGATTGTATGAATGAGACACTGATAAATCAACATCACACCGGTACCAGGACACGCCCAGACATACCCCAACCTCTACTCTGGTATCTGGACACGCCCAGGCATACCAGTCAACACACTAGGTACCGGGACACGCCCAGATGTACCGGGTCTGGAAGCCAACCGGATCCCCTGCCAGACGTCGTGTCTCAACCACACGCGTCCCTCCGTACTCAAGCCATTAATGTGCACATTCCTCTTGGAGTGGGAAGCTCCAAGTGGCGACTCAAGCGTAAGACGGTCTCCTAACCGTCTTATGTCTCCAAAACAATAACAACAACATCCACAATTCCTCCAACACAATTCATTCATAATTATACATAGAAAATGGAAGAACTACATTAAATATATGACCAATTCATGAATTACATCCCACATGTTATGATTAACAACCCTTCCAATTCTATATGGCATACTAACCAATTTATGAATGCATATGACAAAGGAAGACATACAAACATGCTTATACAACATTGAAACCGAGTAGGATAACCTACCTTTAAGAATAATCCTCAAGCTAATCGAAATCACCAAGTATCCATCTCATAAAACCGTCTCATCCTACACAAATCATGTAATAACTATCACAATCCACTCTATACTAGATTATAACATAAAATCCCTCATTATATAAGTCACTAATTACTCACTTAACATAACTAATTACTAATTAGTCTCTCTTGATAAAGCCTAACTCGAATTTACTCAAAAGACAAAGGGGAAAGGTGAGATTTCCGCTTATAAAGGTAGATCGGGGCATAGGAGGCAAGTTCCACCATTAATACAAGCTTGAAGGTTGAGGGAAAGGCATTGGAATCATTCTAGAGAGAGAGGAGGGAGTTTGGAGAGATAAGGAGGAAGGTGGGAAATGATTTTAGGGTTAGGGAAGAAAGGGATTAAATCCCATATTCTAAAAACAGCGGCACTCGACCGAGTGCCGAGTCCACTCAGTCGAGTGAACTCACTCGGCCGAGTAGCACTCCTCTCGGTCGAGTAGACGCACTCGGTCGATTGTACCTTTCACTCGACCGAGTAAACCCACTCGATCCGCTGCAACACCATATGGTCTAGGCTCAGGTCAAGTGTAAGGCCATCTTTTCCCTCCTCTCACGCGGTCCAAGGTCTAAGTACGGGTTCCACAAATGTCCGGTATTACAGCTAACGTTCAGTGGGCAAAATATGGGGACTCAAATACCACTATGTTTCAGAGAATTATACAACAAAGGCAACTCCAGAACAAAGTGCTGAGAATAGAAGATGCTAATGGTAAATGCTGCCAAAAGCCTGATGACATTCTACAAGCTTTTATAGAATATTATGAGGACCTGTTGGGGACTAATGCTAATACTACAGGATTCTATCCTGACATTGTTGATAAGGATAAAAACATGATTATAGCTGATTGGATTAATCTATGTCAGATCCCGTCAAATGAGGAAATTAAGAAGACCTTGTTTGCTATCCCCGAGGACAAAAACCTTGATCCTGATGGCCGTGATGGGTATTCTAGTTGTTTCTTCAAGGCCAGCTGGAATAATATTCAGTTTTTTTCAATCTGGAAGATGTTGAAGTAGATTAATTGTACAAACCTGGTATTAATTCCAAAAACTGATAACCCTGTATCAGTTAAAGAGTTCAGACCAATAACCTGCTGTAATACAGTTTACAAGGTAATCTTAAAGATTATTTCTACAAGACTAGCTGATGTTCTCCCTTATCTTATTAATCCTGCACAGTGTGCTTTTATTAAAGGAAGAAGCATAATGGGCAATATTTTGATTAGTCAGGATCTAGTCAGGCTTTATACTAGGAAAACTGCTTCCCCTAGATGTATGATGAAGGTGGACCTTAAGAAAGCATATGATTCCATTGAGTGGAGGTTTGTGAGACAAATGCTGATCAGTCTTCATTTTCCTAGCCAATTTATTAAATGGGTTATGAAGTATGTGACTACTACTTCATTCTCCATAGTTTTAAATGGCCAGTCTCATGGTTTCTTCCCCGGGAAAAGAGGGCTAAGGCAAGGAGACCCTCTTTCCCCTCTGTTATTTACTATTTGCATGGAGTATTTAAGCAGATTGTTGGCAGAGGCAAGTGCTTTTCCAGGATTCTTATATCATCCCCTTTGTAGAGATATCAAGCTAACACATCTTATGTTTGCTGATGACCTGCTATTATTTTCTAGAGGAGATTTGAGATCTGTGTTTACTTTTATGGAAGTTTTCCATTGCTTTTCTAGAGCCGCTGGATTGCATATTACTAGTGAGAAATCAGATATTATGCTGAATGAATCTCTTAAGCCTTAACTGTCGGGGTCTAGGCAACCCCGACACAGTTTCTGCTCTGCGTACTTTGGTACGAAGGGAAGCCCCGACCATGATATTTTTATGCGAAACTAAACTTTGTGATCGTGATATGCGAAGAGTTAGAGAGAAGTTAGAGGGATACAATGGGATTGAGGTTGATAGTATGGGGAGATCAGGAGGGCTTGCGTTTATGTGGAAGAAGGAGATCGACTGTACATTTGTGTCGACCTCTGTTCACTATATGGATTTCCATGTTAAAGACGGGAATAAGGAGTGGAGAGTTACGGGTTTTACGGTTGCCCAGCCGTCGCTGACCGTCATCTTTCATGCGAATTACTTCGACTCCTTTCTAGATAATCATCGTTACCGTGGGTTTGCATTGGTGACTATAACGAAGTCCTCTTTTCGACGGAAATTAGGAGGGGAGTAGGGCACAATGGCAGATGAACAATTTCCAAGCAGTTGTTGATGAGTGCGGACTTAAAGACATTTCGTGGGAGGGTATAAATATACATTTGATAATGGGCAAGCTGGTGACGCAAATAGACAAAGTGTGCTTGACCGGGCTTTGTGTTTAAAATCCTAGTTGGATTTATTCCCATATGCAAAATTATTTCATCTCGTTAGGGAATGGTCCGACCACACGCCGTTGAAGCTTGTTTGATAGAAGAGAGATTGGAACCGTACTAGGAGCAGATTTCGTTTCGAGCAAATATGGGTGGGTGAGGAGGGTTATGAAGAAGCGGTGGTCAGGGGAATTGAGCGTGGCATTAGGGACCTGTGCATTCGTTGGAAGCTTGTGCTAAGGAGCTTCTTTCTTGGAAGAAGATTAATATCGGTAAAATTAATAGGTCGCTTGCGTTGAAACGTAAACAATTGGCTAGGCTTAATGAGGGGAATCGATATGTGAGTGAGGTGCAAAAGCGAAAGAAAATCGTCGCTGAAATTGCAAATCTTCATTGTCAAGAGGAGCAATACTGGAGGCAAAGGTCAAGGGCGTTATAGCTAAAAGACAGGGAAATAAATACTAAGTTTTTCCGCTCTAGAGCGGGGGAAAGAAAGAGGAAGAACTTCATTAGTCGATTAGTTGATGATGGGGGGACTGTGCGGATGGACCGATTAAGCAGTGTCGAGGGTCGCGAATGATTATTTTAAGGAGCTGTTTACATCAACGCAACCGACTGAATTTAACGAGATTCTTCAAGGCATGGAGGGACCGGTAACGGACAGAATGAATAGCTTTTTACGAGCGGATTATTGTGAAGTGGAGATTACTGAGGCTCTCAACCAACCACATCCTTTGATGGCTCCGGGTCCTGATGGTATGAATGGTCTCTTTTATCAGTCGCATTGGTAAATTATCTGTCCAAATGTGGTGTCTACGGTCCTGGGTATTTTACGGGGTTAAGTATCTCCTATAGGGCTTAATAAGACTAATATTGTCTTAATTCCAAAGAAGAAGGCGCCGGATAAAATTAGAGATTTTCGACCAATAAGTTTATGTAACGTAGCCTATAAATTGGTATCGAAAGTGCTAGCAAACCGGCTGAAACGTTTTCTTGGGGAGATCGTCTCGGAAAATCAAAGTGCGTTTACTCCAGGTCGGTTGATCACGGATAATATACTTTTGCATTTGAGCTATTTTATTTCCTGAAAAATAGCAGACACACGGATGGCAACATGGCGATCAAACTGGACATGGCCAAGGCATATGATAGGGTGGAATGGGTCTTCTTAAGACGGGTTCTTGAGAATATAGGTTTCGACTTGCGATGGTTTCAACGCGTCATGGATTGTGTCTGCACAGTCACCTTCTCGGTGATAATTAACGGAGTCCCGTCTGAGGAGTTTAGACCGAGTAGAGGGCTACAACAAGGTGATCTTTTATCCCCGTATTTTTTCCTTATTTGTGCGGAGGCTTTGTCTAACTTGCTTCGAAGGGCAGTAGAGAACGAGGCCCTACACGGTGTAAGGGTGGCGGCAGGTGCAACTTCCATTTCTCATCTTTTGTTCGTCGATGATAGCATCTTTTTTGTCCGGACATCTATGGAGGAAGCTGATTTGATTAATGAGATTCTACGAAAGTATGAGATGGCGTCGGGTCAAATGGTGAATTTTGATAAAACTACAGTCTCTTTTAGTAAAGGGGTTCCTTGGGGACGGCGGAGTGCTATTGCTGCTAGACTGGGTGTGGTCGAGGTCGAGGAGCAAGCTCATTACTTGGGCTTGCCTACAGTGATAGGACGGTCAAAGAAGGTTATTACTGACATTATTAGGGACAAGCTTTGCAAAATATTACAAGGATGGCGTGGAAAAATTTTGTCGAGGGCTGGTAAGGAGGTTCTTATAAAGGCGGTTGCCAATTCACTCCCTACCTATGTGATGAGTGTTTTTAAAATTCCGGCGAACTTTTGTGACGAGCTTCAATCGTTAGTGTCACGCTTCTGGTGGGGATATGATGAGAATAAGACAGGTATTCATTGGGTGGCATTGAGTAGGATGGCTCGGTCTGAGGGGATTGGTGGGTTGGGGTTTTGAGACTTTCGGTTATTTAACCTCGCCCTTCTAGGGAAACAAGCATGAAGATTGTTAACGAGTCCGAGTAGTCTTTGGCCCAAATAATCAAGGCAAAGTATTTCTCGGAGGGTGGATTTATGACTGCCTCTTTGGGTCATAATCCTAGCTATACGTGGCGAAGCATTATTGAAGCACGAGGGGTTCTGGAGAGCGGGCTTAGACGGAGAATAGGGGGTGGTGGTGAGACGAGGATATGGGGGCACACATGGATTCCACGCACTCATACAGGTCGGGTTATCTCGCCTTGTCCACATGGGAATGAGGGGATGTTGGTTGTGGAGCTGCTGCGGCCAAATGGGGCGGATTGGGATGAAGTAAACCTCAGGGACCTCTTCTTACCATTCGAAAGGGAGCGATTTTCGAACATAAGGGTGAGCCCGAATAGTCAGCGGGATATATGGTATTGGGGGTGTGAGAAGGACGACATTTATTCGGTTCGGAGTACATATAAGCGGCTAGCAGAAGATGTCAGGGATATGGCGGGTTCATCGAATTAGGAGAGGGAGAAATGGATTTGGAATCGGCTCTGGAAAGCTTCGGTTTGGACCCGGGTAAAGCTCTTCTTCTGGCAATTGTGTAGTGAAGCATTGGCCACGAAAGCTAGCATCGCTGCTCGAGTAGGAGGTGAGTATTCTTTTTGTTCTTTTTGTCATTCTTATGCTGAGTCGAGTCTTCATTTGTTCCGGGAATGTGGGGTGGCGAAATGAGTATGGGACGGGTTGGACATGGAGGGCATGACAGAAGACGTTGTGGGTGATGTAAAAGAATGGGTGAAATGTTGTTGGAGGGAGATGAGTGAGGCGAAACGTGTGGAGATGATGGTGGGGTGTTGGTCAATTTAGGAGCATCGGGATAAGGTGGTATTTGATGAGGTCGTGGTGGAGCTTGAGGCTGTGGTGAGACTAGCTAGAGGGGATAGGAGGGGAGGTGGATGTGGAAGTGGGGCTACGTAGGAGGAGGGGAACGACTGTGGGTGATAGGGAGGCCGGTGAGGGGTGGAGTCCAGCGAGGAAAGGTTTTGTTAAGATCAATGTTGATGCTCGGGTGAAGGAAGAAGATGGTGTAGCAACGGGTATGGTATGTCGAAATCGTAGGGGCGAGGTGTTGTGGGGTGGAACGGTGGTTAGGAATCAGCCTTGAGAGGTCCATATTGCTGAGGCCATCGCGATATTGGATTGGATGGAGGAAGCTCTTCGACGTGGAGTTGCTCGTGTTGAATTGGAAAGCGATTGTTTGGAAGTTATTGAAGCGATTAAGGGCGGGAAGCATGGCAGGAGCATCTTCTCACAAGTTGTTGAAGACATTGTCGAGCTTAGTTCTAAGTTTCAATCTATTTTTTGGCTACATACGAGTCGGGTCAATAACTCTGTGGCACATGCTTTAGCACACGTTATTCCTAGAGTCGTTGGTTGTACTAGGTGGGAGGATATTTTACCACCTTCTCCAAATGTTGTTGTATCGTTTGATCGTTTATTAATTGAGTGAAGCCTTCAAGCATTTTCCTTCAAAAAAAAAACATACAACATTTCAACACGTAATATCAGTTTAGTGGGTCTTTTGCTTAAGATCCTCTTGATTAAAGAACTCGCACAATTTTCTTTTATTTTCACCTATTTTAATCAGATGTGGGACCGTGTTAGATTAAGACGGTCTTAAACAAAAATTGGTGATATGAATCACGTAGTGGTGAAAAAATATGTCATTTTTTGGCCATGATTTTTCACACTCTCGTCTTCAACCTTTAAATTGTTCCTTTGCCCATGCAATAGCTTCATCAATATCAATTGCTTCCGAGTTATTAGCTTCTGTCGAATGCGAGTTTAACTCAATAATGTAGCTAGAACTCATAACCTCATCTTCATCATCATCATGATCATCATCATCGACTTTAACATGTTGTTTTTGGTAAGAAATACTCTCTTCATATGAGAAATTAGTCAAATTTCCGGCGTGTTGGTCTTGAAGATGTGAAGACAGAGCTGAGGAAGGGGACTGAGGCTCCGGATGATTGTCAACCAAAATTTCAGGGGAAGGAAGAGCCTGAGGAAACCCAAATATGAAATTATTTATTATGTACTCATTTCCTTTTAACTGATTCTTGTCGATATATGTCGATTTATTTGATCCAAACGCTGGTAAATCTCTCTTTTTACTCTTGGACGTAGGCATGTTTGATGTGGTTGTTGAGCTCCATCTATATGGGACATTAATTGGCCTGAAAAAATTATAAGAAAGTGATATGTGAAAGAGTAACACCGTAATATGGCTAACAAAATTTGGATAGAAACAATTTTAATATCGCAAATTCTTATTTCAGACAGGCTATTTCCCGTCTGAAATAAAACGGACCAAATTTAGCGATTTTACAGTAAAATGTTATTAATTTCTGATAAAATGTTACGATCATTTTCAAGGTAAAAAGTGACAACTTTAGTTATAACATTTTATCATTAAATGGTTACATTCTATTAAAAATGGTGGCATTTGATCTTATCTTATTTCAGACCGTTTGAAGCAAGACTTGTTGAATATATATTCCGTATTACATTAGACAAACACTCACATTGCATAAATGAAATGGACAGAGAGATTTGATCTCTGAAAGACGACTATTTTTCCACCCAACAACTTGACCTGATCCAAAACCTGAAATGACCCGTGATACCCGACTCGATTGACCCATTTGTCATCCCTACCAACCACATATTAACTAGTAGGGTCATGAGACCCCCATAACTCTTTTTAGTAATTGACCTTTTTTATTAGTAAATTTAACCAAGTTGGAAATTTTAGATGGTCTCATGCACTATTAACTGTAAATATAAATTTATTAAAACTAATCAAATGAAAAGAAGAGTGAAGTGAGGTAGTTTGAACCTGAGTCTGGAAGTAAAAGTTGAAAGAGCTACATCATCTTCCCCACCAGTAATCAAACCCGGGGAGCGGAAAGGACTAAGCTCCTCAAAGCTCAAAACCGACGAAGAAGTCGACTTTGATTTTGACATCCACGACTTGGCCTTCGTCTTTGACCGTCTCTGCTCAGGAATCCTAAACTCCGGTAACCTTTGCCCCTCCTGTGTCAGCGGACCTCCAGTATCCGAATCTTTGAAAACTTGTTGATAAAACCACTCTGACGAGCTAAAATCAGCGGATAGTTTCCTAGCCATCAGGCTCCGTGGCGGACCTCCAAAAACGTCCTCAAAGTCCTCAGGTTCGAGTCCGGTCTCTCCCCGCCTACTGTTTCTGGCATTGGACGTTCCCATCCTCATCCGCCAAGATTCATCCATTTTGTATGAATGGTAGTATGGGGAGTATAGGAGATGGTGTTTAGTGATGATTTGTTCTCCGGCCAATGCTATTGTATATATATACTGGAAGAGAAAAAAAGGCGTTAATTTAAAAATAAAAAAAAAAAAAAAAAAAGAAAAAAAAAGTGGATGTGAGATTACTAATGTAGTAAAGCTTTTGTGTTTTGTTAATTTAGTGCGGGGTGAAAAGATGGAAATCGTACTATCGTGATCGCTTATAAATAGTTTGTTATTGTCCGCCTCAAGATTATAGTTGTGGTTGTCTGCCTTCAATTTAACCATTTGTCGCTACATGTTTAATAATCTCTTTACTACTATGTCATCGATTACAGATGTATCATGTATCTTTATGGGATCCAACTTGATAGCATCAAAACGGACTCGGACATAAAACAGAAACGTGACAACGGCATCCCATGATATTTGGGACACAGGACATGTGACATTTACGCTTAATTTCACCAACCTCTCTTAATTTCACTCAGGTTTCCGTTTAAAATTCGGAATCCTAAATTATTTCGGTTTTGCAATAAAGTTTGGACACATTTTACATTTGCTCAAAGAAAAAATATGGTTTGCATATTAAAAAAAATCGAAAAACAAGTAACAGTAAATGAAAAGCATGATTTCAGAGGGACAAGTGGCCTTTACGCTTACAAACATGCATGAAACAAAAGCTGCTATCCTGGTAATCCTTGCTCACTCCCATGATCATTTTAATCATTGAAACAAGGTATATTTTATATGACAGGAACAAAAGTAAAACAGTGGCGAATTGTTATGTGTAGTTGCTGTTCATAAAACTGGTGTAAGACTGAACTGTCCTTACTGTCTATACTCCCAAAATGCGACAATCTAAAGAGGAAGCAGATTGAGAGCACTTCAACTTTATTGACAAAAATATAACTTTATTTGACACAAAATCTTTGCGTCCTTGTTTGCAAGCGAGAACCCAACTTGGCCTTGCTCATTCTATGGACATATTATTTCATTAATAAAGTTTACTGGGAACTATTAAATATTTAAGTACAATAAAAAAACAATGCAATATTTTTCGTAATATTTAGTGGGAACTTGTAGATATCCGGTATCTGTTAACTCCTGAAAAACGTCTGATGATCAGACAAGATGGGGCACGGATTTACGTCCCAATCCCTTAGCGAATCCCAATCACGAGATCACTCCATGGTTCCGGCATGCCTAAACCTGGGATTCAAACAACTATGCTTAGATGAATGCCGACTATGCCCCACGGGTTCACGAAGGTCGGCCCAACATGCATTTCCTGACCAACTGGTCGGCGATGAAGGTCTTGGGGAGGAAAAGTCGCTTGCTCGGTGACGTAATGTTAGTCGAGGAAAGGCTTACGTGGGAGCTGCCACATAAGCTCCTTGAGATCCTCACCAAGAAAAAAGGGATTACTTTCATCAAACCAACAACACAATCTCAGGTTCTAAAACATAATCTCTCACTCTCTACAAGCTTTCTCTCACTACTGAAGCAGACCAAAGGTAACTCTACAAGAGGAACCAAGAGGAACCAGGCAGAGCCGAAGTAACTTAAAGAGAATCTGACTTAGGCATCGGAGGGGCTTTCCTCAGAACCCCTGAGGCTAAGTTTTCTCTTGCTTTAGGTACAAGTCTAGGGGAGAATACAGCTCCACGGACCTCATGTCCACAGAGAGGAGGACCGAGTAAGGCTCGGTGATGCTTAGAACTCATAATTTGTAATTTAGTGCCACGTGTATTTTTATTTTACTTATAAGTACATTTACGCCCGGAACAATAGGCGCCATATGTAACACCTCCGTTTACCCAAGAGCCTTTAGCAAAACATTCTCGGATAAAAGAGATTGTTACCATCTCGGTTGCCCAAGGTAGCGATTACAAAGTTAACAAACCAAAGTAGTTTAATAAATTAAATGAATAACCTTAATGGTTTTATTACATAAGTTCTCAAATAATAAACTGCGAAGTATTAAATTATAAACAACAGCGGAAGAATTAATAAAAGTGTCTTTCAAAGCTATGTGATAAACTAGACTCCAGGTATGCTCTTGTCTCACACGCCAGTCCTCGTCCCAGCATCCAAGATAGCTACTAAATTACCTGTTTATTTTAATCTGCTCCCCATTTAACCGGAAATATTAAATAGTTCATAACAGAGCGCCATGAATTAAAGTAAGCATCAACTTTATTTGACATGGCAACAAAACACCCGTCAACCAAAGATTTAGTAGAAAACTAGATAACAAAATAATATATTATGACAATCCTGCAATAAACTATAAAATACAATATCAATATACCACAACTGAGGCCATTCGGCCAACCAAGTCTCACGGCCAAACGTGACTCACGACCTACCACCTTCACGCACACCTATACACACAAATCTCAGGACCACGGTGAATCTGGACACCAACTGTGCCTGGCTGACCAATAATCTCAGGACAACGGACCTTCAACACCCCGTGTCTAGCCTATCCATCTCAGATCCACAACCGTAGCCGTGCCTAGCCTATCTGAATTACAACACATGCCATAATAATAAACTCCGCTCCAACCATTAATTAAACATTATAAGACAATAAAACTCAGCAGTTACAATAATCATCTAGTACAATACAATATGGTAAAAGACCGATAACCTCAGTAGCCAACTCAGTAACATCGTTGCAAAATAGCATAAATTAAACCACCTTATAATCATGCCAATAAAACTGAACATGCCAATTTACAAATATAATTCATAAAATCAACAAAGATTGAGTAGTTTCCTACCTCTTAAGCAAATTCTTCAATAAGACAATGAGAATAACTAGAATCGCACCTCATGAAAGCCTTCTCCTAAATTACACAATAAAACCATATAATTACTAACTAATCTTACAATGCAATCCAATATGTAAACTACCCCTAAAGAAACCACCATCAACAACCCTTTACACGGCCGGAACCGACTACCCTCACACATCATGGTCAGGGTGGTCAACCCGTCCCCACGGCTGGTCAATCTGGTCCCTACAGCTGGTCAATCCCTCGGTCAAGGGTCTAGTCTCGGTCAACGGTGTTAAAATCGTGAATAATCAATTGTAAGACGGTTTTGTGAAAAACATACCTTTAAATCTTAAGATGACAAGATGGTTGAAAAACCCTTCCCTACTCTCTCTTTTCTCTCTCAGTTTAATTATGTGTAAAGTTTTTGTAAAGCAATAAAGAATATATGAAAGATGGTGGGTTGTATTTATAGTGGTAGATCATAGATGCATAGTTTAGGAAGTTGCAAGGAAGCTTCACTTTTTATTTATTATTTCTATTATTATTATTATTATCATTATTGTTGTTGTTGTTGTTGTAAGACAAACCTCCATTAGATGACAACCCCCTTCTCCCTTCACTAATACTCCATACGCCAAACCGATCTTCCCTTTTCTCTTTTTTTTTTCTTTTCATCTTTCCGTCTTACAATTAATCTCCATATTATTATTTAATAAATTTAATAAAATATATTTTACCGTTGACTTTAACCTTTGACCTTGGCTAAAAATACGAGGTATTACACAATATGTAGGGAATTTAACACAAAAGTCCTAAAAACACAAAAATAAGCTAAAAAGTCATTATGTCGAATCCTACCGACAAACCATTCTCCACGAATAACCTAATCCTCGACATGCCGACCGAAACCGCTGGTCAGGACTCGGTTGCGGGCAAGAGTACTACCACAGCAGCGAGTCGACAACCAGGAAAAGGGCGCGTAGAGGACGAAGCCCTCTCCGTAAAAAATGACAAAGAGGAAGAGGTCCGGCTAAACCCCTACCAAAGGGAATGCATGCTAGATTTCATGGCAAATATATTGGTCGAGGACAACCAAAACAGGAGGAAGAACACCTCGTAAAGAGCTTGATCAACACTCCCGGAGATGACAAGCCCGCAAAGGAAGGGACTGACGCCAACCTGAACGCTGACTTTGGGTGTATTTCCCATCATATTCTAAGCTTATAAGACCCTTTGTGTGCGTCTAAGTACTATTCAGACTATGAAAGTTAATATGGGAGCTTAGACAATTGTGTAATGAATTGGAACGATGATCCCTTGTATAAGGGTCGACTTCAAACTACAATATCTTGAGTTTTAGAGCTTTGATGGAGGTGGTTCACATTGAAGGGGAAAACTAATTGTCACAAGCTACATTCTGCAAAGTAACGAAGAAATGGCGATCCTACGAAGTTAGTGCGAATTGAGGAGAGTCATGTTTTGGGTTACTCGATCAAGTAAGACCCCATTACTCGATCGAGGAACCTCTATTTTAGCAGCGCGTGATTTTTTTGATTTCGTAACTTAGAAACAACCTTTTATTATTATATATTCTTCTATAAACCGACTTAGCTTATCCTAAACACTATGTATAACTCTGAAACTCTAGATTTAAAAACCTTTAATTTATTTTACAAGTTTTCTCATAATATCTCATAATTGGTAAGAAGAGAGGAAGAAGGGAGATCTACAACAATCAAATGAGGTTTTCTTATTTGAAAAGAAAATTAGGTCTTTCCTTGTTGTAAGTGTCTAATACATTCTTTAGTTCATTAATTTACATGTTAAACCTCTCATTAATCTTGTTAGATTGACTTAAGATCAAACCCTAGATTTGAGATTGGGGAAAGTAGTTGTAATTGATTGTACTGCATAAAACATGTAGTGATTATATGAATTATTTGTTATTGTGGACATGTCATCCGCACGCTGATCTGTAGACATATGGCGGTCTAAAGCCACGTTAGGGGACTTAGGTGCTTTGACTCGATTGTTTTAAATCGGTCGGTTTCTTCTTGATGAAGGTCTCGAAACGAGCAATGTTCGGAGTCGCCACCAAGAAATTGTGAAGTGATTGAACACCGTTCGAATCCATTTTATACCTTGGTCGAACAAAGCATGAAGCGGTGCTTGACACAGATACTACAGATAAGGACTCATCCCCCTCTAGCATTTTATGTTTCGAATGACTCTCGTATTGCCATAGATAAGGTCATCCACTATCCAGAAATTCGAGTAAGGGGCGAGTGTACGTATTGGCAAGCTCTTTAATCGAAACCCAATCCCGCCCGCTTTCGCGGCCTTTAATGATTGATCGTGGTTGCTAGTGCAAAAGTTGATAAAATGGGTTAAATGCATTAATGCGCATCCACTAATTAGTTCAATCGAACATGTGAATTCGGCTAACTCAGATATTTTATGCAAGTACCAAGAAATTGGTGTCAAATTTGGGATTAGATTGATTTGCATGTGAAGTGGAAATTAAACATCCATTTACCAAGTTCGGGTTATGGTTCTTAACACGATCCAATTTGTTATTCAAAAGAATGAATGAAATAAAAAGGAAATTAAAAAGAAAAAGTGGAAAATGAAGCAATGAAAAGTGTAAGAGTGTTTGTTCGTTAATTTGTTCCACGACGCATTCAGACTTGTCCGTAATCGATAATAATCTTAAACGAGTGCTAAATAAAGAAGAATAGAGGGATATGGCAGCCTCTTGGGGGCGCGAGCCACCCTGCGAGGCAAGAGGCATCTCGTGGGTTCTTAGAAAAGTCGTAAAATAGGAAAAAAAAAAAGTTCAAATCGAATGCTTTCGGGTCTTACTGGCATAACTCGGGGTAATTACTATTATGTATGTGACACCCTTAAATCTAGCCTTAATTAATTACGTAAATTCTACGGAAAAACTGGTAGGATATGTTTGTAATTGGTTCAACTAGCCAAAAACCTGTAATTTCAAAAATTTTCTAAACCAATCACAACATTTCCAACGTTCCCAATAGACGGGTGCCAAAACCTGCAATTGCTAACAATCTAACTTACTTACACCGCTAAAGGTAAGAAAATACATAATGATACAACCCAAAATAGAAAAGGGAGACATATGTCCCTTCAAATTATATACAAAACCAAAAGTTAAAAGGTTATATACATAACCAAAAGATAAAAGGTTTCTACAAAAGAAAGCCAAACTAGGTCCAAGGTTCCTTGCTCACTAGCTCGCCTCGTGACCCCAACTAAGCATCAACAACCCGTCAATCGCATTTTATACAAACACGAAAGCCACAATTCAGTGGGGAGTAACTTCGAGTCCTCCCAGCCACGAATCGTCATAATTAATGTAACATGTAGTAAAACATGTAAACTATATGATAATTCATCTAATTTCCAAGCATCCTAACATATGAATGCTAAATTGACTAATTTAAACTATCATGTGAAAAATTTAACAAATTGTAATCCAAACTCTATCAACCATAGCCGGCTTGCATCTCACCTTCTATGATTCATAGAATCATCAAACAAGAAAGGGCAATATATCAAAGACATGCATAAGTTCTTAGTCCCGTCAATAGTCACTTTGTAACTCGAGTCTATACCACGAGGTAGGGAAGGTAATCGAACCGGTATCTTGGCTCAGCGGTTAATATTAATAAAACATGGCCAAGAGACAACACAACCCTAGCCTAAAATCTGCGCAGACCTAGACATGCGGATACACACCACCACACCCAAGACCCACAACTTTTTTTAAAACAAAGTGAAGTGAGTACCCTAAGGAGTCCACCAAAGGGTTGGCTAGTACTTAAGCTGACCACTTACTATCAAAATAAGTAACTGAGGTCATGCCCCAACTTGGATAAACATCCACTAGTCAGGAACACAAAGGCTATCAAGCAGTGAACATATACTCGTCAAAGACTATAAAGACCTATCTATGATGAAGGCCGAAGTACTCACCTAGGACCTAGTCCCAGCTAGTCCCAGCTTGAATACTTTAGCCCACACCACACAAGACTCACCACACAGGTCAAGTAAGACACCCACTTAACCAAAAGAGGCAAAAAGTCCTACTTACCAACATAAACTCTAACATTCTATCATGTGAAAGGCTATATAAATGTCTATTCAGCATACAATCCAACAGAATCCTCAATAAGTATTCAATACTAATTTCCAATTCTAGCAATTTTAATAATATTAAAGGCTTTAGGGGAAACTAGGGCCATTTCTACAATACAAGACACTATTAAAATCAATAAGCTATACATGTGAACTAAAGCTTGATAAATGGCCTAAAACAAGAAAAAGGCCGATTATCTAAATCATTCAACCGAATTTTTACCCGCAACCCCAGCCCTGCGACAGGTACGGGTCAAATTGCGGCTGACCAATCACTCAATTAACTGACATCACATCAGTCAAAGGGACTAAGGCTCAGTTTTCGGCACAATCAACAAAACATTACAATTATCGCTATAAAATTCATTTTGTAAACTATCCTAACATGTGATAACTATTAATATAAGCACAATTTTACCATTAACATAATTTTTGTTACTAGTATGCTTCAATTCAAAATACTACCCATTTGTTACTTATACTATTCTAACAATAATTAACCCGAATTGACCAATATTGTACGAAAAACCACGAAACAAGCACGGACCAACCCGGGCCAACCCCAAGGCCGGCCGTGGGCTGCCGTGGGCCTGCCGGCTGCTGGCCGTCCCCCTACACCACCATTTTTTTCCATTTTTGTTTGGTAAAAGACCGTCTGAACATTAATTAATCGTTCCCAATTCAACTTTGATAATTTAAACTAACAAAAGGCATAAATTAAGCATGCATGCAACGAATTTTAACATGTGAAAACTACTACTCAAACAAAAATCACCAAACATCCAAAAACAACACAGCATGTGACGATCTTTCGTCGAGTAACTCGAAATATGTTACCTTAAGCTAGAAAATGAGCAATTAGCACCTCAAAACCCAAACCCTAACAACAACTAGCCTCTATCCTTGACGATATACGAGTCCCCAAACTCGTCTTCCAAATCTTCACCTAATTAAACAATAAAAACACCATAAATAAGCACAAATACCGAAAATACCGAAATTTCGTCTTAAAACAACTAATGAAAACTGAAATTAGAACATACTAAGTTGTAGATCTCGGCGAGGGGATTCCGGAAAGGTAAATTATGAAAAAATCCGATAAGAAACGAAGAAATTATGGCCAAAATAGCTTGAATTTTTATGAAAAATGGTGTTTTGGGAATTAGAGGATTGAAGATGATGAAGAAAAGCAAAATCAGAAAAAAAAAAGAAAAGGGGAAGGGGTTTGGTCCGCGGGAAAGGGAGAAAGGAAGGAGGGAGTCGGGTTTTTAGTCGGGATTTTACGAGTCGGGTTTGACCCGTTTCGATAATAATTAAAACCGTAGGTCAAACGCAAATTCCGTCAAGACCAAAGTTCTTAAACACGGGATTACAAGAAAATTGAATACTCATACGACCCATTTCCAAATTCGTTTACCCAATGTTCAAACGAATTGTTATTTTCCCCCCGATACGCCATTATTTCGAAATAAAAAGTTTTACACGGTTTAAACTATTTTTAAACATTTCGAAACTATCAAAATAAATACTTTTCTTCAAAATATAATAAAATTATATTTCTTTAATTTATTTTTACTTTAAATACTTAAATATCAACTTTTATTTGATTAATAAATTATTTCCGAAATATATTAACGGTCCGAAATTACGGGGCGTTACAATCACCCCTCCTTTTAAAAAGTTTCGCCCTCGAAACTTAGAAGGAGAAATTATAGTTATAAGAAAATATAGGTATCTTTTCAATGAAACGGTGATACTCTTGTTGATCAGACAAGAACATCCGTATTCATATTAAGATATAAAATATTTCTACACCAATAAATGAGAAAACCCATTATTGGGACGTCACCAACAACGAGATTTAACATTCACTAATGTTAAAACCATTGAAAATCATAAAAGCATTTTCAAACTTTTAGTTTAAAGTTCTATAGCAAGAATAATATCTTTACTAATTATGACTAAACATGGTTTAGTAGCTCGGAAAAAGAGTAAGAAAAGGAATCATTACACAAAACGAGAAATAGCTTAGATGTCCAATCGAACACTAGGGTTGAAAGAGAGTGAGAAATCATTTTCAAATGTTATAGAAAAAGGTCAATTTGTAAATTTACTCCAAGTAAATGAACCAAAAGTTTACTCAAACAATATAGAATCTATGCAAGATGGAAAACAACTCGGGAACGAGAAGTGCAAGTCGCAATAGGGAACTCACACCCAACAGACAAGAGGGAATTGAACTTTTAAAGGTGGAATTTTTTTTTGATGAAGTCAATAAAGATGTCAATGAACAAGACGCTTTACTCAAGAGGTCAAATGAGTTCCATAAAGGCGAGCACAACGGAACAAGCCAGAATAGCAAGAATGACAATTGTCGGAGATCGGAATTAGGAAGATCGGTACATCGAGAAAGGTTCACTCAATTATCCAACCACAGAGTCATCCTACTAGGTCCTCCGAACATCAATAGGGCAACAACCAAAGGCCACACTAATCCAAAGAGCCCTCTAAACCACTCCTCGACAAGTCTACTCATAAGCTAATCCTTGAGACAATCCTATCCTCTACAATTATAACTTAACAGTTTTCCAATCAAAATGTTTCCACCAGTATTCTCCATCAAACAAACGCAAAACCCAAAGTCGAAACTAGTAACAATATTATACCCTTACCAAGATTCAATATTCTCAAACGCATTCATGCTTGAAACCAACCCACAAGCAACAAGTTGCACTATCTAATCCATAATTAGCACTAACTATAAGATAAATGGGTTCATCACACAAATCATCTGATCGGTTTACTCAAGGTTCACTATCCTACTTCCCAACAATATTCCAATTCCAATAGAAAGATTCCTCAAAGGATTAGATATAAGGTCCAAATTTACAATAACAATCCACAGACTTAACTATCAATCCCCAATTCCGTAAAGTAAGGATCAAATGACAAACGACAATCCCCGAACGACGATGCCCAAAACAAATCCAAAATAACCATAGAAATACTCCACCCAGGTAAACTAATCCCATTAGTCTCATCATCAAATTGAAACCAAAGTGGGTCTTATACCCCCAAAACACGCGAACCTTAACTCGCAAGGAGACTACATCATTGCCATCATAAGAATTCCATCAAAAATCTAGCTCTCATATCGCAGGGTCAAATACAGACACAAACTCCTACACTAATTCCCGACAAAAATCAAAATACAAAAATACTCAAATCATATCCCACTAACTCTGTAAACATGGTCAACAAGGTACCAACTATACTAAGTAGATAAGGAGTTATAACGGAATAGAGAAACGGTAAAATATTTTCGAAGGATGCATGAGCATGACAAGTTAGGAAACTAAGGAGTCGGACCGTAAAATAATAACGGTTGTGAGAAATAAGAGGTACTCGAGTTAAGAAGATATTTCGGGCAAGAAGAAGATACGTAAACTTCGGCATAAAAACAGGGTTCAACAAATGCTAAAGAGAAGGAGAGGAGAACAACAGCGGCATAATGAAAGGGTTACCGCTTAACCCAAACACTCCTCAAAGCTTATGATTGCTATGATAAAGTTACATCACTAAGGTGCTCAACAAAGACTCAAAAGTCTACCATATCATAGGATTAACAAGGACTCCCAATGGTAGGTTTTCCTCAACTCAATTGGTTCCAAGAGCCAAAATCAATTCATCACACAAATTCTTTTGTTACCATCCAAGTCCCAAGGTATCTCCTTTACAATTCTCGTCATCGAACTTCACTTACTATGTCATCCCCAAGTACCATGGCTTGTTTACTCCCTCATCTCACGATTTAATACTTCTAGTCTCCGATACCATAAATTAGAATCACATCTTTGAACTCACGAACTACATCGAACAACATTCCACCAAAATTCCCAAATTCAGATATGATTAATAAGGTCAACAAGGGCTACTCTATACTAGATTTGGTCAACTCAAAAGGTTTAACAAACTAACTAATTCCAAAGTACGATACCAATCCATTAAACAACGTCCATGTCCTATTGTATTCCTTTCAAGGCCTACCAAGATTGGGCTAACTATCATTCCTTTAATTCCCCACAAGAAACATCGAGACTCTCAAATGAAGTAGCTAGGTTCATTTCAACTTATGTGCTAAGGTAGTACCCACGCTCAAACACTTATAACAAACAAGCTCTCAAAAGACATAAATCCCAAAGTGTTTCACAACTCACTAGACTCCCATATCAAGCACAACCAACAAGACTAACCAAAGGATCCCAAGTTATATTCTCCTATACCACCCAAACCTTAACCAATCAATTTCTCAACTCGTTCACGCCCTCCAATGATACATTCTCTCAAAACCGGGTTCTCTTGAACAAGGGAACTATCCTACGGAATAAGAGGAAGATGTCCACATGGGCTTTATTATAAGAAGAAAACGAACCTAAGATGAATCGGGAGAAGGAATTGAAAGGTAGTTACCAAGGCAAGAGAAGAGGAATTTGAAAGACGAATAAACAACGAGATTGGAAGACTAAGGTAAGATTGCATTATCTACATCTATTGGAGAGCCATCTTACAAAAGAGAAAATCAATTAGTACCTAACAATTAGCAATCACAAACAGACTACCACATAAAATCCTAAATCTACCCATCCTACCCATCTCTCAAGTTTATTATTTAAAGGTCAAGTGATTTTAGGTGGGGTGCACAAACGTGCGTCGGGAGCAAATAAGCTCTGATACCAACTGTGACACCCTTAAATCTAGCCTTAATTAATTACGTAAATTCTACGGAAAAACTGGTAGGATATGTTTGTAATTGGTTCAACTAGCCAAAAACCTGTAATTTCAAAAATTTTCTAAACCAATCACAACATTTCCAATGTTCCCAATAGACGGGTGCCAAAACCTGCAATTGCTAACAATCTAACTTACTTACACCGCTAAAGGTAAGAAAATACATAATGATACAACCCAAAATAGAAAAGGGAGACATATGTCCCTTCAAATTATATACAAAACCAAAAGTTAAAAGGTTATATACATAACCAAAAGATAAAAGGTTTCTACAAAAGAAAGCCAAACTAGGTCCAAGGTTCCTTGCTCACTAGTTCGTCTGTGACCCCAACTAAGCATCAACAACCTGTCAATCGCATTTTATACAAACACGAAAGCCACAATTCAGTGGGGAGTAACTTCGAGTCCTCCCAGCCACGAATCGTCATAATTAATGTAACATGTAGTAAAATATGTAAACTATATGATAATTCATCTAATTTCCAAGCATCCTAACATATGAATGCTAAATTGACTAATTTAAACTATCATGTGAAAAATTTAACAAATTGTAATCCAAACTCTATCAACCATAGCCGGCTTGCATCTCACCTTCTATGATTCATAGAATCATCAAACAAGAAAGGGCAATATATCAAAGACAGGCATAAGTTCTTAGTCCCGTCAATAGTCACTTTGTAACTCGAGTCTATACCACGAGGTAGGGAAGGTAATCGAACCGGTATCTTGGCTCAGCGGTTAATATTAATAAAACATGGCCAAGAGACAACACAACCCTAGCCTAAAATCTGCACAGACCTAGACATGCGGATACACACCACCGCACCCAAGACCCACAACTTTTTTAAAACAAAGTGAAGTGAGTACCCTAAGGAGTCCACCAAAGGGTTGGCTAGTACTTAAGCTGACCACTTACTATCAAAATAAGTAACTGGGGTCATGCCCCAACTTGGATAAACATCCACTAGTCGGGAACACAAAGGCTATCAAGCGGTGAACATATACTCGTCAAAGACTATAAAGACCTATCTATGATGAAGGCCGAAGTACTCACCTAGGACCTAGTCCCGCCTAGTCCTGACTTGAATACTTTAGCCCACACCACACAAGACTCACCACACAAATCAAGTAAGACACCCACTTAACCAAAAGAGGCAAAAAGTCCTACTTACCAACATAAACTCTAACATTCTATCATGTGAAAGGCTATATAAATGTCTATTCAGCATACAATCCAACAGAATCCTCAATAAGTATTCAATACTAATTTCCAATTCTAGCAATTTTAATAATATTAAAGGCTTTAGGGGAAACTAGGGCCATTTCTACAATACAAGACACTATTAAAATCAATAAGCTATACATGTGAACTAAAGCTTGATAAATGGCCTAAAACAAGAAAAAGGCCGATTATCTAAATCATTCAACCGAATTTTTACCCGCAACCCTGACCTGCGACAGTGCGGGTCAAATTGCGGCTGACCAATCACTCAATTAACTGACATCGCATCAGTCAAAGGGACTAAGGCTCAGTTTTCGGCACAATCAACAAAACATTACAATTATCGCTATAAAATTCATTTTGTAAACTATCCTAACATGTGATAACTATTAATATAAGCACAATTTTACCATTAACATAATTTTTGTTACTAGTATGCTTCAATTCAAAATACTACCCATTTGTTACTTATACTATTCTAACAATAATTAACCCGAATTGACCAATATTGTACGAAAAACCACGAAACAAGCACGGACCAACCCGGGCCAACCCCAAGGCCGGCCGTGGGTTGTCGTGGGCCTGCCGGCTGCTGGCCGTCCCCCTACACCACCATTTTTTTCCATTTTGTTTGGTAAAAGACCGTCTGAACATTAATTAATCGTTCCCAATTCAACTTTGATAATTTAAACTAACAAAAGGCATAACTTAAGCATGCATGCAACGAATTTTAACATGTGAAAACTACTACTCAAACAAAAATCACCAAACATCCAAAAACAACACAGCATGTGACGATCTTTCGTCGAGTAACTCGAAATATGTTACCTTAAGCTAGAAAATGAGCAATTAGCACCTCAAAACCCAAACCCTAACAACAACTAGCCGCTATCCTTGACGATATACGAGTCCCCAAACTCGTCTTCCAAATCTTCACCTAATTAAACAATAAAAACACCATAAATAAGCACAAATACCGAAAATACCGAAATTTCGTCTTAAAACAACTTAATGAAAACTGAAATTAGAACATACTAAGTTGTAGATCTCGGCGAGGGGATTCCGGAAAGGTAAATTATGAAAAAATCCGATAAGAAACGAAGAAATTATGGCCAAAATAGCTTGAATTTTTGTGAAAAATGGTGTTTTGGGAATTAGAGGATTGAAGATGATGAAGAAAAGCAAAATCAGAAAAAAAAAGAAAAGGGGAAGGGGTTTGGTCCGCGGGAAAGGGAGAAAGGAAGGAGGGAGTCGGGTTTTTAGTCGGGATTTTACGAGTCGGGTTTGACCCGTTTCGATAATAATTAAAACCGTAGGTCAAACGCAAATTCCGTCAAGACCAAAGTTCTTAAACACGGGATTACAAGAAAATTGAATACTCATATGACCCATTTCCAAATTCGTTTACCCAATGTTCAAACGAATTGTTATTTTCCCCCCGATACGCCATTATTTCGAAATAAAAAGTTTTACACGGTTTAAACTATTTTTAAACATTTCGAAACTATCAAAATAAATACTTTTCTTCAAAATATAATAAAATTATATTTCTTTAATTTATTTTTACTTTAAATACTTAAATATCAACTTTTATTTGATTAATAAATTATTTCCGAAATATATTAACGGTCCGAAATTACGGGGCGTTACAATGTAAGTAATACCCAAATTTGCAACCTTGAAAAAAATAGTTTTGTAAATAATAAGAAAGAATAAAAGGTGTATATGCTTAGCCGTCTTATCCCCGTACTCGAATTAAATCGACATGGTATTTATGTTAACCAAGGGTGATATTCATTGTGGCTAAAATGAGAGTGAGTAAATAAAGAAAGGAAATAATTTGATATGAACTAAGTATATATCAGTTCACTTGCTTGTAATTAGTTGACATATATCATTGTACTCGGATTAAACCGACATGGTATTTTCATTAACCAAGGATGAGCATTAATGTGACCAAAATTCTTTGTAAAAGATAAATAAATGGAAAAAATAAAAGGTGAAAGAAAAAGTGCTTAAAGACTCATAAATTTGTAACTAACCAAAAAATAGCATCGAAACTCGGATTTAACCGACATGGTATAATTAACCAAGGACGAATTTGGAGATCGTTAAAAAATAATCAAAAGAAAAGAAATGAAATGAAATGACGAAAGTCGTAGTAAAAGAAAGAAAAGAAAGAATGGAAATAAAAGAAAGACGATAACAAACATGGTTCGAGAATGCCAGAGATGCCTTGGAGGTACCCGGCGAGGTAACCAGGTCTCTGATTCTGGCAAACTCAAAGTTTGGCTCGTTTCTCACATATTTTGGATCGTATTATGCTTCATTCACGTTGTTTATGTTATGGAAATGATAAATACAAGAAAGAAGTGGGATATTTATACCCTCAAACTTGCATGTTATGATGTTTGCGCAGTAGACGACTATTGAGACGGTTTTCTCGTTATGCGACTATTCGGTATCAAAATAAGTTTAAAAGAGTGCCTTCAAAAAGGATTTTGTTTTGAAAAGATGTTGAAAAGATGTTGTTGGAAAATATGTTGAGTTGGTCAAATTGGTCGGACAAATGCAATGGCGACGGTACCAAACAAAATATGTAAGGCTTGTATTTTGGATCGGTAGGTCCAAAACATGTGTCGGTTTTGACTTAAGGAAGTCGAGTATAGAATTTTAGGGGAGAAGTGAGAGGGCGGACTCTCGCATGAGTGAAATGTGGAGGGAAGGGTGGGCATTTATAGAGAAATATAGGGTGGTAATTCGGCTGAGTTTGCTTGGAGCCAAGGAAGGGCCTCTTTTGGCGCAAGCTAACCTGCACCACAAGAGGGTCCTGTCATTTTCAAGTTTGGATTTTTCCTTTTTTTAACCAATAGTTTATTGGTTGTGGTTTGTGGTGTTTACCATCATACCGTGTAAGATCGTATTTGGGTGTTCGATGGAGGTTTTGCATGCTTGACTCGGGTTGACTCGGATTCGGATTGACTTGGGTTACGGGTTTCAGAGTCCGTTTTGGGCCCGGAGTCAGTTTTAACTCTAAATAGTGTTATTTTATTTCAAATGACCTGATAAAACCATTTTTGAAATTAGTTTTCATATTCGAGACTCGGGTTGATTCAGGTTGACTCGGGTTGCAGGTTTCAGAGTCGGTTTTAGGCCCGGAGTCGATTTTAACTATAAATAAGTGTTGTTTTTACGCCAATAAAGTTGGAAAAAAAAATTGACATTATTTTTCATATCCGAGTAACGCATTAAAACGTCTCATATATAGCCAATCACGCTTGCATATCAAAACACGTTGTAGTCCGATCATTATCGGGTGTTTTTGGAAGGTGCAGATATTGGGTATCTACAGAGCCCCACTTTGACTGAGGCTTGGACATGGTGAAAGTCAAAGTATAGCCCCTAGGTCAATCGAATATTATAACCTGAAGACTATGGCGACGCGATGCGACTCAAGGGGTCTGAGTCAAAGACCTGTCGTCGAGAATAGTTTAGAGTCTATCGACTATTCGGGAGGGTCGTTTAAAGTCCATTATACTACGTATGGAAGCTCTCCAGTCATAAGAAGAAACCATACCTGAAATACTCCTTGGAGGATGTATAGTAGAGACTTAGTCACTTAAGGATTAGACTAGAGAATCTAAGGACGCGGCTAGAGAGCTGTGGATTTCTTAAAGGACTCATGTTGGATGGTTTCTAGGAACCGCAATGAACAGCGTCTATGAATAGAGTCAAATGGGTAATATTTAGAGTGTTTAGGAAATTTCCTAGTTGATGAATGCCTGGAAACCATAAGGGACTAAACTAAGGAGTTTAAGTTATTTGTTGATGTTATATATGCTAAAGTAGTCTATAGAGGTTTCTCCAAAAAAGTTAAAAAGAGGCTAGGAAATTTGAGAAAAGACTAAGGAGTTTAAGGGGATATAGGGTGTATAGGCTAAACAACCTAAGAGTTAAACTGTGTAGCCAAAGGTTTCTTTGAATTCTAGGTTGGGTATAAACATCCTTCGGGCTTAGGTGACTCAGGGTGGTGACTTCTTCGTCGGCTTGGCGTCGAGAGATTTGGTCAAGGAGCCACGAACTTCAGCTTACTCAAGGCCCTAAATAAACTCCGTATGGAATAAGTCATCTAGCAAGGCTCTTTGGAATACCACTTTGTGAGAACGCTGATTTGGGATCATGAATCATGTTGCGAGACGGCTTTGGAAAAACATCGTTGAAGAGTCGGCTTGGTACATGTAGCCTACTTCCAAATTTTCTTGGGATATTGTTACTGCTCTCCGGGAGGTAGCATCAGACATGTGATTGACGCGGGTAAAGCCCTTGTTCTTCCGTCGAGGATAGAGTCAAATGGGTATCGGACTTGATGTGTTGAAGTTCGCTAGCAAGAACTCGGCACCCAGTTGGAGTGAGTTTCGGTTTTCACGAGTGTCTGCATGGTTAGTAAATCCACGAATTCGCAGTCTCATAGACAAGCGCACAGGCACGTAAGCATATAAGCACACGAGCAATTAGCACCTAAAATCTCGCTTAAGGGGAGATAGAAGTTTAGAAAGCCGCAAAGCTTAAAATTTGCTAAGACTTGGAATTTGTCTCTTGTAGATCCATGATTCGATAGATTGGAGACACGTGACTATCAAGATATTGACTCCGACAAACAGACTTACGTGAACGTGATACAAACTCAAGTTCAACACGACAGGGGGGTGACTCTGAAAGACTTTGCCTAGGTATGCGCAACTCCTAGCCAAAAATGGGTGATAACGCGCATCAAATCCCCAAGCATAAGTCTGGAAAGGTTGATGAAAGAGCACGAATTAAACATCTTCTTCGGACATTTTCGCCACCGTTTGCTTGTATGAGATCCCTTCTTGAGACGTGATAATTCGGAGAGTGGAACCAAGATCTTGCCATCGTGCGAACTGAGCATTAGACTAAATGTGGTTTATTTTGGACTTTAGCTGGATTCAAAGAATGAAGGAAGGGTAGAATCTTGGAAGAGAAGCTCCCAGAGTAAGAAGACGAGAATTTGGCAAAAGAAAGAATGGGCGACGCCTTCAAGAAGAAGCCCCCGGTAAAGAGGTATAAGATTAAGTTTGCAGATGGGGGGACTGTTCTTGAGGATTAATGGTAATGGTTGAGATTGAAAGGGTTGTTGTATAGGATTGAAAATGATAGAATAAAAAAAGATGTTTGAAAAGGATGGTTGTATCCTTGTTAGGGGATTGCATATGTATTCACGTGAAGTAAAATCAAACCACGCCGTATTTATAAGCTGCTTATTGAGGATTGAAAAATGAAATTGAAATTGGAAAGTCGTAAAAGGGGTGCGGTTGTGTCCTTATTGGAGGACTGCCTACGTCTTCGCGTGAAGCGAAATCAAACCAGATCGTAGTTCTTGCATGTGTGTGTAAGTAAAAAACGGATTGCAAATTGAAGTTCGGCAAATTGAAGGTGTGGATTTATCCTTGTTGGAAGACTGCCTAAGTATTCGTGTGATACAAAATCAAACAAGATCGCAGTTGTTGCTGGTGTGAGTGAAAAGGAATTGTAAATTGAAGGTGTGGTTGGGTCCTCCTTGTAAGGACAACCTACGTATTTGCATGCTGCGAAATCAAAACAGATCATAGTTCTTGTTGTGTGTGCCTAAGCTAGCTGTTAGGGCCTTAAAGTGTGAGGGTCACGACACGGTATATGCCGTTTGGTGACTCGAAAATTGATTTGAGTGAACCCCCCCCCCCCCCCATTATGAGTTGAAGAGGTATAATTTGTGAAAACAATGTTTGATGAGTCATAATTATATTTATATTTATGCCTCCCCTTAATTGCTTTTGATACAGTTTTCGTGCTAGTTTATATCATTTGCATGCCTTTTATGTTAGAACGTTGATACTTCCGCCTTTTGATGTTTAATGCAGGAATGATGCATTTGAGGAGCAAAGGAATGAAATGGGCATCGCGGAGTAGGCATGAAGGGATACACGAAGCATGGCACGAGAATCCACAAGAATGAAGGAAGAGAAGTTAAGAAGAAAACACGAAGAAAAGAGCTTCTTATTACTAGTGCCTACTTTGAAGAGTCATATCTCGAGTTCTACAACTGATTTTCAAGTGATTCCAACTCGAGGTGAAATCTTGACTTCTTAGATTTCCAAAGCCGTGAAAATCGCTTGTTTCTTACTAGTAACAAATAAATGGCGGCCGTTTGAAGTTCAGTGCGCGAAGCATAAACTTGGTTCCTCGATCGAGTACAGTGAGGCTCGATCGAGGAACCTCCATAATCAATTAATATTTGCAATGTCTAGAGTTGGGGTTCCTGAACTTTGGTGCCTCGATCGAGTATGACCAGGCTCGATCTAGGAAGTGGTGACTCGATCGAGTAGCCTTAGGCTCGATCGAGGAACCATTATTTTCTATAATTCCCGCAATTTTCCTTAAGTCGGTTATGTTTTATTATAAATACCTAAACTCGTGTCCTAGTTTAATGAAGCTTTTAATTCCGTAGTTTCGTATAGCTACCTTAAAAAAACTCTCTAAGATACTTAGTTTAGTTTATTTATTGTTCTTCCTTCCGGATCTAAACATTGCTATTTTACGGTATTGTTCTAATCTTTCAATAATTATTATTTCAATTACTTGTTCATCTTTTATGTTCTTAATTATACTTTCTTATATCGTTATTGTTATTATTGTTAATAGTATGAGTAGCTAAGCCTTTAATCTAGGGTGAAAGGGGATCTAGGTTGTTAGAAAAGGGATTATTATGAATTGATTGTTAAATTGCTTTCTATTGTTGTTTAATTATTGTTCTACTTCTAATTAGTTGATTACTGATCAGAATTGATTAAATAGTATCGCATAAACTAGGATTATCACCGACAGGGTTAAGACTAGTATAGACCACGATAATTGAATGAGATCGGCTTAATGATAGTGATTGCATGTTAAGTTAAATCTAAAAAGGATATTGAATTGACCGATCATATGACTTTCAACAATATAAATTGCTCAATCAATGAATTAAATCCTACCCTTTGATGACTACCTAGTGAACCCGAATCCCTAGACTCTTTAATATTATTGTTTATCATCTTTATCTAATTTGCTATTAGTTGTTAGAAATCAAATCAACAAACCCCCACAATTGGTTACCTTAAGACACTCTAAACATCAACAAACTAGATAATCACCGCCTCCCTGTGGATTCGACCTTGACTTACCGCTAGCTATCTTGTTAGTAGTAGTGTAGGATTTATTTTGACTAAGGCAAACGACTGAAAATAGCCTTATCAATTTTGGCGCCGTTGCCGGGGAGGCAACAATTTTTCTGTTTGTTTTTGTTTATTTTATCTTTTATCTCAGGGAACATCAGTTCCTTGAGATCGTTCTAATGTTTTCCATCGAGTTTCTACAGGATGGAGATGAGAACTTCCATGATTACATGCATAGATGGAATGATTGGATTCGTTCCCATAATTACGAGGCCAAAATTCCACGGCTTACTATGTGCCTTACCATCATTAAAGGTATGAACAGACAAACCCAAGCCTATATTGACTCCATAGGTATGAGAGATTTTGGTGGTAAGAATATTGAAGATGTCCTTTTTTTCTTTGAATGGCTTGATATTGAATGCATTAAACCGACTTTTTCATTTTAGCCATACATGGATGGGGGTTAGGTGAGACCATAGAAACCATTTTAAAGAATGAAAAGGATATTGAGGGAAACATAGAGGATGAGACCATATGCTCAATTGATAACCCCTTCTTTGACGACAATCTAGAACCCCTCTATGACAATTTTACAGACAGTGAGTCACATGAGGAAGACTTGACAGACCCCTTAGATTACCCCTTTTGTGATGAGTCTTGGGATCAGGAGATTGAGTATGCGCGATTCGAAGATCTTGAGGTTAAATGGGACTCATGTGATGATATGCTGACTCTTTCTTTGGATACTTCTGTAACACCCCGGTTTATAAAAGAAGTCCTCGTCAAGACATTCCTGAATAAAACGGACTGTTACCATCTCGGTTTCCCGAGGTAGTGAATAACAAATTAAACTCCAAGGCAATTTATATAATGTTTTAACTTAATTATTACAAATTCTCTTTTCAAATTAAATTACAAGAACTGACATAAATAAAAGTGAAGTATTCTAGATGATGATCTAGTTACTAAGTCGTCTGATCCAGTGTCTCACGCCCATCCAGCTCCCGTCCTATCTCTTAAACCTGTCAAGTCTGCTCCCCATAAAACGGTTCATCACAGGTGTTCACGAATACACAGGGTCAACCACGAGGTTGAGTAGGGAAAACAATAAAACAATAAAATATGATATGCATGATACTCCGTCACCTCCATCTCCATCTCAACTCATCACACACATCTCATACCCCGAAACGCCCAGCCATACCGATCCCCGGTAGACTATAAATATCGACCGAAGTCGATCTGCCAGCTCAACAGCTGAGGACACCAGGGCAAGTCCTGCAGAACCCGCCTGGGCCTTATCACAACATCACATCGTATCTCAACATCGTCACCACCACATCCTCCTCCAACTCCAATGCATATGAAATGCTCAACAGTAATTAATGCAATGCAATATGTATATAAATCATCGAACGATAAATCATAAAGTCATGCCAGTTACCCGATGTTGTGATATCATACTCAATACGATCAAATCAGTCAATCACCTTTCCGAATATAAATGATAACGTAAATCAACAACCAGGAATCCAGTCAACACAATTCAACAACGTTAATAGAGTAAGTGTATTTCCCTACCTCAAGTGCAAAGCAATTCCCATTAAGCGGTTAAGCAGTCCAGAAAGTAAAGCAATGAATTTGATTATCGATCCTTCACGAATCCGTCACCTAGCACAATTATAATATTTATAATTACTAACTACTAAATATAGACATCTCCCAAAATAGAAGCTTTCCCGGTATAGTAACTTTTCTTTTTTTAGCAAACCCGACTCAAGATAATTAATTATGATTAATTATTATTTTATTTTAAGCAACTCGGAACTAAAACCCAAAATGGTAATTAAAGGATTAACGAATTATACTTTTAAGAAAACCCGCATTAACATTTGAACCACTCAACACCCGACTTGAATTATTAAGTGTCTTGGGAATAATTTATTTAAATGACTCGGGATTTAATTTAAATAACTAATATGATAAATAAAGATTAAACGAGTTATACGATTTATAAATACCCGAATCAATCCTTGACAGCTCAAACAATCCCGACTCAAACCCGTCTCTAATTATATTAAATAATTCGGGAATTAAATTAACTACATTATTTAATGACACGGGAATCACATTAATTAATTAAGAGTACGGCCCATTAACAATTTATATCGATTAAACTATGAAAACCCGATTCAAACAACTCGAATAACCCCTCACGCACCACCGTCCCTTCACACACTCACACACCCCTCACGCACCACCTAGACCACCACGACAACCACCGGACCGACACCCACCCGACCCAGCCCGCCAAAGAACACCCCCACTGGGGTCGACCCTCGCCGGCGAGGTGAACCACGACCGTCTTTTGGCCTGGTTCACAGCCGTGCCTCCCCAAACACCTCCTTTTCTCTCCTGACCACCACCGCAGCCAACAACCTTACCCCTGCCAACCACCACGACCTTGCTCTCCGTCATCCCATGAACACCGACATCACAGCACCACCGTCTCGACCTCTCCCTAGTCCACGGTGGTGCCACTCAAAACCCACCTGTCTAAACTCCCTTGAAAACCCGTGTAATAACCCGTTTCTACCACCCATGTTGCTGCTGCCTTTTTCCGCCATTATCACCACCAACAACCACCCTAAACACCACCAATACACTCGCCCCTTACCACCCATTACCTATACCCAGACACTAACCACCATCGTCCCCACCCTAAGACACGAACAACACCCAAAACCCACGACATAAACAATGAAAACAGAAAAGGGGTGTTGAATGCTTACCTTGTCGCCACCACCACAGCCACCACGACCACCCACGACCGTCGACAATAGTCCCTAGCTCCTCCTTGCTGCACTGACGATACCCACGCTCTCTCTCTCTCTCTCCCTCGAATTGTGTGCATACCGAGATTGGATCTGAAGAAAAGAGGGAGGCGGGTTGAGGGAGGCTGGTCGAGTGATTAGGGTTACTATTAGGTTTAGGGTTAATTAGGTTTAGTTGGGCTTAGGGTTATTAGGGTTTGGGTTAAATGGGCTGGACGTGTATTGGGCCAGCTCAAATGGGTCACTGTTTAATTGTTTAGCTCACCTTTCGAATTCCTTTTAAACCCGTCTTTATTAACTTGCGATAGTTTAACTAATTATCGACTCAACTATTTTCCCGACATAATTGTGATATAAAATGTATAATAATTAATATAAAATATTATCCGTTTAATTAATTATATTATATAAAAATACGGGGTATTACAGTCTTCCCCCCTTAAAATGAACTTCGTCCCGAAGTTCGCCCCCGTACCCAAACCTCAGAAGGGTATTGCATATCGTACTTACGGACGTCATGCATTTCTAACACGGTTAACACACACTTTTGACACATCAATTAATTATACAAATACGAAATGTTACATTTCGCCCTCCTAAAAATAAACTTCGTCCGAAGTTTAACAAATCTTTACTTAACCCAATTAACTACAACTAATAACTACTGCGAACACAATGTATAACAACTATATAATCATCTCGAGAACACCGTCATCTTCCATCTAAATTCGATCTCAAACTCAAGTAACTCAATAACCATGGTCGACCTTTGGACCGTAAACGTAACTCGGCGCAAAGGCCCCACAATTCAAACTCAATACCAGTAGTTTAACTATACTCCTCTTTTTCACCTCAACCAACTAATGTAAGTAGGAACAAAACATATAGGACTTACTTTCATAGGTAACCTCACGACGAAACATCAACTCGGTCAAAACTACAATCTATAAACAAGTGCAAATTAAGTATCAAGATTTTACAATCCTACCCAACTAAAAACATGGTTACGTCCTCGTAACCTTCATTATTATAACAAGGTTCTCAAACTATCGCTAACAACTGAAAGAGGATAAAAGATTCTCAACTTTTCGCTTAAGTTAACTAATCCCTACCAAAGACAATCAATATGCAAGTTCTCCCAAGGAAGCTACCGTTTACCAGTAAAATCATTAGTAATTATTCATTTCTCTCATCATTGTAATCTCATACCTTAGAACATAGGGAATCACTCAACCTAAGAAAAGAATTAGGCTCAAAACTAAATAAATCGCTTTATGAAAATTTATAACCTAATAGGTCCGGTCGACTTTCCTTTATATAATTGTACAAAGTTAGGTCAAGACACAGAATCATCAATAAAATGAAGACAACTAGCTTCGTAGTACTTATCATCTTCGAAATATTTTAATCCCCACAACAAAAGGGTTTGGTATTTATTCATGAATGACGAAAGCACCTTGATTGGTAATTTTTACAAACTTATTGGTCGATTCAAACAAGCGAGTAAACAACGATATTGGAAAGTTAACATACAAGACTATCATGCATAAAATTTCGTTCTTGGTATTGAATATATTTAAACTGCACCAACACAATGACATACGAGATTAATGTATTTAACTACACCAATTTTACAATATTAGTTACTTCATGTCATGCTAATATTAACGTACCATGTTGACACACAACTCACTTAAATCACCACATTCATTTCTCGTTTGGACATTCGTAATTAACCACACCCACCAAGTCGCTATATGAACGAACAACATGACTAAATTATCCCGCTACTTATGACTCCGTTCTAGTTTCATTCCTCCAGACTAGCAATTATCATGGACACATACAACTGACCAACGATCGGAAATCTCATTCGAATTTATACTCATATGACCAAAATTTAACTTTATTTTCAAAAACTTTTACTTTCTTACTGGCTGGTGAATAATTTTCTTAACATAATCCTATAACAGAGCCGTCCATAGAATCTATTTACAACTTACTACGAACTCAAAATCAGATAAACTTAATTCAATTGCTTTAAACAAAACGAGCGTAGGTGTCGACTCATATATCGTAATTTATTTGGTTTCATCTTGTTCATTTCAGTCTTATCTTTATTAATAAACGACTATTACCTCAATCATCAGGATTTTAGTTGCACTTCTTTATTTAGTTATATTCGCGGCTCAATTAAACGTAACTATAACGACTATCATTTAAACCAACGCATATCATGTGAATCATAAAAGGGTTATCCCATTATAATTGCTAATATAATTATCATAACAATCTCTATTAGAATATAATTGATAATAACGACTCGAGAGTATAGATATGTCAAATGTCGTGCTACTATTGCAAAAATCATTTTAGCATTTTATGACAATATGATAACGAACATATTTAATAAGGAATAACGACACGGTTTATTATCATGTTATAGGTTTTAGGTTCAACTGAAATAATTTAATGAAACGAAAGTTATAAGTATAATTATAGGCACACAACTCACATGAAAGTCTTTAAAACTCAGTTGACATCCTACGTGGGTGGACATTTAGACACGATCATTACTACCATCCATGTGTAAACATTTAACATAATTATTATAATTATTCATGTGAGTATATTAGCACAATTAAATTAATATTTAACGCCATCAACTTACAAAGATATGACAATATGGTTTTATATTTATATATATATATCCGACCACTATGCAAATATGATTAACGTACCAGAGATATTTCAAAGATGCCAAACATATATAAAATATGCAAACAATGGACTCGTTTAAAATATTTCACCATTGATTAAGAATCAATTTAAGCTATTCAATCTTACTCACACTATCATGCCAACAATGTTATCAACTAAACCTTAATTTTTATCGCTTGTTAAGATACATAACTATTGGACATGCGTGCTACTATCGTCATATAAAACATTATAAATTCACATTACTAAGGCTCATGAATTACTCAAACAACTATCTGAAAACTCAACCTAGATCACAGTTTTAAAAGTCATGTTTCACGTTGTAACTTTCGGAGATCACGAATAAATAACCGTTCGATTAAAACTTGATTCATATTATTTTTATAAAACACCGAGAGTTAAAAACGCAGGGGAAAAATAATTAGGTCTACAGCACAAGAATTTCATTTTTAAAGATTTTTTTTTTTTTTTTTTTTTTTTTTTACAACTCACTTGGTCCAAACAAACATGTGACAACTATTGGTTCAAAACTTGGGTCAGTTTGCAAAATTTATTATTTAATATTGAAACATCAAGATTTTTCGTGGCTTATCAATTTGAAAACATAAGCGAATTTTATGATCGATGGAGTTGGAATTATGCGAAAATTATTAATACAATTTAAATGAGGATTTTATAAAATCATTGGTCAAACATCACTGCACGGGAACTTCCTAACCACCGTTCACTAAAGTATTTATTACTCCTAATCTGTATATCATATAAGCATGAAACAAACGCCAAAAGAACACTAACTCACGAGGCTATCTCCCATAAATTTTTCATCCATAGGCAAATAATGAGAAAAGAAATGGCAGAAGGTCAACAAAAGGGTAACACCAACCTTAACGAGTTTTATCACCAAGTCATTCATTTTCTATGTCCCAATTCTTACACTATACTATCGATACTAATTCATCCTAACTTAAATCTCACACTATACCATTCGTAACATCTACCCCATAGAATCCCTTCGCATCTCGATCTATTCCGTATATCTAAATCACGATTGTTATGACTATAAACATGCAATTCAATGGTGTTTCTAATTACTATCACAATACTATACTAGCATGGCTTTGGGATCACATAACGCATATTACTTAGTCATAGTAGTGCTATCAACACATCATTCATACAATTTACTTACCGTAGCGTTGTCCTGCAATAATCAATGTATCAATCATTTAACACTTAGGCAACGATATTTGAATTTTCTGTTCAACCTCAAGCAACTATTCTACCCTTTCTCTCGTATACACTCATGGTTTCGGTTCAATCGAGAGGACCACTGGTTCGGTGTGAGGGGGCCCCTAACTCATACCTTACCTTCGTGTGCTCCTAACGGATTCTATCCGGGTTCATTTTAATTAGACACATCCTATGTTCATTGGGCTCATTGGTTTAGGCCTGAGGATCGTTCGCTCTGATACCACTTTGTAACACCCCGGTTTATAAAAGAAGTCCTCGTCAAGACATTCCTGAATAAAACGGACTGTTACCATCTCGGTTTCCCGAGGTAGTGAATAACAAATTAAACTCCAAGGCAATTTATATAATGTTTTAACTTAATTATTACAAATTCTCTTTTCAAATTAAATTACAAGAACTGACATAAATAAAAGTGAAGTCTTCTAGATGATGATCTAGTTACTAAGTCAAATCGATCCAGTGTCTCACGCCCATCCAGCTCCCGTCCTATCTCTTAAACCTGTCAAGTCTGCTCCCCATAAAACGGTTCATCAAAGGTGTTCACGAATACTGTGGTCAACCACGAGGTTGAGTAGGGAAAACAATAAAACAATAAAATATGATATGCATGATACTCCGTCACCTCCATCTCCATCTCAACTCATCACACACATCTCATACCCCGGAACGCCCAGCCATACCGATCCCCGGTAGACTATAAATATCGACCGAAGTCGATCTGCCAGCTCAACAGCTGAGGACACCAGGGCAAGTCTGCGAACCCGCTGGGCCTTATCACAACATCACATCGTATCTCAACATCGTCACCACCACATCCTCCTCCAACTCCAATGCATATGAAATGCTCTGTGTAATTAATGCAATGCAATATGTATATAAATCATGAATCGATAAATCATAAAGTCATGCCAGTTACCCGATGTTGTGATATCATACTCAATACGATCAAATCATTCAATCACCTTTCCGAATATAAATGATAACGTAAATCAACAACCAGGAATCCAGTCAACACAATTCAACAACATTAATAGAGTAAGTGTATTTCCCTACCTCAAGTGCCAGCAATTCCCATTAAGCAGTTAAGCAGTCCAGAAAGTAAAGCAATGAATTTGATTATCGATCCTTCACGAATCCGTCACCTAGCACAATTATAATATTTATAATTACTAACTACTAAATATAGACATCTCCCAAAATAGAAGCTTTCCCGGTATAGTAACTTTTCTTTTTTTAGCAAATTCGACTCAAGATAATTAATTATGATTAATTATTATTTTATTTTAAGCAACTCGGAACTAAAACCCAAAATGGTAATTAAAGGATTAACGAATTATACTTTTAAGAAAACCCGCATTAACATTTGAACCACTCAACACCCGACTTGAATTATTAAGTGTCTCGGGAATAATTTATTTAAATGACTCGGGATTTAATTTAAATAACTAATATGATAAATAAAGATTAAACGAGTTATACGATTTATAAATACCCGAATCAATCCTTGACAGCTCAAACAATCCCGACTCAAACCCGTCTCTAATTATATTAAATAATTCGGGAATTAAATTAACTACATTATTTAATGACACGGGAATCACATTAATTAATTAAGAGTACGGCCCATTAACAATTTATATCGATTAAACTATGAAAACCCGATTCAAACAACTCGAATAACCCCTCACGCACCACCGTCCCTTCACACACTCACACACCCCTCACGCACCACCTAGACCACCACGACAACCACCGGACGACACCCACTCGACCCACCGCCAAAAACACCCCCACTGGGGTCGACCCTCGCCGGCGAGGTGAACCACGGCCGTCTTTTGGCCTGGTTCACAGCCGTGCCTCCCCAAACACCTCATTTTCTCTCCTGACCACCACCGCAGCCAACAACCTTACCCCTGCCAACCACCACGACCTTGCTCTCCGTCATCCCACGAACACCGACATCACAGCACCACCGTCTCGACCTCCCCCTAGTCCACGGTGGTGCCACTCAAAACCCACCTGTCTAAACTCCCTTGAAAACCCGTGTAATAACCCGTTTCTACCACCCATGTCGCTGCTGCCTTTTTCCGCCATTATCACCACCAACAACCACCCTAAACACCACCAATACACTCGCCCCTTACCACCCATTACCTATACCCAGACACTAACCACCATCGTCCCCACCCTAAGACACGAACAACACCCAAAACCCACGACATAAACAATGAAAACAGAAAAGGGGTGTTGAATGCTTACCTTGTCGCCACCACCACAGCCACCACGACCACCCACGACCGTCGACAATAGTCCCTAGCTCCTCCTTGCTGCACTGACGATACCCACGCTCTCTCTCTCTCTCTCCCTCGAATTGTGTGCATACCGAGATTGGATCTGAAGAAAAGAGGGAGGCGGGTTGAGGGAGGCTGGTCGAGTGATTAGGGGTACTATTAGGTTTAGGGTTAATTAGGTTTAGTTGGGCTTAGGGTTATTAGGGTTTGGGTTAAATGGGCTGGACGTGTATTGGGCCAGCTCAAATGGGTCACTGTTTAATTGTTTAGCTCACCTTTCGAATTCCTTTTAAACCCGTCTTTATTAACTTGCGATAGTTTAACTAATTATCGACTCAACTATTTTCCCGACATAATTGTGATATAAAATGTATAATAATTAATATAAAATAATATCCGTTTAATTAATTATATTATATAAAAATACGGGGTATTACAACTTCCCCTTCAGTTGTTGAATCTGATTCTAATTTTGAGTCTAGTGAGATTCATTTTATTACACCTGTGCAGAATGCATATTTTGATATTTCTGATGTTGAAGATGATATTGATGAATACTCTGCAGAAGAGCCCCCTACTAAGGACCCTTCAGATGCTTTGATATGTTTTAAGACATGTACAGGTGAATCTCCCACTTGGAAAGTTGAGTTGGATGTTTTAGAGGCTGAAATATATGGGATAAAGCCTATCAACAAGGGGAACGCGAAGGTATATGAGTCAGTGAATACTCCTAGCATGGTAGAGGTAATATATTCTTTTGCCACTAATTCTGTCATTAGGAGCGGTAGACCTCCTGACCAAGAGCTAATTGTTGACGATAACTTTATAAGGATTACTGGTGTGGTGAGTGATAAACTATCTCGTATGACTTCTACTTTGTGTTTTGATATTCCATATTCTTTTGGTTGGACTAAAAATGTGATGCGGTTTTGCTATAATTGTCATCAAAAATTTAATATGCTGAGACGGTCTTTAACATTGATTTTTTATGCTCCTGTTATATCTTGGTGCTACTTATGCTTTTGTGTAGCACATGCGCAGATTTATGATCGACTATTAAGAGCTTTGAGTTGTTTTGATTGTGCTCAATTGTGAGTAATCGATATATAAAGAAAGGAAGAGGATGGCAACAGGTGCCTCGATCGAGTAGCATGGGACTTGATCGAGTCGCCAAGGTTTTTGGGTCAGAAACGTGCCAGGCGATGATAGGAATTGCGCGGTTGATATTTTCCCCTATTTTTGCAGCTGGTTTGAGGGAATTTCTACGCTCTTACCCGGTATTCTCTTCCCTTGTACCTTCTTTTATTGTAATATATTAAGTATTTCCCATTCCTTTTGTTAGTTATGTCTTTTAGGCTGTTGGATTTGTCTGTGATTGCTATGCTGTAGGCGTCACAATGAGGACACTGTGACATTTAGGTTTGGGGGAGGAGTCTTTATTTATGTTGTGTGCTTTTATATAAAAAAAAATCCATAAAAATTGGAAAAATCTCAAAATACAAAAACATGTCTTTCCTTTGTTTTAGGTCGGGTCTTGGTGAATTTAATAACAATGATGTTAAATTGCATTGTTTTTGCATTTGAATCCTACTTCAGTTGTTCATGTACATTGTTTTGACTCGTTAGCCATGAAAACAAAGCTCATAATTCAAGTCTTAGCCGTATTAACATGCCTTATATTGATTAGATTTGACAAAATTGTAACACCCCCGTTTATTTAAGGGCCTGAACTAGGACTCCTCAGATAAATGACGGTGTTACCATCTCGGTTCCCCGAGGTAGTGAATAACAAATTAAACTCCAAGGCAATTTATATAAATACTTTAACTTAATTATTACAACTTCTTTTACAACAACTATAAAGAACTACATAAATGGAAGTGGAAGTCTCCTAAATAATGATCTAACTACTATGTCTTCTGATCCAGTGTCTCACGCCCATCAAGCTCCCGACCTATCTTTAAACCTGTCAAGTCTGCTCCCCATAAACGGTTCATCACAGGTGTTCACGAATACACAGGGTCAACCACGAGGTTGAGTAGGGAAAACAATAAAACAGTAAATATGATATGCATGATACTCCGTCACCTCCATCTCCATCTCAACTCATCACACACAACCCCGCACGCCCGACCATACCGATCCCCGGCAGAGACTATATATATCGACCGAAGTCGATCTGCGCCGCTTCGCTTAGCGGAGGACACCAGGGCAAGTCTGCTGAGAACCCGCTGGGCCTTATCACAACATCACATCGTATCTCATCATCGTCACCACCACACCATCCTCCAACTCCAATGCATATGCAATGCTCAACAGTAATCAATGCAACATGATATGTATATCAATGAATGAAATCATGCCAGCTATCAAAATAATGAAATAACATAACCAACACGAACAGTTCAGTCATCCACACCCCAGTATATGAATCATAACATAAATTACAACCACACACAAGTCATCGATCACAGCTCGGTCACATGTAACACAGCAACTCAACACAATTTAACAACACCGGTAAGTCAAGTGTATTTCCCTACCTCGAAGCTGAGTCAAATAGCCGGATGCTCGGTGATAATCCACAATAATTCGTCCTCTGAAATATAATGAAATGATAACCAATTACTTAACTATTCCCGTTCCCAAAATAGAAGTTACTAAAAATAGAAACTTCCCGATATAGAAACTTTTCTCTTTTAACAAACCCGACTCAACATCCATTTCTAATTATATTAACTAATTCGGAAATTATATTAATTAATTATTTAGAAGACTCGGGAATTAACTAATTAATTTAAAATACGATCCGATACGAAATATAACGATTAAATCAATAAAAACCGTTTCGAACCACCAAAACAGCCCGTACCCCTTCGCACTCATCCACGCACCACCACAGGCCACCGTGAGGCCGTGTCAACCACCAGCCCCAACACCCACTTCAGCCCAGCCACCAACGGCCACCCCCACTGGGGTCGACTGCCGCCGGCGAGTCAAACCCAGGCCGCCATCTGGCCTGGTTCACCACCACGGCTCACCAACACCCCCTGTTCTCCCTTTACCACCACCGCAACCCAAAACGTGTCCCCTGCCAAACAACCACCATCATAATCGCCGTCAAACAGAGCACCCAGACACGGTGGCACCACCGTCTCGACCTCCCCCTAGTCCACGGTGGCGCCACCCCAAACATACCCATCTAAAACCCACCTGAAACCGTACATATATATCCGTTTGACTACCCCTGTCATTGCCGCCTTTCACGGCCACCATCACCACCCAAAACCACCCTAACCACCACCATTTCACTCGTCCCCTACCACTCTACCTATATACCCCGTCAACAACCACCCTTAACACCTCCCTACGACACACAACCACCCGCAAAACCCGACAGAAAAACAAAACAGAGGAGGTGTGTGGAGTTCTTACCTTTTCTGCCACGAAAACCGCCACTACGGCCGCCTGGAAACGTCGACCACCACCCTGCGCTCTCCCTTGCTGCACCGTCAACCTCCACACTCTCTCTCCCTCTCTCGAATTGCGTGAAAGCTGGTGTTTGGTGTTGGTGAAGGAAGGAGGCGGGTTGAGGGAGGGGTGTGTATGGTTAGGGTAAAATTAGGTTAAAATGTTAGGTTAAAGATCAAGTTAGATGGTAAATGGGTCATGGGTATGGGTAACGTGATATGGGTCAATTATCGTTCAATTAAACCCGTCTCAACAAGTTTACGAGTAACTTGGTCTTACGATATCAACACGACTACACAATTAACTCGACTCAACTATTATCCCGACATAATTAGTAAAATAATATATATAATAATTATATATAATAATATCCGTTTAATTAATTATATTATATAAAAATACGGGGTATTACAGTCTTCCCCCCTTAAAAAGAACTTCGTCCCGAAGTTCGCTCAACTACCAAACCTCCAAGTACCACCGTGGTTACCAAAACAGATTTCCTAGTACCAGCACTCATGAACTTAAGCGGGTGAAACGGTATGTTACATTCTACCCTCCTAAAAAGAAAGTTACGTCCCGGAACTTACTTCATGCAATTCTATCACCACTCATGAACTCGTGCAACTATCGGAGCGCCATAACAGCAGCAGTTTAATTACACAACATAGAGAACTCATTTGTATGGGTACCACGCAACGAAACATCAGCGAACATCAGCTTGGACAAACTACGATCTATAACTTGATCAACACCACAATCTATACACAAGTGGAACATAAACCTTAAGATTTTACAATCCTACCCAACTAAAAACATGGTTACGTCCTCGTAACCTCTTCTCAACTTTCATATTCCAATGTAACAAAACAATGTCAACAACATGTAAGCAGAAAGAACACATGACCAAAAGATTGCGCAGTAACATTAAGGTTGAAAACAAGGTTTTTTTTTATGAAATTAACTGATTGTCAACAAGTAACACTTATTACTTAGCTTATGCTTGACTTAAAACACCACATCGAACTAAAAGAACAACAAGAAGGAACCATAGGTTTACACGGTTTCACAAATGGACCGATCATGGTGTTACTAGCCCTAACCTAACGGTCCTTAGGTCGCACTTCCTCTGTTTTCGGTGACTTCTATGTTATTCCCTTTCGGTTCACCTCTTCCCGAAGTCCGGCATGGGTGGTTCAGTCGTACTTTCGGCATCAGGTACATTAGTGTAAAATTCGTGTCTCAGGTCGCCTGCTATGAAGTCAAAGGTATGCTCGGGCGGGTATTTGGCCCCGCCGCAGTAATTGGGGTCACGGAATAGCCTCATGCAATGGGTGGTCAACTCCCTCATATAAAATCGTTTGCTGTCCTTTAGTATGCCAGTCGGGGAATAGAATCGATAAGGGTATACGCTCTTAATCGAGTATTAGTTAAATACTCGGGGTGCCCATTATGGCCATACATGTCCATGGCAGTGCAAAGTCTCTCACAATGCTCATTAAAGTCAGCATCAAGTGACATGTAACAGTCTTGCGGGTGTACATTGTAGGGATCCATCCTACAAAATGGAAGGTCAACAAATTTAGACACAAGGGTGTTAAGACAAGGGACTCATCCTCGAGGTTTAAGTGTGCGAAAGATATATAACAAGTGTTCAGGGTAACTGTTGTAATACCAGGGTTTTGGTCAACTCAAGATCATCACAATTCGCATTATCTACCAGAGAACAATCATTTTAGAAATATCAACTGCAAGAATACACGTAAACCAGCATACAATCTACATGGACCCCACCAAGTTCCACTCCCAAGTCAAAACTGTTACCAATTTCGAATAATTGAACAATCTGCTACTAATAAATCACCAGGAGTATTAAAATATGCGGTACATGAGCCTTACTTAAACACCTCGAAACCATAGAAAACATGACACGTAATCAAAACCTTTTTACTCATCAGACATACAACCCGAATTGGCCAACTTGTTTGATATAAATTCTGAAACATATTCGCTAATAAAAGTAACAACATATGATCCATGCCAACACAGCACTACTTCCATATCACACACGTGTTTGACATCATAGCAACCATATCGTTCAATTGTGTCCAGCAACTTAGTACCACTCATTTTCAGCAAAACAACCGATATCGCATAAATAGTTTAAACATACATTCACCATCGTATACTTTGTAGAATTCTAGCTATAGTAAAAGATTAGCAACTTGGAAACTTCACTGATTTGCACGACTTAAATACTTAGGCAACCCGTAGACTCAATTAAATGTAACTATAACGACTATCATTTAAACCAATGCATATCATGTGAATCATCAAAGAGTTATCCTATTATAATTGTCAACATAGTTATCATAACAATCCTCATGTTAATATAATTGATAGTAACGACACGAGAATATAAATATGCCAATTGTCGTGTTATATCCACAGTTTCCTTTATATCATACCCATGCATTTGCAAGAATCACTTTAGTGCTTTATGACATTGTAATAACGAACATATTCAATAACAAGAATAACAACACTGTTTATTATCATGTTATAGGTTTTAGGTTCGACTGAAATAATTTAATACAATGAAGGCAATAAGTATAACTATAGGCACACAGACTCACATAAAGGACCTTAGGACTCAGATGACATCCTACATGTGGGAACATTTAGACATAACCATTACTACCGTTCCTGTGTAAAATATTTAACATCATTATAGTAAATATTCATGCGAGTACATTAGGACATTTAACGCCACCAAATTTACCAAGATATGATAATATGGTTTTATGTTTATGTATACCCGACCACTATACGAATATGATGAACAACAGAGGTATTACAACATGCCACCAAAATATGCAAACAACTGGACTCGTACAAACATTTCACCCTCGATTAAGAATCAAATTAAGCTATCCAATTTTACTCATGCTATCATGCCAACAATGTTATCAACTAAGTTTTAATTGTATCGCTTGTTAAGATATATAACTACTGAGCATGCGTGCTACTATCATCATGTAAAACATTATAATTTCACATCACTAAGGCTCATTAATTAATCAAACAACTGTATGGAAACTTAACATAGAACGTACATTTTACAGGTCATGATTCACGTTGTAACTTTCAAAATCACGAATAAACAGCCGTCCAACGAAAACTTAAGTTATATTACTTTTCATGACATACAGAGAGTTAATAGTTCGTGATAAAAAGAAGGAGGTCGAAAGTTCAAGAATTCAATTTCTAAAGAATTTTTACAACTCAGTTGGTCCAACCAAGTATGTGACAGCAATTGGTCCGAAACTTGGGTCAGTTTGCAAAGCTTACCATTTAATATAGAGACATCAAGAATTTGCGTGGCTTATCAATTTGAAAATGTGTGCGAAACCTCTAGTCAATGGAGTTGAAATTATGCAAAAATCATTTACACAAATTAAATGAGGATTTTTACAAAAACGTTGGTCAAAACATCACTGCACAGGAACTTCCCGACCACAGCCCACTAAAACATTTATTACTCTTAATCCGTATACCCTATAAGCATGAAACCAACGCCAAAAGAACACTAACTCACGAGACTATTTCTCATAAAATTTTCATCCGTAGAAAATTAACAGGAAGGAAATGACAGCAAGATCAATTACAGAGTAAAATCAAACAAAACGGATTTCAACACTAAATCATTCATTTTCCGTGTTCCAAGCTCTTACAACCATACTATCGATACTAACTCATCCTAACTTAAATCTCACACTTTTGTATTTACGTAAACATCTCCCCCATAGAAGTCCCTTCGCCTCCCGACCTACCCCTTACATCTAATCACGATTGCTTCGACTAGAAACAAGCAATTCAATGGTGTCTCTCATTACTATCACGATACTATTCTAGCATGGCTTTGGGATCACATAACCACATTTTACCAGACATAATAGCACTATCAACACGTCATTCACATCCATCCAGATAAATATCATAAATTCGCAATTATTCTCATGCTCACGATTACCACAATCCAACGCTTCATTGATTATCCATCCAGATAAATGTCATAATTTCAGCACTAGGTCTCAAGGTATACACCAACTCGCTTATATCCAAGGTTTTCCTTCTAACTACCCCATTCACTCGTTTTTCTCTTGGGTTGCCTGGTTCAAAACTGAGAGGGCAAAAGAGCACGCATTAAGGGCGCCTTCTTAACCGCACTGTGAGCTCCTAACAGTTTATTCCCAGGGGTTCATTTTATTTAGACACATCCTACGTTCATTAGGTTCATTGGTTTAGGCCTGAGGATCGTTCGCTCTGATACCACTTTGTAACACCCCCGTTTATTTAAGGGCCTGAACTAGGACTCCTCAGATAAATGACGGTGTTACCATCTCGGTTCCCCGAGGTAGTGAATAACAAATTAAACTCCAAGACAATTTATATAAATACTTTAACTTAATTATTACAACTTCTTTTACAACAACTATAAAGAACTACATAAATGGAAGTGGAAGTCTCCTAAATAATGATCTAACTACTATGTCTTCTGATCCAGTGTCTCACGCCCATCAAGCTCCCGACCTATCTTTAAACCTGTCAAGTCTGCTCCCCATAAACGGTTCATCACAGGTGTTCACGAATACACAGGGTCAACCACGAGGTTGAGTAGGAAAACAATAAAATATGATATGCATGATACTCCGTCACCTCCATCTCCATCTCAACTCATCACACACAACCCCAAGCACGCCCACCATACCGATCCCGGCAGACTATATATATCGACCGAAGTCGATCCGCTTCGCTTGACGGAGGACACCAGGGCAAGTCTGCAGAACCCGCCTGGGCCTTATCACAACATCACATCGTATCTCATCATCGTCACCACCACACCATCCTCTAACTCCAATGCATATGCAATGCTCAAGATAATCAATGCAACATGATATGTATATCAATGAATGAAATCATGCCAACTATCAAAATAATGAAATAACATAATCAACACGAACAGTTCGATCATCCACACCCCAAGTATATGAATCATAACATAAATTACAACCACGCACAAGTCATCGATCACCGCTCGGTCACATGTAACACAAAGAACTCAACACAATTTAACAACAGGTAAGTCAAGTGTATTTCCCCCTACCTCGAACTGCTGAGTCAAATAGCGGATGCTCGGTGATAATCCACAATAATTCGTCCTCTACGAAATATAATGAAATGATAACCAATTACTTAACTATTCCCGTTCCCAAAATAGAAGTTACTAAAAATAGAAACTTCCCGATATAGAAACTTTTCTCTTTTAACAAACCCGACTCAACATCCATTTCTAATTATATTAACTAATTCGGAAATTATATTAATTAATTATTTAGAAGACTCGGGAATTAACTAATTAATTTAAAATACGATCCGATACGAAATATAACGATTAAATCAATAAAACCGTTTGAACCACCAAAACAGCCCGTACCCCTTCGCACTCATCCACGCACCACCACAGGCCACCGTGAGGCCGTGTCAACCACCAGCCCCAACACCCACTTCAGCCCGACCACCAACGGCCACCCCCATGGGTCGATTGCCGCCGCGAGTCAAACCAGCCGCCATCCGGCCTGGTTCACCACCACGGCTCACCAACACCCCCTGTTCTCCCTTTACCACCACCGCAACCCAAAACGTGTCCCCTGCCAAACAACCACCATCATAATCGCCGTCAAACAGAGCACCCAGACACGGTGGCACCACCGTCTCGACCTCCCCCTAGTCCACGGTGGCGCCACCCCAAACATACCCATCTAAAACCCACCTGAAACCGTACATATATATCCGTTTGACTACCCCTGTCATTGCCGCCTTTCACGGCCACCATCACCACCCAAAACCACCCTAACCACCACCATTTCACTCGTCCCCTACCACTCTACCTATATACCCCGTCAACAACCACCCTTAACACCTCCCTACGACACACAACCACCCGCAAAACCCGACAGAAAAACAAAACAGAGGAGGTGTGTGGAGTTCTTACCTTTTCTGCCACGAAAACCGCCACTACGGCCGCCTGGAAACGTCGACCACCACCCTGCGCTCTCCCTTGCTGCACCGTCAACCTCCACACTCTCTCTCCCTCTCTCGAATTGCGTGAAAGCTGGTGTTTGGTGTTGGTGAAGGAAGGAGGCGGGTTGAGGGAGGGGTGTGTATGGTTAGGGTAAAATTAGGTTAAAATGTTAGGTTAAAGATCAAGTTAGATGGTAAATGGGTCATGGGTATGGGTAACGTGATATGGGTCAATTATCGTTCAATTAAACCCGTCTCAACAAGTTTACGAGTAACTTGGTCTTACGATATCAACACGACTACACAATTAACTCGACTCAACTATTATCCCGACATAATTAGTAAAATAATATATATAATAATTATATATAATAATATCCGTTTAATTAATTATATTATATAAAAATACGGGGTATTACAAAAATTATGTTGATAAACTACTCAAATTCTGAGGTCTATAGAGCTTCCTAGGCCAAGAACATCAATAAACTGGTCTCATTGTCAATTAGGCTTGAGTGTGGTTTCTCCTTGTGAAATATGTAATCTCAAACTGCATAAGTGTGACATTGATTTCTTGATACTTTTATTGCTTTCATTTGACTAAGTACATGTGGATATGCTTTTCTTACCGTTCAAATAAGCCTTACAATTACCCTTTTTGTTAGCCCGTTTGAACCCTTGTAGCCAATCTTAAATTACATCCTATGAGCTACAATCCAAGAATTTGCCTACCTTTTCGGGACAGTCGCAGTTGTTTGTTTATCATGTTTATTTTGCTATTATGGTTGGGTTGGGACTTATTGTTGTCATTTGGGTATAGCAAGATCATTATTTAGAAATTGTGTTGTATCCTTGTGTTGGAAAAGAAAAATATGAAGCGAAAGAAAAAGAAAAAAAAAGACAGAAAAAAAAATCGAAAAATAGAAAAAAAGAAAAGAAAAGAAAAGAGATTGCTTCATTTGGTTTTGTCAAGGATCAAAAGGATGGTTGTTAGAGTCTAATGCATAATTGGAGAGTAATTTATTAGCTCTCATACGTTGTGAAGTTGAGATCATTTCTCTAAGTTGGGTTCATCTGTTATTTTAAGATTTGGTTTTGGTTAGCGCTGCGACTACCGTCTTAGCTCCACATATCCGTAACGTGCTTTGGCACAAACCATTTCTATCCCTTTAACCCATTGGCCACCCTTATTGTCCTTGATACATGTACTTTTGTCTGCATATGATGATTGCATATTAGTTGGGAAAATCCCTATCACATTAGATTGTATGCATGTTTCATAAGTTGAGTGATTGTTTCTACTTCTTTCTATCTTCACATATAACTCACCCTTACATACTTATGAGTGCATGAGTGAATCCGCGAGAATCCGACTAATTTGTCTTGCAAGATCGAAAGGTATTTGGCATTTGACTATAGTATGGATGGCTTGGGATTTGTATGTGCATTAAACATTAGCTCTGAGTTGTTTATTCGCCATTTGTATGATTGCCTTTTGTATTGTGTGTTGCTTTGCTTGAGGACAAGCAAAGAGATGGTTTGGGGGAGTTTGATGAGTCATAATTATATACATATTTATGCCTCCCCTTAATTGCTTTTGATATAGTTTTCGTGCTAGTTTATATCATTTGCATGCCTTTTATATTAGAATGTTGATACTTCCGCCTTTTGATGTTTAATGCAGGAATGATCCATTTTAGGAGCAAAGGAATGAAATGGGCATCGCGGAGTAGGCATGAAGGGATACACGAAGCATGGCACTATAATCCATAAGAATGAAGGAAGAGAAGTTAAGAAGAAAACACGAAGAAAAGAGCTTCTTATTACTAGTGCCTACTTTGAAGAGTCATATCTCGAGTTCTACAACAGATTTTCAAGTGATTCCAACTGGAGGTGAAAGCTTATCTTCTTATCTTTCCAACGCCATGAAAATCTCTTGTTTCTGACAAGTAACTAAGAAATGGAGGCCATTTGAAGTTCAGTGCGCGAAGCAGGAACTTGGTTCCTCGATCGAGTACAGTGAGGCTCGATCGAGGAACCTCCATAATCAATTAAAATTCGCAATGTCAAGAGTTGGGGTTCCTGAACTTTGGTTCCTCGATCGAGTATGACCAGGTTCGATCGAGGAAGTGGTGACTCGATCGAGGAAGTGGTGTAGATACCCAGTATCTGCTGAGACTCCAACAAACACCCGATGATTATCGGACTACAACATGCTTTGGAATCGCGGCGTTTGATCGACAGTTCGTGTACAACTTTACGTCGGAAAACTTATAACGATTTCGAAAATAAAACATTTCAAAACTTTTCAAAAGTACCTGGAGTGTTTAATGCATGACGACGGGGTCGTAATGACATTAACTAGAGTCGAAACCGACACCGGGCCAAAAACCGACTCAAAATTCAATACTCGACTCCAACAACGAGTCAAACCGAGTCAACCACAAAAAACAAACCATTCAAAACCTTCTATGGTAAGATTTCCCGGATTCATGAATGGTCAAGTACCAAACATGTGACTACAAATCCTAGGATAGAACAAATCATGATTGCGTTTGTGTGAAAGCGACAAGACACCTCGAAGAACCGCGACGTGGCTCGCGCCTCTTTGAGCAACCCAGGTGGCCACGTCGCTCAAAACACACACAACCACTCATTCTCCTATAAATACCCCTCAAATGCCACCATTTGATCACTTACACGAGTGTCCGCCCCCTCTTTTTTCCCTTAAAATTCAAGACTCGACTTCTTAAGTCACAATCCGACGCGTATTTACGACCTACCGATCGTAAATACAAGCCTTACACATTGTTTGGTACCGTCATCGTGCATTAAATCACTTGTCCGACCACTTTGACCACTACACCATCACCAATCTTAATAATACACTCTTCTTACTTACTAAAACGGTTTTAAACCGAGTCTTTTCCGACCAAACGAGTTGTTACACTTACGTCGGTTTCTCGCCATAACCAAGCATGTAAGTATGAGGGTGTAAAAATCCTTCTTTTATCATGTCTTTACTTATTTCATGACCGTAACCTTCTAAATCATGCATAACATGATCCAAATATAGGTTAGACGAGCCAAAACTGAGTTTTGGCTTGAGACAGAAGCCCCTTGTTATGCACAAAGGCTCGCGCATCAATGGGGTGTCCAGGCCTGGCTCAACCGTATTTGTTCTCGTCTTTCCTCATTAATTCATTTTCATATTTGTAATCGGTGTTTACCATTTCAAATATTTTCAAACCCTTTTATTTATTTTCACAAGTTTTTAACCATAAAACATTTCTCACCCTTGGTTCTTAATACCATGACGGTTTAATCCGTGTTTCGGTGATAATATTTGGTTAATTACATTTAAAAGGTATTTTAAAGCCTTTTATTTCATTTCTTTACATTTTGGAAGGTATTTTAAAGCCTTTCATTATTTCTTTACATTTCCAAAATAAATGTATTAGTCACCAACACAAAGTCATCCTTGGTTCTACATACCATGTCAGATTTTAACCCGAGTACGATGATGAGTATCGACTAATCATATTCAAATGAACTTAAAACAATTAGTTCATATTTATTTTCAAAACTATTCATGTCAGGCTCATAAAGTGGAACCCGACATCGAATATCATCAAAATAATGATGATTATTCAAGTCTCGTTCCTCAAATCAACACAAATGCGGCCTAAACGGTCCTTTCAAACCAAAACGGGTTCAAATACCCATTTTCAATACGTTTTATAAACGTTTTTCAATAGTCAGAATGCGTCTTAAACCGTTGACTGACTCGCGCCTAAACAGGCCATTTCTTTTCCTATTTTCAAAGCAGGGGAGACCCTCTTACACCGCCAACAGGCTCGCGCCTCATATGGCTGCCTGGTGTAGGGTCTGTTCCCCTTCCAGCATTAGTCCAGGACGATCCAGACTCCGGTTAACCCGGATACAGGACGGGTCCGACAACTAATCATATTTGCAAAACGCCTTACTAAGACAAATGGATCACGTTATGCACCATAAACCTAATACGGTAAATGGATGGTTAATTACCGTCTTGCATGCAAATCAACCATAAATCCAACTCGACATCTTATACTTGGTACTTGGATTAAATCAACTGAATTAGCAAGCTCTCACATGTTAGGTTTAAATTATTGGATGCGCATTCATGCATTTAAACCGTTTTATCAACTTTTGCATTCAACCAACCAAGATCGATCAGTAGAGGCCGCTACCGCGGGCGGGATTGGGTGTCTGATTAAAGGGCTTTCCAATACGTACCTTCACCTGTTACTCATAAACTTTGGATAGTGGACGACCTTATCCAGGGCGTACGAGAGTCATTCTAGAGATAGGATGCTAAAGAGGGACGATTCCTTATCTTTAGTACCTATGTCAAACACCGCTTTTTGCCTCGATTGACCTAGGTATAAAGTGGATTTGAACGGGTTCCAAGCATCCCACAAATGCTTGGTGGTGACTCCGAACATCTCTAATCGTTTCGAGACCCTTACCGAGACGAAACCGACCGATCTAAAACGATCTGGTCGAAAGCATCCTTTTACGCCGCCGAGCGTGGCTTTCAAATAGACCGCTGTCATTGCCCGCAGATCGGCCGGGCATACGCAGGTGGGCCATGTCCACAGATTGGCGACTCCGCTGGGGATAACTAGAACACTTGTGTCTTTGTGATCCCTAGATGGTAAGACTCGAATGAGGTCTTGGTTGGAATGCATTAATTGATATTACGGTCACGGTCGGGTTCCTTGTCCGGGCACACAACCTAACCCCTTTCGACCAATTAGCTCGTCTCGTCGGCGTGAGTTTTCTCATCCCCGCGTTTTGAATCCCGATTGAGTCAAGCATGCCATTGACGATATATATTTATGTTTCGTCAAAGAGCTTTCATCACTTTCGAGCACGAGGCTAGGGCGCCCTCCTTACACATTTTGTTTGGATTGGTATCCCTCTCGCAAATTGGGGTTTGATTGTTTGGTGTGTAACCCACCCTTTTAAGCCAAAACCCGTGTCAGCATTATGCATAATATAATGAAATTGTGAGTGCGTATGTGCTACTTGATCATAAGTCCTTCCGTGTCATTTTCAAACTTTCAAAATCACCTCTTCGCGTCGTTATAATGGCCATTTCAAACCTCAGTCTTTTGCCGACCGTTGCTTTTCAACACCCCTTTCTAGGCCGTCGTAATGACAATTTTCAAACCCGGTTTTTATAACCATTTCGAACACGCCTTTCTAGGCCGTCATAATGACGATTTTCAAACCCGGTTTTTATAACCATTTCAACACGCCTTTCTAGGCCGTCGTAATGACGATTTTCAAACCCGGTTTCTACAACCATTTCAAAACACCTTTTTACGTCGTTATAATCGCCGCGTCTAGACACGGATTTTAACCCGTTTCGCGCCGACAATGGCTCTTGCAAAACCCGAGAAAAGCACACATCCTTTTCTCGAGACACTTTCGAGATCCCGAGAACCATACACCGTCCCCGAGACCTCTTCAAACATTTCAAAACCCGATTTTCAAAACATACAATTTTGAATTTCAAAAACCGTCTTGGGAAACAATACATTGTTTTCCGAGCCGACTCAAACTCAAAACCGTCTTTTGCAAACAAACTTAAGACAACCATTCCAACTGACCGACTTGCGGAGATCCCTATCTTTGGAAGCCGTCCATAAAGCGACAAATGAATATTTTTGAAAATTTCTATTTTCGAAAACTTCAGTCCACCATTCCAATTCCGCCTCATGTCTATCGAGTCGAAGAAAACGTACTTATGGGTCTTTACTTATGAGTCGTCTCACCACGAGACTCGTCCAATGGCGTCACGCCATTACGTTGGACTCGTGTCAAAAGTTCGGTCAACACCGTCACGTCATAAATCGAGTCAGCACCTGATGTGACCATTATTTGCGCACATTTAGTCCCCTAATTGAGTCTATTTTGCATACTATTATAGCATTTCATGGCCATTTTATCCGTCAAAACCTTCCTATTTGCTTTTCTATCGCATTTCATATGTTTTGTAGAAAAGGAGATAAATGAGGCGGAAATTCCCGTCTTTTGTGCATATTTGGAAGCTTATTGATGATATTAGATGGACTAGTATGAAGAGGAGGCAAGAATGATGACCAAAGATGTAGGAATAAAGTGTATGTAGAAGGATTAAAGGGTTAAAAGTAAGAATGACGAGAGGGAAGGCATTATAAGAAGAAATCGCTCAAAAACCGAACCAAGGGTTGCTCCTTTGGCTCTGAAAATATGCTAGATGGAACGGCGTCGAAAAATCAAGCAATCTAGGCTTTTGAATCACTCCAATAGGAGTCCGGATGAGAAAATGACGCCCGTTTTACAATCCGAGGTCAAACAAAGAAGCTGTTCGGGAATCCGCGCGTCCCGAGACAAATCCGCCCGTCTCCCCCAAGACGCCCGTCTTGTCCCAAATACGCCCGTCTTTTGGCTGGGGAAAACAAAAAATTTCGCTGGAAGAGAATCCGCCCGTCTTCACCCAAATCCGCCCGGATTCCCCTGCCACAATCCGCCCGGATTCCATCTCCACAATCCGCCCGGATTCTCCCTAATCCGCCCGGATTCCTCTACAGCGCGATTTTCCCTTCTCCAAGTTACAAAGCAAGACGCCCTTCCCTCGGAAAATACCGGCTCCTCCTTGCTCAATCTAAAAAGTGTAATTACTAGTTAAGCCCTTAGTTAACCCTAATGCATCCCACCTAATTTCCACTATAAATACCCCATTTGTAATAATCAATCCATAAAGTTTTATTAGATCTCATCAAGTTTCCTTAGATTAAATCAAGCTCTCTTAGATTAGATTAGGAGTAGATTAGAATAGATTAATCTCAATCTTTCCACAAAATTACACATTAATCTCTCCTTAATTATTGTTCAAGTTTATTATTCAAGTTTATTATTGGGTAATTGAAGATTATTGGGTTATTATTGAAGGATCGACAACCTTCAATCAATCAATCAAGTTTCTTCTATTATTCTTTGTATTATTGTTTTGGAATCTCCATAGATATAATCCTCTTAATCCTTGTTTTAATTATTGTTAATCTTTCTTACTTGTTCATCATGTTTTACCTTGTTAATATGATTGACAACCTTGTTAACATGCTAAACTTGATAATGAGTGAGTAGTTTCTTTAGCTAGGATTAATGGGTAATTAGGGGAAACCAACATGGGATTGATTCATGCTTAATCTAATATGTTTTCATAATCAAATTGCTTGCTTGTTGTGATGTCAACTTTATGCACATGTTATGTTTGATGAAATGCTAAGCCTCTGAATCCTTGCATTTACAACCATCTCTTATTTGTTCAACTTGACTTGTAAGATATAAACCAACTCGAGTCTTGTTAGACCATGCATAGAAGTTGATTAGGAGGAAAGTAAGTCGACTTGTAGGTGTTGTACAATCTAATCGATTCGGCTCCGGGACCCAACTCTTCCTAAGAACCGTAAGATATAACCCAACTCGGTTTCTCCACAACACTAATTGCTTGCAACTTTGTAAACATGTTTGTATGATCAACACCATGAATCCCCTATGAATCCATGACATCCTAGCACTTTTAATCAATTGTTTACATCCCTCCTTTTATTGCTTGTTTTACCTTATTGTTTGCATTAGTCTAGAATACAACTACAAACCCCATCATTTGTGACACTAGCATAAATTGAGATAGATAGACTTAGAACCCAAAGCACACCGTCCCATGGATCGACCTCGACTTACCGCTAACTAGTTGTTTGTTGAGTATTATAAATGTGTTTGATGGACGTGTGACGACCAACTCTTGTCCCATCAAAATGGCGCCGTTGCCGGGGACGGTGTTGTTTATTTGAATTGTTCTTTTGTCTAGTTTTAGTTGTGCTTCTTTTTCTTGAGTTTTATTGTACTTGTTCTATTTCACATGCTCAACATGTCTACATTCACTTTTTGGCAATATGAAAATGAATCATTTGATAAATATGTTGCAAGATTTGAAGATTATATGACTCATGCTTGGCATTATGGTTTTACTCTTTCAAATTATGAAGCATGTTGTGTTGTCTATGATGGCATGGACCTTGAAACCCGCAACTTGGTATTTCACTTGAGTGGTGGTAGGATATGTGAGATGAGTTGTGAGGAATTTTGGGAATTTGTTGAGTTCATGACCATCCATTGTCTTAAGCAAATTGTACATGACATCTTTGAGAGTGCCAAGGAAGGTATGGAAGTGATAAAAGCCACATTTCAAAACTTCATTGAGGAAAATTATGAAAATGAGATTTGTGAGGATGAGACACCTTCCTATAACCTTGAGCCAACCTACTATGCCCACAAAATTACCCCACCTTGGGAAGATGGAGTGCTAGATGAGGAGAGTGATGATGAGGAGGAGTACATTCTTGATTGTGAAACTAATGCTTGGATGCCGTCATCCTACTCTTCTTGTGTTTCAATGAAATCAACCTCCATGGAATTTGATGATTATGGGCAAAGTGAGAATGATATGGATGTGAGCTTGAGTGAAAACTCACCCTTTGAGGATGACATATTTGAGGGAGACAATTGTGTTGAACTTGGCGAGCCTTGTTACGACAACCCCTTTGATAATGGACCTTGTTGGGATGAGGAATATGATGAGGACATTTGGGAACCCCAAATAGACACCCTTAAAATCACCTTGGATGATAATGAGAGTACTTGCATTGAATGTGGTGATTTTGACTATTTGGAGGATGAGTTAAGTGAATTGCCAACCAACTACCCATTTTATGTTTCATCCATCCATCATTCCTCTTATGATTTTTGTCATAGTATTATTCACATGCTTGTTCGGTCTTTCACTTGGGCATTTTTCAATTGCATAATCTTGTGTTGCTATGCATGCCTATTCATGCCCCACTCCCAAGAATTTGACCGACTTCTACGTGCTTTGAGTGCTAGTGATGATTTTCCATGAAATTGTTAATTAATAATCTTTGGTTTAATGGAGTTCCTCAATAACCATTAGTTTGTATATATGCATTTAGTATAGTTTGCATTGTAATATATCTCACATGATTCATGTAGATAGTTGCATATAGATTAGAATTCATGCATAGTCACTAATGACCAATCCTATTCTTTTCTACACTAGAAATAGTGTTTAAATCGGTTTGGGGAGGTTTGATCATAAGTGACTTAAGCATTTAGCATGCATAATATAATATAGTTTAGTTTGCATTCATTTGTTATATATGTCATATAGAATTGCATTTAGTTAGAGCATGCATTCATTCATATCATATCATTGCATTTGTACTTTATTTCAAAAAAATCAAAAATCCAAAAAACATGTATTTCTTTTTCATTCCTACTCCTACATGTACATTGAGGACAATGTCCAAAATAAAGTGGGGGATGGGAATTTATATTCGAAAAACACATAAAAATTGAAAAATTTTGAAAAATACAAAAATATGTCTTTTAATTTCATAAAAACAAAAACCCATAAAAATTTGAAAAATTGAAAAATCCAAACATGTTCATTTCCTTTGTAGTGTAGTCTTGTATATATTGTTGTATATATTGTGTTTGTTCTATCCTTGTTCACATTGATCGACTACGCCACATCCGAGACATGAGGATATTGAAGACCGCATGGTATGATCTTTCCAATCTTCTTTTTCCTCTTTATGTTAATGACTATGTGGCTTTATTTTGATTGATATGGTAAAAACAATGTGAATTTAGGATTGCATTTAGTTTATATGTCATATTAGTTGGTAGAATCATTTGCATTAGTATGTTTATATGTTAGTTGCATCATGGCATGTAGTTTGCATGGTTAGAAAAATTTTGCGAAACCGTCTATTTGGGAAGCTTGACAAGTGTATATAGGCCCTAGTAGATGCTTTTTCTTCTTAAGACTTTGCTTGTTAGAATACTTGTAAAACACCCTATGATGTGTCATGCTAGTATCCTTTGACCCATGGATTAAGGCCTAGTCAATAGTACCTTGTGGTGTGATAACTCCTTGGCTACCGTTTATTCCAAGGTGACCCTTGAAACCATGCATCCATCCATCATCCATGTTCTACCACATTTTTGTCATCAAAGGGAATGGGCACAAAAAGAAATTGATTTGAGTTCAATGAAATGAAAAGTGAAAGAAGGTTTGCAAAAATGCATCAAAATGAAAAGAGGAGCAAAAATAGAACTCCTAAAGCTTCAAATATAAGCCACCCTCCCTACATATGGGGTGACTTTGAAAATGTTCAAAAAGAAATGCAAAGAAAAAGTTGAAAGTTGTCAAGTGTTGAATTGCCAAACATAAAAAAAAAATGGCAAGAAAATGTTCTCAAATGTTATATGCCACAAGAAATTGGGGGGAAAAACAAAAACAAAAGCAAACTCCCAAAGTGAAACTCAAATACTATCGATCCCTTTATCCATCGTATCCATTTTTGTGCATGGTAGAGAGGGGACGACCCTTCCTTTTGTCTAGGCAAGAGGGGGAATTTCGCGATCCTCCAGTGTTTCTAACACCATAGGGAGTCTATTCTTGACAAAAGCATTTAACGATTGAGGACAAAGGTACCCTAGCTTGACACAATTTGGAGGTGATTTATTGGTATCCTTCTAGGCTTAGTAGTTTGAAGAAATTGCATCTATGAAGGAGTGTCTACCCTTGAATTGCTTCCCTTGTAGATAATTTCCGCCACTTAGATGAGGAAAGTGGCTATTCCTTTTGTAGACGCATCCATTACTTGATTTTGTGTGCTTAATGTTTGGATGTATCGCCATTTTGGCAAGACCCACCTTGCCTTGCAAGAAGGCATCCTACCTCATGGTTGTCTTGTTGTGAGTTGAAGGGGCGGAGTGAGACCCGCTAATTGTCTCATATCGGCTATGTTATTAGGTTAGTTTAAATAAAGGTCTAGTTTTAGTCACCTCTTTACTCGGGACGAGTAAAGGTTCGGTTTGGGGATATTTGATGTGACCATTATTTGCGCACATTTTGTCCCCTAATTGGGTCTATTTTGCATACTATTATAGCATTTCATGGCCATTTTATCCGTCAAAACCTTCCTATTTGCTTTTCAATCGCATTTCATATGTTTTGTAGAAAAGGAGATAAATGAGGCGGAAATTCCCGTCTTTCGTGCATATTTGGAAGCTTATTAATGATATTAGATGGACTAGTATGAAGAGGAGGCAAGAATGATGACCAAAGATGTAGGAATAAAGTGTATGTAGAAGGATTAAAGGGTTAAAAGTAAGAATGACGAGAGGGAAGGCATTGTAAGAAGAAATCGCTCGAAAACCGAACCAAGGGTTGCTCCTTTGGCTCTGAAAATATACTAGATGGAACGACGTCAAAAAATCAAGCATTCTAGGCTTTTGAATCACTCCAATAGGAGTCCGGATGAGAAAATGACGTCCGTTTTACAATCCGAGGTCAAACAAAGAAGCTGTTCGGGAATCCGCGCGTCCCGAGACAAATCCGCCCGTCTCCCCCAAGACGCCCGTCTTGTCCCAAATCCGCCCGTCTTTTGGCTGGGGAAAACAAGAAATTTCGCTGGAAGAGAATCCGCCCGTCTTCACCCAAATCCGCCTGGATTCCCCTGCCACAATCCGCCCGGATTCCCTACAATCCGCTCGGATTCCATCTCCACAATCCGCCCGGATTCTCCCTAATCCGCCCGGATTCCTCTACAGCGCGATTTCCCCTTCTCCAAGTTACAAAGCAAGACGCCCTTCCCTCGGAAAATACCGGCTCCTCCTTGCTCAATCTAAAAAGTGTAATTACTAGTTTAGCCCTTAGTTAACCCTAATGCATCCCACCTAATTTCCACTATAAATACCCCATTTGTAATAATCAATCCATAAAGTTTTATTAGATCTCATCAAGTTTCCTTAGATTAAATCAAGCTCTCTTAGATTAGATTAGAAGTACATTAGAATAGATTAATCTCAATCTTTCCACAAAATTACACATTAATCTCTCCTTAATTATTGTTCAAGTTTATTATTCAAGTTTATTATTGGGTAATTGAAGATTATTGGGTTATTATTGGAGGATCGACAACCTTCAATCAATCAATTAAGTTTCTTCTATTATTCTTTGTATTATTGTTTTGGAATCTCCATAGGTATAATCCTCTTAATCCTTGTTTTAATTATTGTTAATCTTTCTTACTTGTTCATCATGTTTTACCTTGTTAATATGATTGACAACCTTGTTAACATGCTAAACTTGATAATGAGTGAGTAGTTTCTTTAGCTAGGATTAATGGGTAATTAGGGGAAACCAACATGGGATTGATTCATGCTTAATCTAATATGTTTTCATAATCAAATTGCTTGCTTGTTGTGATGTCAACTTTATGCACATGTTATGTTTGATGAAATGCTAAGCCTATGAATCCTTGCATTTACAACCATCTCTTATTTGTTCAACTTGACTTGTAAGATATAAACCAACTCGAGTCTTGTTAGACCATGCATAGAAGTTGATTAGGAGGAAAGTAAGTCAACTTGTAGGTGTTGTACAATCTAATCGATTCGGCTCCGGGACCCAACTCTTCCTAAGAACCGTAAGATATAACCCAACTCGGTTTCTCCACAACACTAATTGCTTGCAACTTTGTAAACATGTTTGTATGATCAACACCATGAATCCCCTATGAACCCATGACATCCTAGCACTTTTAATCAATTGTTTACATCCCTCCTTTTATTGCTTGTTTTACCTTATTGTTTGCATTAGTCTAGAATACAACTACAAACCCCATCATTTATGACACTAGCATAAATTGAGATAGATAGACTTAGAACCCAAAGCACACCGTCCCATGGATCGACCTCGACTTACCGCTAACTAGTTGTTTGTTGAGTATTATAAATGTGTTTGATGGACGTGTGACGACCAACTCTTGTCCCATCAGCACCGAGGTGCCACACACGGTCATCCTCGTCTTGTTGAGTCTTCTCTTTGTGTCGTCCTTTGTGTTGTCTGCGTTCAGTCTTTGAACCGTGTCGGATCGAGTTGTAATGTGAGCCGTTTTTCTGGCTCAGAGCCATGGCCCCGTCTTCAGCTTCGTCCAACAACAACAATGATAACAACAGAGATGTCACAACTGCTCAGCTAGCCAGCCTGCTCACCGCTCTTAAGGTCACTCTGGATCGTGTCGAGACCCGTATCGACACCCTGGAAAACAAGGAAGCTGGAGAACATAACACTCCGCCTTTGCCTGAAACTGAGAAAAGACTCAAGCTCTTGGAAGAACAACTCCTAGCCTGAGGTAACAATATCCATCTTGAGAACAACCGAAGGTTTGAACCTGTTGGGGATCAACTACCCGACAATTTTACCCTGACTGATGTGCCCAAATTCAAGGGAGTGGAGGACCCACTCAATCATATCTGAGCCTTCAAGGAATACATGGCCATAAAGGGGGTCAAACAGGAACTTTTCACCCGGATCTTTCCATCATCCTTGGAACCGATCCCCCGCCAATGGTACTACTCCCTTGACCCGAAGAACCTCACTACCTGGGATGAGGTCGCAGTTGAATTTGCTAAGCAATATGCCGACAATGTCGAAATCCAAGCCAATACCCGTACTCTTGAAGTCCTAACCCAGAATGAGAAGGAGGGATTCACCGAGTTCTTAACCCGTTGGAGGAGGGTAAGTACTCAGCTGGTCAATAAGCCGAGTGAGTCAACCTTGGTGGAAAAATTTGTCAACAATCTCCGCCCAGTATATGCAAACTTACTGAGGTACCAAAACATCAAGACCTTCCAGGACCTGCAAATCCTTGGGACACGCATTGAAGACGACCTCCGAAAGGGTGTCTTAGCCAAAACCACTTGTAGAGGCTACCAGGGATCCACATCAACCGGATCTCGCCCTTATGGTCAGACGAACAAGATTGATGAGGTCAACCACGTTGAACTAACCGCTAAGAGGGCTGAGCGCCCCAAGAGGGTGTTCACTAATATAGGGTCAACTTATGCAAGTGCCCTGAAAAGGCTCATGGACCAAGGGAAGTTACAACCAATCGGACCCACCCCGGATCCGACCGATGCTAAAAAATCCCGCTTCTGGAACCCTAATGCCTACTGTCAGTACCATCAAGGGAAAGGGCATGATACGGAAACCTGCTTCAAACTCAAACACATCATCCAAGACATGATCGAGAAAGGGGATTTGCCTTTGCCCCCGCCGACTAAACCAAACAACAAAACGAACCCTCTGGGAATCCACGCTATCCCCAACGATGAGCCGACTCTGGACTGCTCACACCTCATCCTACCAGTTGATGACGAGGTGAATGCCTTGGAGAAAGATCCCTCGGACGGGGTATTTGTGTTCATTGCCGCCACTATGCTCACCATGTTCCAACAAGTTGAGGAAGCCATAGCCAGTCTCTCCGAAAGGATCACCCGACTTGACGATGCCTACCGCCGACTTATCTTCAATCCTCCACCACGCCTGAGGGAAGGTCCCCCAAACACCCAAAACTACCCTCACCAAGATGGATTGCTCCCGCGACCATTCTGGCATGCACCTCACGATAATAACCCTCACAATAATCACCCTCACAATAATCACCCCCACAATAATCACCCTCACAATAATCACCCCCACAATAACTACCCTCACAAGAATCACCCCCACAAAAATGTCCCTCACAAAAACTGCCCACCGAGGAATACCCCTCCAAAGTACCCTCGGATTTCGGAAATTAATGGCATCTGGAGAGATGATGTTGAGGATGTCTATATCATCCCAGGAAAGCAGGCGAAAGAGATCGGTCACCTTACCCGGTCCGGACGCCTCTATCAGAACTCGAACAATTCAACGGTCGCTCCAACAATGAATGACCGACCAAGTTGTGGCAGACGCGGACACCCAACCAAAGGCTCCCAAGAATTCAATCCTCAAGCAGCTCCAGAAAGCAAAAGCCGAAATCTCAATTTGGCAACTGATCGCGACATCCTTTGAGCATCGACAGGCTTTGCTACAAGCCTTGGGAAAATTAATTGTGCCCTCCACCTTTTCCCCTGAAGAAATAGTGGCACACATGAAAAAGGACACCCCTGACTTGAACAACCCGGTCATCTTCTCTGACGAGGATATCCCTCCCTTCGGAGCCAATCATAATCTTACCATGTACATTACCGTATAATGCCTCAAGAAGAATGTGCCCATGATCCTTGTGGATGACGGCTCCGCAGTGAATGTCATTCCCCTCAAGACGACTCTCAAACTAGGTATCAAGGAAGCTGATTTGGTCCCGACAAATCAAGGAGTACGCACCTACGACGGCACTCGTCGCAAGGTCGCAGAGCTTATCACTCTAACTGTCGCAACTGGACTGCTGGAAAGACAAACCGGTTTTCAGGTGGTCGACATCGATGCTTCCTTCAATATGCTCCTGGGACGTCCCTGGATTCACGCCGTCAAGGCGATTACCTCAACTCTCCACCATAAAATCAGGGTCCCCTTCAACGGGAAAACAATCACGATTCCTGCTTCCCCGATCAAAGCCGTCATGAGAAGAGGAATAGCCTCCCTAGCCATTGAGGAGGACGACAATGAAATGTGGGGATTCCAAGCCGTGAATGCCATAACTGATGAATCAAGACCCCTTGATTGTGACCCGTTCGCCAACCTCACAGTCAACCGCATTCTGATGCGCCAGGGTTATTTCTCGGGTTTACCCCTCAATCCGCTGAAGAGCACCTTACCTCCCTTGAAACAGGCTAAGGTCCCCAACATTCCCTTCGCACTAGGATAAGAGCCTACCAATGAAGATATCCAGGAGATGAACCTCCTAGTTCGGAAGCGCAAGAAGCATGGGGTTATCCTCCGTCCCTACCATCTGACCCTCAATGGATACTTTGTCCCCGAGGGAGAGTGCGAGCTCTACCATGGCTTTCTTGAGCCAATCTATGACTTCGTAGCCAAGGTCAGGTACCCAGGTGTGGAAGTCTTCCAGGACTGCTACTTCATCCCTAACAACACCGAAGCTGCATCAACCGAGTCTAAGCCGTCCTCATGCCTCGATGGACAAGCTGTCACTCTCCTGTTTGGAGAGGATAACGTCAAGCACCTCGACTATGAGGACATCATCAACATCGCTCTGAAGGACAACCAATTTGACCCCACCGCCTTGATCTCCGATATTGACCCGGAGAAAGCTACACAGGGCTGGAGGAAAACCGTCAAGTGGACCGATCGCCAAGGCCGCATTCTCAAGATCACAACTGGAGAAGGCCAATGTTCAAAGAGGGAAGTGAAGAAGAATCTGAGTCTCAAACGGAGTCAGAGTCTATCATAGCTCCTAACACTCCTGATGTCCCAGTCAAGGTCCCCTTCCCACTGTTTTATCACAAACTTGTGGCTGATTTAGAGGCTGAGTCTACTAGGGTCATCCCCACTCCCTTGGAAGGTGACAACCTGGAGCTTGTTCTAAGGGCCACCTCCTCTGTTGTGTCGCCTCTGACTGACCATGAGATGTCTGTCCTCTCCGAGCTTTTCGCTCGTATCAACTTAATGAACACTAAGTTTGCTTTTGACTCGTCTCAATTTAACTGCAATGCGATTCTGAATGACTATGAGGAATTTGACTTGAGTGACTACCCACCTCACCTATCCAAAGAACTTGACAAACGAGAAATCAGAACCCCCGTCATTGAGGAGACCGAACCTATTAACGTAGGAACCGACAACACACCTCAAGAACTTAGGATAAGGACAACCCTTGACCCCACGGAAAGACAACAGTTCATTGATCTCCTCCACGAATACAAGGACGTATTCGCCTGGTCCTATAGAGATATGCCTGGGATTGACAGGGAAATTGCGGAGCACCGGATACCTATCAAGCCTGGAGCTAAACCCGTGAAGCAAAAGGCTGCGCCGGATGCGTCCTGAATGGGCCCTGAAAATCAAGGAAGAAGTAGATAAACATTTCAAATTTGGTTTCCTCAAAGTGTCCGAGTACTCGATTTGGGTGGCCAACATCGTTCTGTACCAAAGAAAGACGGGAGAATTCGGGTTTGCGTCGACTTCAGCGATCTGAACAAGGCGAGTCCAAAGGACGACTTCCCTTTGCCACATGTTGACATTCTGGTGGACAATACTGCCGAGCACGCCCTCCTATCATTCATGGACGGGTATGCTGGGTACAACCAGATCAAAATGGCTGAGGAGGACATGCACAAGACCGCATTCACTACACAGTGGGGTACATATTGCTACACGGTCATGCCTTTCGGTCTCATCAATGCCGGGGCTACCTACCAAAGAACCGCTACCACTCTCCTACATGATATGATGCACAAGGAGGTAGAGGTATATGTCGACGATATGGTTGGCAAGTCAAGAAAAAGGGACCGCCACATCGGCGCCCTTCGAAAATTCTTCGCTCGTCTGCGGAAATATAACATGAGACTAAATCCTCAGAAGTGTGCATTTGGGGTCACCTCCGGAAAACTCTTGGGACATGTCGTCAGCAAACGAGGCATTGAGATTGATCCAACCAAAATCAAAGCCCTTCAACAAATGCCACGGCCTAAGAACGAGATGGAGATTCGGGGATTTCTCGGTCAGGTTCAATACATCAGCCGCTTCATAGCCAAGCTCACCATGATTTGTGAACCAATAATCTTCAAGATATTGCGCGCCTCCGATCATACCGATTGGGACGACGACTGCCAGAAGGCCTTTGACGGGATAAAGGAAATCCTATCCAAACCTCCTGTCCTCATGCCACCTCAACCAGGGATTCCCTTATCCCTGTACCTGACTGTCACCGACACAGCCATGGGAGAAATGCTAGCACAAACAATCGACGGTGAAGAACGAGCCATCTACTACATCAGCAAAAAGTTCATTGCGTACGAGACAAGGTACACTCAACTGGAAAAGACATGCCTTGCCCTAGTATGGTCAACAAAGAAGTTGCGGCATTACATGCTCAGCTACACGGTCCACATCTACTCCAAGATGGACCCGGTCAAATACATCTTTGAAAAACCCGTACTAAACGGAAGGCTGTCTAGGTGGACGCTCATGCTGTCCGAGTTTGATCTCAAGTTTGTACCCCTCAAGGTTATCAAGGGAAGAGCAGTCGCCGATTTCCTAGCAGAGAATCCCGTCAACGAGTATCCAACGACCGACACATGGTCACTTCCTGACGAAGACATCCTTTATGCCGACTCCGACGCATGGGACCTATACTTCGATGGTGCATCTAATCTGAGAGGCTTTGGGGTAGAAATCCTTCTAATATCACCAGAGGGAGAACATATTCCGATCTCAGTCAAGTTAGACTTCGCCGTCACCAACAATGCCGCTGAATATGAAGCATGCCTCATCGGCCTACAAGCAGCCATCACGCTTGACATCAAGAGATTGAGGGTCCACAGCAATTCCTCGCTCATCATCAACCAGGTGTCCGGATCATGGAAAATCCGAAGCGACAGTTTAGCTCCCTACCGAGCGAAAATCAATCAAGAGGCCGAGTTCTTCGACCAAGTTGACTACTTCCACTTAACGCGGGAGTAAAATCAATTTGCTGATGCCCTAGCAAAACTTGCCGCACTCGTTAATATACCTGGCGACATGACATCGTTGCCCCTATGTGTCGAGAGAAGGAGCGAACCAGCCCACATTTATGCCATCAACGACGACGAGGAAAGCCATGATGAACCTTGGTACCAAGCCATCCTCAACTACAAAACCAAAAATGAATTCCCTACCAACTCTGACCCAAGAGAACAAAGAGCCATCCGTTTACTTGCATCACAATTCCTGATGAACCAAGATCAACTATACAAGAGAACACCCCAAGGGATTCTCCTCCTTTGCATTGACCATCACAAAGCCAAAAAAGTCATAGGAGAGGTTCACGACGGAGAATGTGGCCCTCACATGAGCGCAATGATGCTTACCCGAAAAATCATGCGGCTTGGCTACTACTGGACCACTATGGAAGTCGATTGCCGTAACTACGTCAAACATTGCCACAATTGCCAAATCTTCGCCAACATACAACACATACCACCATCCCTTTTATACACCATGACATCACCCTGGCCTTTCTCAACCTGAGGCATCGACGTCATCGGGAAAGTCAATCCGATAGGCACCAAGGGGCATTGCTTCGTCCTTGTCGCCATCGACTACTTCACCAAATGGGTGGAAGCGCAGTCATATGCAGTCTTGACCGCCAAACAAGTGGCCAAGTTCATCCAAAACAACATCATCAGCCGATATGGGGTACCCCATAAAATCATCAGCGATCAAGGCTCTCACTTCCGGGCGGAAACTCAGCCTTGCTGGACAGATCAAACGACATCGATCATCCCCCTATCGTCCCCAAACCAACGGAGCGGTGGAGGCAGCTAACAAAACTCTTATCACCATTATCAAGAAAATACAAGACAACTACCGCGATTGGCTGAGCAAACTCCCATTCGCACTCTGGGGATACCGAACCTCCATTCGAACACCGACAGGCGCCACACCATTCTACCTACCGTACGGTATGGAGGCGGTTCAACCGGTAGAGTTAGAGGTCTCATCTCTACGCATCCTACTGTAAAGTCAAGTCCCTGAGGCGGAATGGACCCGTCAAAGGTACGAGCAACTCACTTTTCTAGACGAGCGGCGGCTCAACGCCTTGCACAACGTCCAGCTATACCAACAACGTATACAACGGGCATTCAACAAGAAGGTCAAACCCAGGAACATCCAGGAAGGCGACTTGGTCCTCAAGTCGGTCCGAGAACCACTACCCGTCGATCCGAGGGGAAAATTCAAACCCAACTGGGCCGGGCCATACATGGTCAAGAAAATAAATTCGGGGGGCGCAGTGACACTGAGTGACCTAGACGGGGAGGATTTTACAAACCCGACCAACCTAAACCAACTCAAGAAATACTACCCTTGAACCGTAGCAACCAACAACGTAAGCCTAGTTTTACAACTAGCATCCACCTTAACCCTTTTCAAGTCAAGTTCCTCAACGCGTTCTGATTTGAAATTGCATGTTTTGTCGAGTCTAAGTTGCGGTACCTTGCCCGTTTCGAATGTCCTTTGATCTGTCAAAGGCAACATCCTTTTGCACTAAAACAAAAACCCCTGAACTACGAGCATGGTTTGATTTCACCTTTTCAGGTGGATACGTAGGCAGTGCCTCTTATACATGAGGGATACAACCACAAAACCCAAATAAATTTACAAAACATTTCGAACTACGATCATGGTTTGATTTCACCTCTTCAGGTGGATACGTAGGCAGTCCTTTCTTACACAAGAAGGATACAACCATCCCCATAATCAAAAAAATATCCCCATAATCAAAAAAATATCACCCATATCAACCCTTCAAAAAAAAAGGGAAGAACAGTCCCTTTCCCACAAAATACAAAAAAATAAGTCTTTCTCCCTTCCCACAAAAATCCCACTTTCCCAAGTGCACATGTTTAGGACGATTCAAGCCGAATCACCTTTACAAAATGGATGGAAGAAAGAAGCGTTCACACTTTTGACACAGGCAATCCTCTTATTTAATTAATAATGGGAGGGATTACAATTTCAACAACAAATAAAGCTCGACGAGTCTACAACTTGTCAAAGCTAAGGTGTCGACTAAAACACCTCACATAATAAAACTAGCACAAAACACATAAAACATAGCTAGTACAACATAATAAAAACTCACAACAATAAGACAACATAATAATAAAGTGGGTAAGGGAGGTCTTCATTCTTCCATTCTACCCTTGCCTTTTCCCTCGGGGTACATCTTCCCCTTGTTCTTCTTGATGGCCCGCCTAGCATGGACTTCTTCCTCAGAACGGATCCTCAACGGATATACAACGGCAACGGCCTCCGATCTAATGCAAGACCCCATGTTCGGCCCAAAACGAGCCCATGCACGGCCCACTACATTCTTGGGACCCAAGCTTCTCCGCTTCGGTGGTCTCATCACATCTGGGCTAGCTCCATCAACATAATCCTCAAAGAAGGCACGGTTGGCCTTGCCAACCTCTCGATACTTCAAATCGACAACCTCGTCCTTACGGAATTTAGACCTCTCTTCCAGGACGAAGCTCTTGACCATTTGACATAAGCGGGAGTCACTTATGTAACCATTATTTGAGCATATTTGGTCCCCGAATTAGCCTTGTTCCCATGCTTTTTAGTGCATATTTAGGTCATTTATTGTCTTTAGTCCTTTGTTTTGCATATTCTTTGAGGTTTTGTCCCCTTGGTAGGAAAGGAGTGCAAACCTTGCATTTTCATGGCAAAATAGAGCTAAATTGATTGAATTCAATGACCAAGCATCAAAGAGAAGACAAGACTAGAAGGCCTTTGTACATATTATTAGTAGATGGGAAATGATGAGAAAAGATCCTTGCATCTCCGACTAGATCCCCGAGGATTGTTGGAAGAAGAAGGAAGAAAAGAAGAAAGGAAGAAGCTGACTCAGAATCCGAGCGGATTGCCCACTGGACGCCCGTCCAAGACCAGGAATCCGAGCGTCTTCTTCAGAGGGACGCTCGTCCAAAACCACCACAATCCGCCTGTCCACCCAATAAATCCGCTCGTCCAAAAGACCCACAATCCGCTCGTCCCGTGCCTTGGACGCTCGGATTGTGTTACAGCGACTTTTCATTCTCTCCTTGTTCAATGAAGGATGCGCATATTTTTCAAAGACCGGCGAAGAAGAGACCGGCATCTCCCCGAGAGAGGAGTGATTCCTCAAGGACTTAATCGTCATTTAAGCCCTTAGTAAACCCTAATTTATGTACCTAATCCCCACTATAAATACCCCATTAGTCTAATTTGCTGAGCATGTTCTTATGATCAATCCTTAGTATAGTTTATATCATTCTAATCTATCTTTAATCTTGTAATCAACTTCTAATCAAGTCTTAATACAAATCTCATTTCCTTAATTTCTCTTTTGTTCATCCTTTATTTTGGGTAATTGAAGATTATTTGGGTTATTATTGGGAGATTGACAACCTTCCAATCATTCATCAAGTACTTCTATTATTCTTTGCTTTATTATTGGAATCATTAGTAGGTATAACTCTCTTAATCCCTTTTTAATTATTGTTAATCATCTTAATTTATTCATCATGTTTTGCTTTGTTAGTATGATTGACAACCTTGCTAGCATGTTTACCATGATAATGAGTGAGTAGTTTCCTTAACTAGGGTTAATGGGTAATTAGGGGAAACCAACATGAGGGATGATTCATGCTTAAACTAATATGTTTTCATAATTTATTTGCTTGCTTGTTGTGATCTCAACTTATGCACATGTTATGTTTGATGAAATGCTCAGCCTATGAATCCTTGCATTTACTACCATCAAGTCCTTTTCAATGAGACTTGTAATACATAAACCAACTCGAGTCTCATTAGACCATGCATATAGTTGAGTAGGGTGGATTAAGTCGACTTGTAGGTGTTGTACAATCTAATCGATTCGGCTCCGGGACCCAAACCTCCCTAGGATTGTAAGATATAAACCAACTCGATCCATCACAATAATAATTGCTTGCTTATAATTTGAGAATATGTTTGTATGATCAATTCCCATGAATCCCCTATGACCCCATGACACCCTAGTGCCTTTTATCAATTGTTTACATCTCATTTCAATCATCTTGCTTGTTTACTTTTATTGCTATTTAGTTTAGTGATCTTCTTACATCAACCCAAATTGTGAGAACTCTAGACACCGCTACTTGCAATTGAAAATCTCACTTCAATACCCGTCCCTTGGGATCCGACCTTTACTTACCTCTTTACTCATAGTAGAGTTGTTTTTGGAGATATAAATATTGTTTTGGTCTAGGTACTCCTAATGACAAGTAACCGAAAAAAAAGCTCCGTTTGAGCTCGACCAAAAATGGCGTCGTTGCCGGAGACGGTGTTAACTTGATTTAGATTTTCCTAGATTGTTATTAGTTGTGTCTTTCTCCGCCTTGGGGAAGTAAAAATCCTCAAAGTTTGTTCTAATTGTTTTCAAGTTGTTTGATATTTTTCATGTCTAGAAGATCACAAGGTAACTTGTTACCCATTGATCACGAAATTGAAAGGACTTTGACAACCAATAGAAGACTTGCTAGAAATACTTTGAGAGGTATTAGTGAGGTTGTAGATATTCAACCAAATACTATTGAGTTCATCAACCCTTTTGCAAGAGAAGGTGAGGAGAACCCAACACAAAATCCAACACAAAATCAACCCACAATGCCTAAATTCTCATCACATTCCGTACCAACCGAGGAGAACCTACCCAATGGTACTCCCACACCACAACACTTAACCGGAAATTTCATTGCTAAATCCGCATTTATCCAATTAGTCGAAAGAAGCCAATTTGGGGGCATGCCTAGTGAAGACCCTCACTCTCACATGGAGGCTTTTTGTGACTATTGTGATGCGATTTCACAAACCGGTGTAACTCAAGACCAAATTCGATGGGTCTTATTTCCTTTTTCTCTAATTGGCACCGCGAAACAATGGTTGAAAAGCCTTGATAAGGCTACTCTTGGAATTGACTCTTGGAAGAAGTTGGCTCTAGCTTTCTACAAAAAGTTCTACCCACCGGAAAAGACAAACATGCTAAGAGCTCAAATTACGGGTTTTAAGCAAAGGGATGAAGAATCTTTGTATGAAGCTTGGGAGCGATTCAAAGGAACTTGTCGCTCATGTCCTCATCATGGACTTAGCGAATGGTTCTTAGTTCAACAATTTTGGAACGGTCTTTATGAAGACTCAAGAAACATTCTCAACATGGGATCGAATGGTATGTTCACGGAAGTTGACGATAATCAAACTTGGAACAAAATTGAGGAAATGGCGGTCCATAATTCACAATATAGTAGACCTCGCAAGGCTACTAGAGGAGGAAAGCATGAAGTGGACTCTATTACTCAATTAGGTGCTCAACTTAGTCCTCACATTGATACCATGAATTTGAAGTTCGAAAAAGCTATGGCTAAACTTGAAGAAGCCTCAAAATCACCAAAGCATCATGTTAATGCCATGACGGCATCTTCATCAATCCTAAGTGGGATATGTGAGAATTGTGGAACTTTGGGACATGACCAAAGTGAATGTAGGGGAACAAATGAACAAGTGAATGCTTTTCAAGCATACAAGAGTGGTACCCCTTATTCAAATTATTACAATGAAAACACCAAATTCCACCCAAATCTCTCATACAAAAGCCAAAATGTTCAAAACCCTCAACCCACATATACCCCACCTCCCATGAGAAACCAAAATTAAAAACCCTTTTACAACCAAAACCAAGGTTATCAAAATCAAACTCCATACAATCAACAAAATGACTAAGGTTTTGATGTTCAAAAAGCGGTCATCCAAATGCAAAAGAATCAACAAGAATTTTTCACTCAAATGCAAAAGGATAGTCAAGCAAAGGAAATCACTATCAACAACATCCTAGCCTACACAAAAATGTTGGAGACTCAAATGACCCAACTAGCATCTTCAAACTTCAAAGACAAAAAGGGCAACTACCACCCCAACGTAATCCCCCAAGACATGAAACGGTTAGTGCCATCCACTTGAGGAGTGGTACGAGATATGAAGCACCAAAGAAGCAAGTTGAGGATGAAGTTGTGGAAGCTAGTGACAAAGATGGAGTTGTGCAAAACTCCAAGGAAAATGAACTAACAAAAGAAGAAGTTTCAAAGAAAAGTGAAGAAAAGGCCAAGGAGAAGGAGCCCATTGTGATTAGACTTCCTTTTCCAAGTCGTCAAGCTAAGCCCAAATTTGATGACCAACTTGGAAAATTTATGGAAATTGTGAAGAATTTGTAAGTCTCGATTCCTTTCACGGAATTGATCAATCACGTTCCGGCCTATGCGAAGTACATGAAGGACATCCTTACGAAAAAGAAGTCGATCTGGAAGCTTGAGACTATCGCCTTCACTAAGGTGAGTAGTGCAATCCTTCAAGGGAGTTCACCTCCGAAACTTAAAGATCCGGGAAGCTTCTCAATACCGTGTACCATTGGCAACACCACGATCAACAAAGCCTTATGTGATCTAGGGGCTAGTGTGAGTGTTATACCGTATTCGATGAGTAAAAGGTTAGGGATGGGAGAGCTTAAATGTACCAACATCACACTCCAAATGGCCGATAGATCGACGAAGACACCATTAGGGATATGGGAAGATGTTCCCGTGAGAATTGGCAAATTCTTCATCCCGGTGGACTTTGTCATTGTTGACATGGAAGAAGACTCCAATATTCCAATCATTCTAGGTAGACCTTTCTTGCACACCGCCGGTGCGGTGATAGATGTGAAGCACGGAGAGCTTACTCTAGAAGTGGGAGACGAAACTATAACTTTCAATCTTGACAAGACCATGAGAGCTCCCCGTTTGCATGAACCATGCTTTATGGTTGATCACTATAGCCGGAAGGATGAAAGGAAGAAGTTGGAATTCCAATGGAAGAAGAAAATTGATGATGCTCCATTCAAAGAGCAAGAGAATAGCAACAAAGAGAGCTTGAAAAGCTCACCCATGACAAGTGAAGAGGATGGCCTTATTGGCCAAGACAAGAAGGTGGAAGAGTTGTCTCAATCAACTCAAGAGATTTTTAATGATCAAGTAGATGAAGTTTGCGGTCTTTGGGACGATGAGTTTGAAGGGATTTTCACTCCCTATATTGGTAATGCTATCGATCAAGACCAACATGAAGGACAACAAGTGCAAAGATCTATTGAGGATCTTTATCATAACAATGAACAAGCTTTTGACTACTTCTTCAAGGTGTTGAGCAACATCAACAACACCTTGAACATGCCCCCATGACATCTCACATAAGATGAGAGTTTGGTGGAGTCCTCTCCAAACCACCATTTGTAAATATTTCTAACTCCCTAACTTGCATTTTAATTCTTACATTGCATTTTTGTCATTTTTGGATTTTTGTGCCTTGATCAAGATATTCATCATTTTCGAGAGAAGTGAGGGAGGGACTAATGATTTTATTGATGTGTAGTGCTTCAACTTAGTATGGGGATATCAATTGCCTAGGCTATTCATGCCTTTGTAGTGCCCCTACAATGAAGAACACGGGATTTGAAGAATGGAAATGACACGGGCTATGTAAGTGCACGGATGGACCTGAATCCGGGTAGACCAGGAGGAATCCGAGCGGCTTATGGGTAATCCGCTCGTCTTATAGGAATCCGAGCGTTTGTGGATGAATCCGTCCGTCCAAACGAGCTGCAAAATGAAAAATTTTGGTCTGTAAGAGAATCCGAGCGTCCAAGCTAAGAAGACGCTCGTCTGAAACTGGCCGCTCGTCTTTGTAGAAAGACGCTCGTCTTTTTACCAGTGCAGATTTAGCAAAGTTCCTGTAAGAGAATCTGCTCGTCTTTGAGGAAAGTCGCTCGTCCTGAATTGCAGAATCCGCTCGTCTTCACTAAAAGACGCTCGTCTTTAGGCGAGTTTTCCTGAAGCCAATTTGAGCAGAATCCGAGCGTCCCGACAGGAATCCGCTCGTCTTCCCCTGCTGTTTTGAATTTTTCGGGTGTTTTAATACACCTTCCCACATTCATTTCATTCATTCAAACATTCAAACACTACCCATAAACCCCAAAACCCTCATCCTCTCCATCACCAAAAACAAGATTTCATCAACCAAATTCAACAAAAACAAATCAAAACTTCCTCACAACAAGAATTAATCACTCCTTTTGCAACAATAATTGATTCAAGCACCAAAATCCTCAACCTTTGAGTCGATTTTTGAAATACAAAGCAAAATCCTTTCATCTCAAAATCCTTCCAAGCAAAATCCTCACAATTAGAAATTGAAGATTTTCAATCTTTTCTTGGTGTAATCAACAATGGCAAGAATAAAAGGAGCAACAAAGGCACTCAAAGCAAAGACACTTTCAAAAAGGCAACAAAGTCTTCAAGCAAAGAAAGCTTCAATGACTATGGTGGTTGCTAATGCAAACTTGGAAGTTTAACAACAACAAGATCCTCCCTTGGAAGCTACAACATCAACAACTCCGGAAATCGCTCAATTATCCAACTATCCGGAGGTAATTTTCATTTCCGACTCCCATAGGGATACATTTGCCAAGTATGCTAAGAAAGCCATTTTGCCCACCAAATTCATTTGTGAAGATGCTTTGAACAAATTGGGTGTCCTTGAATAAACAAAAGCCTTCTTTGGGGCCATGGGATTGGGTAAATTGTTTACCATGAAAGAATTGACATACCCCTCCCTTACCTTGGAATTCATAAAAAGTGACTAAGGTAGAGACTAGAGAATACATCGAGTTTCGCCTTGCAAATGTGAATAGGCGCATCACCTTTGATGTTTTGAGTGAGATATTAGGCCTTAGTGATACACCATTTTATCACAAGATGCCCGAAAAGTATGACCCCGCTCCTCTTTGGAAGGCAATTTCCGGGAATAAATTTGTGAGCTTTCATGCTTGTCGTGCTCTATTAGTCCACCATCCGGGCATTAGAGTGTGGCACAAGGTCATCGGGAATACTATAATAGCAAGAAAAGGCACTAATCATTTTACCAAGCTCGATTGTATTCTACTTGAGTCGGCCTTGAATATAGGAAGGGAATTCACTAAGCCATATAATGCTCTAAGGCTTTTAGTGGAAAGATGGCTTAATGTCGATTTTGGTAAGGAATGCACCGCTTATATTGTAAATGGAGGTCTAGTTACTTTCTTGGCCAAGCACTTTGACGCAAATTTCAACAAAGATAACACCTATGTGGCGGTCAAAGGGGGACATCTCATTGATATGGACGCCATGATTAACAAGTTTAAGTGGGTTAAGCATGAATCACTTGACACCAACTATGGGTGGCTAACCAATGATGCTAGATCCTTCACTTTGCCTTCAAAGATTTGCCGATTGAGTGTTCACCGAACAAACTACCTTCTTCCACTCTCCAAGGAATCCGAGTACATCATCCGTCAACAAAGGGACGAAATTGAAGAGCCCTCCTCCTCCATTGTCACACCACCCTACCCATTCAAATATCAAGAGTTCAAACCCAAAGATGTTGAAGTAGGAAATGACTACATGACTCTACTCATGCAAGAGATGCACAAACAGGCTTATAATGATTGAGTAGATGCATACTTGGCCCAATATCCACCCCTCCTTCATTTAGCTAGACAAGGACTACTTGATCCATCATGTCCTTTGCCTAGTTGGGCGGATAGGGAAGTCTTCTTTCCAAGCACATCTAGTGGTGAAAGACCGGATGAATATGAGAATGTCGATGATGAGGTTGTTGATGATGAGGGTATTGACGAAGAGGTAGGTGAAGAACAAGAGGTCCAAAGGAATGTTGAAGAAGAAGAGGCTAAGGAAGATGATGAAGAAAGTGAGCAAGATCAAGGAAGTGAAAGTGGAAGTGAAGATGGTTCCACTTCTAATGAGGAAAATGATGATAATGATGATATGATGGAAGATTAGCAAACTTTGGAGGCTAATACACTCTTGAGTTTTGTCTACTTCTTTTGTTTTCTTTATTTTATCTTGATCATAGTCTTGAGAGTTCTAGCTGTTGGGAAATGTGTCCTCAACAATAGTGCGATCACATGATTTAAATATCATTATTAAATCTCATACTAAGAATACGAAAGGGATGATACATTATATATATAGTCAACTGGTCCACACATATCAGTAATGATTGGCTGGCTAGAGTTTGACATTACTGTCATGCGACGGTGGTAATCAGTTGATCCCTTGAGGTCACACCTAAAGGACGATTCCCTTAATTGAAAGGGTTAATTAATTGTATGCCGATACAGATTAATTAATTCCTTAAAATTGAACAAATTATTATTATAAGAGAGAAAATGACATCTTATTATAATGTGATTAAATAAGATTTTATTTAGTAATTTAAGAAATTATATTACTAAAATTAATCGGTGTTTGCGAAACACGCAAAATGAGAATGATAAGTTAGTTATAATTACAAGATGTTGTGAATTATACTAGCTAGTAATTAAATGACCATTTTATGAGAAAGTAATTTTAAATTACTAGTCAATTTATTAAATATGATTTATTTAATTTGTAAATGATATTTAATTTGTTAAATATGCATTTTAAATTAAAACATGACATAAGACATGTCACATGTCACATGACATACAATTGTACAATTGACAAAAATAAAATGGACTCCATATTATAACATATAAACCGAAATGGTGGGCATTGTTTAGATGTTTTGTCTTTTTCCATTTGTCTTATTCTTTTGTCCAAAATGCTTGATAGTGACATGACCATGGAAAAAGTCTTACACAATTTGTCTTGTGAAGACAAAAAGGAAAATGAAAAGGGATCCATATACTCCCCTAAACCCACCGGTTTTTGGCATGCAAAATTAGAGAGTTTTTCCTCTTAATTTTTCATTCTCTCATGTTTAAGAAAAAACATAAAAACTTCTCTCTCTTGTTCATCATAAAATCAAGTTTGATGAATCTAATTTGTATGAATCAATAACTAATAATACTAGTAGTAGTATATGAGTATTAGTAATCAATTTTAAGGTAAACCACATTACAAATATCTAGTACATATTAGTTTGTGGGATTAAGGGATAGTCTTGGGTGCTACTAATTGGAGGGCTTCTATTTTGAAGTCATGAATGTTCATCCAATATTGGAAAGCTCAAGAACTAACAAGAAGGAGATCTTGTTGGTGCCCAATATGACCGAAAATTTGTTGGTGAGAAAACGATTTTCTCATCTTTTGTTATTAAGTTTGCATGCATAAGATTTGTAATTTATTTTATGACTAAATAAATTTAGAACATATATGATTATGTTAAGTAATGAGATATAGATTTCTAACACTAGCAACATGGAGGACTAACACCTTGGCCTCATTAAGGTGTTCTTATTATTGTTCCCACATGAAAAATCCAAAATGACAATTTATAGCTTCATGCATTGCATTCCATGTGCATGAACTACCCCAATTTCTTGACATTAGAAATAATGTCTATTTTGGTTTGGGGAAGTCCATGCATATGCATTGGGAGCTAATTCAAATTACGCTCTCCACCATAACAAAAATCATGCATCATGTAGTGTAGCTTAGAATAGTTTGCATTTAGTATAGAAATCATGCATCATTATTGCATAATTTCCTATCGTATTGGTCACTGAGGACAATGCCCATACTAGTGTGGGGATGAGAAATTATAACTTGACTTTTATTCAAAAATTCAAAAAAAATCAAAAAAAAATCAAAAAAAATCAAAAAAATTGAAAAATTGAAAACCAAAAACAAGTTTGTTTCCTTTGTAGTGTAGTTTGTATATATTGTTTGTATATGTTGCGTTCGTTTGTCCTTGTTCACATTAATTGACTACGCCACATCCGAGACATGAGGATATTGAAGACCGCATGGTATGATCTTTCCAATCTCCTTTTTCCTCTTTATGTTAATGACTATGTGACTTTATTTTGATTGATGCGGTATAAACAATGTGAATTTAGGACTTGCATTTAGTTTATTTGGCATATTAGTTGGTAGAATCATATGCATTAGGATGTATATATGTTAGTTGCATCATGGCATGTAGTTTGCATGTTAGAAAATTTTTGTGAAAACATCTATTTGGGAAGCTTGACAAGTGTATATAAGGCCCTAGTAGATGCTTTTTCTTCTTAAGACTTTGCTTGTTAGAATATTTGTAAAACACCCTAGGATGTGTCATGCAAGTATCCTTTGACCCATGGATTAAGGCCTAGTCAAGAGTACCTTGTGGTGTGATAACTCCTTGGCTACCATTTATTCCAAGGTGACCCTTGAAACCATGCAACCATCATTCATCCATGATCTACAACATTTTGTCATCAAAAGGGAATGGGCACAAAAAGAAATTGATTTGAGTTCAAGAAATGAAATGAAAAGTGAAAGAAAGTTTGCAAAATTCATCAAAAGAAAAGAGGAGTAACAAAAATGAAAACTCCTATGCTTCAAATATAAGGCACCCTCGTTACTAATTGGGGTGACTTTGAATATGTTCAAAAGAAAAATGCAAAAAGTTGAAAAGCTGTCAAGTATTGAAATGCCAAAAATCAAAAGAAATGGCAAAGAAAGTGTTCTCAAATGTTACATGCCACAAGAAATTGGGGGGAAAAACAACAACAAAAGCAAACTCCCAAATGAAACTCAAATACTATTGATCCCTTTATCCATCGTATCCACTTTTGTGCATGGTAGAGAGGGGACGACCCTTATTCTTGTCTAGGCAAGAAGGGGAATTCCGTGTTCCTCCAGTGTTTCTAACACCATAGGGAGTCTATTCTTGACAAAATCATTTAACGATTGAGGACAAAGGTACCCTAGCTTGACACAACTTGGAGGTGATTTATTGGTATCCTTATAGGCCTAGTAGTTTGAAGAAATCATATCTATGAAGGAATGTGTACCCTTGAATTGCTTCCCTTGTAGATAATTTTCGCCACTTAGATGAGGAAAGTGGCTATTCTTTTGTAGATGCATCCATTACTTGTTTTGTGTGCTTTAATGCTTGGATGTATCGCCATTTTGGCAAGCCCCGCCTTGCCTTGCAAGAAGGCATCCTACCTCATGGTCGTCTTGTTGTGAGTTGAAGGGGCGGAGTGAGACCCGCTAATTGTCTCATATCGGCTATGCTATTAGGTTAGTTTAAATAACGGTCCTAGTTTTTGTCACCTCTTTACTCGGGACGAGCAAAGGTTCGGTTTGGGGATATTTGATGTAACCATTATTTGAGCATATTTGGTCCCTGAATTAGCCTTGTTCCCATGCTTTTTAGTGCATATTTGGGTCATTTATTGTCTTTAGTCCTTTGTTTTGCATATTCTTTGAGGTTTTGTCCCCTTGGTAGGAAAGGAGTGCAAACCTTGGATTTTCATGGCAAAATAGAGCTAAATTGATTGAATTCAATGACCAAGCATCAAAGAGAAGACAAGACTAGAAGGCCTTTGTACATATCATAGTAGTTGGTAAATGATGAGAAAAGATCCTTGCATCTCCGACGAAATCCTTAAGGATTGTATGAAGAAAAAAAAGAAAAGGAGGAAGGAGGAAGCTGACTCAGAATCCGAGCGGATTGCCCACAATCCGCCCGTCCAAGACCAGGAATCCGAGCATCTTCTTCAGAGGGACGCTCGTCCAAAACCACCACAATCCGCCCGTCCACCCAACAAAACCGCTCGTTCAAAAGACCCACAATCCGCTCGTCCCGTGCCTTGGACGCTCGGATTGTGTTACAGCGACTTTCCATTCTCTCCTTGTTCTATGAAGCATGCGCATATTTTTGAAAGACCCGCGAAGAAGAGACCGGCATCTCCCCGAGAGAGGAGCGATTCCTCAAGGACTTAATCGTCATTTAAGCCCTTAGTAAACCCTAATTTATGTACCTAATCCCCACTATAAATACCCCATTAGTCTAATTTGCTAAGCATGTTCTTATGATCAATCCTTAGTATAGTTTATATCATTCTAATCTCTCTTTAATCTTGTAATCAACTTCTAATCAAGTCTTATTACAAATCTAATTTCCTTAATTTCTCTTTTGTTCATCCTTTATTTTGGGTAATTGAAGATTATTTGGGTTATTATTGGGGGATTGACAACCTTCCAATCATTCATCAAGTACTTCTATTATTCTTTGCTTTATTATTGGAATCATTAGTAGGTATAACTCTCTTAATCCCTTTTTAGTTATTGTTAATCATCTTCATTTATTCATCATGTTTTGTTTTGTTAGTATGATTGACAACCTTGCTAGCATGTTTACCATGATAATGAGTGAGTAGTTTCCTTAACTAGGGTTAATGGGTAATTAGGGGAAACCAACATGGGGGATGATTCATGCTTAAACTAATATGTTTTCATAATTTATTTGCTTGCTTGTTGTGATCTCAATTTATGCACATGTTATGTTTGATGAAATGCTAAGCCTATGAATCCTTGCATTTACTACCATCACTTACCTTTTCAATGAGACTTGTAAGACATAAACCAACTCGAGTCTCATTAGACCATGCATATAGTTGAGTAGGGTGGATTAAGTCGACTTGTAGGTGTTGTACATTCTAATCGATTCGGCTCCGGGACCCAAACCTCCCTAGGATTGTAAGATATAAACCAACTCGATCCATCACAACAATAATTGCTTGCTTATAATTTGAGAATATGTTTGTATGATCAATTCCCATGAATCCCCTATGACCCCATGACACCCTAGTGCCTTTTATCAATTGTTTACATCTCATTTCAATCATCTTGCTTGTTTACTTTTATTGCTATTTAGTTTAGTGATCTTCTTACATCAACCCAAATTGTGACACCCCTAGACACCGCTACTTGCAATTGAAAATCTCACTTCAATACCCGTCCCTTGGGATCCGACCTTTACTTACCTCTTTACTCATAGTAGAGTTGTTTGTGGAGATATAAATATTGTTTTGGTCTAGGTACTCCTAACGACAAGTAACCGAAAATAAAGCTCCATTTGAGCTCGACCAGTCACCCATGTCGTGGCAACGGGGTTTGGTACCTCCCAAAGCGGCCGAGTGGCCCATTGTCTTTCGAAGACCTCCACAAGCTCGGAGTTCCGGAAAACATTCTCTTGGACAAGGGTATCTTGAGCGGGCACCTTTTGTTGACGCCCCGTTTGCCTCATGAGCCTTTCGGGATAAATGAAGGAAGCGACCTTCAAACCCACCACCATCAAAGAACGAGGACTAGCACCCGAAGCGGGCAACCCCGTGAAGGACCTCAAGTGCCACCATGGCACCACCCAACGGATGTGAGGACCACCCTCCTCCGCCAATCTTGCGGCCCAATAAGCCTCGGTGGAAGCAAAACTATCCGAGTACAACTTCTTCCTCATAGTAAGGTGACGGAAGGAATAAGAAGAAGAATCAATCGGAGGCTCTACATACCTTAGCCTCTCCAATAGCCACACTTGGAGGATCCTTGGGGATCCAAATGAAGGAGCTTCTCCACAAGAGCCTTCCTTGTCCAAAGCTTGGATGATCTCGCCAAGCACCAACCATGATGGATCTCTACCATGCTCCATTTGCTCAACCACATATACAAGGGTCATGCTACCATAGCATTTCGGCCCCTCCTTCTTCAAAGCATCAACAAAGAGGTATACATAGACAAGGCAAAAGGCAAGAGCCCTTCTCCTAGCCACCTCCGAAACATTGGCATCTAATCGATTTGAAAAGATGTTGATAAAAGCCAACATATCCACACCATGTGGAGCAAGAAGGAAGTTGACTTGACTTATCGACAAGCCCAACATCGAACGGAATTTCTCCTTGTAGCACAACCGAGTCGGAGGAAGCACCGGAACACAACCCGGCCACCCACCAATGGCTCCAACTTCTTCTGCTAGTGGACAAATTTCACCTTTCGGGAAAACGAAAACATGGTGTTTCGAATCCCAAAACCGAGAGCATGCTTCGAGAAATGAGGATTGCACCTTGACTTGACGGAGAACCAACAATTGACCAACTCCCATGCAAATGAGTTGATACTTTTCGGGAGGCGACAAATCCCGGCACCATTGTCGCAACGCATTCTCAAAAGCATCCATGAAATATTTTTGTGGAGGAAGAAGAAGAGGTTTTGTAGAGATGTTTTTTTGTGTTTCGGATGATGAAACAATGAAGCACGAACATCCCTATTTATACAAAAACAATCAGCGCGTTTTTCAGAAAAAAGGGAGAGCTGGCTCCTATCGCCCAGCTGCTCGCGCCTCTTTAGGCCTCCTCCCAGGATTCTCGCTTTGACTTGTCAATTTCAAGTTGTGTTTTCTCCTGACACCTCAAACCTCCCGCCGGAATGCCCACGCCTCTTCGGGATGATCCATGACATTTTGTGTTTTCTCACACTCACATTTCCTTGCTTTCGCGTTTTACGAAATCCGACACGGTTTCCATGACGCAGCTTTAAACATACGGATTTTTCTTTCTTTTTTTAAAAGGGGGAAGAGCTAGTCGCCCCGATCCGCGACGGATCGTTTCCATGTCAATCAAAATTCCGAAAATTTTGCGCTTTTTTTTTCGCAAAAATCGAAAATTGATAACACGACGTCAATTTTCCTCAAAATTTCAAGCACTCACAAATTCGAGTCTTGATTTCACAAAAAAAATCAAATCAAATATACTCGTAAATTTTGTTTTCTAAAATTCACCCCCGACGGTTTGAGTTTGATTTTTTTCGAGTCACAAATCAATTTTAACAATTCCGATGCAATTTAATTCAAGACACAAGTTAATTGCTCAATTTTCAAATTAATTCTTTTTGGAATCCAAACGTGACGACTTGTCACAAATTTTCAAAAATCATTTCAAATTTCAAATTTCAAATTTTAATTTTAACTTCGTGTCATCGCGGTTAAAATTTTGTTTTCGATCAAATGCTTTTACGTGTTTACGTTTACGCATACGTGCTATATGTTGCCTGTTTTCTACACTAACAATGCAAGAACTAGTGCGAAGCAAAAGGGGAACTGACAGCCAACAACGCTTCTCCGAAACACAACATAAAAAAGCCAAAAATCACAAAATGAACCACAATCCAAAAACACATATATACAAACCGCCTCACGCAAAATACGTAGACACACGTTTGATACAATCATCTATCATACAGACACTGGCCTAAAACAGACATCTATCATACAGACACTGGCCTAAGACAACGAACCGGGGGCTATCTGCCACCTACCGAACTAAGCACTCCCTATCCTTCCAAACGGAAAAGAAAAGCAGCAACACGGGACACAGAGGAGCAACAAAGGAAGCAGAGGTGGTTACCATGACGGTAATACCTCGTTCCTGCTCCACGACAAAAAAGAAGACAGTGTCTGGCAGACTTTGGATGATAAGGAGGCCAAGAACCATGATGCGGCGCACCACCCCGGTGTTGAACCCCAATCATCAGCCATCCTGTCAATGATCCACAATGAAAAGGACAAGCCGCCCACGTCAGCCGCCTCCCCTTCTCTACGGAAGTATCCTCTACCACCACCTCGGCTCCAGCAGCCTCCTCGGTCACTTCCGCTCCTCCCGGATCATCCTCCTCCTCCAAGGCCTCCACAACAGACCCCATAGGTCCCAAATGATCCCCTGCAATCAAAGGCAATCAAAGAACGTCAGCCGAAACTTCGGCATTACGACGGCGTAAAATGGAAAAATCCAAAGAAAAACCTGCAAAGCAGAACAAGGGCAATCCCGCCCAAACCCAACCAAACAAAAACAATTTACAAAAATGCACAAAAAACGACTCGCCCTTCTTTTCAAGCAAAAGACGAGTCAAAACAACCACAAACAAAAAACGGCACCCCAAGACCCGTATAAGGTCCGCCAACAACAATCAATATACATTCCTGATGCAATGGGGTATTTTTCTACGACTCAAAAAGGCAATTTCTACGCCAATTTAAACGCAAATCGGTCAAATTTCAAAATACGACCACAACAAGGCAACGTGATTTTATCACGCCTCAAAACGACCTAAACTACCAATGAGGTCCATTTCAAGGCAAACTGACTCAATTCAAGCCCACACATGCGCTTATTCTGTCAGACATAAGACCGTCACAAAAAGAGAAAAATTCAAATTTTGCCCACAATACCCAACAAAGGTCCACAATGGCAAAAACGGTCTTTCCCAACTACAATGCAACCTGGTGGGACCCATTACCCAAGCAAATAAACTTGGCATTGTGAAATGAGACGGTTTCTCCACCTCACTCGCGTTTTTCGAGCATAGGGAGCGGGAACGGGGACCAAAATGCAAACTAAAAGCACCCCTATACTCCTAAACAGGTTTCTAACCTAATGCAATCATCAATTTCACTCTAAATGGGCTAAATCAAAAACGCCCAAATTGATTTTCAAGGGTAAACATTTCGCCCTAATTCAATCTAGCAAAAAGATCAACAAATTCAAATAGATTCAAGAGGAAATACGTACCTTGAGATGACATTGTTGATAATGGCACGAATGGAAGCAAGCAAGAATCCAACAATGGCGGTTTTTGTTTGATATGTCGAGAGGTTGAAGAAGATAATACGAGAATGGTATGCGAACCATTCTCGCGTCTTTTACAGAAAAATAGGGAAGCCCCCTTATCTCGCCAGGTTGCTCGCGCCTCAATGGGATGCTCCCTGCTCTTTCAGCGAAATTTTGGGCTTTGGCCCAATTTCCCATAACAAACATCGAATTTCCAATGACGATATTAAGGACCGTCATTTTTCAAATACAAAAACAAATAGTGAAATCAAAATTCACTATTTCCCTGCAAAATTCCAAACAAACGGCGATTAAAACCGCCATTCTTCAAAAACAAAAACAAAAATAATAGTGAAAATTTCAAATTCCCTATTTCTTCAGATTTTAAACAACAGCAATTAAACCCGTCAATTTCAAAATAATAGTGAAAATTTCAAATTCGCTATTCCCTCAAAATTTCAAACGTCTGCAATTAAACCCGTCAATTTCAAAATAATAGTGAAAATTCAAATTTGCTATTTCTTCAAATTTCAAGCGACGGCAATTAAAACCGTCAATTTTCAAAAAAGAATAGTGAAAATTCAAATTCACTATTTCTTCAAATTTCCAACGACGGCAATTAAAACCGTCATTTTCAAAGTAATAGTTGAAAATCAAATTTCACTATTTTCACTTCACATGTCAACGGCGGTAACATAAACCGTCACTTCAAAAGTAATAGCGAAAATTCAAAATTCGCTATTTCTTCCAAAATTCAAACAAACGACGATTAAAACCGCCACTTCAAATTCAAAAACGGGTAGTGAAGATTCAAAATTCGCTATTCCTTCAAATGTCAACAGGGGCTTCCTCGCGGAACCCGCTTATTTCAAAAACAATAGTAGTGAAATTCAAAATTCACTATTACCACGACGGCATCATGAGTCTGCTACTTTCAAAACAAGCTCATCCGACGCGGCTATTCTCACGGTCAATTAACCGACCCCCCCCCCCCCCCATGGCTGGCGAGCCTTACAACGCACCGCGGCTCGCGAACCCTCCTCATATACGCCCCATGGCTGGCGAGCCTTCCAACGCACCGCGGCTGGCGAACCCTCCTCATATACTCCCCATGGCTGGCGAGCCTTACCACGCACCGCGGCTGGCGAGCCCTCCTCATATACGCCCCATGGCTGGCGAGCCTTACAACGCATCGCGGCTGGCGAGCCCTCCTCATATACGCCCCATGGCTGGCGAGCCTTACAACGCATCGCGGCTGGCGAGCCCTCCTCATATACGCCCCATGGCTGGCGAGCCTTACAACGCACCGCGGCTGGCGAGCCCTCCTCATATACGCACCATGGCTGGCGAGCCTTACAACGCACCGCGGCTGGCGAGCCCTCCTCATATACTCCCCATGGCTGGCGAGCCTTACAACGCACCGCGGCTGGCGAGCCCTTCTCAGATACGCCTCATGGCTGGCGATCCTTACAACGCACCGCGGATGGCGAGCCCTCCTCATATACGCCCCATGGCTGGCGAGCCTTACAACGTACCACGGCTGGCGAGCCCTCTTCATATACGCCCCATGGCTGGTGAGCCTTACAACGCACCGCGGCTGGCGAGCCCTCCTCATATACGCCCCATGGCTGGCGAGCCTTACTACGCATCGCGGCTGGCGAGCCCTCCTCATATAAGCCCCATGGCTGGCGAGCCTTACTACGCATCGCGGCTGGCGAGCCCTCCTCATATACGCCCTATGACTGGCGAGCCTTACAACGCATCGCGGCTGGCGAGCCCTCCTCATGTACGCACCAAAGTTGGCGAGCCTTTGTCCGCAAACACGCGAGGACATATCCGAAGATGCCTCAGGTATGACTCCTTCTTATGGCTGGCGAGCCTTTGTACGTAGTCTAACGGACTTTAAAGGACCCGCACGGACATTCGACAGACTCTAAACTATTCCCGACGATAGGTCCTTGGCTCGTACCGTCGAGTCGCCTTGGCGTCGCCCTTCCCGACGGCAGGTCCTTGGCCCGAATCCTTTCGAGCCGCCTTGACGTCGCTTGGGTCTCCAGGTTGTAATCTTCGATTGACCTGGGGGCTCTACTTTGACTTTCGCCCTCTCCAAGCCTCATTCAAAGTGGGGGCTCTGTAGATACCCAGTATCTGCTGAGACTCCAACAAACACCCGATGATTATCGGACTACAACATGCTTTGGAATCGCGGTGTTTGATCGACAGTTCGTGTACAACTTTACGTTGGAAAACTTAAAACGATTTCGAGAGTAAAACTTTTCAAAAGTACATGTAGTGTTTAATGCATGACGACAGGGTCGCAATGACACTAACTAGAGTCAAAACCGACACCGGACCAAAAACCGACTCAAAATTCAAATCCCGACTCTAACAACGAGTCAAACCGAATCAACCACAAAAAACAAACCATTCAAAACCTTCTATTCTAAGATTTCCCGGATTCATGAATGGTCAAGTACCAAACATGTGACTACAAATCCTAGGATAGAACAAATCATGATTGCGTTTGTGTGAAAGCGACAAGACACCTCGAAGACCCGCGACATGGCTCGCGCCTCTTTGAGCACCCCAGGTGGCCACGTCGCTCAAAACTCACACAACCACTCATTCTCCGATAAATACCCCTCAAATTCCACCATTTGAGAACTTACGCGAGTCTCCGCCCCCTCTTTTCTCCCTTAAAATTCTCGACTCGACTTCTTAAGTCACAATCCGACGCGTATTTACGACCTACCGATCGTAAATACAAGCCTTACACAATGTTTGGTACCGTCATCGTGCATTAAATCACTTGACCGACCACTTCGACCACTACACCATCACCAATCTTAATAAAACACTCTTCTTACTTACTAAAACGGTTTTAAACCGAGTCTTTTCCGACCAAACGAGTTGTTACACTTACGTCGGTTTCTCGCCATAACCAAGCATGTAAGTATGAGGGTGTAAAAATCCTTCTTTTATCATGTCTTTACTTATTTCATGACCGTAACATGCTAAATCATGCATAACACGATCCAAATATAGGTTAGACGAGCCAAAACTGAGTTTTTGCCTGAGACAGAAGCCCCTTGTTATGCACAGAGGCTCGCGCCTCAATGGGGTGTACAGGCCAGGCTCAACCGTATTTGTTCTCGTCTTTCCTCATTAATTCATTTTCATATTTGTAATCGGTTTTTACCATTTCAAATATTTTCAAACCCTTTTATTTATTTTCACAAGTTTTTAACCATAAAACATTTCTCACCCTTGGTTCTTAATACCATGACGGTTTAATCCGTGTTTCGGTGATAATATTTGGTTAATTACATTTAAAAGGAATTTTAAAGCCTTTTATTTCATTTCTTCACATTTTGGAAGGTATTTTAAAGCCTTTCATTATTTCTTTACATTTCCAAAATAAATGTATTAGTCACCAACACAAAGTCATCCTTGGTTCTACATACCATGTCGGATTTTAACCCGAGTACGATGATGAGTATCGACTAATCATATTCAAATGAACTTAAAACAATTAGTTCATATTTATTTTCAAAACTATTCATGTCAAGCTCATAAAGTCGAACCCGACATCGAATATCATTAATTAACTAAAACCCGTCTCCCAAAATTTATTATTCAATTATCGCATAATTAAATAATAAATGTCATGCCTTGAGTTCGCAACTCGAAATCTCTCTAAAAATAATCGACTAACCTTTTAGTCTATAAATCAAGGGACTAAATAAATTGTATCTCATGCAATTAATTAGTTGTCTATTGGGGTTCGTTCCTTTAGGTGTGACCGAAAGGGGTCAGTTGATCACCGCCGTCTCACGGCAATAACGTCAAACTCTAGTCAGCCAACCGTTATCGATTTACGTTAATCAACTGACGAGGATCAAATAATTAAATATCTGATGATATTCCTTTAATGAGATTAATTATGTAAACGCACTATTGTGGAGGACACTAACTCCAACAATCTCCCACTTGTCTGACACAAGGTGTGCGCTACCAATTCTCTTGTCCGTTTTAAATCTCCCACTCAATGCAAGGTGTCTTTCAGGTCGCACTTGCACATGAACATATCGCAAGTGGTTTTCTCGATCGGGAGTGTGACTACCTGACCGGAAAAATCTCTCACAGATTACTTCCGAGCGTGGCCATGCATTTGTAGTCATTAACTCCTCGAGTGGCCTTGAGATATAATTACCCAACGTGGGTGGACTATTCCTGTATGCCCTATCTATCCTATTGCACAATACAGATCACCATGACCTAGTAAATGCCCTTTTGGCCTCCTTTCACGGCACGACCTAGGACAAAAACCAAAGTCACTCGGAAACTGCACTTGCTCAGATAATAGTCTCCAGTCAAAATAATCGACTCATTAGAACATCTTAGAGATCCCCGCCACGACCAGGCGTCTATAATAGAACTTAAGGACTCTCTAAATGGTCACTGTCCGGCAAAGTGTCACACACTCTGCCTATGTAATCGACTAGTCATCACGTATGACCTTATGGTGTTGAACAACCATCAATCGACTTACAATCTAGTCACTCCGAGACGTCACCTCATTAAGTGACTAGGGACAAAATACAATGTTCATCTTGTTCACTTGAATAGTGTTCAACATTGTCTCCACAACTTATTCAGATAAATAAGGTATTTATGTTTTCAGTCAAACTGAATAATTGAGTTCTTAAGAGACTCAAACAATGAATGCGATCATCACTTATGTAAATATCAATACTATATCCAATATTTATATAACGATCTTCAGCAGTTAAGGTATACTCCTCAATCACATTGAGATGACATAACCATCATGTCTACCTTATGCCAACGGCTTTGGTTAGAGGATTAGCAACAGTTGCATCACTCAAATTTCCATTGCTATTTTCCTTTGTTCTATGCAATCTTTTCATCACATAGAGCCTTTCTAAGTACATGTCTAAACAACTCTTTAGACTCTGGTTCATAAGCTAGTCAAACACTCCCAATGTTTTCACAGTCTCTCGGGAGACGATATTCGGCTAACAGAACTACTCTAGTTCTATTGAATTCCGGTTATCAACTATCTCTTTTACAACATCGGATGTTGTAATATACTTAGCTTTCGTTCATGATTTATACGTATAACTCTTATACAAATCATTCATATGACATCCTTTTATGTATGACTCCTCATACATATCTGCTTATGCATGTATAACTTCTTATACATATATGTCACTACTACAAAAAGAGGCAAAGAAACCGGTTAAAAATAGCCTTAGACGCCGGTTCATAACAGGTCTCTAGCTCATAGGTGTCTTTGCCTAAGAAACCTGTTATTTAAACCGGTTTCTTTTATTATCTCAAAGAGACCCGTTCTGACAAGAAACCGGTCTCCTTGTTTAGTTACTAAAACACCAGTTACTGACCTAAACCGGTCTCTTAGTTTAGTTACTAATACACCAGTTGCTGACCAAAACTGGTTTCTTTGATTTTATCTTCGAAACCAGTTCTTGAATATAACCGGTCTCTCAGGTATTTCTTCATAGAAAAAAAAAATTACTATTCAAGAAATTGAGATGTAAATGATTTTAATAAAAAAAAAAAATTACAATTATATTACATCATCACCATTTACTCACAAAAATAATCAATCTTATAACTTTTACATAAAGAATGATTAAAACACAACTTATAAGCATATGAATGTTTCCGTTTATTATTCTTTATGCACATAGAACTCTTACATGCTAACCATTCCTTAACGAGGCCCATAACATCTTATAAGCATAGGAATGTTTCCGTGTAATCCTTGTGCACGAAATTCATAGATTCCTCCAAACTACAAGAGTAAATTCTCAGTGCTTCTCAAGTACTCGAGAATTCTCTTGATAATCATCTAGTGACACTCACTAGGAAATGATTGGTAATGACTTCTCATATTCTCAATATGATAAGTCCCAACGAGAGCAGCTTTTAGCATATTTAATAGATCCTGCAGCGGAAGCAAAAGAGATCATATTTGCGTTCAACAACTTGAACGAGTCAAGAATCTTATCACATAAGTCTCTTGACTAAAATGCTAATATCCATGGAGATCTATCTCAATAGATCCGGATATTTAAGATGCGCCATGCTACTCTCAAGTATTCACCCAAGAATATTTCTAGTCACTAATATGTCAAACACATATTTAGACTAAGAAATATCACCATAGCTACATTTCTAGTCACTAATATGTCAAGCACATATTTAGACTAAGAAACTCTCTTTAGCTCCCACTAAACTCCATGTATCATCATGGTACCTCGACAACTTGAGTAATACCATAATGATTAATGACATGATTTAACCCAAGGTTTCAACTCTTCGACGTATATAGATCACAAAAGGGATCTTTCAAGCATGCTAGGCTTCTTAACATTGACAAGATCAACAAAACTTCTCCCAAGGAGAAGGTTTCGTTATTCTTTTGCCGAATCTCATCCTCATGAGAGGCTATATTGCTAAGAACATACAAATTGATAAAGGCATTTGGGTTTTCACAAACTCTCTATAACCAACCCAAATTTTAAACATCTTATGTAACCTTTACGACAAGATCAAGGTAACCTACCAAAGTATTCACCTTAAATCAAGTCTCGAAAACATCTCGTGTTTCCTTTCTTATCACATCTTGTGTAAGGAGACCAATTTGAATTGCATGGTGACACGCCATCACATAAAGTTCATGCTATAGAAAAGCCTTTGATGAGGGTTTAAGATTCGTCACTTTGTTTGGAACTCTTCCAGCTGACTGCAGCGCCATTAAGAGTAAAAACGAATCCAGACTGAGATTTCGAGTCATCTCGATCCGTTTGGAAGCTAGCATCTGCGTAACCGGTTGCGCATAGCTTTTGTTCGCCTCCATAAGTCAATGCCCAATCTTTAGTCCTCCGTAGGTACTTAAGAATGTTCTTGTGACCATCCAATGTGGATCACCGGATCTTTGTTGGAATCGACTTGTCATACTCAATGCATATGCCACGTCTGGACGTGTGCATATCATGGCATACATGATAGATCCTATAGCCGAGGCATAAGGGATCCGTGCCATGCGCTCTTTCTCTTCCGGTGTCTCTGGTGCCTGAGACTTGCTCAAATGCACCCCTGGAGCCATAGGAAGAAACCCCTTTTTGGAGTTAGTCATCTTTGAATCTCTCTAGGACTTTGTCTATGTAAGACTCTGATCGAGAGATAACATCCGACGTGATCTATCTCGATAGATACGGATGCCCAAAATTCTTTGTGCCTCACCCCAGATCTTTCATCTGGAAATGGTTCTTCAACCATACTTTCACCGAAGTTAAGAGAGGTATGTCATTCCCAATCAGGAGTATGTCGTCAACATACAATATTAGGAAGACAATCTTGCTCCCACTCGACTTGATATAGAGACATGGTTCCTCGACTGATCGAATGAATCCATTTTCTTTTATCACTTGGTCGAAGCGATGATTCCAACTCCGAGATGCTTGCTTAAGTCCATAAATGGAACGCTTAAGCTTGCACACTTTCTTAGGATGTTGTGGATCGATAAAACCTTCGGGTTATACCATGTACAACTCTTCCTCCAAAAAGCCGTTTAAGAAGGCGGTTTTCACGTCCATTTGCCAAATTTCATAGTCATGAAAAGCGGCAATCGCTAAGATAATCCGAATGGAACGCAGCATGACTACGGGTGCAAAAATCTCATCGTAGTGCAAACCTGGCACTTGGGTGAAACCTTTAGCAACTAGTCGTGCTTTGTAGATATCCTGTTGACCTTCCACAGAATGCTTTATCTTGTAAAGCCATTTGCATTGAAGGGGACGAACCTTAGCAGGTAAGTCAACAAGATCCCACACGTTGTTCTCATACATGGAGTCCATCTCGGATTGCATGGCCTCAAGCCATAGCTTAGAGTCAGAACTAGTCATGGCACCTTTATAGGTTGCGGGTTCACTACTCGTTAAGAGTAGAATGTCATCTATGTCATGTTCCTCGACCATACCAATGTATCTGTCCGGAGGAATAGAGACTCTTCCCGACCTCCTAGGTTCCTCGGGAATGTTAACCGCAGCAGGGATTGAAGGAATAGGTTCCTCCAATAGTTGCTCGGTACTTGGTTTGGAATCTCGACAGTTCGAAGGTTCTATCACTCTTTGCATTCTTGAGAAATTCCTTCTCTAAGAATGTCGCACTAGCCGCAACAAAAACACGTTGTTCGGTTGGCGAATAAAAGTAATGACCAAGCGTTCCTTTAGGATAACCTATAAAGTATGTCTTGACCGATCGCGGGCCGAGCTTATCCTCGTGTCTCCACTTGACATAAGCCTCGCAGCCCCAAACCCGTATAAAGGACAAGTTAGGGACCGTTCCCTTCCATAGTTCATATGGAGTCTTGTCAACAGCTTTAGACGGACTTCGGTTAAGTATTAGAGCGGCTGACATAAGAGCATAACCCCATAATGAATCAGGTAACACCGTGTGACTCATCATGGATCGAACCATATCAAGTAGTGTTCGATTTCTCCGTTCGGATACACCATTCAATTGAGGTGTTCCAGGTGGAGTTAACTGTAAGGCAATCCCACAGTCTTTGAGGTGTTGATCAAACTCGTGAGAAAGATACTCGCCACCACGATCTGAACGCAGTGTTTTAATCTTTCTACCCAGTAGGTTCTGTACCCTATTCTGGTATTCCTTGAATTTCTCAAAGGATTCACTTTTGTGCTTCATTAAGTAGACATAGCCATATCTACTTAAATCGTCCGTGAAAGTGATGAAATACCTATAGCCTTCTCGTGCGGTGATTGACATAGGTCCACATACATCCGTGTGTATGAGTCCTAATAGGTCAGTAGCGCGCATTCCAACACCTTTGAAGGAAATACGAGTCATCTTACCGATGAGACATGATTCACACGTGCCAAATGATTGAAAATCAAAGGCCAAGATAGCTCCATTCTTTATGAGCTGTTTTACGCGTTTCTCATTAATATGTCCCATACGGCAGTGCCATAAGTATGTTTGATCTTTGTCACCAACCTTTAACTTTTTATTCATTACGTGTAATATTTCGGTGGTCTGATCTAAAACATAAATTCCGTTCATGGAGACTGCCTTGCCATAAATCATATCGTGTAATGAGAAAATGCATGTATTATTCTCTATTACAAATGAAAAACCAAGTTTGTCAAGTGCAGAAACTGAAATAATGTTTTTCGAAAGACTGGGTACATAATAGCAGTTATATAGAAATAACTCAAATCCGCTAGGAAGCTGGATCACATATGTTCCCCTCGAGACGGCAGCCACTCGTGCTCCATTCCCGACACGCAGGTCCACCTCACCCTTTACGAGGGGTTCGATGTTTCGGAGGCCCTGCACATGATTACACAGATGAGAACCACAACCAGTATCAAGTACCCAAGTTCCGTAACTTGCGTGGTTAATCTCAATCATATGAATAAAAGTAGAAGAGGAAGAAGACATACCAACAGGTTTGACGCGACCTGCTTTTATGTCCTCATGATAGACAGGACATGTACGCCTCCAATGCCCAGTCTTGTGGTAATGATGGCATTCCATGTTATCATTCTTGCTCTTTGTCGCGCCTGATGAGTTGCTCGACTCACCAGGACCACTCTTTCCTGAACCCGACTTCTTAAACTTCGGTTTGCCTACTGCTAGGCCTGGCTGAACTTTGCCCTTACCCTTGCCTTTGTTTGACACAACGAGAACATCCTGTTTCATGCTCCCACTAAACTTCATGTCCTTCTCGGTCTGTACGAGAAGGGAGTGTAGTGCATGAGGACTTTTCTTCAAATCATTCATATAGTAATTGGCTCTAAAGAGCGCAAAACCATCGTGGAGTGAATGAAGCATGCGGTCAATCACGGTGTTCTCACTGATCTTACAATCAAGTGTCTCCAGTTTCTCGACATTCTCAATCATGCTGAGAATGTGTGGGCTAACCGGTTGGCCCTTCTGGAGCTTCGCCTCAAAGAAGCGACTGGTAAGCTCATAGGTCACGATTCTCGGAGCTTTCGAGAATTCCTTTGTGAGCGTAGTGAAAATCTTGTTTGCACTTTGGGCTATGAAGCTTTTCTGCAAATTGGATTCCATTGCAAAAATAAGTACGTTCTTTACCGCACCCGCTTCCATGGCGAAATCGTTATACTTGTCGATTTCGTTAATTCCAGCCGTGGGGCCTGGGTTTGGTGGGATGGGCTCAGTCAGATATTTGAGCTTCCCATCAGCAATGGCAGCATTCCGTAATGCCGCCTCCCAGTCCGCGAAGTTCGATCCATCATTCTTCAGTCGAGTAGACTGATTCATCTGATCCATAAAGATCCGAAGCCAGGACTCACGGTCCAATGTGACACTTGGCATTGGGTCGTCAGTACGGCCAGCCATGTTATTAGCAGTTTAATTATCGTGATCTACACTGAAAAAGAAAGAAAAACCAAAAACGAAATAAGCAACTCATCGAGGTGATTTAAGTCTATTTAAATTATATATTAACGTGTAGACTCATAGCACTTGCATAATTGATCTCCCTCAAGAATAATACAAGTGATCCCAAGACTCAATTTCCGTAAATTGATAAGCCAACTGTTTAGCTAATTCTTCCGTAAGAACTCTTGGTCGATAGATTTCCGTAAATCCTATCTATAGTCCACCATGATCACAGGATCGTACGAGTGATCATAGTGTTGAGATAAAATAGGTCAATCGGTTCCAACTTACCCGACGTAGAAGGGGTCATATTATGCCTACCGACGAAGAAGGGACTCATTGGAGTTTGACCTATAAAGACCGTTCTCAATTTTTTGTTTATACGAGGAAGATCCCATCAACTTAATTTTAATTCATTTTAAGTGAACGAATAACTAGCGTCTGCGTGAATGAATTAATTTAGGTGATGGCTTAGAATCATGTGACATAAGAATGTCAAAGAAAAACTAACTCGTGACCTCTATATGAGTCAGTTTTCATGCAATAATATGGTGGTTTGGTTTTTAGGCGGAAAATGATGCATATTATCGTAACGGAAAAATAAATAAAAGAATGCAATACGTAAATAAAAATTCCTAGTGTGGCCTATCCTAATAAAAAGAACATAAAACAACTTTGGAATCCACCGTTGGACCCGAGAAGCTTGTCTAGATGTTCCATCTTGATCCAAGTAGCGGGAGTGAGCATCCGGTCTCCATCTTTGGTCTTCTCAAAAATTACAATTTAAAATTTACAAATATAAACCTATTTACATTCTAAATAAAAACTGTAATTAAAAGAAATAAAAATGGAGATACGAGATCTCAAAATACAACCAAGACCGTGTTCCATCATTACGGTAACACGTTCTACTAAGGCCACACTAAGTTACAACCGATTGTAAAAATAAATAAATAAATACGTAATTAAAAGCATTCAAAATAATCAAAAACGATAAATAAAATGCATCAACTAAATTAAATTTATTCGTGACATAATTCCGTAATTATGTTAAATTATCCAAACCACCAAAGATAATTAAAATTATGTGATAAAACCGCTTCATCAACTTAATTTTAATTCGTGATAATCCGTTACTTTAAATCGTTTTAAAGTAACCAAATTGTTCGTGGGTGAACCGTTTCACTATCAAGCGAGTGCATAAGTCAGTATTATGCAAAATCCCTATAAGTGAACTAAGTCGGTGAATGTAAATGACGTGAATTGACAAACGCGAAAATAAAATGCATGTGAATGGCGATTTTGGCATGCGCGAAAATAAAACAAGCAAACAAGTAAGCATATGAAAAATCCTACTATGGCCACCTAGTTAATAAAAACTAGTCTATTACATTTCGGAAACCAACTCCTTGGTCCCTTGCCTCTTCATTCCAAAAGTGGCTCCTTCTTGTGGGATTTGGAACACCTTCCAAAAATAGACTCCGTCTCGATGTAATCCATCTTTTGGAAACGCCGGTAAGAATAACTATTACAATTGAATTACATAGTTATTCCTATTATACATTAATTAATAAAATAAATAAAACTATTAATTAATTACAAACCGACGATACGGCATCGTATTTAATTACAAACAAATCGATATTCCCATTCATTTCGGGTAATAACGATTAAAATTAAACTAGGCCATACTAGGTACAATAAGATAAATAATTTAAATAAATGACAATCATTCATTCAACTTAAATAAATATGCTTAAAAATGCTGTAAAATGATGCCAAAATCGCCCTATCTTAACAATCATTGGTATCCATCTCGGTTTTGTGGATTTAATCGATTTTTAACTTGTAAAAATCAATAATCAACTCTTAAATCTCATTTAAGTCCAAACTAATTGTCCAAACTGTTTTGAACCTCAAAATTAGTCCTCACTAATTTTATGATGAATAATTAGTTTGATTTGGTGATATTTTGCTAATTTAATCGGTAAAATCATAATTTTTAAGTAAAAATCCAAAATAATTGAAAAATTACCCAAAAAATTGAAACAAAAATTTTGAGTATTCTGGAACACTCCCAAGAACCCCAAAAAGTCATAAAAATTGCCCCAAAAATCCGGATAAAGTTTATGAAGAAAAAGATCGATATTTATCGGTTTTTAACCACTAAAACCAATAAACATCAAAACAAGGTGAAAACACATTTTAAAATTCACTTTTAACATTTAAATAATATTTTTAAATGTACATAAATTCAAGGGCATAATCAATTGTTTCGAAATTATGATTAATTTAGTTCACTTTTATCGACTTTTATCTCATAAAATCAATAAACATGCAAAAATTCGAACCAACCTTCAACAGTTTGCATACAATCAGTAGGAAACATGCATGAAACACCATAAAAATTACATGTCCCGAATCAACTTTTAACTATTTTTAGTCAATTTTTAACTACAATACGGCATTTTGACTCGGTTTTCTACCAAAAATCATTAAAAATAGCAAAATAACTTCATAAATCACCAAAATTAACCACAAATCTTATGAGATCAGTAGGTATGTATGTTTCAAAAAATTTGTGCTAAAACTTCTTCTAACACATTTTTGAGTTTTTATAAATTATCTCGTAATTTATTAATATGCTTAAAATCAACATGCAAATTACAAGCCTAAGCTCTGATACCACTTGAAAGATCATAGATTCATATTAGACTCTCTAATAAAAATTAAATTATCACATAATGTATCATTTTGGTGATCTATGTAACATGCATGCAAATATAAAAGCATAAAAATGAAAGTTAAGGAAAAACAATTTCCTTACATAGATTTTTATGGTAATATGGGCACAAACTAGATCACCTATCTAGTTTGTTCTTGAGCTAAAAAGAAATGGATGATCCTCCTTGAAAAACTTTCAAAAAGAAGGTCTCCTTCAAGTTGCACCCAAGAACAACACCCAAAATAATCTTACAAGTATTAACTAGATACTTATAAATTTCACCCTTGATAATATGTAAATAATACTAACAATCTTAGTAATTATTTTATTTTGTTTACTAACAAATCTTAGTAAAAGATTTTATTATTTTAGAGAGAAGTACCAACTTTTTGTTCACATGCAAAATAAATTGAAGTATATGAAAAATGAACAAAAGATGGAGTGTAAGGAGGAAGTGGCGGGTGGAGTGTGTAGTAGTGGAGTGTAGGATTCATTTTCCTTATTTTATTGTCCAACACATTATGACACACATAATGATCACATGACAATTATGGAAGAAAAATAAGCAAAGTGTAATGATCATGATCATCCACTACACTCCATTTACACGGTCCAATGTCCCATTTACGGGTCCATTTTGGTTCTTATATTTGTCGCACAAATACGTGTAAATTTTATTTAAACATCGTTTCATGTTTAAATGCTTCAAATTAATTTCGTCCAAATCACTCCGTAAATATACGTGTACCGCTACACATATTATTTACATACTAATATTAATCACATTAATCAATTAGTACAATTTTAGTGAATTAACAATTAATTAACTAAAACCCGTCTCCCAAAATTTATTATTCAATTATCGCATAATTAAATAATAACTGTCATGCCTTGAGTTCGCAACTCGAAATCTCTCTAAAAATAATCGACTAACCTTTTAGTCTATAAATCAAGGGACTAAATAAATTGTATCTCATACAATTAATTAGTTGTCTATTGGGGTTCGTTCCTTTAGGTGTGACCGAAAGGGGTCAGTTGATCACCGCCGTCTCACGACAATAACGCCAAACTCTAGTCAGCCAACCGTTATCGATTTACGTTAATCAACTGACCAGGATCAAATAATTAAATATCTGATGATATTCCTTTAATGAGATTTATTATGTAAACGCACTATTGTGGAAGACACTAACTCCAACATTCTTTTCCTATTTTCAAACCAGGGGAGACCTCCTTACACCGCCAACAGGCTCGCGCCTCATATGGCTGCCTGGTGCAGGGTCTGTTCCCCTTCCAGCATTAGTCCAGAACGATCCCGACTCCGGTTAACCCGGATACAGGACGGGTCAGACGACTAATCATATTTGCAAAACGCCTTACTAAGACAAATGGATCACGTTATGCACCATAAACCTAATACGGTAAATGGATGTTTAATTTCCGTCTTGCATGCAAATCAACCATAAATCCAACTCGAGATCTTATACTTGGTACTTGGATTAAATCAACCGACTTAGAAAGCTCTCACATGTTAGGTTTAAATTATTGGATGCGCATTCATGCATTTAAACCGTTTTATCAACTTTTGCATTTAACCAACCAAGATCGATCAGTAGAGGCCGCTACCGCGGGCGGGATTGGGTGTCTGATTAAAGGGCTTCCCAATACGTACCTTCACCTCTTACTCAGAAACTTTGGATAGTGAACGACCTTATCCAGGGCGTACGAGAGTCATTCTAGAGATAGGATGCTAAAGAGGGACGATTCCTTATCTTTAGTACCTATGTCAAACACCGCTTTTTGCCTCGATTGACCTAGGTATAAAGTGGATTCGAACGGGTTCCAAGCATCCCACAAATGCTTGGTGGCGACTCCGAACATCTCTAATCGTTTCGAGACCTTACCGAGACGAAATCGGCCGATCTAAAACGATCCGGTCGAAAGCATCTTTTTACGCCGCCGAGCGTGGCTTTCAAAAATACCGCTGCCATTTCCCGCAGATCGGCCGGGCATACGAAGGTGGGCCATGTCCACAAGTGGTGACTCGATCGAGTAGCCTTAGGCTCGATCGAGGAACCATTATTTTCTATAATTCCCACAATTTTCCTTAAGTCGGTTATGTTTTATTATAAATACCTAAACTCGTATCCTAGGTTAATGACGCTTTTAATTCCGTAGTTTCATATAGCGACCTTAAAAAAACCCTCTACAATACTTAGTTTAGTTTATTTATTGTTCTTCCTTCCGGATCTAAACATTGCTATTTTACGGTATTGTTATAATCTTTCAATAATTATTATTTCAATTACTTGGTCATCTTTTATGTTCTTAATTATACTTTCTTATATCGTTATTGTTGTTATTGTTATTAGTATGAGTAGCTAAGCCTTTAATCTAGGGTGAAAGGGGATCTAGGTTGTTAGAAAAGGGATTATTATGAATTGATTGTTAAATTGCTTTCTATTGTTGTTTAATTATTGTTCTACTTCTAATTAGTTGATTACTGATCAGAATTGATTAATTAGTATCGCATAAACTAGGATTATCACCGACAGGGTTAAGACTAGTATAGACCACGATAATTGAATGAGATCGGCTTAATGATAGTGATTGCATGTTAAGTTAGATCTAAAAAGGATATTGAATTGACCGATCATATGACTTTCAACAATATAAATTGCTCAATCAATGAATTAAATCCTACCCTTTGATGACTACCTAGTGAACCCGAATCCCTAGACTCTTTAATATTATTGTTTATCATCTTTATTTAATTTGCTATTAGTTGTTAGAAATGAAATCAATAAACCCCCACAATTGGTTACCTTAAGACACTCTAAACATCAACAAACTAGATAATCACCGCCTCCCTGTGGATTCGACCCTGACTTACCGCTAGCTATCTTGTTAGTAGTAGTAGTATAGGATTTATTTTGACTAAGGCAAACGACTGAAAATAGCCTTATCAATGTTCCTTATCGTGTGAGCACGCTAAAAAGTGGGCCCTAAGGTTAGACTAGGTATGTCCTGTTCTGGGTAGAAAAGATTTTGAAGACTCCATACCTGGGTCAGGATGAAAATGACTTATATAATTTGGAGCGAGAAGCTTGGTAATAAGAGGTTTGTTTAACATATAAAAATCTGGAGCTTGTATTTGTAGTGCTTAGGCTGATGGGTTATGGCTTGTGATGTGGTACGGAATGGGGTCTCAAGCTTAATGTGGCCCGAGCACGATATGGTTGTTAAATAATGCAGGATCAGATTTCCATGTCTGGACCTAGAAGGTTAAGGTGGATATTACGAGTTTGAGATAATCCTCAAAAGTCTAGATAGGTCTCCCAGTAACAGTCTCTAAAACTGCTCAAGAGGATAAGAGGCAATGTTTATTCTACCATGGCTCTGATACTAAGATGTTGAAGTTTGGAAAAACGATGACACATACAATGCCATCATTTAAGGTTGTTTGCAGGGTTGCAAGCATGCATGTCTATATATTCTCTATACATTGTGTCAAGCAAGACAACTCTTGCTATAACAGGCGGACCCTTTCTCCCATTGTAGAGTAAAGGTTAGTTTCAAGTCCCCATAATAATCTGTCATTGATGCAATTTATGTCTTACTATTGTCAAAACGAATTATTATAATCTATTTTAAACTCACAACGAATTATTCCATCTAAACAAGAATATCTAAACCCATTACGCTTCGACTTAGAGCGCATAAACAAGGATGCGCAACATAGAAATACGGAGAAGTTGTTCAGGTCCAAGTTCGAGTCCAGCAAGGGTGTCGTAGTCCTATGCTTACTTAGGGCGTGAATTTTAGTCCGAGTAAGGAGCAACGAATACGCATAGGCAAGCGCAATATTAGTTGTCATAACTTCCTAAATTCAGTTTTCTTAATTAGGAGTCTACCCCGTTTTAGGAAAGTTTACTAGTTTCCTAATTATGGTTTAGTTAATTATTGTGTTTTTAACTCTTTAGTTAATTTTCCTAAGATTATAAGGAGTGCATAATAAGGCATTAGACTGCCATAGAAAACGTGTTGTCACATGAGTAAGATAAGGAAAGTCGATTCAAGGAAGCTTGTTTCCTTATTCCGTCTAGAAGTGCTTTGCTTAGTTATGAATAGGGATCATTATATTCTTATTTCAATCATCGAATTATAAAATGAATATTAAGTTATTCGTTTAGCATTGTGTAAGCTAAGGTGTGACGAGATTCATTCCAACCCGTTATTGTTTAACGCATCTTCAAGCATTAACACGAGTTATAATCAATAGGTCTTTTGATTATAATTCATCATTATTTGAGTTATAGGTCTAGCTCAAGCAAATATCTTTGTTACTTTTTCTTTTGCAAAACCAAAAAACCACATAAAATTACCAAAGATCCGATATTATTAACAAACAGTCCCTAGGACTGTTACTCGTATCACAATAATACCAGAATTGTTAACATAACATTTTAAGCAATTGCTCTACCTGATAGTTTCCACTGCAAGTTCATGAATCTTATTCATTTAAGTAATTTTTGTATCATTTGTGGAATTAGAGGTTTGGCTTTTGATCCAAGGCATGTATTTCGATGATCCTAAATTTCTTCAAAATCTCTCAGAGGCTCTAAGGAACATCTCCAAAGGAGGACCTCGTTTCCAACCACAACGAGGAGAACCTATCTGCTACATGGACGAATTAAAATTGAACGGACTTCCAAAGTTTATTAATGGCAGTGATCCCGAAGACTATCTTGAATGAGAAAGGAAGATGACAAGAATGTTCGACTTCAAAGATCTTGACGATGAGAAGCGATATAAGTATGCAATCTTGAGGCTAAACAAGAATGCATCATTGTGGTTCGAGAACTTTAAGGCTACACGAGCACGTGAAGGGAAGGAGAAGCTAGCTTCATGGGATTCCTTAAAATGTAAGCTACGCAAGAGGTTTGTTCCTAAAACTCATAAGATCGATTTATATCGGAAATTGGATGAATTAATGCAAGGAAGCTTGAGTGTGAGCGATTATATTCCTGAATTTGAGAGATTGGCCATGATTGGTGAGGTAGAGGAGATCGAGGAACAAAAGATGGCTCGATTTTGTCGAAGATTGACACGTAATATTGCTAATGTGGTTGAATTTCATCCTTATTCTTCTTTCGATATATTGTGTGATCTCTGTATAAGAGTTAAGGGACATGCTAAGGCTAGTCGTGCCACTACGAGTAGTGCATCTCAAGTTAATCCATAAATAGACCCGGAACTTCAAAGAACGTAGGAGCTAGTTCAAGCACGAGTGCAAAATCTATAATATCAGCATCCCATATCGCTCAAAGTGTTTCTAAATAAGTTCCAGAGTCGAAGGAGAAGAGCTTGACTAAAGTTCGATGTTTTAAATGCCAAGGTTTTGGTCACTACCAGAATGCTTGTCCTAACAAGCGAATTATTACTTTACAAGAAGTAGTTGTTGTTCGTGATGATTTATTTGAGGAGGACAATGAGGATGGGTTGTTTTTAACCAACTAAGGTGAGGAGGAGAGGGCGGATTTTGAGCCGTATAACCCCTTGTATTTAATACAACTCTTGTTCTTCGACGTAGTTTGTAAGCTAAGACGAAACCAATTACAACGGAGCAACGGGACCTGATTTTGCATAGTAAGTGCCAAATGAAAGACAAGTGGTGTAGCGTGATTATTGACCTAGGGAGTTGCACGAATGTGGCCTCGTCCGAGATGGTAAACAAATTTAATTGGCACTAAGTACTACGGTGCATCCTAAACCATTACCTTGCATTGGCTTGATGATGGTAACAAGGTGAAGGTTACTAAACAGGTTCTTGTTGGTTTTGCGAGGGTTCCTACAAGGCCGAAATTCTTTGTGACGTTATTCCTATGGATGCTTGTCATATTCTCCTAGGGCGTTCTTGGCAGTTCGATCGTAATGTAAGTCACAATAGAAAGAGTAATGAATATTCATTGTTGGTAAATGGTAAGAAGATAGTATTACATCCTATGACACCGGAGGCAATTCGAGCTATGAATACGAAGAAGGGTAAGAAACCGAATCTATCTATGTTTGCTAGTGAACTAGAAGTAGCACAAGAAATTGATAATGGCAATCTATTCTACGCGTTGGTTCCTAGTGAAAGTCATTCGAAGACAGCCACAACGAAGCATGAAGACAGTTTGCTTAAGGGCCTACTGCACGAATTTAAGGACATTTTCCCCGAGGATTTACCACCGGGTTTACCTCCTATTTGTGGGATTGAGCACCAAATTGATCTCATACTAGGTGCACCACTTCCTAACAAAGCCGCTTTTCATAGTAATTCTGAGGAGATTAAGGATGGCTATGTTCGTGAAAGTATGAGTCCTTGTGCTGTTCTTGCTTTGCTTGTGCCTAAGAAAGATGGAACGTGGAGAATGTACATCGATAGTAGAGCGCTAAACAATATTACTGTCAAATACCACTTTCCTATTCCAAGACTTGATGATATGCTTGATGAGCTTCATGGTTCGGTCATATTTTCGAAAATTGATTTGAGGAGTGGTTATCATCATATTCAAATGCGTGAAGGTGATGAATGGAAGACCGCTTTCAAGACTAAGCATGAATTGTATGAATGGTTGGAACCCATTCTTGGAACATTTTTTGTCGTCCACTTGGACGATATTTTGATTTATAGTAAGAGCATCCAGGAGCATTTAAAACATTTTAGGCGAGTGTTTGAAACACTTCAGAAGCAGTAGCTCTATGGAAAGGCCAAGAAATGTACATTCTTGATGGTCAATGTTGTGTTTTTGGGTTATGTGGTCTCAAACGATGGAGTGTTGGTTGATAAATCAGAAATTGATGTTATTCGTTCCTAACCAAACCCTAAAACCGTGTCAGAGGTGACATCTTTTCATGGACTTGCTTCATTCTATCGACATTTCATTCGTGATTTTAACACTATTACTAATTTACTAGTCCAATCATAGATTGTTTAAAGAAGGGAACCTTCCATTGGAGCGAGGCAGCCCAAGGGGCATTTGAAGCGATCAAAAAGAGGTTTTGTGAAGCTCCCGTGTTAGCATTACCCGACTTTTCACAACCTTTTGAAGTTGAATGCAATGCTAGTGGTGTCGGAATTGGAGCGGTTCTTATTCAAAATAAGCAGCCCGTTGCTTATTTCTCGGAAAAGCTAGGAGGAGCTCTACTTAACTACTCGACCTATGATAAATAATTATATGCTATTGTTAGAGCTCTAGATCATTAGAGTCACTATCTTTGCGCGAGTCATTTTCTCCTATATTCGGATTATAATCTTTGAAATATATACATAGCCAGCAGAAGTTGAATTCGAGGCATACTAAGTGGATCGGTTTTCTTACAATCGTTTCATTTTTCATCAAAGTACAAGGATGGTAAGAGTAGATAGTGTCGTGGCTGATGCTCTTTCTCATCGTTATTCGTTACTATCAACACTTGAAGTTTGGTTGTTAGGGTTCGAAACATTAAAGGATTACTATATTGAAGATGTTGATTTTGGAGAGATTTATAAGGAATGTCAAATGCCAAACTGGTTCATTCAAGGAGTTCTTGCTTCAAGATGGATTTCTCTTCAAGGGCAATCTTTTATGTGTGCCCAAACACTCGATTCCTGAACTGTTGGTGCATGAGGCACATGGAGATGGGTTAGCTGGTCATTTTGGTATGCAGAAGATGTTGGATGTGTTGAGAGAGCATTTCTATTGGACAAAGATGCAAAGAGATGTACACATCATCGTAAGTAAGTGCGTGACTTGTCATCTTACTAAGAGCAAGTTCAAGCCAGGTGAGTACACTCCATTACCGATTCCAAATAGACAATGGGAATTGAAGACGTGTCAATGGATTTCATTGTCGCTTTGCCTCGTACTCAACGAGGTAAGGATGCTATTATGGTGGCGGTCGATCTTTTCTCCAACATGGCGCATTTTGTGGCTTGTCACAAGACCGATGATGCAAGCAACGTGGCTGATCTATATTATAAAGAAATCGTTCGTTTTCATGGGGTGACAAAGACAATAGTATCCGATCGTGATTCGAAATTTTTGAGTTACTCACACAACCCACAAACCGATGGCCAAACAGAAGTTACTAATCGAATTCTAGGAGTTAATTTGCTAAGTTTGGTAAGCAAGACTCAAAAGGATTGGGACTTGAAATTAGCACATGCCGAGTTTTGTCCAAGTTGAAATCTATGATGAAGCTACATGAACAAGTGAGGGATCGCATCAAAACCGTCAAAGAGGCTTACAAGAGAAGGTCGAACAAGCATCGAAAGCTACGGGTTTTTAATCCAGAAGACCTACTATGGTTGCACTTGAGGAAAGAAAGGTTTCCAAACAAGAGAAAAAACAAACTAATGTCGACGCCCGAAGGACCTTACACGGTGGTTGCAAGGGTGAATGATAACGCATACAAGAATGAACTTTCCGGAGATTATAGGGTATACGCCACATTTAATGTCGAGGATCTATCTCTCTGCCTTGATAATGACATAATTGCTGAATTGAGGACAATTCCTTTCAAATGGAGAGGAGTAATGTGTTATTGAGTGAGGAGTATGAGGTTCGCTTGGACTTAGAGCCATGGACAAGGATGCGCAACAAAGAAATACATAGCAGTTGTTCGCGTCCAAGTTCGAGTCCAACAAGGCTGTCGTAGTCTAATGCTTACTTGGGCATGAAGTTTAGTCCGAGTAAGGAGCAAGGACCGCGCATAGGCAAGCACAATATTGGTTGTCATATCTTTCCTACATTCAGTTTTCCTAATTAGTAGTCTACCCGGTTTTAGGAAAGTTTACTAACTTCCTAATTCTATATAAGGAGTGCATAATAAGCCATTAGAACAGCCATAGAAAACGTGTTAGAACACGAGTAAGATAAGGAAAGTCAATTTAAGAAAGTTTGGTTCCTTATTCTGTTTATGAGTGTTTTACTTGACTATAAATAGGGATCAGCGTATTCTTATTTCAATCATCGAATTATAAAACAAACTTAAAGTTTTTTGTTTAGGGTTGTGTAAGGTAAGGTAGGACAAGTTTCGTTCCAAACCCGTTATTGTAACACGAGTTATTATCAATAGGTCTTGATTATAATTCACCATTGTTTGAGTTAGAAGTCTAGCTCAAGTTTCTTTTACAAAAACCAAAAAACCACATAAAATTACCAGAGATTCAAAATCATTAACGGTCCCTAAGACTGTTACTCAAATTAATACCAGAATTATTAACAGAAAAGTTTAAGCAACTGTTCTACCCAATAGTTTCCGCAACAAGCTCACAAATCTTATTCTTTTGAGTAATTTCTGTATCAGTATAGTAAGTTAATAACTGCTCAATTACGTGAATGTGAGTTGGGTTGACACATGGAGAGCTCACTTGTGGGATGCAAACAATTATATGTGAATGAGCTCTACAATTCATAATGCTACAACTTCAACGTCTACCATCTGGGGAAAAAATATACTTCTAGTTTCAATCCCCACCTCCCAAAAAGTTACATTCCCCTATTGGCCACAAAGTATATACAACAATCATTGAAACGAATTATAACTCGTCTCAAAAGATAGCCATGAATAACCGACTCATCGCATCCAGACCATGGTATTAGTAATCTCAACTCACTCTCCCTGCCTCCCTATATCCATTTTTTATGTGTCAGAGTTCTCAAATCACTTTGCTTTGCTCGTAAAAGAATCTAAGTTCTCAAAAGAGTCAAAAATTTAGAATTCCTGGAACAGCACTTGAGTGTACGCCCCCTTACTATCAGACATTGCAACAAAGAGGCTGACCTTTGGCTAAATTGTCCCACAGACACAGCATTTGCCGAGGAGATTGATAGTGTGCAGTGAAATACCCTTCCATGCATCCATACTGACAATATTTCCAATTGTGGGAGTACTGAACACGTTGGGTGCTATTGAACTGTTGAACCCACATTCCCATACTCACATCTTCCATCTTGAACAGCTGCACAAGGTAAAAATCAATAAACATTCACCAGGATAATGACAAAGACCGCAAAAATGAAGGTAAAAGCAGTTATGAGAAAAGTTAGTCACTGACCCTTAAGCTTTGGTTTTTCTGCTGATGGCCGATGAACTTGGCAATGTCTCTGGAGATTATGTAGGCAGGGCCATTGGCGTAAGGAGGGTATATTTCTTGCGGCCATTCCTGCCAATCAAAGGCAAATCTCAAACTTGCAGGGTAGAAACTTGGGAAAAACATAATCGTGAATTAAGTCAACAAACAATAGGAAAGCGAGTCTTGAAAATATGCTCCCATATTTGGATAATTGGGCTGGAGAGATATGGAAGAAGAGCATCCTACCTTTATTCCTCCTCACATCCCTACTACAGGAGTATCCAGACAAGCCCCAGCACCAAACATTTGGAATAAAAAATACAAAAAAAAAAAAAAAAAAAAAATAATGCCAACAATATGGAACTAAATTTGACCACAAATATTAGTAGGCATGATAACTCGCCCTCTTTAAGCATCAAACCACCAAAAACAATGAGAAAGTGTTCGTCCCAAAACAATGTAGGGCTACAGTATGATCCACAGAAGGGAATTTAACTAAACGAAGTTAAAGCAAATAAAAAGGTAGAAAGATAGGGAAGGATAAAAAGAGCAGCAAAGGGACGATACTGTAACTTCCTAATCATTAAGCAATGCGTGGAAAAGGGAAGCAGGGAATGTTCAAAGATAATAGAAAATAGAGATATAATTCTACATTTTCGGTTAAAACATTATGTTTTCCAACACCAACGAGTTCAAATGAACAATACCCGCAATATTTCTACTAGAAATGAGTTTTCCAACTAAAGTTTCCATGCATAGAGGTAGAAGAAAGATAATAACTCGCGCATAAACAGACTTCATTAGAAAATGCGCTGTCTCAATGTACATACTATACTGTACTGACTGTTTTGATACTGTATGCATCACTAATTCGGTACAAATAGATGTATAATGTGCAACAATTTGTACCTCATAGGAGACTGCCCATTTGCCATGTCTAAGAGGCCGATGCAAAAGATTTAAATTTCCCATGTAAAGAGACTTCTCCGGAGAAATTGCCTCAATTTGTCTCAGCACGATATTTACTCTCACAAATGTATCATCGTCGCATTTCATTATGTATGCAGCTGTCACATTGTGAACCTGCAAATTCATATACTCTATTAGAGTGCTCAACCATTCCAAGTGAAGCAAATTGTATAACAGTACAAGGCAGTGGCGGAGCCAGGATTTGAACTTAGGGGGGGCGAAAATTTTTAGGGGGGGCGAACGACTAATTTCATAAGGCACCCTAAAAAAAATTTCGAAAAATTTAACTTAAAACTTTGAAAATTCCATCCGTCAGGGGGGGCGACCGCCTCTGCTAGCCCCCCCCTAGCTCCACCACTGGTACAAGGACGAACTTCAAAAGATAAATTAGAGCAACAACTCACCCCATACTCACATATAGCAATTGTTTTAAGAACCACCAACTCATAACGATCAAGGAAAGGCAAAATCACAATATCTCCAAAGTAAGCTGCTTCTTTCTTCAGAACTAGGTTAACCTCCTTCCGTTGATTCTACATGTAGGCATTACAAGTATAGTAGTAAGCCACAGCAACAGAAATTTGACAGAACACCAGAAAGAGTAGTGAAGGAATAAACCAAACAATTTTCAATTACACTATCGCGCAAACGAGAAATAGAAATACATTAAGGAACCACAAAGCATAAAAGATTTCCAATGAAAGAAGAGAAAACTCATGAATGTTAGAATTTACATCCACCAACATTCAGCTGTACTTCAAATGATCTCAAATCTCAATGCATCAGATGAATCATCAACAGAAATGCAAGTTGGGTGGCACATGAGTTATCAACGCAGAGAGGATGTTTCCGGATGAGCCATAATGAAAATTGCATCGAAAATTTGCGTCAAATGACTCCTACTTTAATGTAAAATCAAGTACAAGTTTCATGAATCATTTTGATTTATCAAATCACAATATGTGACTAATGTGAGTCCTTGGCTCCATTTGGAAATGTAAATATAATCAAGGTTGGATAGTTTGAATTCAGTTCGGTTCGAAGAATAACTTGGACTTCATAGAGCACTACCTACACTAAATTGGGTTCAAATAGGGTACTAAGATAGTGAACTAGATTCGTTTATACAAAAACACTGACAAAGGTTTGAAAAATGAGCTAAACAATGTGGAAACAAATTTGAGTAATCAACCATTTTTATCACCCATCCACCCGTTTCATCCACGGGCGATGGATGGATGGGTTGGGCCATTGGGGGGGTGATAAGTTCCGTGGATGACAAATGGATTGAATAAAGTTTTGAAGTGAAGGGTGGATGCGGGCGAAGCTTCACCCTATTCTAACCAGAATCATTGCCATCCTTAGATATAACATTATAAAAGGTCTGTCATAATAGTAACATAAACAAACACACGAGATCAAAGGTTGGTGGAATTCATTTATAATTTTAAAACTATCAAATTTAGAAAGAAAAAAATAGCAGCAATGGGGACAAAGAAACATATTTGCAAGATAAATCACTTTGGCAGCATTTGAGAAACATAATTTCATTCTTTACCTGTAAAGAAAGAGTTCAATTCAAGCAAATTAGTCCAGCAACAACAATAGAAAAAGTACAAAACTGAAGCATGCTACTGTGGTTACCAAGGCAACAAAGAAACGGACAGCTACATTTGAAGACTTGATTTCCGGGGACTGCATCCATGATTTCCTCAATGCCATACGTTCCGCAAAATGATTAGTGGCAGAGAGTACACCAATAAAGAGTGGGATAGGTTTTTTGGCCAAAGCAGATACTTTCCACCGAGGTGACATTTCAAGTACTCTTTGGGGAGCAAAACTTGGATGAGTTGTTGGCAGTGAGGTCACATAAACGGAATAGACATCCACATCTCCTTGAACTGCTAAACCAGTGGCGTCTTCAAGCGCAAATCCCTGAGAATAGAGAAGATGGAGGACAACAGGCACGAAAAATTAGTACAAGTAATTCATTTTTCTAATCTCGTCATAGTAAAATGGTGTTCGATCATAACACTATTCATGATACCAATCCCAACAGCGGGTCGATGCCAAACTGCATTAGCAGAGTATAAGATGGCGTCGGATCGTAACACGAAAAAATTAAGGAAACTAAAGAATAAAAAAGAGCAGGAAACAGGAAACTGGATGCTACAGGGGATGTGAAGGCCTCTTTCTGGATGGACATGAGGTAAAACACATAGAAAAGTAGAGAACATGCAAACAATTGAGAAAGTGAGAGAATCCTCTGGCACACGCAAGTTTGGCACTTAAACAGTTGCTATAATTCAGCGGGCCAACATTCTTGACGTAGCAATACTAGCTCAACCAAAGCCAAAAGACGACAAATTCTGGCATTTTGCATATAGTAGCTCAGCTAAAGAGCGCAATGTAAGAACTCAACTACTATTGTAAAAGTGTAACCGGAGCTCATAGATAACCTTGTGCCCCAGGCATGCATTTATAACTATTAGAAGAAGATAAATAACGTCATTATAATTTATGTTAAATGGATACGAAAAAGCACCAGCGGAAATGATCTACCGTTCGGTATTGAAATGAGGTAATATGTCGTCCCCCAACACTGACGTGAAATCCTTCAATGCCAGCGCGTATTGTAAGGATAAACAGTTTGCCTTCCGCGAAAGGAAATGGCCAAGTTAGTTCTGGTTTTTGCTTTCGCCCTATAAATCGTTTGAACCATGAACTGGTTTTTGATTCCTTGGAATCTACCACATCATTGTGCATCCACTTCTCACATCTTCTGTATCCATCAACTGTGACAAAAGACATTCAACATTCAAAACTGGAAATCTGGTATAGCAGATTATGCAAGCTAGATAATGGTATAGGGAGGGATAAGTTGGTGACTTGGTGCATCAGCCATGTGAAAAATTGTATGCGGTACTCTCCTTACCTCAGTTAATAAGCTGGCATTGGGGAGAGACCACCAACTAAGCAACGTCCTAATATATTTAGTAGATGAACTGTAAACTTATAAAACACTCTCCATGGCTCCATCCCATTTATATTGTCCTCGATCGACAAGAAATTATGTATAAGATTAAGTAATAGAAATGTCATTGTCATCCCTTGACTTTAAAAATAAAACTACCTCTGTTTCAGTCTTTTGTTTACCTTTGGTTAGATTACACTTCTCACGAAGAACAAAAAAAAGGTAAGCAATTGACTAGGACAAAGAGAGTACTACCACTTGTCTCACTTGAGCAAAATCATTACTTGACTAGGGTTAATATGGAATGCAAGCCTTTTATTTTATAAGATTGAGAAATTGACTAATTACTTGGAATGGACCAAAGAGGAAATGGGACAGTATCGCTAGATTTGAGGGAAGAGAATAAAAACAACAAAGAAGTATTCCCAAATTTGAGGTCGGTTAACTTAAATCATTATTTGAAACACTCAATAACAAATAAAATAATAATAAAAAATTAAGGAAAGGAAAACAAGATAAAAATAAGGAAAATTTTGTTAATTAGTACCTTATAAGTATCACTTTTTGTAACTTATTACCTTGAAAGTTTCTATTATAAAAACCATTGCCTTTAAAATACTTTTCATTATAAATTGCCACCTTGTCCACTTTCCGGCAAACAAGAGAGTATATTAACCAATTTACCCTATGTTATTCTTCTTCTTCGTCAATTTCAAAACCAATATCACAAGTTCAAAACTACTAGTTCGCCGCCTTCATCTTCATCATCAAACACAGGGCCGGATCTATAACCCTCGTAATTGGGGTTCAAGTTCACACGCTAAACATTAAGGCAAAATGCATCATTTCAATATTAAAAATGTGTTCATTAAATATTCATTTCTTATCATTACAGTGGTAAAACATTTTTAAGATATGTACTTTGACCTTTAACTTTCGGAATACGAAATGATATGTTATATTTCTAAAAAAGAATGAAAACAATAATAATAGGAAAAATCAATGGAAAATAGTTTAAATAACATATTGTGAAGGTGTAAAATAGTCCACAAACCGTTGTCAACTAGGCCGCGATCCAAAAGATGTTTTCATAAACAAAATAACTCAAATTGCTAAATTTTGCATTTGAACCCATGCCCTCTATGTCTTGCTGATATATTACCATTCTATTTTATATATATTAGCTTTTTGAATCGGTGGGGTTCAATTGAACCCCATGAACCCCCACTGAAACCGCCATGCTCAAACCCCTTCTTCATTCTGAACACATTAACTAGGAATCCACACATCGAGAACATTACTAATTCCAACAAGAATCATAATCCAAACAAATATCGCCAAAATCAACTACATGAAGTTAAACTTGGGATTCACCAATTTTAAGAAAATGAAGCTTGACAAGCCCTCGTTTGATGTCCCTACTTGTGGTCAGTCGCACATAGGGAGGAAAAAGATAGTGATAAAGGTGCATTTATGGATAGTGTTTCAGTGGCGTATCTAGGATTTGGATATAGGGGATGCAAAAAATTAACAATGATTTGGGTGACGTGAACGGAAGTTTATATCCAAAAAACTCGCAAGGCTAAAGTAAAGTACTAAATTAAAATAAAATTAGATCCAAAAAATTCTAGAAGATATAAATAAAATAAATATTCGTGAATTAAATACAATAGGTATTTGAAAGTCACGAACAATTCTAATTACGTAACTGTGAAATTGAACTAAACGAATTCGTTAAAACAAATAGCATTAAAGAGTAATAAAGGCACGCATTTATGATAAAATGAGATAGAAGTGAAAAAAAGACACTTATAGAATCGAACCCAGGACCTACGGAATAGATAATGACCACTCTACCGCTGAACCATTGAACATTTGGTGATTCTCTGTGTAACTAATATATACATATTTCAGAAAGGGGGGATGCAGGTGCATCCACCGCACCCCCCGTAGATACGCCACTGCAGTGTTTCAAGGATAACCTAAAAACTAAAGAGAAGGTGCGATAATATGGGCAGAGATCTAACTATACAAAATAGCATGTATGGGATGGTGGATACTCCAAGAGAACTGAAGCATTGAATAGATTATCTCCAATATCATAGAACACATCTTGTTGTTTTATATTTCAATGTAAACCAAGCCCACTTTTTTGTATATTTCAATGATTGATAAGTGAATTATGTTAATTGGGCTGCACAATCACATTATACGCCTTCTCTAGGTTGTTGCTCACTTGTGAATTTAATTTTAGAGTTTCTACGAATTTTATTGAATTAAGGAGATTGTTAACAAATTTAATTTTATTGAATTTTAGGGTTTTTATTTAATTTTTAAAAAATTTATTTGTTCTTCTCTCCTTTATTACACCTTTTTTTGCCAACTTCCTTATATATTTTTACTTGGTTCACTTTTAAGGTATTCCGGACCCTTAAATTTTACTTCGGTTTTCAAATCTTTATTCTCGATTTAAATTTTTTTGTTTTTTAATAAAAGAAATCCGGACTTTGATTTTTAAAACCTATAAGTTCACCTTGACTTTTGTATTATGTTTCACTCTCCCTTTTGTTTTTCATTTTTCCTTTTCTATTTTGTTCACATTTTGAGGTGTGCGTTCACCCACACACGGTTCTAAACGATGATTCATGTCAGCCGACCCCAAATCATTTTGGGATTAAGGCTCAGATGTTGTTGTTTTTGTTGTTGAGGAGATTGTTAAGAGGGTGTTTGGTTACGTCTTTCGAAGTGGAATGGATTTTAACCATTCTAGTGTTTGATTGGGTGATTTTGGAATGGAGTTAGATACTTATGGATTCCAACTCCATTCCAACGCCCTAGATACTCATTCCCTACTCTCCAACCAAACAACTTCATTCCCCCTAGAGTGCAAGAGATTACCAAACCAACCAACAATGAAGTGGTATAGAGTTCTAAATCATGGTATCAAAATCAAATCCATTCCATTCCACCTTTGTGAACCAAACAACCCCCAAGTGTTCTTCAATTAGATGCAAAAACTTTGGCAAAAATAGAAGATGTTCAACAATTAGAATTGCAAAGTATAGAAGGAGGAAGAGACGGAAAGAGGATGATGAAGAGATAACCTTCACTTAAAGTTCCATACAGTTTTGAAGACGGAACGATGGTATATGATTTTCAAGTATAGGGGTTAATATGGTCATAAAATAAGGACCTCTAGAAGGATATTCTGAAATTGGCCGGAATATTCCTCTTCTTTTCGCTGAAAAGCAATTAAGGTAGTAATTTTTAGTCAGATTTATTTTACAAGATAGTGACCTTTAAAAAGAAAGTTTTAGGGTAGTAAGTTACATCCAGTGATATTCATACCAGTAGTTAATGACAATTTTTCCTAAAAATAATCAATAACTAAATTAAGTTTAGAAGGTCAAACATGTGGAAAATCAAATGAAATCAGAAGAAAAAGTAATTCAAAAATTTGGATGTGAAAAAAAGGGTCTAAATAAATCAAAATAATATTAAAAAAAATTAAAAATTAAACGGAAGAAAATTAGGGATTCTTCCCTCCACAAATCCTTCACACCATGTTTTCTTAGATCACAATTCAGATGTTGTATTGGTCTTCCCCTACAGTCACAACCACATTTGTTTCCCATTCTCTAAGCCTGCTAATAAAGGCCTTAGTTGGTACGTGTCTCACATGGCTGAATCACCTTAATCTACACTCCATCTTAACTACAACATGCAACACCTACTTTCTTCCTTATCACCTAATTTCCCAACCAATAGCATAGCAGTGCATCCAACATAGCATATGTATGTGTGTTGGATTCCTTGTTTAAACAAGATATTGACTCAACACTCTGGCCAGGCGTAATTATCAAACGATATAGTACCATTCAATTTATGAGGCATGTCAGGATCGCATCGAATTTACCCTTTGATGTTCTACCTATCTCATAGTTTTGTCTCTACTATCCATAGCAATGCACCTCCTTAGTATTGTTATTTTCAGTTGGTTATGAATATTATAATAATTGTTCTGCAATTGTCTTTTACCCAGATACTCTAGGGCACAGATAAATCTTATTGAGTTGATGTTTTGGTTCATATAGTATTACAAATTTTTTGGGAATTTTCCAACCTAGCAAGGCTAGATTGATGATCATCACTAGAAAATACGGCAAATTAAATTCTACAACCTCAACCTAGTCTAATTCTCTTTCCCCAAGTAACAAGTTCATTGTTAAATTTAGTTTTAATCCAAGAGGTTAACATTTGGAGGGAGTTTAGGATAAAGCAGCTCAAAGTCCTAAGGCTGGTTCAATGGAAAGTTCTCTTGTGGTAGAGATTAAGCAGGTTGACTGCTGATTCAAGTTTTCATGTAAACTAGGTGAACAATTATCTTGGATTAGGTTGCATTTTACGAAGTGTACAAAGAAATAATTTTCTCTTTATGTGTACCATGCGTCTGAAGAGTTGAGAAACTAAGGTCATTAATTTTGAGAAATGAATTAGCCTTTCAATCATAGCCTTGTAGGACATGCAGCGCAATTCTTATCCGAAGTTGCCTTATGGAATAGATGGTCAAACGAAAATAGAATTACTAACTTAGGATTAAATTTTCCCTGCGTATTGATTTGTGGGGTCAAGAAGAAGGGGCTTTTAAGAAAATTCTATGCCTTTTGGGGTAAAAAGTTGAATTCAACAATTACAAAAATGCTGTTCTATTTATCCATTAGTTGTCCAATATGGTATGAATGGCAAGGTTGAACCAAAAAGCAATATTGTAAAAGAGCCGTACCCTTTCCACATTATCTAACATATGTAAGTTAAAAGCTGGGTATCAATTAGTTTTCCAAAGAAAAAGGGGATTGCTTGAGCTTCGTTAGGACGCTCTTAAAAATTATAGCCTAGCTAGTTTTCTAATCAAATGCTAATACAACAGTAGGTCTGTTTAAGATACTTTTTCTTTCTGCAGGCTATGCTGTCTTTCCCTCATTCGTGCTTGTGATGCCCTTATCTATCCCATTTTCTTTGAGAATGAGTAAATGAATCCTATGGTGGCGTTGAATCAATCCGCCAGTGACAAGTCAAATAGCGAAATATTCTGACTTTAACCTAAAACATTGTTGTAAGGTTTACTTGTTGATGGTGTTGTATTTCATAAGTTGACTTTTAAAGTTTGATTTTCGCAAAGTGCGACTTTACACAGGCCAAAACAAACCTGTTGCAGCTCTCCTTTAATTAGTTAGGAGACTGAAAACTCACAGCGAGGAAAGACCTCCTAAGATGGAAAGATTGTTCAATGATCCACCCTTTTTTGTTACATAAGATCAAGTATCCCAACAGATGGAGAATTTGATGGACATTTGGTTTATAGATTGAAAAGCTGTAGGTTTAAGTGGTGAACTCACATTGGGTTTTTTGTGATTCAGGCATGCCTCAAAAATTGAAGGGTGATTCTAGCATGGCCAGCACTAATATATTGCATCAATGGTTGAGCCATAAAGCGATGTCATGTTCACAAGATGAATGTGGCGAAAAAGTGTGTGCTATATGCCTATGTGTCGTGACCAAACAGACAGGACTAAGATAGGTAGAACTTCGAAGGCTGCAATAGTACTTAAGAAAAGCTTTCCAAATAAGACCCCTAAACCAAAAAAGACTGAAAAAGAAGGATATATAGAAGAACTTCAAATGTTGGCCCTAAATAAAAGAATACAGAAACGATCTTCCGTCGTATTGCTGTTCAGGGTCCAGCGGATAACAAGAAGAAGCCATGTGACTTAAAAAATTTACAAATTTTGACATACATTACAGATATATTTCTGGAGGTATATACTCTTTGGAAATGTGAAGACAACTATATTGCACACTTAAAAAAGCATGTAAAAGAGCTTACAAATTTTCACGTTGTTTACCAACACGCCTAGTCTTCCTAACTATGCTTGAATTAGACATATTTTAGTTAATAGTCACAGACCATGCAAACCTCGCCTGGTTCATTGGCATAACTTCAAAACACTAGACTAAGGCTGAACTGTTATCCATTATAATCATGTAAGCTCCATAGTGTATTGAGTTTTTCTGCGCTATGCAAATGTATAGGGGCTAAAAAAAGAAGCGAAGAAAAAGGAAGTGATGCAAGGCAGTGCAGGTTTCTTAATAACAAGCAGCGAGTAAGTAGCCATGGTAAATTAACAACAGGTGTAAGGTAGAAAAAGTGAAACGAAAGTTGAAAGAAAGACCAGCCTTACTGAGCATATCTTCATCCTTCAATGAGGGTCTACCATCACATCTGTGAGCTTTCCCCCATTGCATCCTATAACAGGTATTATGTTCAATAACTGGTCGACGGCTCCAATCTCCTCTCAATCTAGGATTAAGGTGCAGAATTTTGGGAGGTGCCTCCCCTTCCACAACTTTCAATCCCTGCAATTCTATGTTGAATTGTGAAACCATAACTAATGGATCGCCGTTCCTGAACTTGGCGAGCTGAGGTACATACTCTTGATGAGCATGATGAGGAGTCCCTACTACTGTGATAGAAGACCCTGCAGCGAGGCCGCATGGAAGAAACATGACATGGTCTTGATCTACCAAATCTTGGCCACTCACTTGTAACCACGAAGGACAGGACTCTGGCTTCCCGTCTAAAGTAGAACCACCTTCATTAATAGCAAGACCATCATCATTTCCTAATTCTTGCCAAGCCTTGAAACCCAATGTCCAGGCCTCATCTGCCATTCTGTCCATGGCAGAATCATTTGTAACTTCCCCGTCATAGTGATGCTTAAAAGGCGGTAGTCTTGTATATTCAATCCATTTCTTGTCAGGCATGAATAACAAATCTTGGTTGTTACTACCCTCTAACTTCCTGTGAGACGCGTCTTTATAAATGGAAGGAAGAGAGGCTTTATTGACATTGTTATGGTCTAAGGGTAGCTGAGAAGTGTCATGTCCACCTAAACCGGAAGCAATCTCCAAAAGTGCAGGGAACTTGAATGCAATAAAAATCAAGTACAAAAGAGCTACAAACAACAAAAAGTATGACAATCTGAATCTTCGAGTACCAGGAGGTTCTACTTTCTGCCTCTTCATCTTTACACTCATTCAATCAAGTATATATATGTATATGTACATACAACAACTTTATTTCTTGAATACCCAATTATAATCAGACCGAATAATAATAATAACAACAATGTCCAATAGATCGAAAACAAGACGTGCCCCAAAAATGGCAGATACTCATTTCAGAATAGACCAAACAATATTTCTTGAATGCAACAAACTGTTAAAGGTGTCGGAAATGACGGAATTAGAAAACAATACCGAAATGGGTTGATATAAGAAAATACCGTGTAAAATTAACAGATGGAACCAAGAAACGGAGTGGTAAATTGGCGAAAAGGTGAGAGGAAGAAGAAAAACTTTACGAGTATTGGCGCTCTGAGTGTCTACCGCTACCACGGTTCTCATTTGTTTTCCATCAACTAAACTACCGACTATGCCCTTTTTTTCCCTCTTGTTGAACATTCCTGGTGCGCCCGTCAAAACAGGAAAATTTACAAAGAGGTCGCAATAGGTTCAGTCAGATCGACCAAGTTTCGTTAATTGGTTGTATAGGTGGGGTAGCCAACACATAAAATTGTACTTCCTCCATTCAACTCCACTCTACCACTTTGCTTTTTCACGTTTGTCAACGCGTGTTTTACGCGCTAAATATCATTAGCTACGTATTTGCAAAAATTATAAAAATTAGATATTTTTAATGTACTCGTAAAGACGAATCAAACAAGATCCCACATGAATGTATTTTCACTTATGTATTGAGAGAAAATCGAAATTGAATGTGCATTTGTGAATAGTGTAGAAAATAGAAATAGCTAGAGTGGAGTTGAATGGAGGAAGTACAAAACTACCAAATCTTCTGAAATATTATTATTTATTATAGAGTAGATAATATTAAACTTTTTAGATTTTAAATTTTTCTGAATCTCTACGGACTATTATGTTAAGCATTGTAAGTTATTATGAAATATAAATAACTAGTTTGAATGACCGTGCGTTGCAACGGGATAATTAACTTATTCATAATGCAAAAAGAACGTTATAAGGGTTTAATCTTTACATTCTATGTCTAATGATATGTTTACATATTATTAAAATATCTTTTTCAAAAAAAAAGATTAATATATACGTGTGTTAACTCTTATTTATAATCATATAATCACCTCACCTTATACTAATCTTTCGATGTGGGACAATTCTACTATTTATAAGTAGTATATTCACCAAACTTGGATTTTTTTCTGATGTGGGGCAATTCTACTACTTATACGTAATTTATATTCGTCAAACCTGGATTGTTTTTCAATATGGGACAAATAACATACTCAGAATTACACCATCTTTTTTGTACTTAGTTCGACTTCTAACCAGATCCCGAATACAGATAATTTCTACTCATTATATCTAATAGTTATATTTAAATTTAATAATATGATTGTTCCGGGTGTAATTCCGAAGCAAGTATTGTTACCACTCGTGGCTTGTAGAATGATGTCTTTGGTTGAATCCTCCTTTCGGTCTCCTGAAACGATGAACAAACTGAGGGCTTGGCTTTTGCCAAGCGTACTCACTCCGACGCCCAAGTCAGTGAACTTAAAGAGATAAGTTATGTGTTACTTGGCTAAGTATATATTGTAGAGAGATAAGGAAGATATTACCAGATTATGAGGTGTTTAGGTTATGATTTTTGGGATCCTTTCCTCAATGAGGGTTGAGGAGTATTTATAGACTTTCACCTTTTGTCACGTAGTGGCCAAGTGGCTAGCAGGTGGAAAGACCGTTCTACCCTCGGCTGATGGACCCATGGCAGGCCGACCGAGGGGTTTTGGATGTGAGTACGCGGATATGTGCCCCGGCTGGCTAGTTGCCTGGCCGAGACTCAAGTGACAGGCCGATGGGCTGCATCGGCTAGGCTGTCAAGGGTGTTGACTTGCTTTGGATATCTTTGACCTTGCTCAATATGTTGACTCGGTCAGCGGGTGCAGAATATGCCCCATCAATTTGCCCCCAGCGTAGTCTATGCCGTGGTATGGACTCCGATGTGTGTTGAGCGTATATTCTGCGCAAGTTTCCATTTTTCTGCCCCGGCTTCTTCTATCTCGGCTTGGTTCTGTTTAGGCCGTACCATATCCCCCCTCCACATGGATGTGTAAAGGGCATCCGATGTGGAAAAGAAAGTGACGCTGGCCGAGACCAGGGTTGAGAGTGCCGGTTGTTTTTGATTGCCCCCGGCCGGTGCTACCTAGCTTGGTTGATCATGTGGCCGGCGGAGAACATATATTTAGGAATTTGTTGAGGAAGATGAATAGGCAAAGAGATATGAAGGGGCGTGTTGGAGACGCTTGGTCACTGTTGTGTTGATTGACGTTCAACTGTTGCAACGATTGACATTCCGTGGTTGCATGTCTGACGCGTGTCTGTTCACTGATTGGCTGACGTTTCATGGGCTGTGCCCTGATTGGTCCTTCTTCATGGGCTTTCCTCTATAAATAGGGCAGTTAATCCCTGAAATTGGCCACCAATTTCATTTTCTCTAAAATTCTCTTCTCTCTAAACTTTCAAAGGCTTCCTTCTCTTCAAATCTTCAGAATCGTCACGTCGGCGTAGCACTTTTCTTCAAGGTAAACAAACAAATTTTCCAACTTTTCATTGTTAAGTTTTTTGTTGTGAACATGTCTTCTGCTGATGCCGGACCTAGTAATCGTGCGCCGGGGGGTTCCCCGTTGCGTCTTGATGAGGAGGAGGCGTTGGCCGCCATCCCGATAAGATCTGGGGGCCCTAGGTCTCCTTCTCCCGAAGTTGATCCAAAAGCTCTGGAGGATTGGGAGGATGATGATGATGTTGATGATGACGGTGATGATGACGGTGAGAAAAGGGCTCATTCTGATGGTGAGAGGCCGCATCTCCTGGATCATGGCGAGGCCTGCACGACTGGTATTGATCGTGCCTGGGCCGATAAGTTCGCCAGTTGTTCCGGTGGAACTCTTTTCGAGGGTCACTTCTCCTTCGGTGAGGGGTACAAAATTGTTATCCCCGAGGAGGGTCAGGCGGTCTTTTGCCCTCCCCCGGGCCATATCGGCGTATATATTAGGCACCTGGAGTATGGGCTCCGGTTTCTTTTGCACGACTACGTTATGGCCATCATCAAAGCTATGAACGTCGTTGTGGCTCAACTGCATCCGTTGACCATTAGGACGATAGTTGGCTTCGTGTGGCTCTGTCTTTTTAAGGGGGAGGCCCAAACAGTTAACTTATTCCGCCGGCTTCACTCCCTTCGGCCGTCGGTCCCCGGTAAAGCAGGGTGGTACAGCGTGCAGACGGAGCCGGGCTACGTCTCCGTGAACAAGATTACTTCTTGCAAGGGCTGGAAGCGGCGGTGGGTGTTCATCCAAGTGCCGGAGGACTACCCATTGCCTCGGTCTTTCCAAAGCCGTGTTTACTTGCGGTGCGAGAACCGGGGAGAATATGAGAAATATATCTCCCGGGGTAAACTTAAGATGGACGCTTTGAAGGTCTATCTTCACGCGGATGAGGAGCGGGCGATGCAGCTGTTCGATGCTGAGAAGGGATGGTTGCCTCCGACTCAGATTATCCTTCAGGATGAGCTGCTTTGCCGCGTCGGCCTCATACCGGCCCTCAACCAGGGTGAGTAGGGTCGTGTGAGGCCCATCTTTGCCTGTTTATGCTCCTGTTTTTAGAGCTTTGTTTTACTTCTTTTATTTGACTCTTGTCTGGTTTCTTGCAGACCGGTTTGGCCAGAATTTGTCTGAGGGGGTCTTGAAGAGGTTGGGGCTTGATAAGGACGGGAAGGTCGTTCAGCGGCATCCTACGACTGACGCGCGTGATCGTAGACTGGCTCCCAACGAACTTATGGACAAGCAACTGAAGGCATTGGATCCGGCGGCGGCTCAAGCACGGGTTCTCGGAGGCGTGCCGAAGAGAAAACCAAAGGCAGCGTCCAGGTCGGCGACGGCGTCAATCCCAACTCCCTCTTCGATCCCGGCGGTCCAGACGGAGCCGGTGGAGGTCGTCGATATTACCGGTGAGGAGGAAGCTGTTGGGAAGGGCCCTCCTCCTCCCAAGAAGAGAAAAGAGCCACCGTCTGCTTCCACCGTTGCCGGGGAGAAGAATGACTCAGTCGGCCCTCCATTTAAGAGGGTCCAGACTGGTACGGATCTAACTTGCGGTTCAGACTTAGCTGGTTCATTGGACATTCCCGATGACAGACTCTCTGACGTGTCAATGAATGTTGACATGGATGCTCTGTGTAAATTTTTTGTAGATCCGTCGTCGGCAGTCGCCGTTCTCACTGAGTGGCAACTAGAGAAGCAGCCTGAGAAGGCGGGTGATAGAAGTGCCACCGCTGACTCCTTGCTTCAGAAGATTTCCCCCACCGAGCTTGTGGCAGAGGGTACGAGAATATACAAGAGGCTGGCGAAGTGGACTCAACTAGCCGGCTCCCACATTATGGAGCAAGAAAAGGCCATGGCCCAAACTGGGCCATTGATCGAACGGCTTAAGCTTGATCTTTTCGCTGCAAAGGGGGAAGCCGGGAAGGCTAAGCTGGACCTCCTTGCTGCCCGAAAGCGTGAGGAGGAAGCTGAGAAGCTGCTATTGGCCGAGAGGGCCAAAGTTGAGGCTGCTGATGCCGCCACCGCCAAGTTGATGGAGGAGCGGGATAGGTATAAGGGCGCTTATGACGCCGTCGTTGCCAAGAGGGAAGAATGGAAGGATCTGTACTTGGCCCAGTCGGAGGCACATAGGGGCACAAGGGCTATCCTTGCCCAAAGGGAGAAAGATATTGAGATGCTTCAAACTGAGCTCATCCCTAACATATGCGCCCAGTTTCGGGACCAGGCCGAGGAGGCGACCAGGGAGGCAATCAAGAAGCTCGTTCCTGAAGGCTCCTTCCCGTGGCAAGAATTTGAGCAGCTTCTGGATGAGATGGCCGATGCTGCGGAAAAAGCGGCTGCGGAGAAGGCGGAGGCGGCTCAGATAGCTGAGGCCAAGGCGGCTTACGATGCAAAAGTGAAGGAGGCCAAAGAGGAGGCTGAGAGGCTAAAGGCAGCTGAAACTGAAGCTGCCAAGTCACCTTCTGGGTCGCCCACCAAAGAAGATGCTGCTGATGTCGCCGCTGGCGAGCAGCAACAGGCATAGGGAGACGGGCGGTCGTCACCAGGTTCCCCCGGTATCTCGGATAGCTTCAGCTGTTCGGGGGCCAATTATTAAGCCTTTCCTCCCTGCCATCTTTTGGCGCTTCAAATGATATGTCTGTAACCTTTTGCTTTTCGTTTCCTTGTTTTTTGTAAAACTTTGGTAGGTTGTGTTTTGGCTTATCCCTATGGGGACGGCCGTCGTCTGTATTCTCCTTACTTGTAATCTTTTTTAATAAAGCTTGTTTATTGGCCCTCGGCTTGGCCGGGGCTTTGATCACAATCCTTCACTTGTCTTCTTGCGTTATTAATTGAGCGCTTTTTCGTTTTTACCTTCGGCTTAGCCGAGGCGGTTAGAATGCGTATCTCAACTGTGTTTAACGTCTTTTAAACATGTTGGCATGTTGATCGCTTCCTCTTTCACTCTCGGTATGGCCGAGGCGTCTGATTTGCGATTCCTAACCGCCGCTGTGAACATGCTAGCGTATCGACCGTTGTGTCCCCTGCCAGGCCTTCGGTTGGCCGAGGCGGCTAGGGGTTACGGCGCGACAGCGTTCGTATCTGTAGACATATTGATCGCTTCCTCTGCCAGGCCTTCGGTTGGCCGAGGCGGCTAGAATTGCGTCTCAACTGTACTGAGTATACGTTTCTTTTTTCTTGGGGTGACTGCCCGGTGGCAACCGTCGGCGTCTACCTCGAAACGACTATTTAGAGGATAAGCACTTTGATGGAAAACTCGGGTGATTCTTCATTTGATATAATCATGCGTTGGGGTGCCCACAATGGGTTTGGACACCTCCGCCGCTATACAAAGTACTTTCTTAGGTTGTCGGTGTTCCAATGGCTCATCAAAGGCACATCTTCCATGTCTGTCAGCCGGTATGTACCCGGCCTCATCTCCTCAACTACTTTGTAGGGACCCTCCCAGTTGGCCGTCAATTTACCATGAATATTTCCTTTGTTGGTGGCGGCCGACTTTCTTAGGACCAGATCCCCTACTTTTAAGTCCCTTTTGTGGACTCTTCGGTTGTAGGCTCTTCTCATCCGGTTTTGGTATACTGCCAAGTTGAGGCGTGCCGTGTCTCGGCTTTCTTCGACCAGATCTAGGGAGGCTTTCAAGCCTTCCTCGTTTTCGGCTGGGTCAAAGGTTCGCGTTCTGTATGTCGGCACCGTTGCTTCAATTGGCGGGGATCGCTTGGACCCGTAGACTAAGTGGAATGGACTGTACCCCGTTGCTTCTTTCTCCGTGGTCCGAAGGGACCACAGGACGCCGGGTAGTTCATCGGCCCATCTTCCCTTTAGGTCTTCAACTTTCTTCTTCAAACCGTTGAGGATGGTTTTATTGGCTGCCTCCGCCTGTCTGTTGCTCTGAGGGTGGCAGACGGAGGAGTATGCAAACTTGATGCCCAGTTCTTCTAACCAGTTCATTATCAGGTCACTCCAAAATTCTCGGTCGTGGTCGAACACCATGACTTGAGGTAACCCAAAACGAGTTATGACATTTTCCCAGATTACCTTTCTTACGGCCGCCGTCGTCTTCGCAGGTACCGCTACAGCTTCAATCCATTTGGTGAAGTAGTCAATGGCGACAATCAAGTACTTTCTTCCTCCGGATGCCGTTGGAAAGGGCCCTAGTAGATCCATCCCCCACTGTGCAAAAGGAAGGGGATTAAGCACCGGTTGCAGGTCTCGGGAAGGAGCATGTATCACCGGAGCGTGCATCTGACAGTTCGTACACTTCTTCGTTTTTGCCCTGGAATCTTCAAGCATGGTGGGCCAGAAGTAGCCGGCTCGGAGAGCTTTGTGGGCTAGTGTTCTTGCCCCCATGTGGTGTCCACAGATGCCTTCGTGAATTTCTGTCAGTATAAGCTCCGCATCGGCTGGGCCGACACACTTCAAGAGTGGTCTTATTACGGACCTTCTGTATAATTCTCCTTCGAACAACAAGTACCTGGCGGCGATCCTTCTTATCTTCTGAGACAGACTGCGGTTATCCGGCAACTCATTTGTGAGTGTGTATTTCATTATCGGAGTCATCCACGTCGTCTCGGCCTCGATGTTGCCCACCATGCAGAGTGTGTCGTAATGCTTTTAGCGATCCCGATATCCACTAGCACGGTTGCTGATATTCTTGATGGTTGAACTGGCAAGTTTTGAGAGAGCGTCGGCTCGGTTGTTCTCGGACCTGGGGATGCACTGAATTTTGAAGAACTTCAATTTTGCTGTGTCGGTTTTCACCCTTTCCAGGTATCTTACCATTCCGTCGTCTCGAGCCTCATACTCTCCTCTGATTTGGTTAGTTACCAATAGAGAGTCTGTCTTCAACACAATATGTTCTCGCTCTCGTGACTCTTGCTAGCTCGACTCCTGTTATCACCGCCTCGTATTCGGATTCGTTGTTGGAGGCCGGGAAGGTAAATTTCAAGGCGTACTCAAACTCGTCCCCGTTTGGGCTGATGATAAGGATGCCGGCGCCTGAGCTGTTCGTTGTGGAGGACCCGTCGGTGAATACTTCCCATACACCGGGATGTTCTTCTTCTTGATATGTGCACTCGGCCAGGAAGTCTGCAAGTGCCTGTCCCTTTATCGAGGGCCTCGGCTTGTATTGAATGCCGAAGCCGGATAGCTCTACCGCCCATTTGATAAGCCTACCAGATTGTTCGAATTTTTCCAATGCCTTCTCCAACGGCTGGTCGGTTAAGACCGTTACGGGATGTGCGTCGAAGTAGGGTTTTAACTTCCTTGCGGCAACGACGACGGCGAAGGCTGCTTTTTCAATTAGTGGGTAGTTCCTCTCGGCGACCAGTAGTGTATGGCTGATAAAGTAAATTGGGTGCTGCTGCTTGTTCTCTTCTCTGACGATCACGGCACTGACCGTGGCCGATGTAACTGCTAAGTATAGATATAGCGTCTCCCCTAGTATCGGCCTGGATAGGGTCGGCAGTGTCAGAAGGTGAGCTTTCAGTTGCCTGAAAGCTGTGCTCTGTTGCTCCCCCCAGTTGAAGTCTTTATTCCCTTTTAGCACTGTAAAGAATGTAGTGCTCTTGTCGGCTGACCGAGAGATGAAACGGGCAAGAGCTGCCATCCTCCCGGTCAGCGTCATTACTTCTTTTCGGTTCCTCGGCTATGGCAGATCCAGTATTGCTTGGACTTTTTCTGGATTGGCATCAATTCCCCTGGCACTGACAAGTACGCCGAGGAACTTGCCAGCCCGGACACCGAAGTTGCATTTTTTTGGGTTTAGCTTCATCCTGTATTTCCTTAGTGAACAAAATGTCTCGTATAAATCGGCTAGGTGCTCGCTGTCAGACTTGCTTTTTACAATAGCATCGTCGACATAAGCCTCCACGTTTCGCCCTTTCTGATTTTGGAACACTTTGTCCACCAGTCTGGTGTAAGTTGCACCGGCGTTCTTCAAACCGAACGGCATCATTTTATACATGAATGTGCCATCTCTGGTGATGAATGCGCATTTAGGCATGTCTTCCTCGGCCATGAATACTTGATGATACCCTGAGAAGGCGTCCAACAGGCTCAACATAGTGTAGCCTGCCGTGGCGTCAATTAAACTATCTATACGAGGCAAGGGATAACAATCTTTGGGGCATGCTTTATTAAGATTGGTAAAATCTACACACATTCTCCATGCCCCCGATGATTTTCTCACCATTACAACGTTAGCTAACCACTCAGGATAAGTACAAGGCATGATAAAGCCCGCCGCTAGTAATTTATCTACCTCGGCTTTGATGGCCTCATCCTTCTCGGCTGAGGAGTTCCTCATCTTCTGCTTGACAGGGCGAGCGGTGGAGAGTACATTCAGCTTGTGAACAATCACCTCCCGGCTCACGCCTGGCATCTCGGCCGCTGAGTAGGCGAAGACATCTTTATTCTTCCTCAGCAGGTCCAGGAGGTCGGCTCTGAATTTGGGTTCCAGGTTGACACCGACAGTCACGGTGCGGCCTGGGTCAATCTCCACCTCCTCGGTCTCCGCTCCTTCGACCATGCCGACGGAGGTATCCATGCGTTCGCCCTCCTGTTGCAAGGATGGGCTCTTCCCTTTCTCTGATTTCTTTGCCACTTTGAAGGATTGCATGTTGCATCCTCTGGCAGATACTTGGACATTGACCACTTCGTCCTTCTCGTTCTTTGAGACGAGCTTATGCGCTTCCCCCCGGTCCGAGACATACATTAATGTCAGGGCCCGGATGGACATCACAGCGTCGGCCTCACTCAAAGTGACCCGGCCTAAGAGAACGTTGTAGGCAGACGAGCCGTCAATGACCACGAACTCAGACATAACATTCTTGGCCGCACTCCCCTCGCCGAACCTCACTGGCAGCCTGATTGACCCCAGGTGTACCAGGCCGGCCCCAGAAAAGTTGTACAATGCGTTGGTGCAGGGGCTCAAGTCTTCAACCTTCAGACCGAGGTTGAGAAAGCACTCTCTGTACATGATGTTTGTGTAGGCGCCTGTGTCAATCAGGCACCTCTTCACCAGGTGGTTGGCTATGTCCAAGTGGACTACAAGCGGGTCGCTGTGAGGGGCGATGACTCCCTCGTAGTCCTTCTTGCCAATAGTTATGTCGGGGACGTTGGAAGCGGGGGTGGCTGTGTTGGGCACAAAGTTGATGGCCTGATATAGTTCATTCAGGTGTCGTTTGTGCCCATGAGCGGACCCACCGTTCTCGTTGCCCCCGATGACAACATGGATTACCCCTATCCGTTCAAAGACGGATTTCTTATTTGAGTCGCCGGCATTAGTCTTTTGGCCTCCGACAACATATTTACCGAGGCTCCCCTTCCGGATCAGCTCTTCAATGGCATTTTTCAGATGCCGGCAGTTGTCAGTCAAGTGACCGGTGTGGCCGTGGTACTCACAGTACTGGCTCGTGTCACCGTCACTCCTCGGCTTGGGAGGTCTTTCCCACTTCTGACCCTCGTTCTTGCTAAGGGCGAAGACCTCGGCAGCAGATACGACCAGGGGGGTGTGGTCATGGTACCGTTTTTGGTAGTACGGTCCCGAGCTCCCCCCGGTCTTGACCGAGTTCTGTTTCCTGGCGGACTTGTCAGACCGTGACTTATTATTGTCACGGCGTCCTTCATCGGACCGTGACCTAGTATTGTCACGGCGTCCTTCATCCGGGTTGTCCTCCCGGTGGCTCTTCCTTTCTGAGTGCTCGGCCTCGCTGTGGCCTACCCAGGTTTTGTGGTAGTCCTCCACCTTGATGGCTTGGTCGGCCAACTTTCTGGCGGAGTCTAGGTTCAGACCGCCGTGCTTGATGAGCTCGTTTTTTAAGTCCCCCCTTGGGAGGCCCTTCATCAGTGCGAAGGCCGCCAGCTCGAGGTTACACTCTCGGATCTGCTGAACCTTGGCGTCGAACCTCTTCACATAGCTTCGTAGAGACTCGCCCCCCTCCTGTCTGATGGTCAGGAGATCCGATGTCTCCACGGCCCTCCTCTTATTGCAAGAGTACTGGGCTAAAAAGGCGTCCCTTAGGTCGGCGTAACAGTATACCGAGCCGTCGGACAGCCCCTTGTACCAACTCTGAGCCATCCCATGTAAAGTCGTTGGGAAGACTCGGCACCAGACTTCATCGGGTTGTTCCCACACCGACATATACGACTCAAAAGCCTCGGCATGGTCGGTGGGGTCGCTATCCCCTTTGTATGTGAGCGCCGACAACTTCAGCTTGGTTGGCACGGTGGTTTCAAGGACATAGGCACTGAGGGGCTGTCTGACCACGTGTCGAACGACACGCGGCGATCGGCTCCTCGCATCCCTAGTCCGGCTCCCCTCCCCGTGGCGGGAAGGGCTTCTTCTTCGACTCTGGTGAGTCGGGCTTCTTCTCCGACTCTGGCGAGTCGGACTTCTTTTGCTCCTCTGGGGCAGGCCTCGTTGGTGTCGCGGCGACGCCGTCCTCCCGCGAGTGCGGGATGGACTCAGGTCTACCACTGGCACTCTGGGCTCCCCCGGCGTCTTGACTGGGTCGGCTTCCTCCAATGCTTCGTTCAAATTTCTCGGAGTCACATTTTGGGCCCTGGTCTCTGCTTCAGGTGCCGCCGCTCTTGTCGTTGTGACAGTGTGAGTCGGCGTGCTACCTATTAGGTCCAGGAGTAGCTTCAGTTTAGCTGCATCAACCACATGTCCCATGATGGTGACTTGGTCGGCGGGCAGCGGTGTGTCTGGTATTATTGGCATCCCGTACACCGGTTGAATTACTCGGCCGGTGGGGGACTGCACAACCCCAGAATTGTGGACGGTAGCATCTTGGCAGAATTCGGTTTCGTCAGTCACAAATACTTCTTGTTGTTTCGACATCTTCTTAGCTTTTTGGGTGGGTTTTTGTTTTGTGTTTTTTTTTTGGTTTGGGAATGAATGTGACTAGCTTCTAGTATCTTCCCCACAGACGGCGCCAATTGTTCCGGGTGTAATTCCGAAGCAAGTATTGTTACCACTCGTGGCTTGTAGAATGATGTCTTTGGTTGAATCCTCCTTTCGGTCTCCTGAAACGATGAACAAACTGAGGGCTTGGCTTTTGCCAAGCGTACTCACTCCGACGCCCAAGTCAGTGAACTTAAAGAGATAAGTTATGTGTTACTTCACTACTACAAATTTAGGCAACTACAACGCCCCTTTAACAACGAATATTCACGAAAATCACAATAGACGTTGTAGAATGTATGGCGCGAATTTTACTAAAATCAATTACAACGGGTATGGTTATAAAAACCGTTGTTATTATTTTTAACAACGGGTCACACATGCGGAACCGTTGTTAATAATTTGGCGCAAAATTGGCGCAAAGTTAGTGAAAAGTAATCACAACGGTTACTTTTGAAACCCGTTGTTAAAACATATTTGACAACGGGTGTTTTTTACAACCGTTGTTAAAACATATTTCACAACGGTTGTTGTTTAATAACCGTTGTCAATACTTTCCATACTATAAACCACACAAATGTAAGTCTGCTGCAGACCACAAAACACAACCCTTAATACACAAACACAAACACAAAAACAGCAGACAAACAAACACAAAACACATACACACTCTCTTTCTCTCTTTCTCTATTTCTCTCTTTCTCATCGTCGCTTTATCTTCTCGCCGTCACTGTGATTTCATCGTCTTACGTTCTGTATTTATCAGGTAAATCTCGCCGTCACTGTTAGTTTCATCGTCATTATTTTCTTTTTCTATTTATTTCTTTTGCATGTATGTGTTTTTATCGACCATTATGTTATTTGTTTAAGTATTGTTCGCATAATTAGTTACTAAAACAATGAAGAAGCAAGATGAAGAAGTAAGATAAACATAATTAATATATATATATATATATATTTATAAATACATAAATTAAAAAAAAAAATTACATATGTAAAAATGCAATTCTTATATTTTCATGGAGGATCTTATTGTGCTCTATCGTATCCATCCTCTCCTCCTTGGCTATTTGGAGGTTCCGTTCAGCATTTGCTATATCGTCATATAGCCGCAATCGCCTCTTTGCTCCGTCAAGCCATCTTCTTTGGCGTGCTTTGGTGCGGATCGAGCTTCCGCAAGGTAGCTCTGAAACTTTCCTCAATATGGAGGAACCAGGCGGATGAAGTTGTTGTTGTTCTCGATCATGGTAAGAGTCTTTAGGATGAAATCATTCATTTTGTTAGAGTTTTTTGAGTTTGATTTGAAAGATTAAGTAGAGTTTGTTTTAACAGTTAGAGTTTGGAGATGAATATATGAGATAATGGAAATGTTAGTTGAGATATGCAATGTATTTATACTAAGCAATGTGTGGGTTGAGTTAATTGCTTTTTAATTAATAAATATGTTAGGAAGTTGTGCCATAATCATCATCATATCTCTCAATAATCTTTGCTTCAAATCCTATTACTAACCCTTCTCATTCCATATTATCCGTTCATATGTACAGTGATGTCAGTAATAATGCATGCATTGGAATTCTAACAGGCCGTAATTATGCATGCATCTAGTAATATTTAATTTAATTTTTTTTTATTTTTTAAGAACAAACAACAACGGTTATTTTATAACAACCCGTTGTCTTTAGTTATAACAACGGTTTTGTATATTAAAACCCGTTGTTATAACTTTCCCCCCAAAATTGTGTCACACTTTCCACAACGGGTTTTAATACATAAAACCGTGGTTAATAGTTTTAACAACGGTTTCCTTAAGTAAGCCAACCGTTGTTAAAACCTTCTACAACGGACGCTTTAACAACGTCCCCTTTTTTATATAACAACGGTTTTTGACCGTTGTTATAGCCTGTATCTGTAGTAGTGCTTGGCTAAGTATATATTGTAGAGAGATAAGGAAGATATTACCAGATTATGAGGTGTTTAGGTTATGATTTTTGGGATCCTTTCCTCAATGAGGGTTGAGGAGTATTTATAGACTTTCACCTTTTGTCACGTAGTGGCCAAGTGGCTAGCAGGTGGAAAGACCGTTCTACCCTCGGCCGATGGACCCATGGCAGGCCGGCCGAGGGGTCTTGGATGTGAGTACGCGGATATATGCCCCGGCTGGCTAGTTGCCTGGCCGAGACTCAAGTGACAGGCCGATGGGCTGCATCGGCTAGGCTGTCAAGGGTGTTGACTTGCTTTGGATATCTTTGACCTTGCTCAATATGTTGACTCGGTCAGCGGGTGCAGAATATGCCCCATCAATGATCAAATACTCTCCATTAATATTTGTATTTTGTTTTTCTTCAAAAAAAATTTAACATAATTGAGAATACGGAAATTTTCCGTGGTACCCCTTAATTTTGTCAAATCATGTTACCCCTACTTTTAAGAATATGCCTATGGTACCCTTGAGGTTCTATTTTTTTGCCCATGGTACCCCCTAATGTAAAGGTTGTTAAATAGACGTTAGGTTTGATGGCGTGATAATAAAATAATAATTAAAAAATAATACCTCCTTTATTGTTTTATTGGTACAAATATCTCTCTCTTTTAAATGAAAATTTAATTAACTATATCATTATAATATTGGAAATTTTTCATGGTAGCCTTGAACTTTGATAGATTACACATGCTATCATGGACATTTGTTTTCTATTTTTATTATCATAATTAAAATATGTGCAAATGATAGGAACCTATACTCTAATGATAGAATATTTTTTAACACAATTGTAATTATATTATTTAAACGTAGTATATTTACCACACCAACATTATTTTTCAATATGGGACATATAAAAGCTATAGGTAGAAAATATAATGATATAAACTTTTAAGAGCTCTCCAAGATAATACTTAAGAGACTCAAAAGATTTTGGTTGATGTCTAAGTTCTAAGGATGCCTCCTATTTATAATCATAGAATCACTCATCTTATGCTATATTTTGATGTGGAAAAATTCTATTTTTTATATGTAGTATATTTATCACACCTATATTATTTTTCAATGTGGGACATATAACATACTATGAAATACACCATCTTTAATATGTGCAAATTATATGAAATCTATATATACTCTAATGATAGCATTTCTTACCATGAATCTAATAATATTATTTTCATAATTTTTTTACCCACATCATTTTGTCAAATGAAATGTAAAAGTTTTTATATAAAAATTAGAAACATTACTTGAATATAAAATAAGAAATACAGAATATATATTATAATAACTAAAAGATTTTCCAAAGATTAACTTAGGTTAGAAATCATTATTGTAGAGACAGTAATACAAACTCTTTTAAGAGCTCTCTCTGACAATACTTAAGAGAATCAAGAGATTTTGGGTTATGACTTTTATTTATAATCATAAGATCACCATGCCTTATATATGGTAATCTTCCGATGTGGGACACTTCTAATATTTATACATAGTATATTCACCACACTTACATTATTTTTCAATGTAGGACAAATAACATACTAAGTACACCATTTTTTTTGCACCTACTTTGAGATCAACCCCATTTAGTAATGAGAAAATACAATACAATACAATCTACACTCTAATGATATAATACAATACAATCTACACTCTAATGATAGCATTTTTTTGTCACAATCTAATTGTATAATTTCATACGATATTTTTTTGTCAAATGAAATATAAAGTTTTTATATCGAAATTATAAACATCACTTTAATATAATATAGAAAATGTATATATATGGGACAGTTCTATTATTTATACATAATATATTCATCACACCTACATTATTTTTCAATGTGGGACATATAACATACTAAAAAGTACATATCCTTTATATAAAAAAATTTTGGGTTAATACTTAAGTTTCAAGGATGCCTCCTATTTATATTTATAGAATCACCCTACCGTATACTATTATTTCAATGTGAGATACATAATTTAATTATTTAAACATAGTATGTTCATCATGCCTATATTATTTTTCAATGTGAAATAGAGAATTTAAAATTTCTGATTATTATATCGAAGAAAACAAAGGAAGAAGAGCAACGAAGAGAAAATGAAGAAAAAAGCAAAGAAAAAACACGAATAAAAATAGCTGAAGCCTGGGATACTATTCCATTTGCTCAAGTAATAAGAGGTTTGATGTTAGTAACCCAATCAATTCTTCGAAAATAAGAAATACGTGTATTTTCTTAGGATAACCACTATTGTATACATATTATTTTTCTTTGAAGGTAAAACCACTTAGTCTCGATTATTAGATAGGGATCTCTACATCGTACATATAACGACTCATTACCGCTCTATTACTACATTCAGAAGACAACCATTAGTAAAATCTTTAGTTTTGTACTGTGTCAGGAGACTGCCATTAGTAAAACCTTTAGTTTTGTATTTTTTGATTTTCTTGTTCATGTTCTTAACTCTTTCCCGGGTAGTTCCCAACGATTTTCACTTTATTTTTTATATCATATCGTAGATAATGATAGAAAATCTTAAGAGCTCTTTAAAACAATATTTCTGAGACTTAAGTCTGGGTATGGTTTGTTGCAGGGAGGACACCCCTCTGTTGGTTGGTATAAGGATGTCTGGGATGCTTGGTGTGTTCCTAAGCATTCTATTATTTGCTGGTTGATTAAGCAAGAGGCTCTTAACACACGTGAGAAGCTGTTCAGACTGCAGATTAGTGACAGCAACCAGTGTGTGATGTGTGAAGATGGGATTGAAACACATGAGCATCTATTCAGTAGGTGCAAATACAGTGAACAGATAAAAGAACAGTTGGAAAATTGGTTGCAGATTCAGATTGATCCTCAGGGTATGGGATTGTCGTTGCTACAGCAGAGAGTGTGCAGGATGACTTTGGCAGCTTTCTGGTACTGTGTTTGGCTTGAAAGGAATGCCTGCAGGATGGATAATTGTCTTAAATGTCCTAAGAGGGTGGTGCAGGAAATCAGAAGACTGGTTTATGCAAGGATAAGAGTGAAGACTGCAGGAGTTGTTAAAATGCAAGATCGTATTTGGCTGCAAAAAATTGATCTTATTGTATAAGTAATAGGCTTTGAAATAGTCAGAAATTTGGACTGTATGGAACTATGTAATCATTTTGATATGTTTTTAATGAAACAAGCTCACATTCAACCAAAAAAAAAAAAAAATTTTGAGACTCAAAAATTTTTGGGTGGATACATAAGTTCCAAATATGCCTCCTATTTATAATCATAGGATCACATCAGTAATCTTTTGATGTGGGACAATTCTACTATTTATATGTAGTATATTTCACCACACCTACTTATTTTCCAATGTGGGACAAAACATACTAAAAATTACACAATTTTACGTATTAAGAAATACACCATCTTTAATATGTGCAAATAATATGAAATCTATACTCTAATGATAGCATTTTTACCACAAAGCTAATTATATTATTTTCATAATTTTTTTAACGATATTTTTTTGCCAAATGAAATGTAAAGTTTGATATAAAAATTGGATATATCACTTGAATATAATTTAGGAAATATACATATTATAATAATTAAAAGATTTTCAACTTTATTTTTTACATCAAAAATTATACTTTCCTAAATTGATTTTTGATGATGTGTTGGACGCTCTCAGATCGCTCTAAAAAACTCTCTTTTATATATATATAGAGATGAGGTATATGTGGCTAATTATCTCTCCTCTGTTACATGTGGCTAAGTTTATTTTTGTTGATTATATTCATGTTAGTGACAAAGATGTTTAATATCGTAAGGTATTCATTAATCTTTATTATCTATTTTTAAACAATTGATGAATCATTGTCTGTTAAAGAAATTAATTTTATAATGGTGTTTTTAATTATATTATCTTTCTTGTATATGGTACTGTGGACGCGGGCCCACGGGGGCGCTTGGGAGGAAGAGAACAAGCGTTTGCATTTGTGGAGTCGCCACCAATTTATTGTGGAAAATTGGAAACCGTTCGAATACCTCGTGCCATGTCAAGACACAAAGTAGTGACATGAACACCAAGAACTCGTTACCCTTAGCATTCTATGTCTAGAATGACTCTCGTGGATGCCAATGAACACGGATGTTCACAGAGATCTGGAGTAAGGGGTGAGGGTACGTATTAGGAAGCTCTTTTGATCGAACACCTAATCCCGCCCGCCTCGATAGCGGCCTCTACTAATGATTAGGGAAGTTATCTATACTCGATATATTGTCGATTTAATGCATGCAATACAACATCCAAGTTTTAATCCTAGCATGTGAGAATTAATACTAAGTCGGTGAGCAATTAATTTAGCAAACAATTAATGTCAAAGTCGGGATTTAAGTTCAATTACATGTGAAGGCATACAAGTGATACAATAAAGAAAATTACAATAATGAAAATTACAATAATTACATTGGATTCATTGATTTATGTCGAAAATACCTTTAAAACGGATAATTTGAGAAAGAAAGAATAAACGAATTAACGAACAGGAATTAGGTGATAATACGATTAATAGATAATTAATTACGTAAACTAATTAAACTAGGTCAAGGCGTAACGGAAGTTCGAGAGAGAAGTCATCTGGGAACAGCGCAAGCAGATCGCGCCCTCGGAAGAGGCGCAACAGATTCTTTGCGTCTGTTTCCAAGGGTGAGTCTGGTAAGTTTGAAGCCGAAGCGCAAATCGTTAATATTAATTGGTGAATTTAAGGATCGATTATGATATTTAACTCGGATGAAAGTGATTTAATACATTAATTACATGTGAATAAGTCATAAAAGCAACAAAACATGGATGAGACGGGATTAAGATGAATTAATTACATGAATGAAAGATTGATTAATGACATGGGTGAACTAAATAGGTTAAATATAACGAATTAATGAAGAACTAATGACGAATAAACGATGAATATGATAATAAACAGGTGGAAATATATCAAAGATCGAATTCCAGAAACCCAATATGAATGAATCGAATTTCTACAACCCGGATTGATTTTAATGACGAAAACCCGCAAATATTGGTTATAAGGGATTCAAGTCGGAATTTAATGATGAATTATATGCTAATGACGATAAACAATGTACATGTGAAATTATTATGCTATTATGTCACGCAATTGAAGAACAAACGAAAACAAATTAAAAACAACGAATTTACGGAGGACGAAGGAAGAAGAAAGGAAGCAGGAACTGCGGCAGCCTCACGAAGAGGCGCAGCAGGCACTGCGCTCCTTCGAAGAGGCGCAGCAGTTGCTGCGTCCTTTCTCGACGGTCATCTTCTGATAATCCGTAAAAAGGGTTTTAAACGTGGTTTTATAAATCGGTTTTAAGAGGTATTTTCGACATAAATCTTACAATTGAGATACAAAAAGTAAATAACAATAAATAAAGAAGGATTTACACCCTCAGACTTACATGTTTGACGAAACGAGATGAACTAAGTTTATGTTTTAGCGATGCTCGACTCGAATGTAACGAAAGTGCCCTCGTAAGAGGAAAACGATTAAGATTAATTAAGTTGATTATGGTGGAGTTGGTCAAATTGGTCGGTCATGCAAACGAGGCTGGTACTCAGAAGGATCCGAGCTTCCGTGGTCGAATGTTCAAGCACGTAGATGCCAAAAAGTAAGAACGTGGTCTAGAATGCAAAGGGAGAAGAGAAGGGCGGACACTCGCGTGAGAAATATGAGGAGCGAAGGCTCCTATTTATACTAATCACGTGAAGGAATAGGGTTTTCAGAGAAACTTTGGAAGTGAATCTCGAAAAGATATGAAAAAGATACGAAAAATACGCATAAAAGGACCTGAGAAGAGGCGCAGCAAGCACTGCGTCCCTTGGAAGAGGCGCATCACCTGCTGCGTCTGTTCCCAGGTGGTTTCCTCCTGCGGAAGAAAGATTTCCGTGTTTAATTTATGGAATAACGGGATAATTTTATTTTCCTTAATATTTTGTATGAATATTACGGGAAATTATTTACCAAAGATTAAAAGATTGTGAAATATTTATAAAATATGGAATAGAAATATCCGAAACATTCCAGAACATTCTGACTCGGGATTTAGCGGTTATCAGAAAATGAAGACGGTTTTAGGCCCGGACTCAAAATATAATCTAATTACTGTCAAAACGACCGTATCGGCGCGCAGATGACAATTAAGAGGTAGACATCGGTGTTTGAGCAATCACTTGACGATAAACTTACGAACTGTCACAAATCGTTCCGCGTACCAAACATGCGGCCCAATCATCACCGGGTGGTTTGCGGGAGGTCCAAAAATGAGGTGTCTACAGAGCCCCCACTTTGACTGAGGCTTGGACAAGGCAAAAGTCAAAGTATAGTCATCAGGTCAATCGAAGATTACAACCTGACGACTATGGCGACGCGAGGCGGCTCAAGGGGTCTGAACCAAGGACCTGTCGTCGGGAACATTTTAGAGTCTGTCGACTATCGGGGAGGGTCGTTTAAAGTCCATTAGACTACGTAAGGAGGCTCGCCAGGCATAAAAAGAGATCATACCTTAGACTTCTTCTCGAGATGCTTCCGGAGGTGCATAGGAGCTAAGGGTAAGCGTAGGAGTTAAGGTTAAGCGTAGGAGCTAAGGGTAAGCGTAAGAGCTAAAGGTAAGACCTAAAAGATTAGTAAGGATTGTGCTAGGGTGTGGGACCCTAAAGGAAAGCATCAATGGGAAGGATGCCCGAATATAAGTTCAACTAAGGGGTAACTAAGGCTTGAGTGTAAGAACTCTACCGGTTTGGGAACTTCTAGAGAATGACACATTTATCGCACTCCGTGGGGAAACAAGAAATATTGTGAGTAGCAGGACACAGGCAGGAACTGCTGGGAGAAATCTGCTTGGGTCGTCTTCAAACAAACTTCGGAAGAACTTGAGAGGGACGATTGTATGTCGTGAACTCTCTTGTTGGGAAACCTTATCAGGAACTTATCTCCATGTCTCGAGAGGGATTGTCTATCCGCTTACTCTCGCTGGGGGAATATAATGAAGGCGTGTCGAAACACCTGTTAGGGAATACCTGCTCGTTGTGACAAGCAAAGTCTTGGAAGCGATAAATAATGTCTGATAGTCTGCAGTTGGCTTAGAAATGGGGGTCTAAACGAAGAGTAATCGTCAAACGGACCAAAAGGATAAAATGGCATCGGGGAAGAGGCGCACCAAAGATGGGCCCACAAATAACGAACTCATAACGAATTTTTGAAAATTCGTATGAAGGGAAGCTAAGGAAGAGGCGCAGCAAGAGCTGCGTCTCTTGGAAGAGGCGCAACGCCTGCTGCGTCTATTCTTGAGTGTGTCATTCCTGCGTAAAAACTCGATGAAACAGGGGGTTTAATTTCATTATTTCGAAACACAAATTATCAATTTCTCTCTCAAATCTTAACCATTTCCGCCAAAATTTGATCCAAAAGCTTGCATTCGCCATGACTAATCGAGGTATGTATATCATGAAGGAAAAGTAGATCTATATACTAACATACTCATATATGTTTTAATTTAATTTGTCATAAAATTAACTAATTGATCTTATGCATGCAAACAAATATACAAAATAAGGAAGAAACATCCATTCTTACATTGGATTTTCGGTTCAAATGGGCACAAGAGAGATCACCTTTCTCTCTTGTTCTTGAGCTTTCCTTTTGGATGAACAAAGACCCAAGTGTAGGATCTCTCCCAAGGATTTATACCCAAAGCTTACTCTTAATTAAAATTAATATTATGAATACTAGATAATATTAATTTTTTAGAAAATTGACCCAAAAATATTATGGAACACTTAATATTTTCGGTTTTGGGAGGAGGAAGAATGAGAGCTTTTTATCTCTCTAAAACTCAAAGAATTAGAATTATGAAGAATCAATATATCACACAAAACATTTTGTGTATCTTAGATAAAATAAGAGGAAAAACCAAGTGGTTTTTCCTCTCTCAAAAATCGGGTGGAAGGGGGGCATTAAGGGAGCCAATGCATGCTTGTGTTGTTCTTTACAATGCACAATAGGGTTGCATGGCTAGATTAGAAGGTAATCATCATGCCTTCCACTAATACAATCAACATAATATTAGCTTAATACTCCTCCAATTTTCGGCACATTGGATAATATGGATTCCATATTATTTTTGTCAATTTATCAATTTGTCACATGTCATATGTTACATAAATTTGTTATGTATTTTTAACATATTAAAAATCAACGTATTAACAAAAATACGTCATATACAAAAATCGACTTAGTAATTCATAATTACTTGTACCAAAATATTTTACCAATTTATAAATCACAACAACTTGTATTTATAATTATTCATTCGAATTCAATTGTTTCTTTAAACAATAATTTTATCTGAGTAATGATACAATTCGATTACTCAGACCGTATCTCATTTAATCACATTATAATGAAATACGTAAATATTACTTCCAAAATCGTCCGTCAATTTTTCAAGTAATTTAATTAACTCGTAACATTATACGATTAATTAAATGATCAATTAAGAGTGTTGCCCTATAGGTATGACCTAGGGGATCAACTGATCACCACCGCCGCACGACAGTAATGTCAAACTCTAGTCAGCCAATCATTATCGATATATGTTGATCAGTTGACAGTAAAAATACTTCCCAATTGTATTCTTTAAAATGAGACTTAAACATGTGATCATCATGATCAATAGTTGTGATCGCATTATTGTCGGAGGACACTTATTCCAACAATCTCCCACTTGTCCTCGACAAGTGTGCGTCACCAATTCTCTTGTCCTATTACTATCTCCCACTCAATGCAAGGTGTCTTTCAGGTCGTACTTGCAGGTGATCATATCGAGAGTGGTTTCCTCGATCTGGAGAATAACTGATTGACCGGATTTATCCACCATGGATATATTCCGAGCGTGGCCACGCATTTCCAGTTCATTACTACTCGAGTGGCCCTGAGATATTGTTATAACCCTGACTAGGGGTGGACAATTCTTATCGCACTCATTCCCTTCGACTAGCCACAGCCATCATAACCCAAAATATGCCCATTTGACCCCATTTACGAAGGCCGTAGTAACACAAATCAAAGTTAATCTGAAACTGTGCCATCTTAGGCGAATAATCTTTAGTAAAAAGAATCGACTCATTTGAATACTATAGCAGCTCTCGCCACGACCAGGCTATATAAATTTGCCAGAACTCTATAAGCGGTCATAAGGCCCGACAAAATGTTCCTAACAGTCTGTCTATGTGATCGACTAGTCATCTCACATGACTCTATGGCACTTGAACTTGCCATCAATCGCATCACACTCTAGTCACTTCGAGACGTCACCTCATACAAGTGACTATGGGCAAATACTATGTTAATCCGTGTTCACTTTAACGGGGTTCAATTGTCACTACAACCCGTTTGGATGTAACAATGTATAAATTAAAGATAAAAGACAAATGTGATTGTGAACATGAACAAAAACAACACTTTTATTTCATTTCAAAATCTAACAAAAACTTGGTACACGTTTAAGTCCCATGGACGCAACATGTCCATCATGCTTAGCCTGCGATAAAGGCTTGGTGAGCGGATCGGCTATGTTGTCATCCGTCCCAACCTTACAAATCGCAATTTCCTTTCTCTCAATGAAATCTCTTATTACATGATATTTTATAAGTACATGTCTAGATCTATTACTAGACTTTGGCTCCTTAGCTTGGAAGATTGTCCCACTATTATCATAATAGAGAGTGATGGGATCATTGGCGGTAGGTACTACTCTTAGACCTTCCGTGAATTGCCTGATCCACACAGCTTCCTTGGCAGCTTCGATCGCAATGTACTCAGCCTCCGTTGTAGAATCCATGATTCTGACTTCCTTGAAGCTTCTCCAGCTAACGGCACCACCATTGAGCATGAAAACAAAACCAGCTTGTGATTTCATGTCATCTCTATCTGTTTGAAAACTCGAGTCCGTGTATCCATTAACACGAAGTTCGGTGTCACCTCCAAACACTAAAATAGAATCCTTAGTTCTTCTCAAGTACTTAAGGATGTTCTTGACGGCAATCCAGTGACTCTCACCTGGGTTTCCTTGATATCTACTCGTCATACTCAAAGCATACGAGACATCAGGACGTGTGCATATCTTGGCGTACATGATTGATCCGACAGCGGAAGCGTAAGGGATCACCTTCATGCGTTCAACATCATGGGGTTCGGAGGGACATTGAGTCTTGCTCAATATCGTCCCGGTTACCATAGGTACCAAACCCCTTTTGGATTTGTCCATGCTGAATCGTCGAAGACTCTTATCAACATAAGACTTTTGACTTAGTGCCAATATCCTCTTGGATCTATCTCTATGGATCCGGATACCTAGTATGCGTTGTGCTTCTCCTAAATCCTTCATTTGGAAGTGGTTACCTAACCACTTCTTAACAGAAGACAACATTGGAATATCATTTCCAATGAGTAGTACGTCATCGACATACAAGATTAGGAACACAACATTGCTCCCACTGAATTTCATGTATAAACATGGTTCCTCAACACTTCGAGTGAAACCATTCTCTTTTATCACATGATTAAATCGATGATTCCAACTTCTAGATGCTTGCTTAAGACCATAAATGGATCTCTTTAGCTTGCACACTTTGTTAGGATTTTTAGAATCAACAAAACCTTCGGGTTGTATCATGTACACCTCCTCTTCTAAATGCCCATTTAGAAAAGCGGTTTTGACATCCATTTGCCATATTTCATAATCATGAAATGCGGCAATCGCTAACAAAATCCGTATGGATCTTAGCATGGCTACGGGGGCGAAGGTCTCATCATAATGGAGACCTTGGACTTGGGTAAATCCTTTTGCCACTAGCCTAGCTTTGTAGACATCGTCATGTCCTTCTATGCCATTCTTGACTTTTAATATCCATTTGCATTGAAGGGGTCTTGCCCCTTTAGGCAAATCTACCAAGTCCCAAACTTGGGTTTCATGCATAGAATCCATTTCGGACTTCATGGCTTCAAGCCATAAGGAGGAATTAGGACTAGAGATTGCGGTCTTGTAGGTAGCGGGCTCGTCACTTTATATAAGTAACACATCAAGTGTTCCATCTTCTTCGATAAGTCCCACATATCGATCGGGATGGCGAATAACACGGCCCGTTCTTCTAAGAGGAGGAGGAATAACCGTATTAGACGACGAATGAACTTCTTCTTGCGTCTCTATCTCGGTTTGTGGCTCTTGAACTTCATCAAGTTCAAAATTTCTCTCACTCTGTCTCTTAGAAATAAATTCTCTCTCTAAGAAGACAGCCTCGCAAGACACAAACACTTTGTTTTCTTGAGGTTTATAGAAGTAGTAACCTCGTGAGGTTGAGGGATAACCTACAAAGATGCATTTTTCGGATCTTGGGGCAAGCTTGTTGTCGTTCTTAGACTTGACGTAAGCATCACATCCCCAAATCTTCATATAGGATATATTGGGAACCCTTCCTGTCCATATCTCACATGGAGTCTTTTCAGTGGACTTTGTGGGACTATTGTTCAAAGATCGAATTGCGGTTTGAATCGCAAATCCCCAAAACGAGTTCGGTAACTCGGTTTGACTCATCATGGATCGAACCATATCAAGTAGGGTTCGATTCCTCCTTTCGGCAACACCATTGAGTTGTGGTGTTCCGGGTGGTGTAAGTTGTGATATAATACCACAACCTTTCAAGTGTGAATCAAATTCAAAGCTAAGATATTCTCCACCACGATCGGATCGTAGTGCCTTAATCCTTTTGTTCAATTGGTTCTCTACTTCGTTTTGAAATTCTTTGAATTTCTCAAACGCTTCACTCTTATGCTTCATTAAATAGACATACCCATGTCTACTCAAGTCGTCGGTGAAAGTTATAAAGTAGTCATAATTACCACGAGCGGTGATACTCATTGGTCCACACACATCGGTGTGTATGAGTCCCAATAGCTCACTAGCTCGTGTCCCTTTACCACTAAAAGGATTACGAGTCATTTTGCCAAGTAGGCAATATTCTCATGTACCATATGATTGATAATTAAATGGTGTAATCACATTAGTCGAAATTAATCTTTTGATGCGATTCTCGTTTATGTGACCTAATCGACAATGCCAAATGAACGCTTCACTTGGGTCACTTGATTTGAGTTTCTTTGATTGAATGTTATAGATATCATTAGTCGGATTTGAGGTCTCTAAAATGTAAATGCCATTGATAGAGGAAGCTTGGCCTATAACCAAGTCGTTCCTAGAAATAGTACAACGATTGTTCTTAATGACAAAACAAAAACCGTCCATGTCTAGCATGGCGATTGAAATAATGTTTTTAGAGAGTGTAGGCACATAAAAACAATTATGTAAATACAACTCAAATCCATTAGGCAAAGCTAAAACATAAGTTCCTTTGGATTCGACCACTACTCGAGCTCCATTTCCAAGGCGTAGATCCACATCTCCCTTGCTAAGCCTCTCCACATCTCTTAAACCCTGTAAATGATTACAAAGGTGAGAACCACAACCGGTATCTAGTACCCATGTCGTAGTGGAAGTATAATTTATATCAATAACATAAATTTCTTTAGGAATTTTACCTTTTGGAGTGATTATTCCTTCCCTTATATTTCGCAAATATACGGGACAATTCCTAAGCCAATGTCCCATGCCATAGCAATAATGGCACTCATCATTAACTTGCTTGAAGTTTTTGATTTTCTTTCCCTTCTTCTTGAACTTTTTGCCTTTTGAAGCAAGAACTTGATTTCTTGAGCTCCCACTAGTTTTGGCATCTTTATCTTCCAGAGACAAAGACCCTATAGATTGTATGAGGTAGTCTTCCTGAGACGGAATCACACGAGGTCTAGTAGGTGGTTTAGAAGAAGTAATGAAGTTAAGGTTTCCATCCGAACCTATCCCAAAATGAAGTTCTCTAGTAGTGTCGAAATCATTGTTGGAGCAAACGTCGTCAAAAACATTGTGATAAGACTCAATGGTTATCGGTGCGGTAGCATTTGATGGATTCATTGTAATGAACTACAAATATGGAGGAAAAGGAAATATTAACATTTGTCTTTTTAAATCATACTTGCAAATTAACAAGATATGAACATTTATATAGTGACCTCTACCCAACTATAATAAATGATTCCAAGACCCAAATTCATATCGACTTAGGCACGGTAGGGCCGATACATCCTTTATCAATATAACTCGGTGGATTAACGTTTAATCGATTCTACTTTTAGAACTCTTGGTCGATAAAATTACTCTAATAATTATCTATAGCCCAAAACACATCCGACAAGGGCACGGTATGGCCGATGAAACCCTTATCAAAAACTTTTGTTGAGTTCAATCCAAATTTCGAATAAATGTGTCCATGATCCAAATCCACATCAACTTGGGCACGGTAGGGCCGATTCATCCCTTATCAACATGAATTCGGTGGATTAACATTCATCACCCACTTCCCCTACGTAACAAGGTTTGTACCCCGGTAGGGCCGAGTGCACTCCCTCGCGAAATAGGTTTTCATGGTTTCTACTATTTGGTAAGGCTATGTCTCAATTAATTGTTTTAGCGAGAGGTCATGTCAATTTATTATCTATCACGTTTTAAGTGAACTAAAGCGGTGAACTACGATAACTCTAATTGACACGGTCGATAAACTCGATGAAATAAGATGATGCATGTTTTAGTTATGGCGATTTAGCGATGCATGTGACATAAAAATAAAATGCAAGCATAAAATAAATAAATCCTAGTATGGCCTTCCTAAAATAGAAAAAACTATTTAACTATTACAAATTCGGAAACCAACTCCATTGGTCCCTTGAACTTCGGTTGTGGCACGCATCTCGAGGTAACACCGTCTTTATGTATCGCCTTCTTGAAGAAATCCGTCTTTGGGAACTCCGAGATAAATTAAATTACATAACAAATTACATAATTTCCTATTATACATTTGTAACTAAAATAAAATAAATCTATTAAATTACAAAACGGTGATACGAGATCACAATAAATTACAACCGAATCGATATTCCCATACATTTCGGGAAATATCAATTAAAAACTAAGGCCATACTAAGTAAAATTACATAATTCAAAATTACATAAATAAAATTATGACAATCATAAAGGAAATGCAGCATTATAATATGTATGAACATGCTCAATTTTATGCTAAATCGCCTTTAAATAGCCAATATCGTATATTACTCGGTTTTTACGGATTTGCGTGATTCAACATTTTAAAATCACAAAAATACATAAATTCATATTTATGCATTAGTTAATTATCCTAACCACTTAGGACTCAAAATTTAGTCTTCACTAATTATTTGACCATAATTAACTTATATTACTAAAATTGTTCATTAATGGACCAAAAATTACAAAAATAAGCTATAAACTTCAAATAAATCACAAAATTTCAAATAAATTCAAAATTTGAAATTTAAACTCATGAACATTCTGGAAAAATACCATGACACTCATAATGTTCAAAAACTTAGGTTAAAAATTTCGAAATTTTTCCGGAAAAACAATGTTGCGGTTTATCGGTTTTTAACAAAATAATCATAAAAACATGAGAAAAATATATTCATTAACTTTTCAATTTTAGATCTGAAAAAGATATTAAAATGCAACATATGATGTTTTTCCTAAGTCATAGAGTATGTTTTATCAATATTTCACTAATAAAGTCACTATTCATGCCATTTTTCTTCAAAAATCCATAAATCATGCAAAAAGACTTCAATATTGCCTATTATTTTACACACATCTTGTAAAATTGCATGTGACATCATACTAAATTTATATGACCAGATTCGAAATTTATCTCATATTAACCTATTTTTCACCTAAATCCGAATTTAATAATGAAAAAACCATTTTTCGAGCATAAGAAGTCCAAAAATTATGAAAATTTACAGGTTATCTCAAAATAATATAGGTGACAACATATCCAAAAATCACCTGAAAATTCGAAGTATAGCTAATTTTAGACCGAAAATGACATTTTTACTCATAAAATCATATTTAAATGCCATTATTGTATAATATGAACAATAAAAATCCGTAAATTAACCAAAATATCCTAAAAACATTTTAGGACCAGAAATTTCAACATGCATAAATTAATTTCGTGATATCTCATAATAACACAAATTATTCAAGTTTTATATGTTATTCTTATAACCCGGAAAAACTTTTAACCGATTTGCATGCAAACAACCATGGCTCTTGATAACGATTGAAGGAAAAGTAGATCTATATACTAACATACTCATATATGTTTTAATTTAATTTGTCATAAAATTAACTAATTGATCTTATGCATGCAAACAAATATACAAAATAAGGAAGAAACATCCATTCTTACATTGGATTTTCGGTTCAAATGGGCACAAGAGAGATCACCTTTCTCTCTTGTTCTTGAGCTTTCCTTTTGGATGAACAAAGACCCAAGTGTAGGATCTCTCCCAAGGATTTATACCCAAAGCTTACTCTTAATTAAAATTAATATTATGAATACTAGATAATATTAATTTTGTAGAAAATTGACCCAAAAATATTATGGAACACTTAATATTTTCGGTTTTGGGAGGAGGAAGAATGGGAGCTTTTTATCTCTCTAAAACTCAAAGAATTAGAATTATGAAGAATCAATATATCACACAAAACATTTTGTGTATCTTAGATAAAATAAGAGGAAAAACCAAGTGGTTTTTCCTCTCTCAAAAACCGGGTGGAAGGGGGGAATTAAGGGAGCCAATGCATGCTTGTGTTGTTCTTTACAATGCACAATAGGGTTGCATGGCTAGATTAGAAGGTAATCATCATGCCTTCCACTAATACAATCAACATAATATTAGCTTAATACTCCTCCAATTTTCGGCACATTGGATAATATGGATTCCATATTATTTTTGTCAATTTATCAATTTGTCACATGTCATATGTTACATAAATTTGTTATGTATTTTTAACATATTAAAAATCAACGTATTAACAAAAATACGTCATATACAAAAATCGACTTAGTAATTCATAATTACTTGTACCAAAATATTTTACCAATTTATAAATCACAACTTGTATTTATAATTATTCATTCGAATTCAATTGTTTCTTTAAACAATAATTTCATCTGAGTAATGATACAATTCGATTACTCAGACCGTATCTCATTTAATCACATTATAATGAAATACGTAAATATTACTTCCAAAATCGTCCGTCAATTTTTCAAGTAATTTAATTAACTCGTAACATTATACGATTAATTAAATGATCAATTAAGAGTGTTGCCCTATAGGTATGACCTAGGGGATCAACTGATCACCACCGTCGCACGACAGTAATGTCAAACTCTAGTCAGCCAATCATTACCGATATATGTTGATCAGTTGACAGTAAAAATACTTCCCAATTGTATTCTTTAAAATGAGACTTAACCATGTGATCATCATGATCAATAGTTGTGATCGCATTATTGTCGGAGGACACTTATTCCAACATATCATTCTTGCATTAATCTTCTATAATGGACGAATTGGATCGACAAAATTTAGGGTTTTCAACCCTAAAGTGTCGAAAATTTGGGGCTTTTCCCCCAAATGATTTTGCCTTGTAAAATTGACCTTGTAAATGGCTAATTGGTAGTATAAGGATCATAACCATGTATTTGTTTCGAATTTTCGTTGAGTTTTTGGGCATTTGAGTGAAATTGAGATGATGAGTCATAATTATATACATATTTATGCCTCCCCTTAATTACTTTTGATACGGTTTTCGTGCTAGTTTATATCATTTACATGCCTTTTATGTTAGAATGTTGATACTTCCGCCTTTTGATGTTTAATGCAGGAATGATGCATTTGAGGAGCAAAGGAATGAAATGGGCATCGCGGAGTGAGCATGAAGGGATACACGAAGCATGGCACGAGAATCCATAAGAATGAAGGAAGAGAAGTTAAGAAGAAAACACGAAGAAAAGAGCTTCTTATTACAAGTGCTTACTTTGAAGATCCATATATCGCGTTATACAACAGATTTTCAAGTGATTCCAATTGGAGGTAAAAGCTTATCTTCTTAGCTTTCCAACGCCGCAAAAATCGCTTATTTTTGATAAGTAACGAAGAAATGGCGGCCGTTTGAAGTTCAGTGCGCGAAGTAGGAAATTGGTGCCTCGATCGAGTCAAACTTGGCTCGATCGAGGAACTTCATGCTCGATCGAGTCACCTCTGAATCGATCGAGGAACCAACCTAATCAACTAAATTTCACAATGTCGAGAGTTGGGTGTTCTTGAACTTTGGTGCCTCGATCGAGCCAGGCCAGGCTCGATCGAGGAAGTGGTTCCTCGATCGAGTCCACTTAGGCTCGATCGAGGAACCTTCCAGTTTTATAATTCCCGCAACTTTCCTTAAGTCGGTTATGTATTGCTATAAATACCAAAACTCGTACCCTAGGTTATTTATGCCTTATTTTACATAGGTTTAGTATAGCTACCTTAGAAAACTCTCTCAAATACTTAGTTTAGTTTAATTATTGTTCGGATCTATTGCCTTTAATTACGGTATTGTTCTAATCTTTCTTCAATTATTATTTCAATTACTTGTTTATCTTTATTATTGTTCATCATGTTTTCCATTACTATTATTGTTATTCTTTCTATTATGCGTAGCTAATTTCCTCATCTAGGATGAAGGGGATCTAGGTTAATTAAAAGGGGAAATTTGATTAATTGCTAGGGAAATCATATAAGTTGTCGTTTGATTATTGTTCTTATTCTAGTTAATTAACTTAGGCCTGAGTTGTTAATTAGTGTAGCGAATTAATCCTTTCACCGACCGGGTTAGAATTAATATAGGCTGCGATAATCAAATAGATTGTATCTAATTATAGCGACCGCATGTTAGAATCGATCTAAAGGGCATAATAGAGTCGACCGATCTTATGACCTTAGACAGCTTGACAGATCTAGCAATTGATTAATAGACCCCATATAATTGACCTAGTGAACCGGAAATCCTAGACCTTTAATATTATTGTTATTTGCCCTTTAAATTACTTGCAATTAGTTGGTTAGCATACAAACAAAACAAACCCCCACAATTGGTTACTTTAAGACAGATTTAAATATAAACAAACTAGATAATCACCGCCTCCCTGTGGATTCGACCCTGACTTACCGCTAGCTATTTTGTTAGTAGTAGTTTAGGTTTACTTTGATTAAGGTGATACGACTTTAACCTTATCAAATTTGGCGCCGTAGCCGGGGAGGCAACAATTGTTTAGTCTGTTTGTGTTTATTTTGTCTTTTTGTCTCAGGGAACCCAGTTCCTTGAGACCGTTCTCACACTTTCTTGTTAGTTCCGTTTATGCCCAGGTCTAATAGGTCCGAGATTATTCCTTTTGATCCTGAACCTGAGAAGACTTTTCGCTACAGACGGAAATTTAATCAAGAAGTGGGTCAAGTAGAAGACTTGAGTATACTTGACGTCGAAACGACGAGCTCAACTGAGACAGCCGATCGGTCCTACGAAGAGGAAAATTCCTATTCCTGAAATTCCAGTTATCACTGAAAGTCCTAAAGCCCCCATCATGCCTACCTTAGCCAGTCACTCTGAGCCTACCTTAGACTCTATTCCACAAGGGTTTAAGCTGCCCACTACTACCAATGGAATATTCGAGATTCGGCCATCTTATATCAATTTGGTGGAACGAAATATGTTTGGAGGGACAGCTGCTGAGGATCCTGCGACGCATATGGAGAAATTTGTCACTTACTGCTGTTCTATTCCATTAACAGTTGGAGTGACACAAGATCAGGTGAAGCAGGTGCTCTTTCCTTTCTCTCTGAAAGATGGAGCTACTGAGTGGTTGAGAGATATGAACATGGATACTGAAGGAGTTACAGACTGGAATTCCTTGGCTCTTGCTTTCTGCAAGAGGTACTTCCCACCTCAGAAGACTAATGCTTTGAGAAATCAAATTACTAGTTTCAAGCAAGGAGCTACTGAAGATTTGAACGAAGCTTGGACTCGCTTCAAGCGTTTGGTTCGATCAGTTCCCCATCATGGTTTCCCAAAGTGGTTCCTTTGCAACCAGTTTTATAACGGGTTGTTTGACGATCATCGTGCCCTTTTGGATTCATCTGCGAATGGGAGGTTTCAAGATAACACCAATGATGGTGACGCGTGGAAGTTGATTGATCAGATTGCTACCCATACCGCCAGGTATGGAAATCCCAGGGGAAGCACGCGAGGTAATGGAGTTGATAGTGCTGCGCGGCACACAGTGGAGACTATTTCAGCTCAAATTTTGAGATAAAGACTACCCAATCATTGGGTAGTAAAGAGAGAGTTCATGCTATGAGTCAGCAAGTAGAGGAGACTTGTGCTAGATGCGGTTTAGATGGTCATGGTGCTGCTGATTGTATGAGCACATTTGAGCAGGTTAACGCCTTTCAGGCTTACAGACAAGGTGCACAAGGTACACCTTTCTCCAACTTCTACAATGAAATAACGAAGGAACATCCTTTCCTTCAATGGTCTAGTCAGAATGTGCAAAACCCGCAGCAGTCACAACCGCAGAAGAATGTTTATATCCCTCCCAACAATCGTGGTAATCAGTCACAAGGGGGATATCAAAGGCAAAATCAAGGAGGCCACCAGTTTAACAATCAATATCAACAGCCTCCTCAGCAAACTCCTCAACAAATTCCTCAACAAGCTCCAAACAATGATATGGCAAAGTTGCACAACCTTTTGCAACAAACTTTGTCAATGCAGCAGAAGCAGACGGCTCAAATTTCTGAGCTGATTGCCCATAACAAGATGCTAGATAATCAAGTGGCTCAGATGGCACTTCAAAACCCATCAAAACAGGCCGTAGGTCTTCCTCCTCAAGGTAAACAAGCTCATGAGCAAGCTAATGTTATTCAGCTGAGGAGCGGTACCTATTATACGAATCCCGACCTGCAAAGTCTTGAGAATGAAGTGCCCATTACTGTTGATGAAGTCCCTTACATGCATCCCAAAGGATTGGGTAATTTGGAGCTTAGTGATGACGAGAAAGAACCTGACGAAGTTGAAACACGAGCTGACGATAAAAGTAAAAAAGACGAAAAAGCTGAACCTGTAAAGGTTCCTCGATCGAGTCACAGGCGACTCGATCGAGGATCCAGCCAGCTCGATCGAGTCACCCCTGACTCGATCGAGGATCCAAAATTAACAGCCGACGGTGTTTCAAAAGTTATTTCTAAGGATAAGCAAGCCGAGCCCATAACTATTTCACTACCTTTTCCTCATCGACAACAAAAATTCAAGCTGGATAAGCAGTTCGGTAAGTTTATGGAGGTCGTGAAGAATCTACAGGTAAGTGTCCCTTTTATTGAATTAATTACTCAAGTGCCGGCTTATGCGAAATTCATGAAGGAGATTTTGATAAGGAAGAGATCCTTCGACGCGGTGGAAACTATTGCTTACACTCAGAAGTGCAGTGCCATGTTGCCAATTAATACACCACCCAAATTGAAGGATCCAGGAAGTTTTTCTATCCCTTGTCATATTGGTCATCTTTTTATTAGTAAAGCTCTTTGCAATTTAGGAGCTAGTGTCAGCGTTATGCCGTATTCTGTCTGTAAGAAATTAAATAAGGGTCCATTGACAGTTACTAATATGACACTGCAGATGGCCGATAGATCAGTTAAGCACCCACTGGGGGTGTTAGAGGATGTTCCCGTTCGTATTGGGAAATTCTTCATCCCCGTTGATTTTGTTGTCATGGACATGGCTGAAGACAACCAAATCCCTATCATCTTGGGCAGACCGTTCTTACATACTGCGGGGGCGGTTATAGATGTTAGGCAGGGGCGATTGACCTTAGCTGTGGGGGATGATACGATTACTTTTAACTTGGAAAAAGCATTGAAAAACCCCATGATAGAAGAGACTTGTCATAGTATAGATGTTGTTGATTTTACTATTGATTAGTGTCTTCCTATGTGTTTGGACAGGGATCCTCTGGAGATTGCCCTGGTTTCTGATCCAGCTGATCAGATGGGTTCATGGAGTCCAGAAGTTCATCGAATTGAGAAGCTTCTAACTGGAGAGGAATGCCCACATCAGAAGGTATATAGTTTAGGTGTCACACCTAAGGTAACTGAGGTAAAGAAACCTGAATTAAAACCTCTTCCCTCTCATCTCAAATATGAATTTCTTGATGATCGTGAAATGAACCGGTGATTGTCAATGCTAGCCTAATCAAGGTCAACTATCTCGCTTTGTTGACTGTTTTGAGAACTCATAAAAAGGCAATTGGGTATAGCATTGACGATCTCAAAGGTATTAGTCCTGATTTTTGTATGCATAGAATTCACTTGGAAGAAGGCCACAAGCCTAGTGCACAGGGTCAGAGACGGCTAAATCCTCCAATGCAGGAGGTGGTAAGAAAAGAGGTACATAAATTACTTGATGCTGGTATTATTTTCTCTATTTCTGATTCTAAATGGGTCAGTCCTGTCCAAGTTGTACCTAAGAAGGGAGGTACTACAGTAGTGAAAAATGATAAGAATGAATTGATGGCTACTAGACTTGTCACAGGATGGAGGATGTGCATTGATTATAGGAAGTTGAACACGGCCACTAAAAAGGACCATTTCCCACTTCCTTACATTGACCAAATGTTAGAGAGATTAGCGTGTCATAGTTATTTCTGTTACCTAGATGGCTACTCCGGTTTCTTTCAGATACTCATTCATCCTGAGGATCAGGAAAAGACCACTTTCACTTGCCCGTATGGTGTATTTGCTTATAGGAGGATGCCCTTTGGTTTATGTAACGCTCCTGCTACCTTTCAGCGTTGTACGATGGCCATATTTTCTGATTACATAGAGTCTATCATGGAAGTCTTTATGGATGATTTCAGTGTATATGGTACTGATTTTGATATTTGCTTAAGAAACTTGACTAAGGTTTTGCAGCGCTGTGAGGAGAGCAACCTTGTTCTCAACTGGGAGAAGTGCCACTTCATGGTTACTGAAGGGGTGGTACTCGGTCATTTGGTGTCAGGTAAGGGTATTCAATTGGACAAAGCTAAGGTTGAGGTAATTGAGCAACTCCCGTACCCGGTTAATGTTAAAAGTGTGCGTAGTTTTCTTGGTCATGCAGGGTTCTATATACGCTTTATTAAGGATTTTTCTAAAATTGCTCAACCTCTAACTCAGCTTCTTCATAAAGATACTCCTTTTGTGTTTACTGACAAGTGTATTCAAGCCTTTGACAGGATCAAACAAGCACTTATCTCAGCTCCTATTATCCGATCTCCGGATTGGAGCCTTCCTTTCGAGATTATGTGCGATGCCAGTGACTATGCAGTTGGAGCTGTTTTGGGACAGCGAAAGGATAAGGTGTTACATGCCATTTACTATGCAAGCAAGACTCTCGATGATGCCAAAATCAACTATGCTACAGAGAAGGAGCTACTTGCAGTTGTCTATTCATTAGACAAATTTAGAGCTTATCTTGTTGGTTCTAAAGTTATTGTTCACACTGACCATGCAGCTTTAAAGTATCTTTTAACCAAACAAGAGGCTAAACCTAGACTTATTAGATGGATTTTATTGTTACAAAAATTTGATTTAGAAATCCGTGATAAGTCTGGTGCTGAAAATGTTGTTGCAGATCATTTGTCCAGATTGCGATTTTCAGGAAGAGAGATTTTGCCCATTGATGACTCTTTTCCGGATGACCAGTGTTGTTATGTAGCGCAAACACTCCATGGTTTGCAGATTATGCCAATTATTTGGTAGGAGGTATGCTTCCTCCTGATCTTTCCTATCAGCAGAAGAAGAGGTTTTTGCATGACGTGAAGCGATATTTATGGGATGACCCATATCTGTTCCGGGAGTGCGCAGACGGTATCTACAGACGATGTATTCCATAGGGTGAGGTACGTGCCATCCTTTCTCATTGTCACTCTTCTTCTTATGGAGGTCATCATGGTCCTTCTAGGACATTTGCTAAGGTAATGCAATCGGGTTTTTATTGGCCTACTATCTTGAAGGATGCTACTACTTTTGTCCGTTCTTGTGATGCATGTCAAAGGACGGGAAATATCTCGCAAAGGCACGAGATGCCTCAAACTGGAATCTCCGAAGTAGAGATTTTTGACGTTTAGGGCATTGATTACCAAGGGCCGTTCCCTACATCTTTCGGGAACCAATACATACTAGTAGCTGTAGATTATGTTTCTAAATGGGTGGAGGCAATTGCCACCCCCACCTGTGATGCTAAATCTATTGTTAAGTTGTTTCAGAAGACTATCTTTCCACGGTTCGGAGTGCCTCGTGCAGTGATCAGTGATGGAGGCAAGCATTTCAATGAGCGTCATCTTAATTCTCTCTTGAAGAAATATGGCGTTACACACTGAAGAGGATTGGCTTATCATCCTCAAACCAGTGGACAGGTAGAGATTTCCAACAGAGAGCTGAAACAGATCTTGGAAAAGGTGGTAAGCAAGAACAGAAAGGATTGGAGTCGAAAGCTCGATGATACTTTGTGGGCTTACCGTACTGCTTTCAAAACGCCGATTGGAACCTCACCCTACCGACTTGTCTATGGCAAGTCCTGTCATTTACCTGTGGAGCTTGAGTACAGGGCTATGTGGGCCATAAAAGAGCTGAATATGGATCCCTCACTGGCGGGTGAGAAGCGACTGATGCAATTGAATGAGCTTGATGAATTTCGACTGCATGCCTATGATAGTGCTCAAGTATACAAGGAGCAAACGAAGAAGTGGCATGACAAGCATATCTTGCAAAGAGAATTTCATGTTGGTGAGAAAGTTCTCTTATTTAACTCTCGTTTGCGCTTGTTTCCAGGTAAATTTAAGAGTAGATGGTCTGGACCGTTCATCATTCATCGATGTGAACAAATTTGGGTCGATTACACTTTGCGCATTTCGACACGGGAAAGACCTTCAAAGTGAATGGGCAACGCTTGAAAACATACTATGAAGGTGCTTTTTTGGGGGGGGGGTAATAGAGGCTCTTGATCTCTTCCCCATTGATTCTTCTTCTTTGATGAAGAGTTACGGTCGTGCGGGACCGCAAAAACCAGCGCTACCGAGAGGCAGCTCGGATTTTGTAAATTATTAGTTTGTAATTAGGATTTTAAATTCAAGTTTTGTTGTTTGTTTTTTATGTTCCTTGAACTTTGAGAGATGAGGAGAGGGTTCTTGATGTGTTTTCAAGTGCCTTTTGCAGGAATTTTGACGAGAATTGAAGCTATGAGTAACAAAGGACGAAGAAAGGAGCTGACCTACTTCCTCGATCGAGCACCTGCGACTTGATCGAGGAACCTACCAGCTCGATCGAGTCAGCTGCGACTCGATCGAGGAACCTGTGAAGAATTTAGAAAAGTTTGAAACGAAAGTTGGGTATTCCTGAAATTGGTTCCTCGATCGAGCCAGCTGCGACTCGATCGAGGATCCAACTTGGACCGGGTTCCGCGTTTGTTTTTCCGCCGGTTTTATGCTCTAATTGCTTTACTTTCTTTCAATTCTCTTCTTCTATTTGTGACCAATTCCTGCGATTCTTCCTCCTCTATCACTCTTTCTCTCTATGTTCATCATCATCCATCATTAAATCTCACTCAAAACTTGTGCTTAATTGCTTATTACTTGTTTATATCACTCTCTTGTGCTTATTTTCTCAATTCCATTGCTTAAATTGCTAAGGTGTGTCACGAAATTGCTTATTTGTGTCTCGAAAATTCAGAAATTTCTTGCTTATTTCTTGAGTTTATTGTATTGAATCTTCCATTGCTAGTATACAATTGCTATTTCCTTGCTTTCTAGCCCCTTAATTGTTGAAATTCATGCCTAATTTGCTAATTTGGGAATTAGGGTTCTTCAAAATCCGGGTAGAAATTATGCATTAAATTGGTTAGAATTGTGTTCTATTGCTTGGAATCTTCCATATTTGATACATACTCATGTTCCCCTATGTTTTTGGATGCTTTCATTGTCATTTGGAGTCTTAAAAATTGATTTTTTGGAGCCATTATTGCCAAAAACGGGACTGTTTTGCATAAGGTTGAAGTTTGATTTTCTACTTGCTCTTATGTAGATAATGTCGACTTCCAGGCAAGGAAATAAGAGGACTAGAGAAAGGAGAGCCTCGGTTCAGCAACCCGAGGTGATTCCTGAAGAGGTTGTGTCCTCGGAGGATGATTTGTCTCCCTTAGACGATTATCCATTTATCGAATTCCGTGACAAAGCACAGAAAGACAGGTTTGAGTATCTGTTAACTAAGTCTATGAGTGCCACGAGATGCGTGGATAGGAAAATTTTGCGCACATTGAAGATCGATGACATCATGTATGGCATGTTTAATGAAATTGGGTTGCAGGGTCTTTTCACGCTCCACGAGTTATCTTACCCTGCCCTAACTCTCGAATTTCTGAGCTCTTTTACTTATTTCCCCAGTGATCATCTAATCAAATTTCGTTTGCTTAATGTTGAACGGTCCTTAGACTTTTTGACCGTCTGTCCGAAATCCGGGACTCGATAAGCATCCGACGGGGACTTGTATGTGTGTTGGTGGGGTCTGTCCATTGTTCGTTATTTTCCATTGTTTACTGGTTATATGGATGCGGATGTCAGTGCTATGGCTTTGTTAGATGTCCAACACGTTTGTCTTCGTATGTTTTTGAGGTATTTGAGCTATTTGTTGTATGGCCGGACCGACAAGAGCAAGACCTCCACTATTGAGGTCCTAATCCTTGCTAGTTACTTGAATCCTTATAGGGAGGAGACATTCCAGTTCTCTCCCCCTGCTCTTGTGTGTTCGGCATTTGATAGGATGATTGGGAGGTACGGGAACCTTGACTGTGGTGCTCTTGTCACCAAGATTTCTAGGGCTGTTTGTGACTTTGAGGGTGATGACCCATATGAGCCCATGGCTGACTATGAGCTGCTTGTTGATGATGACCACCTTTGTTATGACATTTATTATCTTGATATTAAGAATGGGAAGGACCATTACTGGAGGGTCCGAGGTGAGTCATACATGCTTCTTCCTTGCGCCCGTTTGCCTGCTGTCGACCCCCTCGAGGAGAGTACGGCTGTGGTGCGACCCCCACCCGTTACTTATCTGATTCCTGAGGACCTTTTGGGTACTTTTCCTGGGTCTAGTACTACTACCACCACCGGCGGGCGCCGGAGACGACATGCACCCACTACCCATCTGCCAGGCTCTTTCCAGCCCGCTCCTCCTCCACCTCCTTCGGCCTATCCCACTTCAGGCTATGCTTCCGGTTACCATTTTGATCCCGTCATTGAACTGGAAGTGAGGATGCATACGGGCATCAACACTGCTTTGACAGAGAGGAGGATGTGGGAACAGATGGAGGCTATGACTTTAGCTTCCGGGGGGCAGTATCGCGGTGTGTCACCTTCTTATTATACTACTCCTGGTGACGACAGCCGTGTGTTCCATCTTTACGGAGTGACTCCTACGGAGTTTGGACAGTTTAGCACCGAGTTCGGTGCATTAGGCCGTCCCTTCTACACTCCAGTCCGCCCCCCTCAACCTACTTCTGTTTTTGCGGAGGACACCGGCATCCCTTGTTCCCAGAGAGGCCCGTTTGGCCAGTTTGGTGCTTCTACTTCTACTGCTGCTGCTGCTGGAGGCACTCGTGGTCGAGGCCGTCTTAGGAGACCCACCCGTGGTAGAGGCCGTGGCCGCAGTGTCGTTCCTGATCCTGAGCTTATGTCCTTATATGCTGAGATTGATGGTTTCAATGATCTTTGATGAAGACCAAAGAGTGATAGTGGTCACTACATCCCTCTCTTTCCATTTGGTTTGGGGAGGCTCTTTGCACAATTTGGTATTATCTTTCTTTTTGTTTTTATTGCATTTCCTTTTACCCTCTTCCCTTTGTTAGTTGTGTCCCATAGGTTGCTGGATTTCTGTGTGACTGCTATGATGTAGGCGTCACAATGAGGACACTGTGACATTTAGGTTTGGGGGAGTGTGTTTATTTCTGTTGTGTGCTTTTATTTAATGTTGTGTGTGAAAAATTCAAAAGTCAAAAAAAAAAAAAATTGAAAAATTATAAACTCCAAAAACATGTTCTTATTTATTTTTGTTTATTTTGAGTCGAGTCTTGGTGAATTGTATAGAAATGATGATAATTTGCTTTGTCTTTGCATTTGAGTCTCATTTAGTTGTCCATGTACATTGTTTTGACCTGTTAGCTATGATGAACAAAGCTCTTTACTCAAGTCTTGACCGTCACAATATGCCTTATGCCGAGTAGACTTGACTTTATTTTGTTGGTAAACCACTTAAATTTCTGAGGTCTTTAGAGCTTCCTAGGCCGGGAACATTAATAAACCGGTCTCATTGTTATTTAGGCTAATGAGTGTGGTCTCCTTGTGGTATATGTAATATCAAACTGCATAAGTGTGACATTAGTTTCTTAGCTTTTGCGCGTTCATATGATTAAGTACATGAGGAAAGGCGGTTCTTTTTGTTCAAATATGCCGTACATTACCTAGTTTTTGTTAGCCCGTTTGAACCGTGTAGCCATTTTATATCCTATTTCTTAGCTACATTCCAGAATTTGCCTACCTTTTTCGGGACAATCGCAGTTGCTTGAGTCCTTATTGTTATAGCTACTTTGGTTGGGTTGGGACTTTTATTGTCATGTGGGTAGTAGCTATCTTTTTGTAGCAATTGTGTGACCTCTTATGTTGAAAAAAAAAGAGAAGTATTATGAAGCAACTAGAAAAAAAAAGAAAAAGAAAAAAAAAAGTCTCGAAAAAAAAAAGCAGAAAAGAAAGAAAAGAAAAAGAGATGAAAAAAAAAGAAAGTTTCGGAAAAAAGGATTCAAAAGAGGAAAGAAGGAAAAAATGTTTGCTTCATTCAGTTTTGTTAGGAGGTCGTGTGTGGTAATTACTGGAGTCTAATGCACATTTGGAGAGCCTTTACATTTGTCTCATATGTTGTCAAAGTTGAGATTATTTCTCCAGTTGGATGTTTGTTTTATTTCTTATTAGATTTGGCTATTGGTCTAGTGCTGCGACTACCGTCTGAGCCTCACATATCCATACGTGCTTTTGCACAAGCCACTTCTATACCCATGCCACTTTACCACCTTTCTGTCCTTGATGCATGTACTTGGTCTGTTTCGTGAATGCGTATTAGTTGGAGAATCTCTTATCACATTAGATTGCATGCATATCTCATAAGTTGAGTGAGAGTCTTACTTCTTTCTATCTTACATATATATAACCCATTATGAGTACATGAGTGAAACCACGAGAATCCAACAGAATTGTCTTGCAAGGTTGAAAAGTATTCGGTTGAGTCTCGGTATCATGTCACATCTTGAGTAAGAGCTGCGTGAGTCTATTACCCGTGCTTTTGAATTTGTTTTATTAGCACAACTTTGGTCATTACTTTGTTATAGATATGGACAGCTGAGTCTTGTATGTGCCTAGACATTTGCTCTGAGTTATTCATTCACCATATGTTTATTGCCCTTTGTTTTGGCCTGATTGCTTTGCTTGAGGACAAACAAAGGTTTGGTTTGGGGGAGTTTGATGTATCACTTTCATATATACTTTTATAGCTCCCTTTACACCATATTTCATACCGTTTCGTGCTTATTATATCAAATTTGATGTGGCTAAAGTCGTATCACCAAACCAAAGTAAATCTATCTCAGGACTAACAAGAATAGCTAGCAGCAAGACATGTATCAAATTTGCATATAAATGATATAATAAGCACGAAACGGTATGAAATATGGTGTAAAGGGAGCTATAAAAGTATATATGAAAGTGATACATCATGAGACGGTTTCACAGCTAGATTGTAAATTGCTTCGAAAATGGCCTTAGGATTGCCCATTTGCGATGAAACTTGATATTTGTAATCCTTGGATGATGGGTAAACTTCCTACCATCTCGGAATTTTGGTTTGTGACGGCTTTTTTAGGACACTTTTAGGGCATAATCGCCGTTATAACGAAATGCTGTCGAAATTCCGACTCGAATCCATGACTAGGCTTCAACTTAGGCTTGACTTAACCCAAATTACCACATGAGTGATTGGGTTTGTGGGAATACGGCCAAAGATGGCGAGAAAAGAGCGACTTCGGGGCTTCTAAAGTTCGAAAATCCCTTAACCAAGGCTTGTCGTCACTTGACGCGGCCTAAAATTACTTTAACGTTGCAGGTGACGAGGCTTCTACTTCTGGGAGAGCTCCCATGGAGATAGACATGGTTGTTGACCCTTTTCGTGCTCTTGAAGAGGCTTTGGAGGAGGCTTTCACCGCTGCGGTGATGGCTGCTGAGGACGAGGTCCAGGAGGAGGAGGCTGCTGAGGAGGAGGAGGCCCCGAGGCGGGCCAACGTTGGGCGAGGCGGTCGTCAGCTGAGGGGAGCACCCGCGTGGGCTGAGACTTGGGACAGCAGGCACTTGCTTTGGGCTGCAGAGGGTCACCTGTCCTATAAGACGGTGAAGAGTTTGGTAGTCTTGAATTCATTACTCATCACTCATCTTCTTTCATTTCATTTGCTCATATCTTTTCCAATTTTATTCAAACTAAAGATAGCTTTTGGTTTCAAATCACAATAGGAGGCCGGGAACATCAGATCGTTCTCGGGCTACACACGGCGATGGAGTGCTACGAGAGGCTGTCGGCGGAGGAGCGCGCCATGATCGAGCGGGGAGCATTTGGCGCCCTGGTGCAGGCTTGGAGGGATATCGCGAAGAGGAAGCTGCAGGCTAACCTTAGCCTGGTCCGCGCCTTCTTGGACCGATTCTGGGACACGACTTCCACTTTTCACATGCCTTTTGGTGAGGTGGGAGTCACGTTGGAGGACTACGGCATGATCTCTAGGCTGTCGTGTGGGACGGAGGTGGTGGAGTGGCCGGAGACTGCCATGAGGGTGGACGGCCGAGGCTAGGAGGTTGATCGGCTGGAACTTGGCGCCGAAGGCCTGTTACCGTGCCTGGTTTGGTGCCTAGTTCTTACGTCCGAGACTACTTTGCGGGGAAGACCCCGGCGCGGGTGGTGATTGACGGGATAGAGACGGCTCCTCCTCCCTGTACAGCTGATCAGAGGGCCCGTTTGTGGCTTTGGTGGTTTCTGTTGTTGATCTACCTCGGAGACAAGGGAGAGAGGTTGTCGACGAAGCTTCTTCCCTTTCTTTCTGACATGAGCTCCCTAGGACGTTGGGACTGGGTCACTGCTGGTTTTGCGGTCCTCATCCGCTTCATGAGGGCCATGGTTCATCCGGAGTTGATGGAGAAGGGGACTTCTCCTGGTGCTGTCGGCCCTGGACTACCGTTGGAGGTAGGAACCTTCATTTAGACTAAAATCACTTCCTTTCCTTATCGAATTACGAAAGATCGTTATTGACTATCTTGCTTCACAGGCGTGGGTGTACTCCTACTTTCCGAGCCTCTCGCCCAAGAGAACGGAGCCGCTGGAGAAGGCCTATCCCGTCGTGAGGGATTGGGTGATGTGTCGCACGAGGAGCAAGCGCTCCTCTCACGGTGTCTACCGGCGGGACGTGAACGCTCTTCAGCTGGACAGCGTGAGCATCTCACTTATATTTGTTTTGCTTCTTCATTACTTTTTAACCGATCATAAGAATGATTCCTTGTTTGTCTCTTCCAGTGGGTGCCCAGGCCTTGGGCGGAGTACGCTGGCGCTCCTCCTTTTGTGGCTGAGGTCCTTCGACCTAGGAGCTCAAGCCGGCTGCTGTTGAGGACGTCGATGGGTCCTGTGTGGTACTTGGGCGAGCGCTTGGCTCGTCAGTGCTCCCGGGATGTCTTGACGGTTCCCATCGATCCTCCTAGGACGATGTTCAGGGAGCCTTCTGAGGCTGAGAGGGAGGCTGACTTGGCTGGCGTTGGTGGTGATGCCCTCCTACTTCCTGGCGAGGACTACTCGGCGTTCCTCTACGGAAGGTTGGCGTACTGGCCGGTTATGGTAAGTGCTTTATTCTTCTTTATTTTTGATTGATTTTTGAGAATACGATGAAAGAACATCGATTAATGAGAATCATTTGACTTTGCAGGAGGTTGAGGCGGCAGGCATCGAGCCCCCAGAGTACCCCGAGACCCTCGAGTACACTGACGCGACCGGGAGGATGACGATCTCCGAGCTGCTTGACTTTGACGTGGCTGTGACGGATGCTGGCCTGGACGATTGGCAGCATCTGGTTCGGAGGGTGAGCCTCTAATTTGCATGATTTTTGTGTAAGAACACATTTGATTGAACTTGTCCAATTATTGAGAACTTCTTTTTGAAAATGCAGGTTACGCCGTCTCGGTTTGTGGCGTTATGGAGGGTAGCCAACCGGCTGCGAGCTACTGCCGTTGAGGCACTTGTCGGCGGTCGAGGTCATCAGGTATGAACCTTTCGTCTATTTCATTCTTCTAATTTTCCGACTTTTCTTATGATTGCTTGAAATGATTGACATGAGCCAATTTTGTTGTTTGCAGAGGGAGCATGAGCTAGAGCGAGAGCTGGCCCAGTCTCGGGAGGAGACAGCTCGTTTGCTAAGGGAGCTTGAGGTTCGCGACGCCGAGGTTGCTGCTCTCGAGGCGAGAGTTGCGGAGCTAAAGGGCGACCAGCAGTAGCTTCCGTTTTGTTTTTGTTTGTTTGTTGGCTGTATCTTGCACATTTGTACATTTTAGGACCCACATTTTGGACATTTTGGTTTTTGCTTGGGGCTCGAGCCCCCAGTTTGGTGTATATATCCCTCTTTTGGTTGTATATGATGGCCTGAGTGCCTTTGCTGCTGGGTTGTGTTGTTTGTACCTGCAGGTTAGCTTTGAACAGGTTTGGTAGATGACGGTTTAAGCCGTTATGTTGCCGAAATTTACATAGAAATCACATAGAACATACATTTGTATATACGGCCTAAATTAGCGCAAAACGAATGACTTAAAAGTGCAAAAAATGCAAAAAAAAGCCAAAAATGCAAAAAAATTGTCGGAAATGACCGGACGGTAGGGAGGGTTACCCCCAAAAAAATGAAAAAAAAATAGAAATCCATAAGTTAGAAATGTAATGTGGGACGGGAGTGAAATGATTAAAAAAAAAAGATATAAATAAAAGAAATATATATATAAGTTTTGAAATAAATTACATTAAAATGAGAAATTATTTCCTAAAATGAAAATATACAAGTGTGCTAAAATGACGAAAATGCTGATATTGCCTCGAAATGCGTGCCCGCGAAATTAGGAAACACGGAATATGACAATTTTGACGTTTTTACCTAAATAATAGCCCGTATGAATAGGAAATTATTTGCTAAGGAATTTAGGAAAGATCCAACGCGGAATATCACAGAAACGTTGCTGAGGAAGAGGCGCAGCAGGAGCTGCGTCCTATTGAAGAGGCGCAGCAGGTGTTGCGCCTGTTCCCTGGTGTATCCGTCCTGACGGATTTTAGGAAACAAATTTTAGTATAAATAGAGACGTCGATAGAGGTTTTATTCACACAATTCTTCCGTCTCTTCTTCGTCTTATTACATAAAATCCTCAAAATAAACATTCATCATGAATACTTTAGAGATTCGTCTAAAAGAGTGGACCAACGAGTTTTCCAACGTGGAGAAACACGATATGGGTGCTTATAATCTTGGATCATTGTTGAGTTTGAAGCTTATCAAGGTGGTCAAACCATTCCTAGATGCTTGTCTTGATTATTGGGACCCGAATTATCATGTTTTTGCTTTCCCCGGAGGTGACATATGCCCATTTCCTGAAGAAATTGCTGCGATCGGTGGGTGGGATCCCGAACACTTGCCTGCTATTCCTTCTACTTCACAAGGGTATAAGAACATGTTTAGAGACTTGCTTGGGTTGACAAGAATTGAGGTGGACCGTCTAGTGACCTCGAAAGGGGTGCGGATGTTGGACTTTATTGACCGATTCATTAACAAGGCCGACCCCACCATTTCTTATGTTGCTAAGCGAAGGGCATTCGGATTTTGCTTGTTACATGTATATGTCCTTCAAGGGCATGTTGATGAAGATTTGAGAGGTGATCCCCGTCTCCTGGGCCTGGTTGAGCGAATGGAACTGCATAGGAGCCCAGCCTGTTTATGTTTAGGAGAGATCCTATTGGGTTTGTATAACAGGAAAGCCAATCACGACCTACCTTATTTGGGAAGTCCCGTTATCTTGCAGGTAAAAGAACACTTTTCTCTTCTTTTTTTTTTTTGTTTTTTTTTTCGTCTTTTTTTTTGTTCTAATACCCGCTTTTGGTAGGTCTGGTTCATGGAGCGTCTTCGATTGATCGAGCCCCCAGTTCATGTTCCTTCTTATCATGCTCGTTCGATTGCAATGAGGACCAGGCTTTACATGGTGGACTTCACTCGGGTCTGCAATTATTGGGAAAACAAATTGAAGAGTGATGATGGCCCCTTGATTAGATGGATTGTACCATGGTGGCATCTCAAATCTGTCACTGGAGTATCTTCCTTGGATCCTACTCGATCTGTGCGCATCCCTGGTTTGGAATTCATGGTATGCATCTTCCGGAGAGGTCGATGAGACAGTTGGATCAAGCGGACAATCCGAAGCTTGACACTGTCCCGCAGACTGCCGTGGCGCTTACTACTGAGAGTCGAAGGGAGTGGGCCATTAAATGGGCTCAAAGAAACGTATGGTTCTTGAACTCTTCTGTTAGTGCCTTATGGGTGTCGGATTTCTATCTGCGATGGAGGAAGGCTACTACTTCGGAGGAGCGTGAGAGATTGAGGAAGCGCGAGCCCGTTGACTACAAGGTGCGCGAGGTGGAAAAGGAGAAAGAGAAGCATCTGACTGAGGGAGAGGAAGAAGCCGGGTTTTGAGTTGTTCATCCTTCGAAGAAACCGAAGACCTCTCCTGTCGTGGACAAAGTGATTGAGAAGAATGGGAAGGTTAGACCGCGAGAAAGACCGTTGTCGATTAGGTCCGAAGTGGCGCAAGTGCGTCCGACTCGAGGTCGTGGTAAGAAGTATGACAAAAATGACAAGGGCAAAGGGAAAATAGAGGAATAGCCCAAGTCTTTATTATTATTTACTATTATTATTATTGTAATAAAAAGGTGGGGTTTTTAGAATCCTAGCCAATTTTTATTATTTTAGCATTATTATTATTATATAACGTATTATTATTATTATTAGAAATGAATGAAATAAAAAAAGGTTAATTGGTTATGAAACCGTTGTGATTTTCTATTTATTATTCTTGTCGAATTCCAAATGCAACTGCAAATGTCCTTCTATTTACATTTTGAAATTAACGGGTTGTATCCTGCGAAGGGTTGCCTACGTATTCATCTTAAAAAAATGAAATCAAACCCTTGCGCGTAGTTCGAGTAAATGTAAAAGAATAATTGTTCTAAGCAAGAGCTTGTAATGAACTTAGAAAATAAGCATGAGCTTTTTACTTACTCTTAAGGTGCAATTTAGTTTATTAGACGATATGAGGATGACAAATTGTCAAAATGCAAGAGCAGAGTGACATTAGCTTATTTCAGCTTGGCCAGGGGCCGTTTATTTAGTTCCACAAGAGCGACATGTGAGGTTACGCGAGGCGTGTTTTTGTCTCTATTCTAGACATAATACCGCTTTAGTTGGTCAAGGTTTGTCGGGTTGGCAAATTCATTCCCATCTAGGTCTGTGATTCTAACCGCACCCCCTGGAAGTATGGACTTGACTAGAAATGGCCCGGCCCAATTAGGTTTGAATTTTCCCCGTGGATCGACAGGTAAAAGAGCTATAACCGACTTGAGTACTAAGTCTCCTTCCTTGATGTTCCTTGGCTTGACCCTTTTGTTGAAGGCTCGCTTGATACGTGCTTGATATGTTTGGACATTATGTAATGCGCGCAGCCTACGTTCATCCAGGAGGATGAGTTCTTCATATCTATCCCTCTTCCAATCAGCTTCCGAGATTTGACTTTCGAGCAAGATACGCAAGGATGGTATTTCTAACTCGACTGGTTGTACAGCTTCCATGCCGTAGGTCAAATAGAAAGGGGTGGCCTCAGTGGGCGTCCTAACAGATGTGCGATATCCCCACAAAGCAAAGGGTATCTTGCTTGGCCAATCTCGATAGTTGTCAATCATTTTCTTGAGAATTGTGACAACGTTCTTGTTTGCCGCCTCTACCACGCCATTAGTCTGTGGTCTATATGGCGAAGAGTGGTGATGCCTAATTTTGTACTTGGCTAGCAATTGCTCAGTCTCGGCTTGGAAATGTGATCCATTATCACTAATGATCTCATGTGGGCAACCGTATCGACAGATGATGTTGTTTTGTATGAACTTTGCCACGTTTTTAGCCGTGAGACTAGTGTAGGAAGCTGCTTCTACCCATTTGGTGAAATAGTCGATTGCTACTAGGATGAAATAGTGACCTCCTGTTCCGGATGGAGTTATCTTCCCGATTATATCAATTCCCCAGGCAGAAAATGGCCAAGGAGATGTCATTGTATAGAGCAATGAAGGAGGGATGATGCGTGTCTTTTATATGATGTTTTACACCTCATTTTACACGCATTTCAGAGCTCATTTATGTAGTTTATGCTACATTTCTCCCTATTTCCGTCTACTTCCGTATTTTTGTACATTATTGCAGAAATGTGAAGAATTCAGCGGAAATCGAGCTAAATCCGTCCCCGAGTATCTTGCATTGCATTTGACGTGAAGTATTTACTTAAGGAACGAGCTTGGTGCGCATTTCGAGGCCCAAAAGACAAATCCACGAGAAGTTAAAAGCGGATTACCAGCTAAAACAGTCGATCGACTGGACCCCTTAGTCGATCGACCAACCCACGACTATAGAAGCTACTGTACACTGAAGAGCAGTCGATCGACCGGTTACCTCAGTCGATCGACCAAGCCGCTGCGCAGACGTGAAGATATAGAACGAGTTTTCCAAAGCCCAAAGCGATATTAGGTTTAGGAATTATGTTACGTATACTTTCTATATAACGTAACCTAGTTCAGAGATAAATTCATTCAGAAAATTATCAAGTTTTTATACAGTTCTTTAGTCAGTTTTCAACATTCAATATTTAGGGTTCTTAATATTATTTCGTAAAAATACTTTTGCATTCGGTTTCTGATTCTTGCTCTGCAATTTCGGTATGCTTCTGCTCTTAATTTAGTTCGCTTCATTATCATTTGTAGGAGAGAATTGCTAGTTAGTTTCCCGAAACCGATTTATCGTTTATGTTAATTGTTTGTTCTATTATTTCAAGCATGAATTCTTCTGTTTATTTCATTAATTTTATTGTTGCCTTTAATTTCAGTATGAGTAGCTAAATTGCTTGTGCTAGGATGTAGGGGATCTGTAGGATTAGGCGGCGTAGAATTAACATGGACTGAAATCGCGTGTTAGTCGATCGACCGCCATACCTGGTCGATCGACTGACCACGTGAGGTTTTACCTTCGTTTTAATTGTTTTAATTCTTTATTCGACGAATCGAGTGCACACGACTAGTTGAATGTTTAGGATTTGACTGACCCATTAGATCGAGAGATAGGGACAGTTGATTGACCACCAATTAAAATGACTAAACTATGCTGAGATCGAAAGATAGGTAAAGTTTAGATTATTAGTCACTTTTCAGGACGAGAGTCAGTATTAGTGATATTAGGGACTTATAGCGAGATCGAAAGATGCTATCTGTTAAGAGTGGACCGAGAGGACCTCTTGTTTTCCCGCCTCATGTGTTTGATTACAGCCGCCGAAACTATAGTGAACCGATCATCCTTGCACCCCCTTTTATTATTTCTTTAATCCGTTTATTTAGTTTATTGTCTTTTACTGCCTTTAGCTATAGACCAAATCAATTCAACCTCCACATTCGTTACCTTAGACTAAATTAGACAATTATTGATTACATCTGCCTCCCTGTGGTTCGACCCTGTTACCACTAGCTTCTGTTAGTTTTAATAGGTTTTATAAATCTTATTTTTGGTACTCACAACGACGGGTATCAAATTTTGGCGCCGTTGCCGGGGAGGCAATTGTTCTAATTTTTAGTTGTTTTTATTTAGTCTTTCTTAGTTTAAGGGACATTCGTTCCTTAAACTTTTCTTATATTCTTTTTGTAGTTTCTTCTTATGCGCAGGTCACAGGGTGGTGAACTAGTACCGTTCAATCCCGAGATTGAGAAATCCTTGCGTGAGTTGAGACGATCATCAAGGGTATTACCGACAGAGGAAGAGTTGACTACTCTGTCAAGTTACTACGAGAACGCTCTATTTGAGGAGGATCCACCTTCATCTCCTATTTCTAATTCATCAGCTGAGACAGTCACTTCTCCAGACATTCCAATCATGGCTGAAGAAGCAACTATAGCAAGTCATTCTGAGCCGACAGCTGCAAATCTTTACTAGGGGTTCGAATTACCTGGAGCTGATAGGAAATTCGAACCGAAGCCTTCCTATATCAACTTGGTTGAGAGAAACCAGTTCGGGGGTGCTGCAAATGAAGATGCAGCCAAGCATATGGAGATATTTATTGATTATTGTTGTTCTATACCCCCGCCGACCGGTGTGACCCAGGACCAGATAAAGGAGACTATGTTTATATTCTCACTCCGCGATGCTGCAAGGGAGTGGTACAGAGATCTGGATCGAGCCGCTCATGGGATCACCGACTGGAATTCTTTGGCCTTGGCATTCTACAAGAAATACTTCTCTGCCTCGAAGACGAATGCCATTAGAGCTCAGATCACGAGCTTTAAACAGGGACCTGATGAGAACTTTCATGAAGCATGGGTCCGATTTAAGAAGTTGGTGCGAACCATTCCGCACCATGGGTTCGAAAAATGGAGTCTTTGCAATCAGTTCTATAACGGGCTGTATGACGATCAGAGGGCTATCTTGGATGCTGCAGCCAATGGCCGATTTGCTGAGAATATGGGAGAGACTAAGGGGTGGAAGATCATTGATGACTTAGCCACCCATAAAGCTGAATATGGGAATTCGAGAGGCAATCAGAGGAGGAGTGCTGAATCCCCTTCTGTGGCTGCATTAGAGGCTCTCACGGCGAGGTTTGACAAATACGAGTTGGGAGGAGCTTCAAAAGGAGGGATGTATCATGTGAATGATGTTTCAGACGGTCCTTTCGTCTGTAGAAGGTGTGGAGCTGAGGGACATGTTTCAGAAAATTGTCCCAGTCCCTTTGAGTCTTGTGCTGCCTTTCAACATTACAGGCAGACAAACACGTACTATGAGCCGAATGTCCATCCTAACTTGAGGTGGAGTAGCCAGAATTTCCTGAATCCGACTCAACCTCCACAGCAGCAGCGGCAGCAGACTTATGTGCCTCCTCACAAGCAACAACAATATCCAAAACCTCCCTATGTGCCGCAGCAGCAACAAACCCAAAATTACGAGTTTGCTGAATTGAAGAATATGTTGCAAAAGGAGTCCCAAGCTAGAGAGGCCGGGATGAAACTGCTAGAGAGCCAAATTGCTCAATTAGCTAGCAAGAATACCACTCGAGCTCCGGGACACTTACCGACTCAAACTGACTAAAAGGCGACCCTTAATGCCATCACTTTGAGGAGTGGGTCCACCCTGGAGGGGCCTGTCATGGTCGAGGACGATGCTGCAAAAGATGAGGCGGAACCGAGTCAAAAGAAAGCTGGAACGAAAAGTGGAAAGAAAAAGACGTCTACCAGGTATATCAGTCGATCGACTGACATACCCGGTCGATCGACTGAAGTGCGACAAACAGTAGCTTCTGGTCCTGTTCAAATCAGTCGATCGACTGACCTCACTGGTCGATCGACTGAGGCCGCTGCTGATAGGGAACCTTTTCGTCCTCCGATGCCTAATAATTTGAGGGATCACTTGTTTCGGGGTACGGCAGTCCCGAAAATATTGGGGCAAGACCCGAGTGCTGATGGGTCAGTCCCGGCTCCGAAGTATGACCCAATGTCGATCAATGGTTCTCATTTGAGACGGTCTGAAGAGGGTTCAAGCTTCAATAAGGAGAAGGTAGTGGACTTTCAGCCTAAGTCCACGGATGCCGGCATGCGAGATTTAGAGGAGAGGGCTAAGTTACCTCTTACAGCCCCCTATCCAGAGCGACTAGTGCCGACGAAGGAACATGTATCTTTTAATAAATTTGAAAAAGTTATTCGTAGCTTGAATGTACAAGTTCCTTTTCTCGAGTTAGTAAATCAAGTGCCTGCTTATACTAAATTCATGAAACAACTTTTATCTAAAAAGCGGTCACTTGAAACTGTGCATACTGTCGCACTTACTAAAGAGTCGTGTTCTTATCTGACCCACACCGCACCTCACAAACTAGAAGACCCAGGTAGCTTCTCCGTTCCTTGTAGCATTGGTACCTTTTTTATTGAGAAGGCATTATGTGACTTAGGAGCTAGTATAAGTGTAATGCCCTTGAGTCTTGCTAGGAAGCTAAAATTGACTAGGTTTGCAGTGACCGACATGACAGTACAGATGGCTGACCGATCTGCGGTCCAGCCTATAGGAGTCTTAAAAGACATTCCCGTGCAAATAGGAGAGTTCTTCTTCTCTGTAGACTTCGTTGTACTCGATATGCCTGAAGATGCCCATATTCCTATCATATTGGGTAGACCATTTCTGCACACTGCTGGTGCAGTCATAGATGTAGGTTCGGGAACCTTGACCTTTAAAGTAGGGAAGCATTCCATTGTGGCCTGTAACTTGTAATACGGTTTCTGAAAAGAAATCCTACTTTGTGCTTCCTGACATGCCTATCTCTACTCCTATTCCTGTTGTGACACCTCCACCCCAGATTGGGAGCAAATTGGAGGAAGATTCGTCTATTTCTGATATTGCAGGAGCTGGTTTGGGGAAGGAAGAGCTGCAAGTTACTCCAGCTGCGAAGGAGCCAATCATTTCACGAGGCGGTCTTGGTTGCCTTAGTTATGGCACTGATGAGGAAGTTGATGATGAGCCGGTCAAAGTGAGAGAGTCCGATTTGGACTTTGATGAGCCAGAGGAGATCATTGACTGGGGAGATATAGAAGCTATTGACCCGTTGAGTTCGGCGGATGGTGAAGCTAAGAAGAGTGCAGCTGAGAAGATGAGCACTGTTGAGGCTACCTCTTGTAGCCAGAAGCCGACAGTGGGCCATTCCGTGGCCGTTCTTGATCAACTATTAGTTGATCACATACTTTACGAACATTTTTTATTCGACGAATCGAGTGCACACGACTAGTTGAATGTTTAGGATTTGACTGACCCATTAGATCGAGAGATAGGGACAGTTGATTGACCACCAATTAAAATGACTAAACTATGCTGAGATCGAAAGATAGGTAAAGTTTAGATTATTAGTCACTTTTCAGGACGAGAGTCAGTATTAGTGATATTAGGGACTTATAGCGAGATCGAAAGATGCTATCTGTTAAGAGTGGACCGAGAGGACCTCTTGTTTTCCCGCCTCATGTGTTTGATTTAGACCGACTTAGTTTGTTGTCGCCGAAACTATAGTGAACCGATCATCCTTGCACCCCCTTTTATTATTTGTTTAATCCGTTTATTTAGTTTATTGTCTTTTACTGCCTTTAGCTATAGACCAAATCAATTCAACCCCCACATTCGTTACCTTAGACTAAATTAGACAATTATTGATTACATCTGCCTCCCTGTGGTTCGACCCTATTACCACTAGCTTCTGTTAGTTTTAATAGGTTTTATAAATCTTATTTTTGGTACTCACAACGACGGGTATCAAGGGACATGTTGTACATTCCCGAAGATTTGGCAGTTGTGGCAATGTCTTAAATATTTGATGCAATCGGATTCCATCGTGGTCCAATAATACCCCAAACGTGTGATTTTCTTTGCCATCATGGGCCCACTCATGTAAGGACTGCATTCTCCATCATGGACTTCTTCCATCACTTTCCGCGCCTGTGAATGATCAAGGCAACGTAAGATTTTACCAAGAGGTGTTCTTTTATATAATTCTCCCTGCATGAGAACGTATTGGGAAGCTAGTAGGCGTATAGCACGTTGTCCCCTTTTGTCCATATCCGGTGGATAGGTACCGTTGAGCTTGAAATTTAGGATTGCTTGGAACCAAGGTTCCTCTGTGGTTTCCTCTTCATCGATGATTTGGTGGACATAAGCTGGCTCTGATCGTCGTTCGACCACTCCACGAGCTGATGCGTGAATTAAGAGAACGAGAATTTAGAAGCCCATGGTAATTAGGTTTTAGGAAATAAGAACTACGTTGTATACCTATATAACGTAGCTTAGGTTTCAGCTTTATTCATTCAGTTTTTCATTAGTTTTAGTTCATAAAATTTATTAGGGTTCTTGTGTTATTTCGTATTCAATACAATAAAGTTCCTTTCGCTTTCAGTTTTCGGATCTTTCTCTGCGATTCCTCTTCGGTATTCTTCTGTTCAGTTTCGTTGTTTATTTCATTCATAGTATAGGAATTGCTAGAATAGTCTCCCGAAAGCCTATTTATCGTTTTATGCTAATTGTTTATTTCGTCGTTTCAATCATGAATTCTTCTGTTTTATTAGTAAATTTTATTGTTGTTGTTATTCCTAGCATGAGTAGCTAAATTCATTGTGCTAGGATGTAGGGGATCTATAGCATAGATGGCGTAGAATAGGTGAACCCGAATTAGGGCATTGGTCGATCGACTGGCTTCTCTGGTCGATCGACTGTGCCAGTTGGTCGACCGACTGCCTATAGTGGTCGATCGATCGACGCGCGTGTATGATTAGCACCGTTTTAATTTATTAAGTGCAATATTTAACAATGAGACCGAGAGGGAATCGTTAGATGCTTAGTATTGACCAACCCATTAAGATCGAGAGACAGGGGAGGGAAATAATTAATGAATTAGAACAACTAAATTCTTTGAGATCGAAAGACAGGTAATTTAGGCTTTAAGAATCACTTTCAAAGTGCAAGAGCTAGCATTAGTGAGACTTAGGGGCTAGTAGCATAGGCCGAAAGGAGCTCTTTGGTTAACTTGGTGAGAGGACTTGTTATTTACCCATCTACACGACTTTATTTCAGACTTACCTAGGATTTTGTGCCATCGCAGCTATAGTGAACCGACCGTCTTAGCATTTCTTTTATATTTGATTTAATCCAGTTTCTTTAGTTTACTTTTAATTTCATTGCCATTAGTATTAGACCAATTCAACTCAAACCCCCCTTACTTGTTACTCGGATGAAATATAGAACAACTAAAATTCCCTTCCTCCTTGTGGTTCGACTCGTGCTACCACTAGCTTCTGTTAGTTTAGCTCGGAATTATAAATTTTATTTTTGATACTAAACGACGGTATCAAATTTTGGCGCCGTTGCCGGGGAGGTAGCGCTAGTTTTAGTTGTTTTTATTTTAGTCTGTCTTTAGCCTCAAGGGATTTATTCCTTGAGGCAGTTCTCATCTTTTTCCTGTAGTTTTGTTTTTATAGGTCTTTCAGGTCCTATCTAAGCAGGATTTTGGAAGGAGAATACCAAAGGGAAGGCTTGAGTACCTTTTATTCTTCCACCAAGATGTCTAACGTCTCCAGAATTGTAGCACAATTTGAAGCTCAGAATGCAAAATCTGACAAGCTGGAGAGTGGACAGTCGCGGAAAGCAAGTGTAGAGATGAGTACTGTTGCGGCACTTGAGGCTTCTGTTAATGCTCAATCTGAAAAGATTGAGGTGGCACAATTGAAGCAAGAAAATTCAGAGCAGAATGCTTCGGTTCATGGCACCAATGAGATTGCGGAATTGAGAACGGCAGTCCAAGCTCTTATGGCTCATATGGTGAAAATTGAGAGCCAAATGGCAATCTTAGCGGCTAATCAGCAAGGAGAGGATTCGGGAAATATGGAGAAGCTTACTAAAATTTCTGTTGCGGAAAGAGATCACGTTCCCAGTGCTCATGGTCAATCGACCAACACCACTGGTCGACCGACCAGTATACCTAAGCAGAACGCAAAATCATCATCTGATTTGCAAAATTCGACAGCTAATGATGATGTGACGAGGGTTTTGAACATGGACAAGTCCGATATTGTCGATTTACGTGATACTTCGGCCCGAGTTATTGACGTGTCGTTCATAGAGTGAGCCATGAAGTCGCTTCCACGTGTTGATAAGGACAAGGTCCTTAATTCAAAGGATGTTTCAAGGAAGGAAGTAGAAGAGCGGGCCAAGTTGTCGATAAAGCCTCCATTTCCTGAGCTGCTCCAGAAATCGGCAGATGAGGTACACTATCGATTGCATATTGATGATGTCCCATTTTTTATTCCTACCCTTATTTCTGCTCTAACACCTCCGCCCCAGATTGGGAGCAAGATGGAGGAAGATTTTGCTGCTTTGACTATTTCAGGAGCTGGTTTGGGGAAGAAAGAGCCACATGATTTTCCAGCTTTGAAGAAGTCAGAGCGAGGCATGGAGTATGATCTAGAGTTCGATGAGCCGGACGATACTAGAGCATGGAGGGCTAGAGCTGCTGACAATCCATTTAGTTACCTAGATGATGGAGATGGGTGGTCTCCATCTGCTGAGATTAGTATTGCTGAGGCGACTGCATCTAGCCAAAGGCCATGGTCGGAGTTATCCCGCAATTTTCACGGATAAACATTTTATTGCTTGAGTTTTTAAGACAATTTATCGCATTTAAGACTATTTACTGTTTTTGTTTTGCGCGAGACTTCGCACTTTATATAAGTTTGCTTAGGATTTATTTATGCTTTAGACTATTACTTTGGGTTGTGCGCAATTTTGGGCGCGTTATTTATGTGCATTTACAGGTTCTAGACCATATTAACTCAATTTATTGAGTTAATTTCGAAGAAAACAAAGCTTCTGCTCAGGTATAGTGGTCGATCGACTGGTCCTTTTGGTCGATCGGCCGGATTACGACTTCCAGGAGCTTCTGTTCCTGTTCACTCTAGTCGATCGACTGGGTGATATGGTCGATCGACCGCCTAGCACTGCTGTACCTGTTTTCGATCACTCCCCTGCTGTGTTTGGTCGGTTTGCGGAGTTGAGGGAGTCTTTTCTCCACTTTATCCTCCGATTTATTTCTGTTTTCTTCCATTTCTTTATTTTACACATAATTTTGCGTTTAATAAATTGTTTTCTCGGATTTACGCACGGTACTTTTGTTTGTCTTTTCAGGTACTTATTGGTAGCACTGCTGGCTACTGAAACCTCCTAGCTCACGCTGGTTTGGGGAGGTTTCCTTTTGCGCTTAAAATCTTGTGAGTTTCCGAGTTCCTTTTCATGTCTTATTTAGTTATTTATCGCAAAATCCCGTTTCCTTTTGCTTCTTTATACATGATTTCGCACAATGGGGACATTGTGTGATTTGGTTTGGGGAAGGGTTTTGCGTCGCATTTGCATTGTTTTTATTGCATTTCAGTTACACGTTTACATTTTTTTCTTGCATTGTTGTTTATTTTCCCCTATATATACAGAAAATCCAAAAAAAAACAAAATTGTCAAAAAAATCAAAAATATCACGTTTAATTTTGCATATTAGGTTGAGTCAGATTGGAGTATTCATTACTGATAGTTGTCATTTGCTTAAACCCTGCATTTTATCACATCTTTTAGCAAACGTTTTTGCAATATCTCGAATTTCGTTTCAAAATTTGTTGAACAATTAGACTTGACTTGAAATTTTGGCAAACTACAAAACTTTCTAAGGAATTAGAGCTTTATAAACTGGTGTCATTCATGACCAGTTTCATTTAGGATTGTGAGTAGTTACTCCCTGCATATCGTGTAACATTAATTTGCACAAGTATGACATTTAATTTCTTTTTGCCTGCATACATTCGGGTTGGTGGTTGGTATTGCATGTTTGGAGAATGCTTGCGAAAATCCCTTTTATTCATTTTACCCATTAGCTTCACATTAGCTAAAAATTGCCAGTTGACCCTTTAGCTACAATCCATAAACTAAGCCTACCCTTTGCTGAGCTAGTTTAGTAGTTTTAGTGGTATTCGTTGTATTGTATCAGTTTTGGCTCGATTTGCACTCTATGAAGTTGGTAATGAATGAAGGAGAAAAGAAAAAATTGAAAAAATAGTGACCGCCGGAAAAAAAAATGAAAAACAAAACGAAAAAAAAAAAAGAAAACAAAAGAAAAAAAAAACGGCAAAGAAAGAAGAAGAGAAAAAAAAGAAATTGAGTTATTTGACTCCTATGTTGCGATTTGTATTCTATGAGAAGTATTGAGTTTGGATTAGTGAAGTGTTTGCCTAATTCATTAAGGCATTTGAGCTTATTTCATTGAGTTAGAAGTGGATGTATTTATTCGGTTTGATAGGATGCTAGCTTGGCTATTTCCCTCTCATTTCCCATATTGTTTTGCCTCTTCTTACCCATAGCCTCACTTATCCAAATCTTTGCAAGTATTCGGCATGTGATGGACCCTGAATGGTTGGAATGTATGTGCACGGTAGCTAGAATTACTTATCATATTATATTGCATGCATGATCATGTTGGTTGAGTCTAGGTGAGCGACTTTTGTCTCTTTCTCTCTTACATATAAATTGCTTACCATTTGCTTTGTTGAGAGAAGAGTGACCCGGGAGAGTCCAATCTTGAAAGTCTTGCAAGGTCAAAAGTTCAACACCTTTTTGGAATATGCATAAATTCGTTTGCTTTACATTGCGCTACTAGTAGTTGATTCATATGCATTAAATTGGTTTAAGTAGACGATTTTCAGTTTGTCCATGTTTTGCTCCTTTCTATCTAGATTTAGTTTTGCATTTAGTTTTCTTGGGGACAAGCAAATGTTTGGTTTGGGGAAGTTTGATGCGTGTCTATAATATGATGTTTTACGTCTTTATTTACTCGCATTTTATGTCTATTATATGTAGTTTATTCTACTATTTCCGTCTACTTTCGTATTTTCATGTAATATTGCAGATTATTGCGGAAATGAGTAGATATCGAACCAAATCCGTCCCTACGTACCTAGCATTGCATTTGACATGAAGTATTTACTCGGGAAGCGAACTTGGTGCGCGTTTCAAGGCCTGAAGATAGCAAAAGCATGGGTGCGTACGAGTTTAACAAGCAAAGATGCACTTCACGATATTGCAGCCTGTTTCAGATGGCTATATCTCGAGTTATAGAGCTGATAATCGAGTGATTCTAATTGGAGGTGAAAGCTTATCCTCTTAGCTTTCCAACGCCGCGTAGAACGCCTGATTTGACCAAGTAACGAAGAAATGGCAGCTATTTTAAGATCGGTGCGCGCTGCAGAATTCGTCAGAATGCATTACTGTACAGCACCCTTGGTCGATCGACTGGTACTTCTGGTCGATCGACCAGACCGTGAGTATCAGAAGCTACTGTTCAGCTATACTTGGTCGATCGACTGGGTCTAGTGGTCGATCGACCACTCCACGAGCTGATGCGTGAATTAATAGAACGAGAATTTAGAAGCCCATGGTAATTAGGTTTTAGGAAATAAGAACTACGTTGTATACCTATATAACGTAGCTTAGGTTTCAGCTTTATTCATTCAGTTTTTCATTAGTTTTAGTTCATAAAATTTATTAGGGTTCTTGTGTTATTTCGTATTCAATACAATAAAGTTCCTTTCGCTTTCAGTTTTCGGATCTTTCTCTGCGATTCCTCTTCGGTATTCTTACATTGGTTTCGTTGTTTATTTCATTCATAGTATAGGAATTGCTAGAATAGTCTCCCGAAAGCCTATTTATCGTTTTATGCTAATTGTTTATTTCGTCGTTTCAATCATGAATTCTTCTGTTTTATTAGTAAATTTTATTGTTGTTGTTATTCCTAGCATGAGTAGCTAAATTCATTGTGCTAGGATGTAGGGGATCTATAGCGTAGATGGCGTAGAATAGGTGAACCCGAATTAGGGCATTGGTCGATCGACTGGCTTCTCTGGTCGATCGACTGTGCCAGTTGGTCGACCGACTGCCTATAGTGGTCGATCGACTGACGCGTGTATGATTAGCACCGTTTTAATTTATTAAGTGCAATATTTAACAGCGAGACCGAGAGGGAATCTGTTAGATGCTTAGTATTGACCAACCCATTAAGATCGAGAGACATAGGAGGGAAATAATTAATGAATTAGAACAACTAAATTGCTGAGATCGAAAGACAGGTAATTTAGGGTTTAAGAATCACTTTTCAGTGCGAGAGCTAGCATTAGTGAGACTTAGGGGCTAGTAGCATAGGCCGAAAGGAGCTACTGGTTAACTTGGACTGAGAGGACTTGTTATTTACCCATCTACACGACTTTATTTCAGACTTACCTAGGATTTTGTGCCATCGCAGCTATAGTGAACCGACCGTCTTAGCATTTCTTTTATATTTGATTTAATCCAGTTTCTTTAGTTTACTTTTAATTTCATTGCCATTAGTATTAGACCAATTCAACTCAAACCCCCTTACTTGTTTACTTCCTGGATGAAATATAGAACAACTAAAATTCCCTTCCTCCCTGTGGTTCGACTCGTGCTACCACTAGCTTCTGTTAGTTTAGCTCGGAATTATAAATTTTATTTTTGATACTAAACGACGGTATCAGTTACTGTGAGATATAAACCAAGAGGTTGATCTCGTTGAGGTGGCATGAGCACTGGTGGTTTAGCTAATATCTCCTTGATTCGGTCAAATGCCTTTTGGCAATCATCATCACACATGGTGTGGTCTGTTTTCTTGAGCTTCTTGAAGATAGGTTCACAGATCATGATGAGTTTCGATATGAATCGACTTATATATTGCACTTTTCCCAGGAATCTTCTGACTTCTTTTTCTGTTTGAGGTTGTGGCATTTCGATCAGAGCTTTGATCTTGGAAGGGTCTATTTCTATACCTCGTTGGCTAACGACGTATCCCAGGAGTTTGCTAGATGTTACTTCGAATGCGCACTTCTGAGGATTGAGCCTCGTGTTGTACTTTCGTAGCCTTGAGAAGAATTTGCGAAGGTTCGCAATATGCCCCTCTCTATCCTTGGACTTGACAATCATGTCGTCTACGTATACCTCAACTTCTTTGTGCATCATGTCATGTAGGAGTGTGGTTGCGGTGCGTTGATATGTAGCTACGACGTTAATTAACCCAAACGGCATGACCGTATAGCAATAGGTTCCCCATTGAGTGACAAATGCGGTTTTATGCATGTCTTCTATGGCCATCTTGATTTGGTTATAACCCGCGTACCCATCCATGAAGGATAGTAACGCGTGATCTGCGGTATTGTCCACCAATATGTCGATATGTGGTAGAGGAAAGTCATCTTTAGGGATTGCTTTGTTTAAGTCCCTAAAATCAACACAAACACGGATTCTCCCATCCTTTTTGGGTATGGGTACTATGTTGGCTACCCAGTCAGAGTACTCGGAAACTTTGCTGAACCCGGCTTTGAATTGTTTATCGACTTCTTCCTTAATCTTGAGAGCCCATTCTGTTCTCAGTCGACGAAACTTTTGTTTCACGGGCTTGAAACCTGGCTTGATTGGGATTCTATGCTCGGCGATATCCCTGTCGATCCCTGGCATGTCTTTGTAGGACCAAGCGAAAACGTCTTTGAACTCGTGTAGGAGGTCTATGAAACTGGCCCTTTCGGTGGGGCTCAGGGTAGTCCCTATCCTAAGTTCTTGGGGTTCTAGTTCGGTTCCTACATTGATGGGTTCGGTGTTCTCTATTACTGGTCCCCCTTCCCCCTCTTGTAGTATTTCTTTGGCTATGTAGGGAGGTATCTCAAATGAGTCTGGGTCTGGGTCTTCCTCAGTATCATCGTAAACGGAATTGCATTCAAGATAACACAAAGAGTAAGCAGAACCTGATTTATTCATATTAAAGTTTAAGAAAAGTTGAAACAAGGAAGCCATCTGATCTGCGGTCAGCGGCGGTAAAGGGACAGTTGTTGGGACATTTCCCGAACTACTGTTACTATTTGAGGCTAAGCTAGGAGAAACAAAGGGAATGGGGGTGACGACAGGAGGAGACTCCTTAGTAACTTCTCTAGACTCCGACTCTGACTCCGACTCTGACTCTGACTCGAAGTCATCGTCTTCTGGTTCTCCTTTGAACATCTATCCTTCTCCAGTGATGAGCTTGAAGAGTCTTCCTTGATTGTTGGTCCACTTGATTGATTTTCTCCATCCTTTCTGTTGGTTCGCGTTTGTTTCTGTGATTAATGCGGTAGGGTTGAAGAGGTTGTCTTGAAGTATCATGGTAATGATCTCATCCTGCGCGGCTCTAACAAATTGATCTTCTCCAAATAGTAGACTAACAGCTTGTTCGTCTAAGCAAGGTGCTTGACGGGCTTTGACGGTAGGAACCGTTTCCGGAGGAATGAAGTAGCAATCGTGAAAGATCTCGATTCCGGATAGCTTCCTTCCGAGGTAGTGCCAAGGTTCGGGAAATCCGTGAAAGAGTTCTTGACTTCCTTCCCTAACAAAGTATCCATTTAGAGTAGGGAAATATGGTCGCATTTGGACTCCTACGTGCTTACGGCTTTGAACTTGAGCGAGCATCTCGAGAACTTCCTCTTTAGTGGGTTTGTATCCTAGTCCAAGTGGTATTCTTTTTGAGTTGCCTTCCTTGTAGGGTGCGAAGGTGTTTCTTCGGGTAGGGTTCAAAGGCATTCCAAGGAAGTATCCCTGGGATTTGAGTATGTGGTTGACCACCAAGTTGGAGTAGGGATCGTAGTATAGGGGTGCCAACTCACTTTCTATGACACTTATGCTTTGAAAGCCCCCAAGTTCATATACTGGATCCGCAAGGACTTGATTATTCGACTTCTTTTCGATTATCGCCTTGATGGGTGACGAAGTGATCGTCACCACTTTGCCATTTAGTGGGATTTTGATCTTTTGGTGAAGGGTGGATGTTACCGCTTTGGAAGCGTGAATCCAAGGTCTTCCCAGAAGTATGTTGAAGGAAGCTTCAATGTCCACTATTTGAAAGTTAAACTTTCGCTCAATTGTCCCTGTGGCTATGGTTAGGTTAACGAGTCCTACTACCTTTCGTCGTGTACCATCATATGCGCGAACAGCTTGATTGGTAGGGGTCCAATCCGACTCTTTCATGCCTAGTTTGTATGTCGTCTTGAGGTGTATGACGTTGACCGCGGAGTCATCATCCACCAAGGTCATTGGCACATTCTTCTTTAAGCAAATGACAGTGATGTAAAGAGCCAAGTTATGACTAGTGCCAAAGGGCGGCAAATCTTCGTATGAGAAAGTAATAGGATTACTTAGCTTCGGTGATTCTTGGAAGACCAAGTTGACTATATCGTCGGGTGTGGAGTTATGTGCTACATTTAGTTTGGCCAAAGCTTGCAGTAAAGCTTGGCGATGTGGGAATGAGCTTGCTACTAGTTGCCAGACTGAAAGATCAGCCTTTGTCTTCTGTAATTGCTTTAGCAAATGATCAGTAGAGTCATCTTCGTTATCATTTGGTGTGATAACGTTGGTTGAACCATTTTGAGTAGTATTTTGATATGGACGCCCCAAACTAGTTAGGTGGTCCACATCTTGGTCTTCACCATTTTGGACTATTTCCTTGACTAGGGAGTGTTCAATGAGATGCTCGTCTTCATCATCATCGGCCCATACTCCATTGATTGTAGCTAGTTCCCTTTGGTCGACTAGTTCATCAACCACGGCGACTATTTCTTGCATGGTAGCATTTTGGGAGAAAATTAGTGGCGCATGTTCTTTAGGTGTCGCATTGGGGTCATGTAAAGTTGTTACCATATTTTCCAATTCCGAAACTTGCCTATCCACACTCCTTGCCCATGCGATGAAGTCGGCAATGGTAGGGGAAATGGTAGAGTAGAACCCTTCATTCTCGATCGCGTGGATCTCATCTTCAACTGGAGAAATGAGGTGTGAACAATCTAAGGTAGATTCTTCACTTGTGATCACTAGAATTCCAAGAGGATTCTGAATGTTGTTGGGCTTACCTCCCGGCGGTATTGGTAGTCGACCATCCTCAATCATGTCTTGAAGCACATTCTTCAATTTGTAGCATTTTTCTGTGTCATGCCCCTTACCCCTATGATATTCGCAGTATGAGTTCTCGTCCCAGAACTTGGATTTCTTCTCTGGTTCGGGAGTAGGTCCTATGGGTTGGAGTTTGCCTTGTTTCATTAACCTTTTTAGAGCATTGGAGTAAGTGTCCCCAAGATTTGTGAAATTCCTTGGTGGGGTACTCTTCTTGGATGGCTCGAGGAGGTTAACTTCATCGGTCTTGCTATTGGAGCCGTAAGAACGACTTGTTGAGCCTTGATATCCTCGACCTACCGTTTTGGACAAGAGCCCTTTACGGATGTCATCTTCGATCCTCGTTCCTAGTACGGTTAAATCTTTGAAAGTTTTGATGTTTTGGTACCTCAAATGATTGGCATAGATGGGCTTTAGGTTGTCCACGAATTTCTCCACAATGGTAGACTCATCCGGGCGTTCAACTAGTTGGGTACTAGTCTTCCTCCGCCTACTTAGGAAGTCGGTGAAACCTTCTTTGTCATTTTGGGTAAGAACCTCTAAAGTGCGCATGTTAACTTGGATCTCAGCATTATCTGCATATTGCTTAGCAAACTCAATCGCGGCGTCTTCCCAAGTAGCGATCTTCTTGTGTTCTAGAGAGTAGAACCATTGCTTTGGGATGGTGTCAAGAGATGAAGGAAAGATCCTTAAGAACATCTCGGGTTTGATGCCTTTAATAGACATATAATCTTTGAAAGCACAGATGTGGTTCAAAGGGTTTTCATGCCCCTTGAATTTAGGGATATCCGTCATGTTGAAGTTGGTTGGCAACTTGGAACTCACGGCCTCATACTTGCGATTATTCTCCCTATAAATGTCATCCCCTTTAAGATACATCAATTGCTCCTCTAGGTTTTGGAGTCGTTTCTCAGCTGCAGTCATACCCATGGGAGGGTTTTCGTCCCTGAAGTCATTCACGAAGTCATCAACGATTTCACTTTCTCGAGGAGGCAACCTTGCTTCTACGGCATAGATCCGGCCCTCGATGGTGTCAAGGCGATCATACACTTGGTCTTGGGTAACTTGGAGTTGAGCTAGCGCGGTTAGGATTCGATCATTACCATCTTGGAGTTGATTGAAGTTCACGTCGCTTGTTTCAGGCATTTTAAAACTGGATAAGAGATCGGCGATGAATCAAAACACGATCGACCATTCTAACACACTTACTAAGAAAGAAATGTTTTGACTTGTGAAGTGGGTGTGTGCCACTTGTGTTGAGTGAGTTTTGAAGAAATGACAATGTTTGAAAATGTGTGTCCTAGTCAACTATAGTGTAGTTGTAGGAGTGGACTCGAAGTGAAGTTTTGAAATGGGCTTGAGCCCGGAATTTTGACTTGACAAATGGACAGAGTTTCGACTCGGTTTTGCGCTAATCGTTGGCCTTTTCGGAATTTACATTTAAAAAGGGATTTTGATTTTATAAAAATCGTCATGGTTTCGTTTAGAAATGGTGATCACGTAAAGTACAAACATTTATACAAGCATTATAACGGGATGCTGAGTGCATTTAAAAGGGTTTTGGTTTAAAGGGTGGGTTGCCATACCGAACAATCAAACCTGAAGTCTGGGGAGAGGCTCGTACCAAACAAGAGTAAGGCCGATTCCTAGTCCATTTCCTCAAGTAGTGAAAGTCCTTGATACAAACAAGAGTAAGCGTCATTGTATGGATGACGTCGATCGCTATCCATCCTTAGGCCCAAATAAGAATTAGGACCGTTTAGACGGGACGATTGGTCGAATGGGTTGGGTTGGGCCTAGGAAGGCCGAATAAACGATCTATGAAGATCGAGTTATGAAAACCGACAATTGTCTTGTACAAACTATTCCCTAACCTTGTTCAAGTTTCACCCTTGGCTACACGTAAGTGTATTATCCCAAGTGGAGTCGCCAAACTGTGGACGCGGGCCACGGGGGCGCTTGGGAGGAAGAGAACAAGCGTTTGCATTTGTGGAGTCGCCACCAATTTATTGTGGAAAATTGGAAACCGTTCGAATACCTCGTGCCATGTCAAGACACAAAGTAGTGACATGAACACCAAGAACTCGTTACCCTTAGCATTCTATGTCTAGAATGACTCTCGTGGATGCCAATGAACACGGATGTTCACAGAGATCTGGAGTAAGGGGTGAGGGTACGTATTAGGAAGCTCTTTTGATCGAACACCTAATCCCGTCCGCCTCGATAGCGGCCTCTACTAATGATTAGGGAAGTTATCTATACTCGATATATTGTCGATTTAATGCATGCAATGCAAAATCCAAGTTTTAATCCTAGCATGTGAGAATTAATACTAAGTCGGTGAGCAATTAATTTAGCAAATAATTAATGTCAAAGTCGGGATTTAAGTTCAATTACATGTGAAGGCATACAAGTGATACAATAAATAAAATTACAATAATGAAAATTACAATAATTACATCGGATTCATTGATTTATGTCGAAAATACCTTTAAAACGGATAATTTGAGAAAGAAAGAATAAACGAATTAACGAACAGGAATTAGGTGATAATACGATTAATAGATAATTAATTACGTAAACTAATTAAACTAGGTCAAGGCAGAACGGAAGTTCAGAGACAGAAGTCATCCTGGAACAGGCGCAGCAGGACCGCGCCCTCTGGAAGAGGCGCAGCAGTTGATGCGTCTGTTCCAAGGGTGAGTTCTGGCTGTGAAGCCGGAACTGCAAATCGTTAATATTAATTGGTGAATTTAAGGATCGATTATGATATTTAACTCGGATGAAAGTGATTTAATACATTAATTACATGTGAATAAGTCATAAAAGCAACAAAACATGGATGAGACGGGATTAAGATGAATTAATTACATGAATGAACGATTGATTAATGACATGGGTGAACTAAATAGGTTAAATATAACGAATTAATGAAGAACTAATGACGAATAAACGATGAATATGATAATAAACAGGTGGAAATATATCAAAGATCGAATTCCAGAAACCCAATATGAATGAATCGAATTTCTACAACCCGGATTGATTTTAATGACGAAAACCCGCAAATATTGGTTATAAGGGATTCAAGTCGGAATTTAATGATGAATTATATGCTAATGACGATAAACAATGTACATGTGAAATTATTATGCTATTATGTCAAGGAATTTATAGAACAAACGAAAACAAATTAAAAACAACGAATTTACGGAGGACGAAGGAAGAAGAAAGGAAGCAGGAACTGCGGCAGCCTCACGAAGAGGCGCAACAGGCACTGCGCTCCTTCGAAGAGGCGCAACAGTAGCTGCGTCCTTTCTCGACGGTCATCTTCTGATAATCCGTAAAAAGGGTTTTAAACGTGGTTTTATAAATCGGTTTTAAGAAGTATTTTTGACATAAATCTTACAATTGAGATACAAAAAGTAAATAACAATAAATAAAGAAGGATTTACACCCTCAGACTTACATGTTTGACGAAACGAGATGAACTAAGTTTATGTTTTAGCGTTGCTCGACTCGAATGTAACGAAAGTGCCCTCGTAAGAGGAAAACGATTAAGATTAATTAAGTTGATTATGGTGGAGTTGGTCAAATTGGTCGGTCATGCAAACGAGGCTGGTACTCAGAAGGATCCGAGCTTACGTGGTCGAATGTTCAAGCACGTAGACGCCAAAAAGTAAGAACGTGGTCTAGAATGCAAAGGGAGAAGAGAAGGGCGGACACTCGCGTGAGAAATATGAGGAGCGAAGGCTCCTATTTATACTAATCACGTAAACTTTGGAAGTGAATCTAGAAAAGATATGAAAAAGATACGAAAAATACGCAGAAAAGGACCTGAGAAGAGGCGCAGCAAGCACTGCGTCCCTTGGAAGAGGCGCAACACCTGCTGCGTCTGTTCCCAGGTGGTTTCCTCCTGCGGAAGAAAGATTTCCGTGTTTAATTTATGGAATAACGGGATAATTTTATTTTCCTTAATATTTTGTATGAATATTACGGGAAATTCTTTACCAAAGATTAAAATATTGTGAAATATTTATAAAATATGGAATAGAAATATCCGGAACATTCCAGAACATTCTGACTCGGGTTTTAGCGGTTATCAGAAAATGAAGACGGTTTTAGGCCCGGACTCCAAATGTACTCTAATTACTGTCAAAACGACCGTATCGGCGCGTAGATGACAATTAAGAGGTAGACATCAGTGTTTGAGCAATCACTTGACGATAAACTTACGAACTGTCACAAATCGTTCTGCGTACCAAACATGCGGCCCAATCATCACCGGGTGGTTTGCGGGAGGTGCAGAATTGAGGTGTCTACAGGTACATAGTATTGAACCTGAAGTTCCGTACATGTGGTAAACAAGTTTTGAGAAAGGATATATCATACAACCTTTGGACCTCAAGTTTCAAAAGAATTATTATATAAAGATGAGCAAATAACTTCATATTATAACTTTGGCCTGAAGTTCAAAGTTTTAAAAGTGTGTAATAATTTAACACCGTCTTAGCCATTCAAATATTCATACCAAACCAATGGTAACATGGTAAAAAATGGGGTTTTTAAGAAAAGAGGGTAAAAGCAGAGGTAAAGAGGGAAAAATAGGTGGGGTATGTAATTGTGGGTTTAATTGTGGGGTATGTAATGACATTTTGTGTAAATATCACATGTGTATAAGGATAACTTGATAATTGATACGGTCGTTATGTACCAAAAATAAATACCTAAGTTACTACTAACAGAAGTCAGCGGTAAGTAGGGTCGATCTCCACAGGGAGGCTATTTTGCTAATTATCTGTTTAACTCAGTCTGTCTAATGTCACTATGGGGGTTTAAATTATTTTACTAAAACTATTAAGAGATTAAAAGAGAGAAATTAACAGTAAGAGAAGGGAACTAGGATTTCGGGTCATCAATAAACGTCAGTTAATCACAGCTAAGGTCACAGATCAGTCGATGTGTCGGTCTAAGGGGCAACGAATATCTCCTTTCGGTCTCAATTCGCCCTAAAATGCTATTAGCTTAACTTTCGCCCTCACTAAAGCATCCTATTGTTCACTGCAGGTCTCAACTATTCCAACCTTTCGGTCCAGGTCAAGGTTTAGCTAAATTAAAAGGCTAATTGTGTCGACTCAACTAGCAGGATACAGTTAAAGCAACGATTAACAACATAGGCTACAACAACAACGACAGATCTAATAACCTAATTAGCAACTAACATTAGTCTAATGAATCACCTAATCCTAGCAGATGAATTTAGCTAGACATGAATAAGAGAGTAAGAACAAGGGAAGGGGGAATAATAAACATTAAATAATTAAGGAGAAAAGGGAGAGAAAGAAGTTACAGTAGAAATAGATCCGGAAAAGAGAGGAAATAAAGTAACAGAACAGTGTATTAGAATCGTCACCAAGCATCCGGCACATAGCCTAGCACACCTACAAATGACGTAAAACCTTCCTATTTATAAGAAAATAGGATTTATTTAACCTAATGACGGAAATAAGCTAAAAAGCCCAAGCCCGTAGGAGAATCCACTCGATCGAGTGATTTAAAACCACTCGATCGAGTAAACTAAAGCTTAAACCACTCGATCGAGTAGAAAATCTACTCGATCGAGTAAATCCTAAAATGCAACTACTCGATCGAGTAGAAAAAGGACTCGATCGAACATAATTCTACTCGATCGAGTACTTTCCAGCGCACAATTTCCTGCTTTGCGCACTGAACTTCAAACGGCTGCCATTTCTTCGTTACTTGGTCAAACAGGGCGATTATAGTGGCATTAGAAAGCTAAGAGGACAAATTTTCATCTCCAATTGGAATCACCTGAATATCGGTTGTAGGACTCGAGATATGGTTCTCCAAAGTAGGCACTAGCAATTTGAAGTTCTTCCTTTGCTCGCCTAGCTATCTTTCTTCTTTGCGCATCTCAAGATAGCTACATTCCCGCTCAAAATTCACTCTTCCTCCAAATGCATGCTGAATGGACGGTAAAAGGCTTGATTTCACTACTTTCTGGTTCATTCTTGCAAATAAGACAAAACAAACCAAAGTAGCATATTCGGGGCATTTCGTAGCATAAACTACGATAAAAGCATGGAAATACATGCATGAAAAGGCCTAAATGGACTATATAAAATGCACGTATCAAATCTCCCCAAACCAAACTTTTACTCGTCCTCGAGTAAGCTAAATGCAAACTAATGGAACGGAGAAGATAACTCAGAGCTAGCTACAAATGCCCACTTAAACCAATTTAATGCAAGCAAACTAACTCTTATAGCAAACAGTCAAATGCAAACAAGTTGTAAGATGTTTATAATAAAGCTGAACCGTCGACCTTGCAAGACCTTTAAAATCGGACTCTCACGGGTCACTCTTCTCTCATGAAGCAAAGGGTAGGCATATATGTATAAGAGATAAAGAAAAATAGTCGCTCACCTAGACTACGACCCACATAAACATGCATGCAACTAATATGATAGACAATTCTAGCTACCGTACATACATTCCAACCAAACAAGGTCCTGTCACAGCCGAGGGCTTACAAAAATATGGTAAAGTGAGGCAATGGGTAAGAAAAGGCAAAACATTTATGGGAATGTGGAGGTATAGGTGATCAAGCTAGTACCTAAACAGAACCATATGAAACATATCCATTTCCAACTCAATTATTGATTAAGCATAGTACCCTTCAATTGGCACAAAATCTCACCAAACCGGACTGAACACACTCCTCAAATGATATAATTAAAGCATAGAAGCGAAACCGTCTCATTAAACAACATTTTTTTCTTTTCTTTTTCTTCTTTTTTTTTCTGTTTTTTTTTTCGGTTTCTCATTTTTTTCTTTTTTTTTTTCATTTCTTTTTCACGTCTTTTTCATCATCCTCCTTTTCTTCATAAAATACCAACTCCGATAATAAATACAAGCCAAACTTGGCACAATGAAAGATATACCGCAAAACATATACTAAACTAGCTTGACAAGGCAGGCTAAATTTGGAATGTAGTTAAGGGTCAACAGGCAAATTTGGCTAATGTGGAGTTAAATGGGTAAAAATGAAATAAAAGGGGAAATTGTAAGCACCTCCCTGCATGTGACACCAACCACTAACCCGAATGTATGTAGGCAATAAGCAATTGAATTTCATGTACGTGCAAATTGATGATACATGATATGCAAGGAGTAACTACTCACAATCCTACATGAAACTGGTCACAAATAACACCAGTTTATAAGGCTCTAGATCTTAGAAATTATAAGTAGGTTGCCAAAATTTCAGGTCAAGTCTATTCGTTCAGCTGAATTTAACATTAACTCGTAGATATGCAACAAGACAAAGCTAAAAGATAACAGTTCAATGCAAGGCTTAAGTAAAAAGACAATTGCAGTGCAATTTCATCATTTAAATCAACCGTTCCGACTCAACCTATATGCAAAAATAAACGTGAAATTTTTTGAATTTTTGAAATTTTTCAATTTTTATGAGATTTTGAAATTTTATAAAAATGACAGACAATGCATACATAAATTAAATATGATAACAGAAATGCAATAAAAACAATATGCAGACACAGATATGGATGCATAACCTCCCCAAACCAAACCGTACAATGCCCCCATTGTACCAAAACATGGAAAGGAAATGCAAACTAAAAGAGAAAGAGTGTAAATGCGGAAAACTTACAAGACGCGAAAATAAGGGACCTCCCCAAACCAACCATGAAATGTGGGAGGTCGCTAAATAGCCCAAATATCGCCACAGGAAGCGAATCCAAGCAATGGGCGTCCAAAACTGCTCGATCGAAAGGACTTTAGGTCGATCGAGTAGTTTCTCTTTATGCAGGTACTCGATCGAGTAGAAAAACTGCTCGATCGAGAGGATTTATCAGCAAAAGTACTCGATCGAGTACAAAAAGTACTCGATCGAGTGATCCTCAGTGTGTTCCTGCAAAACGCAAATAAAAACAGCCCGCAAACTAACAAAACAAGCATACTAAAATAGTTTATGGCACGAAGACCATTTATTACAACTGAAATGAAATAGAAAATTAAAAATAAACTCTCCGGGTTGCCTCCCGGGTAGCGCTAGCTTCAGTCAGGTCCCAGCTCGACCTTCTTTTCTTCGAGGCTCTCTAATTAATCACAATCAAAACAGCTCAAAGCGCGCAGCATGAGATCATGAATCTGCGCATGTGCTACACAGAAGCATAAGTAGCACCAAAGTGGAACAAAAATATAGGAAATAAAAATGTTTAACTGTTTAAGCCTAACAAATTTCCTATGGGAGCTCTGATGCGTGTCTTTTATATAAGGTTTTTACCTCATTTTTACACGCATTTCTGTACTATTTATGTAGCATCTGGCTACAAATACCCCCGAATATTCTACTTTGGTTCGTTTTATGTAATTTGCAGGAATTAACCGAAGAGGAGCTAAATCGAGCCTAATTTGTCCCAATTGCATGCATTCATGTAGAACAAGGAGCCGGAGCTTGGAAATCTAACACTTGGAAGATGCGTGAGCTGGATTCGGGAAGTATTTCAAGGTCTAACGTGCCTATATAGCTCGATCGAGTAGTTTTCTACTCGATCGAATGCTCAATACACTCAAGGTTGGTCGATCGAGCAGTTTAAAGGGTCAACCGAGGAGTTTTTACAAGAAGTGCTCGATCGAGTGGTTTATTTCCACTCGATCGAGTGGTTTGGTGATTATTTGCTCGATCGAGTAGATTATTTCTACTCGATCGAGTGGTTTCTTGTGCTTTAGTTAATTTCCGCCTAATTATGTCATGGGCTTTTGTAATTAGTCCATAGATTAGGTTTTAGGATGGATTTTGAGTATAAGACTGAAGGAGTGAACTACGTTACTCCTCTCTTCTATCGTTCGTTAATTGGAAACAGATACTTTTTCACTGTTCTTGGGATTTTACTCTTCCTTTACACTTTGCTACTCGGATTTGGATTTTTGCGATTGGTATTATTATTCTACTTTCATTCTCAATCTCATTTATTGCTTTTAATTCTTTCCCTCTTTTAATCGTTATCATTGCTTTAATTGAATCACTATTAGTTTCATCATCATGTCTAGTTTTAATTATCTATTTGTTGTTATTGATAATTCAATGATCATGAGTAGCTAATTTTCTTATGCTAAGACTATAGGGGATCCATAATTATGAGGGAATAGTAATCGATTTATTGGGTTAATGCTAGTAAGGTCTTTGTTGATTAAATGCTACAATTAACTGTATCCGTCTAATTGAGTCGACGCAATTAGACATTTATCTCTTAGTGATCCTTGACCTGGACCGAAAGGTTGGAAAAGGCGAGACTAGTGGCGATCAATAGGGTATTGCAGTGAGGGCGAAAGTTAAGCTGTTTACACTTTAGGGTGAATTAAGGACCGAAAGGTGACGTTCGCTACTCCTTAGACCGTATTTGCATTGACCTGAGACCTAGATTATTTGACTGAATGATTATGGTGAACCGTTTGTCTTAGCTATTTCTCCCTATCTGTTAAATTCCTTTTTCTCTTTCTCTCTTCCTTATTCTTATTAGTTTAGAAAATCTCATTTAAAAACCCCCATTTGGTTACCTTGACGAACCTAGTTTTAGCTGACAATTTCCTACCTCTCTGTGGATTCGACCCGACTTCCCTAGCTATATTAGTTAGAGCCAGTTGGTATTTTTGACAGGTACGCGACAAATGTGTCAAATTTTGGCGCCGTTGCCGGGGAGGTGGCGCAATTTTGTTGCTTTAATTAAGTTTGTCCCTTGTCTCAAGGAATTTATTCCTTGAGGCTGATCTCATTTTTTGTAAAGCTTTGATTAGTTTTTCAGGTTAGTTGTTGCTTTGAAAGTTTATTTGCCAGGATGCCTACGATTACAGAGCATACAGAGCCATGTGGTAGATGTGGCATGGAAGGGCACGACCCTATCTTGTGCATGGAAAGTGTAGAGCGCGTTCTTGCCTATCAGAAATACAAGCGGGGAGTTCCTTTCTCTCAGCTATATGAAGAAATAAAGAAGTCCCTACCCCTTCTACGCCGGTACCGCAACCGGTCTCTACTTCTGCAAGTGAAGAAATTGCCGAATTAAAATCTATTATGATAAGTATATCACGGCAATCTGAAACGGTTATATCGGAATTGAAAGAACAAGTCGCGCAGTTAACACTCGCGAAAGACCAAACCAATCTTCCTCCAATATGCGACCCAGTCAGTGCAATGAATTTTCAAAATGACCTTACTCATGAAGAAGACGAGGTTTTGATGGCTGAAGATACCCAGGAGGACGATCTAGATGAATTCTTAACCGAAATACTTGCAGCGTGTAATCAGGATACTCGATCGAGTGATTTTTCCACTTGATCGAGTGAATCTATTCATCCTATCACTCGATCGAGTGAAATTACTGGTCGATCGAGTGGTGCACAATTCGCTGTTGGTCGATCGAGTGATATTATTACTCGATCGACTGAGGTTTCTGCAGAAATCACTCGATCGAGTGACAAAACTGGTCGATCGAGTGATAAAAGTACTCGATCCAGTACTTTAAGTGGCGGGGATCCTATTTCACGATTTAATACCGCCACCGTGTCATCTTCCCCTGCTGTGGAGACGTCACGCAATGATAAAGGTAAAGAAAGAGCCGCGGGTCCACTCATTGCTACCAGGGTACCCTTTCCAGGTCGTCTGAAGGACGCAAAGATCGAGCGACAGTATGGTAAGTTTGTGGATGTCGTGAAGAACCTCCAGGTAACTGTCCCTTTTTCCGAACTTGTTACTCAGGTACCCACTTACGCTAAGTTTATGAAAGATATTGTGACGCGTAAGAGAAATTTAAGTGAATTTGAGACTATTTCATTTATGGAAGAGTCTAGTAATTTGCTTTTGAATAAGAGTCCGCCTAAAATGAAGGACCCGGGCAGCTTTTCTATTACCTGTATTATAGGCAACATGGTCATTGATGAGGCCCTATGCGATTTAGGTGCCAATGTCAGTGTCATGCCCCTGGCTTGTTTGCAAGAAACTGAACATGAGTCATTTTAAGGTGACTAACATTACCCTACAGATGGCCGATAGATCTGTTAGGAAGCCCTTAGGTGTCTTAGAGGTGTGGACAGCGGGCCGCCCACGGGGGCGCTTGGTGAGTGAAGGGGGCTCGAAAACAAGCGTTTGCATTTTGTATGGAGTCGCCACCAATTTTTATGGGAAATTGGAACCGTTCGAATACCTCGTGTCATGTCAAGACACAAAGTAGTGACATGAACACTAAGCAATCGTTACCCTTAGCATTCTATGTCTAGAATGACTCTCGTGGATGCCAATGAACACGGGTGCTCACGGAGATCTGGAGTAAGGGGTGAGGGTACGTATTAGGAAGCTCTTTTGATCGAACACCTAATCCCGCCCGCCTCGATAGCGGCCTCTACTAATGATTAGGGAGTTTATTCGTACTTGATATATCGTCGGCTATATGCATGCAATGCAACATCCAATAGATTAATCCTAACATGTGAAATTAGCTAAGTCGGTGAACAATTAATTAGGCAAACAACTGGGGTCGAAGTAGGATTTAATGTAGATTTACATGTGGGAGCATACAAATGATAAAAGCGATACACTAACGATGAATTATAATAAAGAGAAAATACAATAATTACATTGAGATAGGCGATCTATGTCGAAAATACCTTTAAAACGGATGATTTAAGAAAAAGAAATAAAAGAATAAAACACGACAGATCAGAAGGTGATAATACGGATAATAGTAGGTTAATACGTAGCTAAGTAAACTAGGTCAAGGCGAAAAGGAGTTCGGGACGAAGTCATCCTGGAACAAAGCGCGAAGAGACATCGCGCCCTTTGGAAGAGGCGCAGCGATTCTTTGCGTCTGCTCCAAGGACGAACTCGTCGTGAAGCCAAAACCGCAATTGTTAACGTTTATTGGTGAATTTAATGGATTGATTTAGATTACTTAGTCGGATGAAAGTGATTCTGATTATTTACATATGATTGAGGGTCATAAAATAGCAAACACGATTAAGACGGATAAGACGGATTATTTTCGTGAAGGGTCGATGTTAATGAAGGATTAAACAAGCGAATAATTAACTAAACATGATGAATTAACGACGGATTAACAATGAACATGATAAAAATATATCGACAATGAATCCTTAAACCCAATACGAACGAATTGAATCCCTAAAACTCGAATTGAACTTAATGACGAAAACCCGCAAATATGAATTACTTGGGATTTAAGTTGGATTAGATGAATTAAACATGTGAATGGATGATGAAATATATGACACAATATACATGCTAATTATTATGATTTTATGACGGAGAATTAAGATTTAACAAACAAAACAAATAAATTTGATACGAATTGCAGAGGACGGAGGAAGAAGAAAAGAAGCGAGAAGCTGCGGCGGCCTCACAAAGAGGCGCGGCAGATGCTGCGCTCCTTTGAAGAGGCGCAGCATTCTTTGCGTCTTTTCTCGATCGTCTCTCATCGAAATCCGCAAAACAGGTTTTGAAGACGGTTTTAGGAATCGGTTTTAATGAGGTGCTTTCGACATAAATCTTACAACGGTGATTACAATAAAATAAATAACAATAAATAAAGAGAATTAATACACCCTCAGACTTACATGTTGACGGAACGAGATGAACTAAGAAGATCGATTAGTGAATGCTCGACGCGAATGCAAGGAAAGAGTGCCCTCGTGAGAGGAAAACGATTTAACAAATTGATTAATTAGATTGATTGAGTGTAGTGGTCAAATTGGTCGGTCATGCAACGGAGAGGCTGGTACCCGGAAAGATCCGAGCTTACGTGGTCGAAGGTTCAAGCACGTAGGCGCCAATTAGTAAGAACGAAGTCTAGAATGCAAAGGGAGAAGAGAAGGGCGGACACTCGCGTGAGAAATATGAGGAACAAAGGCTCCTATTTATACTAATCACGTGAAGGAATAGGGTTTCGGAGACTCTTTGGAAGTGAATCTCGGAAAGATATAAAAAAGATACGTAAATCATGCAAAGAAGGGCCTGGGAAGAGGCGCAGCAGCCCATCTCGTCTCTTGGAAGAGGCGCAAAGACTTTCTGCGTCTATTCCCGTGGAGGTTTCCTCTGTTTAAGAAAGATTTCCGTGTTTAAGTTATGGTAGGACGGATTCAATTCGATTATCTTTTGAATATTACGGGATATTATTTGCCAAAAGATAAAATTTGAGAAATATGGAATAGAAATATCCGGAATATTCCGAACATTCGACTCGGGATTTTACAAACTATCGAAAATGGAGACGGTTTTTGACCCGGACTCCGAATGCACTCTAATTACTGTCAAAACGACCGTATCGGCACGTAGATGACGACTAAGAGGTTGACATTAATTTTTGAGCAATCACTTGACGATAATCTTATGAACTGTCACTAATCGTTCCGCGTATCAAGCATGCGGCCCAATCATCACCGGGTGGTTTGCGAGGGGTGCAGAAACGAGGTGTCTACAGAGCCCCCACTTTGACTGAGGCTTGGACAAGGCGAAAGTCAAAGTATAGCCATCAGGTCAATCGAAGATTACAACCTGACGACTATGGCGACGCGAGGCGGCTCAAGGGGTCTGAACCAAGGACCTGTCGTCGGGAACATTTTAGAGTCTGTCGACTATCGGGGAGGGTCGTTTAAAGTCCATTAGACTACGTAAGGAAGCTCGCCAGCCATAAGAAGAGACCATACCTGAGATTTAATCGAACTTCGCGGGGAATAAGAGATATTGAAAACAGCAGGACGTCGGTAGAAACTGCTGGGGAAAATCCGCTTGCGTCAGTCTTGAGCGAATTCTGGCGAAACTTGGAAGTTGAATCTGCTTGCGTCGGTCTCAAGCGAACTCTTGTTGGGGACATATCGACGACGAGGAACATCTTGATCGTCGTATGGGAAACCTTGAATGAGCAGTACTGCAAAATACTACTGCGCCGGGTAAAATGATTTGACGACTAGGAACATCTGAATCGTCGCGAAAGAAAGTCTCGAGCGAGCAGTACTGCAAAATACCATCGCGCTAGACAAAAAGGTTGAGCAATACTGCGAAATACTGCTGTGCGGGATAAATCGAACTCGGACAATCTTTGCGAAATATGTCGACTTTGGATAAAATGCGGGCCGGAACGAAAGGAAATCGTCGAAACGGACCAAAGTGATAAAATGTCATCGAGGAAGAGGCGCACCAAAGATGGGCCCACGAATAACGAACTCATAACGGATTTTTGAAAATCATCAGGAGGGAAACAAAGGAAGAGGCGCAGCAAGAGCTGCGTCTCTTGGAAGAGGCGCAGACCTTTGCGTCGTTCTCCAATTCAAGAATTCCGCGTAAAAACGCGAAGTCGAAGGGTTTCATTTCATTATTTCGAAACACAAATCCTTCAATTTCTCTCTCAAATCTTCACCATTTCCGTCAAGGTTGGATTCAAAAGCTTGCTTAAAATATGACTAATCGAGGTATGTGTTTTAATCTTGCATTAATCTTCCATATTCGTTGAATTTTGAGTCGATAAGTAGGGTTTTCGACAATTGATCGAAAATTTGGGGCTTTTCCCCCAAATGGATTTGTCTTGCCAAATAGATGCTAGAAATGAGTAGTAGGCAATGTTAGGAACATAACCATGTATTTACTTTGAATTTTCATCGAGTTTCGAGCCCTTGAGCGAATTTTGAGACGGTTTCACAGCTAGATCGAAAATGGCTTCGAAAACGGCCTTAGGATTGCCCATTTGTGATGAAATTTGATATTCGGGACCCTTGGGTGATGGGTAAACTTCCTGTTATCTCGGAATTTTGGTTGGTGACGGCCTTTGCAGGACACCTTTTAGGGCATAATCGTCATTATAGCGAAATCGCCGAATTTTCGACTCGAACTCGGAACTAGACTTTGACTTTGACTTGACTTGACCCAATTTATCACATGAGCGATTGAATTGGTGAGAACATGGCCAAGGATGGCCAGGAAGGATAGCTTCCAGGGCTCCGGAGGCTCGAAACCGCTTAACAAGGGCTTGTCGTCACGTGACGCGGCCTAAACTTGCTTTAATGTTGCAGGTGATGTAGCTTCTACTTCTGGGAGGACTCCCATGGAGGTAGACGCTAGTGCGGTTGAGGAGGCTTTGGAGCAGGCTTTCACCGACGCGGTGATGGCTGCTGCAGACGAGGTTCCCGAGGAGGAGGTGGCCGAGGAGGAGGAGATTCCGCGACGGGCCCACCTCGGACGAGGGGGTCGTCAGCCGAGAGGAGCTCCCGCGTGGCCGAGACACCGGGAGAGCAGGCACCTTGTGTGGGTGCAGAGGGTCACCCGTCCTACGGGACGGTGAAGAGCTTGGTAAATAGGAATTCCCTAACTCATTACTTATCCTCTTTCTTTTTTCCAAATTTCTTTCAAATTTATTTCAAAACTAAAGATAGCTTTATTTCGAATCATAATAGGAGGCCGGGAATATCCGGTCGTTCTCGGGGTATACGACGGCGATGGAGCACTACGAGCGGCTGTCGGAGGAGGAGAGGGCCATGATCGAGCGTGGAGCGTTCGGTCCCTGGTTCAGTCCGGAGGGATATCGTGAAGAGGAAGTTGCGGGCCAACCTTAGCCTGGTCCGCGCTTTCTTGGATCGATTTTGGGATACGACTTCCACGTTTCACCCGCCTTTTGGTGAGGTGGGAGTCACCTTGGAGGACTACGGCATGATTTGGTCAGGTGCGTGCGGGATCGAGGAGATGGTGTGGCGGAGGGTGGCATGAGGGCGGACTCGGCCGAGGCGAGGAGGTTGATCGGCCTGGAACGTCGCCGAAAGGCTGTTGCGGTGTCGGGTTTGGTACCCAGTACCTATGTTCGAGATTACTTTGCAGGGAAGACCCCGGCATCGGTGGTGATCGATGGGAGGGAGACGGCTCCTCCTCCTTGTACAGCGGGAGAAGGAGGGCTCGTCTGTGGCTTTGGTGGTTCTTGTCTTCGATTTACCTCGGAGACAAGGGTGAGAGGCTGTCGACGAAGCTTCTTCCCTTTCTTGCTGACCTGAGCTCCCTAGGGCGTTGGGACTGGGTCACTGCTGGTTTTGCGGTCCTCATCCGCTTCATGAGGGCCATGGTTCGCCCAGAGTTGATGGAGAAGGGGACTTCTCCTGGCGCTGTCGGACCTGGGCTATTGCTGGAGGTATGAACCTTCCTTTAGATCAACGTAAATTCCTTTCTTTTATCAAAGATCGTCACTGACCATTTCGCTCTACAGGCGTGGGTGTACTCCTACTTTCCGGGCCTCGCGCCCAAGAGGACGGAGCCGTTGGAGAGGGCCTATCCCGTGGTGAGGGATTGGGTCATGTGCCGGACGAAGAGCAAGCGTTCTTCTCACAACGTCTACCGGCGGGACGTGAACGCCCTTCACCGAGCGGCGTGAGTATCCCGTTTGTATGTATTCACATCTTCTCATACTTTGTTTTCAATTGATCCTAGAAATGACCTTGGCCTTCACATTGTTATAGTGGGTGCCAGGACTTGGGCGGAGTACGCTGGAGCGCCTCCTTTCGTTCCGAGGTCCTTCGACCTAGGAGCCCGAGTCATTTATTCTTTGTGGACGTCGATGGGTCCGGTATGATGGTACTTAGGCGAGCGTTTGGCTCGTCGGTGCTCTCGGGCGCGTTGACGGTTCCCGCCGATCCTCCTAGGACGATGTTCGGGGAGCCTTCCGAGGCCGAGAGGGAGAGCGGACTTGGCGGTGCCGTGTGGCGACGACCTCCTTCGCTCGGTGAGGACTACTCGGCGTTCCTCTACGGGAGGTTGGCGTGCGGCCGATAGTGGTGAGCATCCTTTGTTTTCTTATTGATTTGGTTTTCGAGACTTGCGACGGCGGATCGTCGATTGATGAGAGCTATTCGTCTTTCGGGAGGTTGAGGCGGCGGGCATCGAGCCCCCCAGTACCCCGAGACCCTCGAGTATACCGACGCCATCGGGAGGACGACGATCTCCGAGCTGCGTGATTTTGACGTAGCCGTGACGGATCTTGGCCTAGATGACCGGAAAGATCCCGATTCGGAGGGTGAGCTCCCATTTTGCATGGTTTTTGCGTAAGAACACGTTTGACTGAATTTATTTTATTTGTTGAGAGTTTCCTTTTGAAATGCAGGTCGCGCCATCCCGGTTCGTGGCACTATGGAGGGTGGCCAACCGGCTACGAGCTACGGCCATTGAGGCACTCGTCGGCGGTCGAGGTCGTCAGGTATGAACCTTTATACCCATTTTTCGATTTCCTTTTTTTTTTTTTTTTTGATTTTGGGTTTCCCAATTTGAGTTGATTGACATGAGCCAATTCGTTCTTTGTTTGCAGGGGGTGACAACGAGTCGGGACGAGAGTTGGCCCGGCCCGGGAGGAGACGGCTCGCTTGTCGAGGGAGCTCGAGTTTCGGGATGCCGAGATCGCCGCTCTTATGGCGAGGGTTCTTTGAGTTGGAGGGTGCCCAGCAGTAGCTTGTGTCGTTTTGTAGATTCGTACATCCGATTTTGAAACATTTTTTGGACTCGGTTTGGGCGCAAGCCCCGATTACTTGGTCTTCTTGACTTGTTTGGGGCGAAGCCCCCGATTGCTTGTACATTTGTACTTTGTTGGGCGCGAGCCCCGATTTGCTCGTACATTTGCTTTTTGTTGTATACATGATGGCCTCGAGTGCCTTTCTTCTTTGGGTTGTTTGTTTGTACCTGCAGGTTAGTTCTTGAACAGGTTCTGGTAGATAACGGTTTATGCCGTTATGCCGCCGAAATTTACATCACGTGATTCATACATTTTATATACACATAAGGCCTTTAATTAGCGCACAATGAGACTCAAAAGGAACGCAAAAATGCAAAAATTTTTAGGAAATGACCGGAAATGACCGGAAATGACCGGACGGTAGGGAGGGTTACCCCCGAAAAAAAAAGGAAAAAAAGAAATTTATAAGTTTAGAAAATGTAGAAAAAGAAATTAAGAAAATGAAATAAGTATATAAATGTTTGAATAATAAAAAAGAATTAAATGGACAATTAAATACACAAATGTGATAAAATGGCGAAAATGTCAACGTTGCCTCGAAATGCGTGCCCGCGAAATTCCAAAACATGGTAAACGTCCGTAGTTTACCAAAATAAAATCCCATAGGAATAGGAAATTACGCGCGTTATAGAATTAGGAAAGATCCAAACGCGGAAATCACAGGAGTGAGCCTGGGGAAGAGGCGCAGCATGAGCTGCGTCCCTTTGAAGAGGCGCAGCAGGTGCCGCGCCTGTTCCCAGAGGGGTTTGTTCTGACGGATTTTGGAAACAGCAAATTAGTATAAATAGAAGCGCTGCCGAAGCTTTGAATCATATAATTCTTCCGTCTTTTCTTCGTCGCTTCTCCTAAAACTTCTAAAAATAAATTTTCAAGAGAAAATTATCATTATGAATACTTTGGAGGTTCGCTTGAAGGAATGGACTAATGAGTTTTCGAACACGGAAAAGCACGACATGGGTGCTTATAATCTTGGATCTTTATTGAGTTTGAAACTTATCAAGGTAGTGAAACCGTTCTTAGATGCTTGCCTTGATTATTGGGATCCAAATTATCATGTATTCGCCTTTCCAGGAGGTGATATTTGTCCTTTTCCAGAGGAAATTGTCGCCATTGGCGGGTGGGACCCCGAACATTTACCCGCCATCCCCTCCACTTCACAAGGGTATAAGAGCAAGTTTAGAGACTTGCTTGGACTTACTAGGCTCGAGGTAGATCGTCTTGTTACCCCGAAAGGCGTGCGGATCTTTGGATTTTATGCATCGATTCATCAACGGGGCCGACCCTACTGTCTCTTATGTTGCTAGGAGGAGAGCATTTGGCTTCTGTTTGCTTCATGTTTATGTCTTCCAGGGACATGTTGATGAAGATTTGAGAGGTGATCCTCGTCTATTGGGTCTTGTTGAGCAAATGGAGCTGCGCAGGAGCCCAGCTTGTCTATGCTTAGGGGAGATCATCTTGGGTTTGGATAATAGGAAATCCAATCGCGATTTTCCATTCTTGGGGAGTCCCGTCATCTTACAGGTAAAAGACACCTTTTTCTCTTTTCTTTTTTTTTTTTTTTTTTTTTTTTTTTTTTTTTTTTTTTTTTTTTTTGGGTGTCTAATACCTGTTTTGGTAGGTTTGGCTTATGGAACGGCTCCGATTGCTCGAGCCCCCAGTTCATGCGCTTTCCTATCATGCCCGTATGATTTCGATGAGGACGAGGCTGTACATGGTGGACTTCACCCGGTCTGCGACATTGGAAGAACAAGTCAAGGCGATGACGGCCCTTTGATCGGTGGGTTGTACCATGGTGGCACCTCAAGTCCATCCTTTGGAGTGTCTTCTTTAGATCCCACTAGGTCCGTGCGCATCCCTGGATTGGAGTTTATGGTATGCATCTTCCCGGAGAGATTGATGAGGCAAGTTGGGTTGAAGCAGATGATCCCTAGGCTTGACACCGTCCCCATGATGCTATGGCGTTGACTACCGAGAGCCGAAGAGAGTGGGCTATAAAGTGGGCCCAAAGAAACATGTGGTTCCTGAGTTTCTCCTCCAATGCTTTGTGGGTGTCGGATTCTTATCTGAGGTGGAGGAAGGCCGCAACTTCGGAAGAGCGTGAAAGGCGAGGAAGCGCGAGCCCGTTGATTACAAGGTGCGCGAAGGAGAGAAAGAGAAAGAGAAGCATCTGACCGAAGGAGAAGAAGAAGCGGCTTTGGGTCATTCATCCTTCGAAGAAATCGAAGACTACTCTGTCGCAGAGAGGTGGTGGTTGGCAAGAACGGAAGGGTCGGGCCTCGAGAGAGACCGTTGGTGATTAGGTCCGAAGTGGCGCAAGAGCGTCGGCTCGAGGTCGTGACAAGAAATATGACAAGAACGACAAGGGCAAGGGAAAGATGGAGGAGTAGCCCAAGTCTTTATTTATTATTTGATTATTATTATTATTGTTGTAATAAAAAGGGGGATTTTTAGAATCCTAGCCTATCTATTTTTTTTTATTATTTGCCGTATTATTATTACTAGAATTTAAATGAAATAAAAAGTTAAATGGTTATGAAACCGTGGTTATTTTCTTTAATTATTCTTGTCGAATTTCAAATGCAATGCAAATGTCCTTCTATTTACATTTTAAATAAAATGGTGGGTTGAATCCCGTGAAGGATTGCCTACGTATTCACTTAAAAAAAGCGAAATCAAACCCTTGCGCGTAGTTCGAGTAAATGTAAAAGAATAATTGTTCGGAGCAAGAGCTTGTAATGAACATAGAAAATAAGCATGAGCTTTTGCTTACTCGGGAGGTGCGAATTTAGTTTGTTTGATGATATGAGGATGACAAGTTTGCCAAGATGCAAGAGCATAGTGACATTCAAATAGGCCGGGGGCCGTTTATTTAGTGCCACAAGAGCGACACGTAGGTTTACGCGAGGCGCGTTTCTGTCTTATCCTAGGCATAGTACCGTTTCAATTGGTCGAGATTTGTGGGGTTTGAAAACTCATTTCCATCCAGGTCTGTGATTCTAACCGCACCCCCCGGGAGTATGGATTTGACTAGATATGGCCCGCCCAATTAGGTTTGAATTTCCCTCTCGGGTCGACGGTAAGAGAGCTCTAACCGATTTGAGAACTAAATCTCCTTCTTTGATGTTTCTTGGCCTAACCCTTTTGTTGAAAGCTCGTTTGATACGTGCTTGATACGTTTGGACATTATGTAAGGCACGTAGCCGACGCTCATCCAGGAGGATGAGTTCTTCATACCTATCCCTCTTCCAATCGGCTTCAGGGATTTGACTTTCGAGTAGAATACGCAAGGATGGTATTTCTAGCTCGACTGGTTGTACGGCCTCCATGCCGTAAGTCAAATAGAAAGGAGTAGCCCCAGTGGGCGTCCTGACGGATGTTCGATACCCCCACAAAGCGAAGGGTACTTTGCTTGGCCAATCTCTGTAATTGTCAGTCATTTTCTTGAGGATTGTGACGACATTCTTGTTAGCCGCTTCTACCGCGCCGTTAGTCTGTGGTCTATAAGGCGATGAGTGATGATGCTTGATCTTGTACTTGGCTAGCTGATTTGCTCGGTTTCGGCTTGGAAGTGGGACCCATTATCGCTGATGATCTCATGTGGGCAACCATATCGGCAGATGATGTTATTTTGTATGAATTTGGCTACATTTTTGGCCGTAAGAGCGGTGTAGGAAGCCGCTTCTACCCACTTGGTGAAGTAGTCAATTGCTACTAGGATGAAACAGTGACCTCCTGTTCTCGCTTTGGGGTTATTTTCCCAATTATGTCGATTCCCCACGCGGAGAATGGCCAAGGAGATGTCATCGTATAGAGCAACGAAGGAGGGACATGTTGTACATTCCCGAAGATTTGGCAATTGTGGCAGTGCCTCACATATTTGATGCAATCGGATTCCATTGTGGTCCAATAGTACCCTAGACGTGTGATTTTCTTTGCCATCATAGGTCCACTCATATGAGGACCGCACTCTCCATCGTGGACTTCTTCCATCACCTTTCGTGCCTGTGAATGATCAAGGCAACGCAGCACTACACCAAGAGGTGTTCTTTTGTATAACTCTCCTTGCATGAGGACGTATTGTGAAGCTAGTAGGCGTATAGCTCGTTGTCCCCTCTTGTCCATATCTGGCGGATAGGTACCGTTAAGCTTGAAGTTTAGGATTGCTTGGAACCGGGGTTCTGCGCGATTTCTTCTTCATTGGTAATTTGATGGACATAAGCCGGCTCCGACCGTCGTTCGATACACAAAGGCATTTCCATCATGTAATCCGGCATGTTTATCAAAGATGCAAGTTTCGCAAGAGCGTCTGCAAATTGATTTTCTTCTCGAGGTAGGTGCAAGTAGGTTACGTGATCAAAGAATTGAGCGACTTGGTCAATCCTAGCCTGATAGGGTGCTAGGCTTTCACTTCGGATTTTCCAGGATCCCGTAACTTGGTTAATGATCAGTGATGAATCTCCATGCACTCGGAGGTTTTTGATGCCTAAGCTTACCGCCGCTTGTAGTCCAATTAAACAAGCCTCATACTCTGCGGCGTTGTTTGTCACCTCGAAGTCGAGTTTGACAGCGATCGGTGTATGCTCACCTTCAGGAGAAATGAGCAACACTCCTATCCCAAATCCTCTTAGGTTTGATGCTCCATCAAAGTATAGGTCCCAGGAGTCTACATCTGTTTGAAGTATGTCCTCGTCGGGAAATGACCAAGTATCTATGGCTTGTGCGTCGTTGATGGGATTTTCTGCGAAGAATTCAGCGACGGCGCGTCCCTTTATTACTTTCAGTGGCACATATTTGAGGTCAAATTCGGAGAGCATCATGGTCCATCTTGCCAGACGTCCGTTGAGAACGGGTTTCTCGAAGAGGTATTTGACTGGATCCATTTTGGAGAATATCTTGTGAGTAGCTAAGCATGTAATGACGTAGCTTTTTTGTTGCCCACACAAGAGCGAGGCATGTCTTTTCGAGTTGTGAGTATTTGCACTCGTATTCCAAGAACTTCTTACTTAGATAGTAAATAGCTCTTTCTTCGCTTCCTACGGTTTGAGCTAGCATGGCACCCATGGCAGTTTCAGTTATTGTGAGATATAAACCAAGAGGTTGATCTCGTTGTGGTGGCATGAGCACTGGTGGTTTAGCCAATATCTCCTTGATTCTGTCGAACGCCTTTTGACAATCATCATCCCACATGGTGTGGTCCGTTTTCTTGAGTTTCTTGAAGATAGGCTCGCAAATCATCGTGAGTTTCGATATGAATCGACTTATGTATTGCACTTTTCCCAGGAATCCTCTGACTTCTTTTTCTGTTTGAGGTTGTGGCATTTCAATCAGAGCTTTGATTTTTGAGGGATCTATTTCTATACCTCGTTGGCTAACGACGTATCCTAGGAGTTTGCCAGATGTCACCCCGAATGTGCACTTTTGAGGGTTGAGTCTCATATTGTACTTCCGTAGCCTTGCGAAGAACTTGCGAAGGTTCGCGATATGTCCCTCTCTTTCCTTGGATTTGACAATCATGTCGTCTACGTATACCTCGACTTCTTTATGCATCATGTCATGTAGGAGTGTAGTTGCGGTGCGTTGGTATGTAGCTCAGGCGTTGATCAATCCGAACGGCATTACTGTATAGCAATAGGTTCCCCATTGGGTGACGAACGCGGTCTTATGCATGTCTTCCATGGCCATTTTGATTTGGTTGTAACCCGCATATCCATCCATGAAGGATAGTAATGCATGGTCTGCAGTATTGTCTACCAATATGTCGATGTGAGGTAGAGGAAAGTCATCTTTCGGGCTTGCTTTGTTCAAATCTCTAAAGTCAACACAAACTCGGATTCTCCCATCCTTTTTGGGTACGGGTACTATGTTAGCTACCCAGTCAGAATACTCGGAAACTTTGATGAACCCGGCTTTGAATTGTTTGTCAACTTCTTCCTTAATCTTGAGCCCACTGTTCTCATCCGTCGAAGCTTCTGTTTCACGGGTTTGAAACCTGGCTTAATCGGAATCCTATGTTCGGCGATATCCCTGTCGATCCCCGGCATGTCTTTGTAGGACCAAGCGAAAACGTCTTTGAATTCATTTAGGAGGTCTATGAAATTGGTTCTTTCGGTTGAGCTCAAGGTAGTCCCTATCCTAAGTTCTTTGGGTTCTAGTTCGGTCCCTACGTTGATGGGTTCGGTGTCCTCAATTACAGGTCCCCCTTCCCTTTCTTGTAGTATTTCTTTGGCTACGTAGGGAGGTATTTCGGTCAAGTCTGGATTTTGGTCATCCTCAGTATCATCATAAACAGAATTGCACTCAAGATAACGCAAAGAGTAAGCAGAACCCGATTTATTCATATTAAGATTTGAGTAAAGTTGAAACAAAGAAGCCAACTGATCCAAGGATAGTGGCGGCAAAGGGACGATGGTGGGGCATTTCCCGAACTACCGTGACTACTCGAAAATAAGCTAGGAGAGACGAGGGGAGTGGGGATGACGACAGGAGTAGACTCTCTAATTACTTCTCTAGACTCGACTCGACTCCGACTCCGACTCGATTCGAATTCGTCGTCTTCGGTTCTTCTTTGAACATTTCTCCTTCTCCGGTGGTGAGCTTGAAGAGTCTTCCTTGATTGTTGGTCCATTTGATTGATTTTCTCCACCCTTTCGCCGCTTGGTGTCGATTTCGTGATTAAAGCGGTGGGGTTGAAGCGATCGTCTTGAAGTATCGTAGTAATGATCTCATCCTGCGCGGCCCTAACAAATCGATCCTCTCCAAACAGGAGGCTAATGACTTGTTCGTCTAAGCAAGGTGCTTGACGGGTTTTGACGGTAGGAACCGTTTCGGAGGGATGAAGTAGCAATCGTGAAAGATCTCGATTCCGGCTAACTTCTTTTCGAGGTAATGCCAAGGTTCGGGAAATCCATGAAAGAGTTCCGAACTTCCTTCTTGAACGAAGTATCCATTGAGGGTAGGGAGATATGGCCTCATTTGGACTCCTACATACTTGCGGTTTTGGACTTGGGCGAGCATTTCGAGAACTTCTTCCGTTGTGGGTTTGTACCCTAGTCCAAGTGGTATTCTCGATGAGTTGCCTTTCTTGTATGGCGCGAAGGTGTTTTCCCGAACTGGGTTCAAAGGCATTCCAGGGAAGTATCCCTGGTTTTTGAGAATGTGGTTGACCACCAAGTTGGAGTAGGGATTGTAGTACAAAGGTGCCAACTCGCTTTCTATGACACTTACACTTTGGAAGCCCCCAAGTTCGTATATGGGATCCGCAAGGACTTGATTGCTTGATTGTTTTTCGATTATTGCCTTGATAGGCGACGAAGTGATTGTCACAACTTTGCCATTGAGTGGGATCTTGATCTTTTGGTGAAGGGTGGATGTTACTGCTTTGGAAGCATGAATCCAAGGCCTTCCCAGAAGTATGTTGAATGAAGCTTCGATGTCCACTATTTGGAAGTTGACCTTTCGTTCGATCGGTCCCGTAGCTATGGTTAGGCTAACAAGTCCAACCACTTTTCGTCGCGTACCGTCATATGCGCGTACACCTTGACTTGTAGGGGTCCAATCCGACTCTTTCATGCCCAGTTTATATGCCGTTTTGAGGGGTATGACGTTGACCGCGGAGCCATCATCTACCAAGGTCATTGGCACATTTTTCTTTAGACAGATGATGGTGATGTATAGAGCAAGGTTGTGACTAGCGCCAAAAGGTGGCAAATCTTCGTCTGAGAAAGTAATAGGATTACTTAACTTCGGTGATTCTTGGAAGACCAAGTTGACTACATCTTCGGGAGTAGAGTTATGTGCCACATTCAATTTGGCCAAAGCTTGCAGTAAAGCTTGGCGGTGTGGAAATGAGCTTGCCACTAATTGCCAGGCAGAAAGATCAGCCTTGGTTTTTTGTAATTGCTTGAGCAAATGATCAGTGGGGTCGTCTTCGTTGTCATTTGGTGTGATGACATTGGTTGGACTGTTTTGAGTAGTACTTTGGTATGGACGGCCCGAGCGAGTTAGGTGATCCACATCTTGGTCTTCGCCATTTTGGACTATCTCTTTTACCAAAGAGTTTTCAATGAGGTATTCGTCTTCATCGTCATCGGCCCAAACCCCATTAATTGTGGCTAGTTCTTTCATCTTCATGATGTCCCTTTCTAGTTGTATGATTTGATCAACTAGCTTATCGACCACGGTGATGACTTCTTGCATAGTAGCATTTTGAGAGAAGATCAATGGTACGCGTTCTTTAGGTGTTGCATTGGGATCGCGTAAGATCATTACCATGCTTTCTAATTCCCACACTTGTCTATCTACACTCCTTGCCCAGGTGATGAAGTCGGAGATGGTAGGGGAGATGGTAGAGTAGAGTCTTTCTTTCTCAATTGCGTGAATTTCATTTTCGGTGGGAGAAATGAGATGTGAGCAATCTAAGGTAGATTCGTCACTTGTAATCACTAGAACTCCAAGAGGATTCTGAGTGTTATTAGGCTTACCTCCTGGTGGAATTGGAAGTCGACCATCTTCGATCATATCTTGAAGCACGTGTTTCAACTTGTAGCATTTTTCGGTGTCGTGCCCCTTACCCCTATGGTATTCACAGTAAGAGTTTTCATCCCAAAACTTGGACTTCCTTTCGGGTTCGGGAGTAGGTCCAATGGGTTGGAGTTTGCCTTGCTTCACTAGCCTTTTTAGAGCATTGGAGTATGTATCCCCAAGGTTTGTGAACTTCCTTGGTGGGCTAGTTTTCTTGGATGGTTCGAGAAGGTTAACTTCGTCGGTCTTGCTAGTAGAGCCGTATGAACGACTTGTGGACCCTTGATATCCTCGACCCACCGTTTTGGACAAGAGTCCTTTGCGGATGTCATCTTCAATCCGTGTCCCTAACACGGTTAAATCTTTGAAAGTCTTGATGTTTTGATATCTCAAATGGTTGGCATATATGGGCTTGAGATTGTCCACGAACTTCTCCACAAGAGTGGCCTCATCCGGGCGTTCTACTAGTTGAGTACTAGTCTTCCTCCACCTACTTAGGAAGTCGGTGAATCCTTCTTTGTCATTTTGAGTAAGAACCTCTAGAGTACGCATGTTGACTTGGATCTCGGCATTATCCGCGTATTGTTTCGAGAACTCGATTGCGGCGTCCTCCCAAGTAGCGACCTTTTTGTGATCTAAAGTGTAGAACCATTGCTTTGGGATGGTGTCGAGAGATGAAGGAAAGATCCTTAAGAACATCTCGGGTTTGATGCCTTTGATAGACATGTAATCCTTGAAGGCACGGATATGGTTCAAAGGGTTCTCATGTCCCTTGAACTTAGGGATATCCGTCATGCTAAAGTTAGTGGGCAATTTGGAATTGACGGCTTCATACTTACGATTGTTCTCCCTGTAAATGTCATCCCCCTTAAGGTACATCAATTGCTCCTCTAGGTATTGGAGTCTTTTCTCAGCTGCAGTTGTCCCCATGAGAGGATTCTCATCTTTGGACTCGTCATCGGAAAAACCTAGTACTTCACCTTTAGGGGGAGGTAGCCTTCCCTCTACATCAAAGATGCGGCCTTCGATGAGCTCGAGGCGGTCATAGGTTTGGTTCTGGGTAATTTGCATTTGGGCAGTAGCAGCCTAGGATTTGATTACTATTCTCTTGAATTTGCTGGAGGTTCGTATCATCACTTGACCCAGGCATCTTGGAAACTGGATAAGAGACCGGCGACGAATCAAAACACGATCGACCATTCTATCACATTTGCTAAAAGAGGAAAATTTTGACTCGTGAAGTGGGTGTGTGCCACTTGTGTTGAGTGAGTTTTGAAGAAAGACAAGGTCTTTGAAAATGTGGGTCCTAGCCAACTGTAGTGTAGTTGTAGGAGTGGACTCGAAGTGAGGCTTTGAAATGGGCTTATGGCCCGAATTTTGACACGACAAACGGACAGAGTTTTGACTGGATTTTTTTTTTTTTGCGCTAATTGAAGGCCCTATTTTCGAAATTCTTGATTGAAAACGGGTTTTGATTTTTTGAAAATTCGTCATGGTTTTGTTTAGAAATGGTGATCATGTAGAGTTTTACACATTTATACAAGCATTATAACGGGATGCTGAGTGCTTTTAGAAGGGTTTTGGTTTAAAGGGTGGGTTGCCATACCGAACCATCAAACCCGAAGTCTGTGGAGAGGCTCGTGCCAAACAAGAGTAAGGCCGATTCCTAGTCCATTTCCTCAAGTAGTGAAGGCCCTTGATACAAACAAGAGTAAGCATCATGGTATGGATGACGTCAATCGCTATCCATCTTTAGGCCCAAATAGGAATTAGGACCGTTTAGACGGGACGATTGGTCGAATAGGTTGGGTTGGGCCTAGGAAGGCCGAATTAAACGGTCTAGGAAGACCGAGTTATGAAAACCGACAATTGTCTTGTACAAACTTATTCCCTAACCTTGTTCAAGTTTCACCCTAGCTACACGTAAGTGTATTCCCCAATGAGTCGCCAAACGTGGAGCGGGCCGCCCACGGGGCGCTTGGTGAGTGAAGGGGGCTCGAAAACAAGCGTTTGCATTTTGTATGGAGTCGCCACCAATTTTTATGGGAAATTGGAACCGTTCGAATACCTCGTGTCATGTCAAGACACAAAGTAGTGACATGAACACTAAGCAATCGTTACCCTTAGCATTCTATGTCTAGAATGACTCTCGTGGATGCCAATGAACACGGGTGCTCACGGAGATCTGGAGTAAGGGGTGAGGGTACGTATTAGGAAGCTCTTTTGATCGAACACCTAATCCCGCCCGCCTCGATAGCGGCCTCTACTAATGATTAGGGAGTTTATTCGTACTTGATATATCGTCGGCTATATGCATGCAATGCAACATCCAATAGATTAATCCTAACATGTGAAATTAGCTAAGTCGGTGAACAATTAATTAGGCAAACAATTGGGGTCGAAGTAGGATTTAATGTAGATTTACATGTGGGAGCATACAAATGATAAAAGCGATACACTAACGATGAATTATAATAAAGAGAAAATACAATAATTACATTGAGATAGGCGATCTATGTCGAAAATACCTTTAAAACGGATGATTTAAGAAAAAGAAATAAAAGAATAAAACACGACAGATCAGAAGGTGATAATACGGATAATAGTAGGTTAATACGTAGCTAAGTAAACTAGGTCAAGGCAGAAAAGGAGTTCAGGGACAGAAGTCATCCTGGAACAAAGAAGAGACATCGCGCCCTTTGGAAGAGGCGCGCAGCGATTCTTTGCGTCTGCTCCAAGGACGAACTCGCCGTGAAGCCAAAACCGCAATTGTTAACGTTTATTGGTGAATTTAATGGATTGATTTAGATTACTTAGTCGGATGAAAGTGATTTACAGATTATTTACATATGATTGAGGGTCATAAAATAGCAAACACGATTAAGACGGATAAGACGGATTATTTTCGTGAAGGGTCGATGTTAATGAAGGATTAAACAAGCGAATAATTAACTAAACATGATGAATTAACGACGGATTAACAATGAACATGATAAAAATATATCGACAATGAATCCTTAAACCCAATACGAACGAATTGAATCCCTAAAACTCGAATTGAACTTAATGACGAAAACCCGCAAATATGAATTACTTGGGATTTAAGTTGGATTAGATGAATTAAACATGTGAATGGATGATGAAATATATGACACAATATACATGCTAATTATTATGATTTTATGACGGAGAATTAACAGATTTAACAAACAAAACAAATAAATTTGATACGAATTGCAGAGGACGGAGGAAGAAGAAAAGAAGCGAGAATGCGGCAGCCCTCACAAAGAGGCGCGCAGATCTGCGCTCCTTTGAAGAGGCGCAGCGATTCTTGCGTCTTTTCTCGATCGTCTGTCTCATCTGGAAATCCGCAAAACAGTTTTGAAGACGGTTTTAGGAATCGGTTTTAATGAGGTGCTTTCGACATAAATCTTACAACGGTGATTACAATAAAATAAATAACAATAAATAAAGAGAATTAATACACCCTCAGACTTACATGTTGACGGAACGAGATGAACTAAGAAGATCGATTAGTGAATGCTCGACGCGAATGCAAGGAAAGAGTGCCCTCGTGAGAGGAAAACGATTTAACAAATTGATTAATTAGATTGATTGAGTGTAGTGGTCAAATTGGTCGGTCATGCAACGGAGAGGCTGGTACCGGGAAAGATCCGAGCTTACGTGGTCGAAGGTTCAAGCACGTAGGCGCCAATTAGTAAGAACGAAGTCTAGAATGCAAAGGGAGAAGAGAAGGGCGGACACTCGCGTGAGAAATATGAGGAACAAAGGCTCCTATTTATACTAATCACGTGAAGGAATAGGGTTTCGGAGACTCTTTGGAAGTGAATCTCGGAAAGATATAAAAAAGATACGTAAATCATGCAAAGAAGGGCTTGGGAAGAGGCGCAGCGAGCCCATCTGCGTCTCTTGGAAGAGGCGCAAAGACTGGTCGTTGCGTCTATTCCCAGGAGGTTTCCTCTGTTTAAGAAAGATTTCCGTGTTTAAGTTATGGTAGGACGGATTCAATTCGATTATCTTTTGAATATTACGGGATATTATTTGCCAAAAGATAAAATTTGAGAAATATGGAATAGAAATATCCGGAATATTCCGAACATTCGACTCGGGATTTTACAAACTATCGAGAAAATGGAGACGGTTTTTGACCCGGACTCCGAATGCACTCTAATTCTTGTCAAACGACCGTATCGGCACGTAGATGACGACTAAGAGGTTGACATTAATTTTTGAGCAATCACTTGACGATAATCTTATGAACTGTCACTAATCGTTCCGCGTATCAAGCATGCGGCCCAATCATCACCGGGTGGTTTGCGAGGGGTGCAGAAACGAGGTGTCTACAAGAGGACGTGCATGTGAAAATAGGCAAACTCTTTATCCCAGTAGATTTCATTGTTTTGGATATAGCTGAGGACACCCGGACCCAAATTATCTTAGGAAGAGCATTCCTTTTACAATTTGGGTCGTTATTGATGTCGACAAGGCCGTTTGACTCTTGCGCAGTAGGGGATGACGCTATCACTTTGGCCGCCTAGTACTTTGGCTCGACCAATGATAGAGGACACTTGCTATTCGGTCGATATTATTGACGAGTCTATTTATGACTTCTGGTCGGGTTCTTTTATGAAGGACCCACTAGAAGCCCTTATGCTTTTTGATGAGTGTGCAGATAGCCCAGACGACGATGACGCTGCGTTGGATTTGCTTGTTGATGATTTAGATGAGCATGAGGGAGAGCAGGTGGAACAAATGATTAGCACTCTTTGCTCCATTGAGGTAAAGGTACCGGAGCGTAAGCCTCTCCCTTCTCATCTTAAATATGTTTTCTTAGACGATACAGAGCAATATCCAGTCATTGTAAGTGCCAAGCTTAATGATGATCAGCTGACCTCTTTGTTAGCTGTACTTAAGAAAAACAGGAAGGCAATGGGTTATTCACTGGATGATATCAAGGGGATTAGTCCCGATGTTTGTATACACAGGATAGAGCCGGAGGAAGATCACAAACCTTGCAGACAGTGGTCGGCGCATTTGAACCGAGAAGATGCGAGGATGTTGTGATGGCCGAGGTAATGAAGGCGCTGCTAGACGCAGTATTATTTATTCTGTTGGTAATTCTAGATGGGTTAGTCCGGTACAGGTGGTCCCGAAGAAAGGAGGGACAACTGTAGTTAAGAATGAAAAGAATGAATTAATACCTACTCGAGTAGTGACTGGTTGGCGGATGTGCATAGATTACAAACAGTTGAATGTCGCCACCAAGAAAGATCATTTTCCCCTTCCATTTATTGATCAAATGGTAGAAAGGTTAGCTTCTCACAAATTTTTCTGCTATTTAGACGGGTATTCAGGGTTCTTTCAGATCCCTATCCACCCAGACGATCAAGCCAAGACCACATTTACTTGTCCTCAGGGCGTTTTTGCTTATCGCAGGATGCCTTTTGGTCTGTGTAATGCCCCTGCCACCTTTCAAAGGTGCATGATGGGGATATTTTCAGAGTATATTGAGTCTATCATGTAAGTTTTTATGGACGATTTCAGTGTATATGGAAGTGATTTTTCTAACTGTCTGTCTAACCTTGAGAAAGTGTTGCAGTATTTGTATTGAGGTCAATCTTGTCTTTGAATCGGGAGAAGTGCCACTTTATGGTCAACGAGGGAGTTGTCTTAGGGCACTTAGTTTCTGATAGGGGAATAGAGGTTGATAAAGCAAAGGTGGAAGTGATTCAGCAATTACCACCTCCTGTTAATGTTAAGGGGGTGAGGAGTTTCCTTGGTCACGCCGGTTTTTATCGCCGGTTTATTAGGGATTTCTCCAAAATTGCTAAACCACTTACACAGTTGCTACTTAAGGATGCCCCTTTTGTGTTTACTGATGCTTGTCTTTCTACTTTTAACAGGTTAAAGCAGGCTTTAGTCTCTCGCCGATCATACTGACCTCCCAACGGGACTTGCCGTTTGAGATTATGTGTGATGCGAGTGACTATGCACTAGGAGCGGTGCTAGGCCAAAGGAAAGACAAAGCTTTGAATGCTATCTACTATGCGAGCCGAACTCTGGATGAGGCTCAAGTGAAGTACACTACCACCGAGAAATAGCCGCTATTTGTAGTTTATGCCTTAGAGAAGTTTCGTACTTATTTAGTTGGGTCAGAAGTTACTGTTTTTACTGACCATGTAGCTTTGAGGCATCTCCTTGCTAAGAAGGAGGCTAAACCACGCCTACTGAGATGGATACTCCTTCTTTAGGAGTTCGATTTGCAGATCAAGGATAAGAAAGGAGCTGAGAACGTTGTAGCTGATCACTTGTCGCGACTGATGCGACAAGAAGGGGAAGATTCTCTACCTATTGATGATTCTTTTCCTGACGATACTTTAATTGTTGTTATATCGTGTATTGTTGACCAAGAACCTTGGTATGCAGATATAGCTAACCGTTGTCGATGGCAAGTCGCCGCCCGACCTTTCTCATTAGCAGAGGAAGCGTTTTCTGTATAACGCTAAGCAGTACTTCTGGGATGATCCTTAGTTGTTTAAGGAATGTGCAGACGGTCTCTACAGACGGTGTATTCCACAGTGGGAGACCAAAATAGTCCTGGAAGGCTGTCACTCCTCTTTATATGGTGGTCACCACGGTCCATCACGCACCGTGGCTAAGGTACTTGATCTGGTTTTTTCTTGGCCCTCTTTGTTTTGCGATGCTAAGTCTTTTGTTTCAGCTTGTGATGCTTGCCAACGATCAGGGAACATTTCAAAGAGACATGAGATGCCACAGAACGGTATCTTAGAGGTTGAGGTTTTCGATGTCTGGGGCATCGATTTCCAAGGACCGTTCCCATCCAGTAAAGGTAACAGGTACATCTTAGTGGCTGTAGACTATGTGTCGAAATGGGTTGAGGCAATTGCTTCACCCAATTATGATGCTAAGACCGTGATAAAGATGATCAAAAAGATCATATTCCCCCGATTTGGTGTCCCTAGGATCGTCATTAGTGATGGGGGAATGCATTTTAAAGAGAAGAAACTAACTTCAATTCTGTCTAAAGTTGTTGTCCAACACCGGCGTGGTTTGGGGTATCATCCCCAAACTAGTGGTCAGGTAGAGGTCTCTAATCGCGAGTTGAAAGAGATCTTGTCTAAGGTAGTTTCTAAATCACGAAAGGACTAGAGTCTTAAGCTAGATGACACATTATGGGCCTACAGAACTGCCTTTAAGACACCAATTGGTGCATCACCTTATAGGCTAGTTTATGGGAAATCATGTCACTTACCTGTTGAATTGGAATGTAATGCCTGGTGGGCTATTCGTGAGCTTAATTATGATCCTAAGTTGTGTGGTCAGAATCGTCTTTTGCAGCTAGATGAATTAGAAGATTTTAGGCTTAACGCCTATGACAGCTCGCGCATTTACAAGGAAAAGACGAAGAGATGGCATGACAAGAGAATTCTACCTCGGGAGTTTCATGTTGGGCAAAAGGTGCTGCTGTTTAATGCCCGGTTGAGATTATTTCCTGACAAGCTGAAGTCCAGGTGGAGTGGTCCTTATACGGTGACAGCTGTTACTAAATTTGGATCCGTGGAGCTTGAAGATTTCGAAGGTCACAGATTCAAGATTAATGGCCAATATGTTAAGCATTACCACGAGGCGAATGAAGGAGACAATCGTGTTGAAGTCTTGCGCTTCGACGAGCTTGACGCGCCAGTTAATTGATGCCAGAAAGGTCGTGCGGGACCTCTTAAACCAGCGCTCTCCGGGAGGTAGCCCGGACTGTTTTATTGTACTTTTGTTGAACTATTTATTTTTCTTTAGCTTTACGTTGAACTGTAGACGCTGTTTTATGAACTCCTTATGCTTTTCTAGCCTTGGAATTCGTGTTTTGCAGGACGCAGTACTCGATCGAGTGGTTTTAGGCTCGATCGAGCACTTTTTGGGGAAGATTTCACTCGATCGAGTGGAAATTGTCCTCGATCGACCAAAGTCAAAATCACGCTTACTCGATCGAGTGGTTTTTCACTCGATCGAGTCCTTCCAATTGCCAGTTCACTCGATCGAGCTGTTCCAAGTGCTCGATCGAGCAGTTTCACCTTCCAGCTGCTGTTTTACGTCTATGGAGCTACTGCTTGACTTTCTTAGACCTCCCATGTTCATGGTCGGTTTGGGGAGGTCCCTCCTTATGACGTTTTGTAAGTTTTCTGACTCCATTTATCCTTTTTTCCTTAGTTTACATTTCTTTCCCTATTTTTGGTACAATGAGGGCATTGTACGGTTTGGTTTGGGGAGGTATGCATCCATATCTGTGTCTGCTTGTTTCTTGCATTTTTGCTTGCACGTTTATTTATTTCCCGCATGCATTGTTATTTTAATTAATATCATATAAAAATCATAAAATTCAAAAATTTCAAAAATTTTCATGTTTAATTTGAGTCGGAACGTTTGAACATTGACGCTACTTTGAATCTTTACTTGAGCCTTGCATATTCTTGACATTTAGTTGGCATGATTGTGTGCATAATATACGAGTTTTTGTTTCTTTCTTATCTAAACGAATAGACTTGATTCAATATGTCGGCAAGCTACATTACATTCTGAGGTTAGAGCTTTATAAACTGGTGACATCCATGACCGGTTTCATTTAGGATGTGAGTAGTACTCTCTTTAAGGCATGTAACATCAATTTGCATAAGCATGAGTCTAGTCTTCTTAATACCTGTATGCATTCGGTCTGTGGATGGTGACACATGTTAGGAGAGGCAGTCCCCTCTACTTCATTTTACCCATGAGCCTCACATAGCCAAATTGCCTTTTTGTCCTATTAACTACTTTCTATAATACTTCCTACCCTAGCCGAGCTAGTGACGAGTAGTTATTGGAATGTTTTATTGCAATATGGTTATTATATCTGATTTCAGAAGATGGTGGAAGAATTGAAGGGAATGAAAGAATGTTGAAAAGAAAGAAAAAAAATGAAAAAAAAAAGAGAACGAAAAAAAGAAAAGAAGAAAAAGAAAGAAAAAAAAATCATGTGAAAAAAAAGAAATGAGAATTGTACAAAGATTTTCACTCCCATGTCTTATCTATATCTTATGGGGAGTTGACGATTCTTGGTGTTTTGTGAGTTTAGTGCATGATTTTGCACCGTTTCATCTTGCTATATTGAGTACGAAGTTGGGATGCAGTTTATATTTGGATTCGTTGTTGCTAGCCTGCCTATTAGCTCCACATATCCAAATTCATCTTAGCCCCTTCTTACCCATTACCTCACTTACCCAAATGTAAGTCCTCGGCATGTGTCTTGGTCATTAGTTTGGTTGGAATGCATATGTACGGTTGTAGAGGCTTTATTCATGTTAACTGCATGCATGTTCTTATAGGTCGAGTTAGGTGAGTGTCTTTACTTTTTCCTATCTTTAACACATATACTCACCTTGTGTCTGATTTTGAGTGACGAGCGACCCGTGAGAGTCCGATATCTTATGAATCTTGCAAGGTCGACGGTTCAGTAAGCTTGAACATTGATTTAACTCGTTTGCACTCCTCATTTGCCACTTTGTCATTTTGTTGCATTAAATTGGTTTTAGTGGGTGATTTGTAGCTGATGCGTTGGTCCCGTTCCACTGTTGTTTCTTAGTTGCATTCATATTTGCTTGGGGACAAGCAAAGGTTTGGTTTGGGGAGATTTGATGCGTGTCTTTTATATAAGGTTTTTACCTCATTTTTACACGCATTTCTGTACTATTTATGTAGCATCTGGCTACAAATACCCCCGAATATTCTACTTTGGTTCGTTTTATGTAATTTGCAGGAATTAACCGAAGAGGAGCTAAATCGAGCCTAATTTGTCCCAATTGCATGCATTCATGGAGAACAAGGAGCCGGAGCTTGGAAATCTAACACTTGGAAGACGCGTGAGCTGGATTCGGGAAGTATTTCAAGGTCTAACGTGCCTATATAGCTCGATCGAGTAGTTTTCTACTCGATCGAATGCTCAATACACTCAAGGTTGGTCGATCGAGCAGTTTAAAGGGTCAACCGAGGAGTTTTTACAAGAAGTGCTCGATTGAGTGGTTTATTTCCACTCGATCGAGTGGTTTGGTGATTATTTGATCGATCGAGTAGATTATTTCTACTCGATCGAGTGGTTTCTTGTGCTTTAGTTAATTTCCGCCTAATTATGTCATGGGCTTTTGTAATTAGTCCATAGATTAGGTTTTAGGATGGATTTTGAGTATAAGACTGAAGGAGTGAACTACGTTACTCCTCTCTTCTCTCGTTCGTTAATTGGAAACAGATACTTTTTCACTGTTCTTGGGATTTTACTCTTCCTTTACACTTTGCTACTCGGATTTGGATTTTTGCGATTGGTATTATTATTCTACTTTCATTCTCAATCTCATTTATTGCTTTTAATTCTTTCCCTCTTTTAATCGTTATCATTGCTTTAATTGAATCACTATTAGTTTCATCATCATGTCTAGTTTTAATTATCTATTTGTTATTATTGATAATTCAATGATCATGAGTAGCTAATTTTCTTATGCTAAGACTATAGGGGATCCATAATTATGAGGGAATAGTAATCGATTTATTGGGTTAATGCTAGTAAGGTCTTTGTTGATTAAATGCTACAATTAACTGTATCCGTCTAATTGAGTCGACGCAATTAGACATTTATCTCTTAGTGATCCTTGACCTGGACCGAAAGGTTGGAAAAGGCGAGACTAGTGGCGATCAATAGGGTATTGCAGTGAGGGCGAAAGTTAAGCTGTTTACACTTTAGGGTGAATTAAGGACCGAAAGGTGACGTTCGCTACTCCTTAGACCGTATTTGCATTGACCTGAGACCTAGATTATTTGACTGAATGATTATGGTGAACCATTTGTCTTAGCTATTTCTCCCTATCTGTTAAATTCCTTTTTCTCTTTCTCTCTTCCTTATTCTTATTAGTTTAGAAAATCTCATTTAAAAACCCCCATTTGGTTACCTTGACGAACCTAGTTTTAGCTGACAATTTCCTACCTCTCTGTGAATTCGACCCGACTTCCCTAGCTATATTAGTTAGAGCCAGTTGGTATTTTTGACAGGTACGCGACAGACGTGTCAAGCTCCTAAATTTATCCACATCATAAAGGAGCGCGGGAGCAATTGTCAATAAAGTAGGGCCCCGTTTCAGATTAACGAGATTAAGATGACAAGGACAGTGAAAATTCGTTAAATTACGCGTCCACATGTGAAAGGGTATAGCTTTAAAAGAAGAAGCACGAATCAAATGAGGCAAAATACTATTAAAACAAACAATAATAAAATTATCGTTTACTACCTCAGGTTGGTCGCTCTCAACGACGGAATCACTGACAAAGGAATGTATTACCTCATCCGTGCTAGGAGCAATTACCGTCTCAGCTGCTTCTTCATCAACCTCCTCAGTGTATTTCATCCCGTGAATCTCAGCCTCTTGTGCATCTGACTCGGCTTTGAATAGGGGAGATTCACCATAACCGTTGTCGTCATCAAAATCGTCATCTAAATCAAACCCAACTGACGAATCAAAGCTCCCAATGGCCAGTGCAGTCGATCGAGCAGAATTGTCACTCGATCGACCAATTCCTTCCTGATTTTCACTCGATTGAGTGAAAAAATCACTCGATCGAGAACTATCTTCTGGAAATTCGCTCGATCGACTAATATTAGTCACTCGATCGAGTGATTCCTCCTGTACAGCGCTGAAATCTTCGTGTGAACTAGTGAAATATGATAGAAATTCATCGTCCGAAGCATAAAAGTCATCTTCAGCATTGGGCAACACGGTTTCTTCATGGGAAAAACCGCTCTCAGTAGAGCATACCTCTTCTGGTTGCCAACTATCCGACTCAGCTTCTAACTGAGCTATTTGTGACTCGAGCTTATCAAATTGCGAAAAAGTGTCTCTATCAACTTCTTGCACTCGGAATACAAGTGCCTTCATCAAAGACCTCAACTCCGCAATCTCTTCTTCTTGTATTTCAGTTGCTAACTGAGCGATTACAGACTCGAGCTTATCAACTCGCGAAAAGAATTGTCTATCATATTCCTGCTCTTGGAATGCAAGTGTCTCCAACAAAGACTTCAGCTCCGCCATCTCTTCTTCTTGTATATCAGGAGGATCTTGTTGCGGTGGCCATTGATAGGGTGGATGTGGCGGCACAACTACAGCTGCCTGACTAGCTCGTCTCCAAGGCCTGAACTCGAGGACCTCATCAGTTTCTGCCATGCAAAGGGCTGCATCGTGCTCAGCAGCACCACATCCCCAAGATTTCTTCCTTTCCCAACTAGCAGGTTTTTCAGCTTGGGCTTCAAACTGAGCGATTAGTCGGGAGACAGATGTCATCTTGGCAAGAGGGATCGAAGGTACTCAGCCTTCCCTTCGATAATCTCCCTCAGTAGCCCGTCTAAGAAACCTGTAGGCCTATCAAAACAGCACTTAAAGAGAAAGATAAGAACAGCCTCAAGGTACTTAGTCTTCCCTTGAGGCGAAAGACAAACAAAATAAAACAGATAAAAGCGTCGCCTCCCCGGCAACGGCGCCAAAATTTGATACGGTCGTTATGTACCGAAAATAAATACCTAAGTTACTACTAACAGAAGTCAGCGGTAAGTAGGGTCGATCTCCACAGGGAGGCTATTTTGCTAATTATCTGTTTAACTCAGTCTGTCTAATGTCACTATGGGGGTTTAAATTATTTTACTAAAACTATTAAGAGATTAAAAGAGAGAAATTAACAGTAAGAGAAGGGAACTAGGATTTCGGGTCATCAATAAACGTCAGTTAATCACAGCTAAGGTCACAGATCAGTCGATGTGTCGGTCAAAGGGGCAACGAATATCTCCTTTCGGTCTCAATTCGCCCTAAAATGCTATTAGCTTAACTTTCGCCCTCACTAAAGCATCATATTGTTCACTGCAGGTCTCACCTATTCCAACCTTTCGATCCAGGTCAAGGTTTACCTAAATTAAAAGGCTAATTGTGTCGACTCAACTAGCAGGATACAGTTAAAGCAGCGATTAACAACATAGGCTACAACAACAACGACAGATCTAATAACCTAATTAGCAACTAACATTAGTCTAATGAATCACCTAATCCTAGCAGATGAATTTAGCTAGACATGAATAAGAGAGTAAGAACAAGGGAAGGGGGAATAATAAACATTAAATAATTAAGGAGAAAAGGGAGAGAAAGAAGTTACAGTAGAAATAGATCCGGAAAAGAGAGGAAATAAAGTAACAGAACAGTGTATTAGAATCATCACCAAGCATCCGGCACATAGCCTAGCACACCTACAAATGACGTAAAACCTTCCTATTTATAAGAAAATAGGATTTATTTAACCTAATGACGGAAATAAGCTAAAAAGCCCAAGCCCGTAGAAGAATCCACTCGATCGAGTGATTTAAAACCACTCGATCGAGTAAACTAAAGCTTAAACCACTCGATCGAGTAGAAAATCTACTCGATCGAGTAAATCCTAAAATGAAACTACTCGATCGAGTAGAAAAAGGACTCGATCGAACATAATTCTACTCGATCGAGTACTTTCCAGCGCACAATTTCCTGCTTTGCGCACTGAAGTTCAAACGGCTGCCATTTCTTCATTACTTGGTCAAACAGGGCGATTCCGGTGGCATTGGAAAGCTAAGAGGACAAAATTTCATCTCCAATTGGAATCACCTGAATATCGGTTGTAAGACTCGAGATATATCTCTCCAAAGTAGGCACTAGCAATTTGAAGTTCTTCCTTTGCTCGCCTAGCTATCTTTCTTCTTTGCGCATCTCAAGATAGCTACATTCCCGCTCCAAATTCACTCTTCCTCCAAATGCATGCTAAATGGACGGTAAAAGGCTTGATTTCACTACTTTCTGGTTCATTCCTGCAAATAAGACAAAACAAACCAAAGTAGCATATTCGGGGCATTTCGTAGCATAAACTACGATAAAAGCATGGAAATACATGCATGAAAAGGCCTAAAAGGACTATATAAAATGCACGTATCAATAATATTGTGGGTTAAATAAGGAATGTTACCATTGTTGTTTCCCGGCCGTATTAAATAAGTGTTACAATTGGTCTGGTATGGAGGGAGTATTGTATAAGTATGAGTGGCCAGAAGTCCACATGTAATGCTAATGGCCAGAAGTTGACAGCTTCAATTTTGAACCGCAATTGAGTTTAAAGCTGTCTTTATTAAGGGCAAATTTATTTGTGAATTGATTCTGGTTCACCTGAAGTTGAACAATATAATAAATATGGAAATTAGGATTCATTCTTTGAAGTGAATGTTGTAACACTCCCATCTACCAAGTGTTGGGGCTGGTGTCCTTAACAGTTAGTGCAAGGACTTATAAATCTCTAAAAGGGTCAAAGGGCATACTTTTGGTATTATTATCAGTTGATCCACGTTTATCAATAACGGTTGGCTTGCTAGATAAGTTTGACGTTATTGTCATACAGATGGCGGTGATCAATTGGTCCCTAAAAGTCACACCTATAGGATACGTTTGAGAGATGTGACGGTATGAAAATACAGTCATATAGATGCCAAATTTGACTAACCAGTTAGTCTGAGTTATTTGACTAATAATTATTCAAAATGTGATGTTGAGATATTTTATTTAATACGGATTAAATAATAATGGCTAAGACGAATTAAGCGGTTAATTCGTAAAATTGAATATAAGCGTTTTATATTTAATTAAATGTATATTGAATATAATTATACAATATTGTCTTTGTCGGACATGTATTAATAATTCAACTAATCCGTGTTATTAGTTGATGATTTAATATCCGATAACCGATGACAGTCTATAATAAACACCGCGTTGTATACATTTTAGCCTCGGACCACGAGTTAAAAATAAGGAGAAAATGGAAGCCCATTTCCTCCTAGTCCACACGGTTTTGGCCGAATGAGAGGAGACAAAAGGAGAGCTCTCTCCTCACTTGAAACCTAATCATTCATTTGCTAAAAATTTAGGGTTTTGAGAAAAGTGCCTCTCAAAATTCGGATCTCTCATCCAACAAAACCTCACAAAACAATCCTCTCGATATTGCAAGGCAATTAGAGGATTCCTTCTAGCACAAGGGCATTTCTCGGACAATCTTGGGTGCATCGTTTAGGAGGAGATCTACTTTGATCTCTCATTGCCGAATTGCACTAGGACCGGAGGTTATTACTTAATCTTTATCGTTTCATTGTGTTTTTCGTTTATGACTATAAATTGCATATAAAATTTGCGTTATAATCCTATAATTAAAGGGTATTATACGGATATTACCCCACAAGTGGTATCAGAGCGAGGCCACGTAAATTTTCTATGTGTTTTTCATCAAACGGATTTAGAAACGATGATTTTTTCTTAAAAATTTGGTGCGGCAGCCATGTTTTGCTCTCGGCACAATTTTTTTTGTTTGTTGCGTTTTGTCTTGAGTACCGTGTCAAGTTTACACGGTGTGAGTTGTTGCTTGTCAAGTTTTCGATTTGATCTTTGCATATTGTTTTTGTAATCGATATTCATTGCAATTTGCTAAAGATCTATCATTTGTTTGATTAAAATTGTTGAAACCGTGTGGCTGTTTTTTGGTCTCGGCCAATTTTTTTGTCACGGCATTTTTTTGTTGAAAACCGTGTGGCTTTTTGCATTTTTTACTGTTTTCATTTTTTTTTTTGCCTTGGATAACGTGCCTCATGGTTATTGCTAGATCAGACGATCTCTTGTTTTGTTTTCGATTCATTCTTCACATGTTGTAATTTTAACTGATAATTATTGCAATATGTTGAAGATGTAACAATTGTAGTTTGATTTCTATACGGATTAGAATAAAATTACAATTGTGTTTTATCAAACCGTTTTGTTTTGATCTCTTGTTGCTCTCGTTTTAAGCCGATTGATTTTTTTTTGGCCTTTAGAGGCTCTCGGCATTTCTGCCTAATAATAAAAAAAAAAAAAAAAAAAAAACTGTTCACGTTCACGTACAAAAGGCGGTGCGAAGAGAAGAAAAAAAAAAAAAATTTGTTTGTTTTTTTTCTTTCGGCCAATTTATTGCATAAAACGGTTTTTATGCTCTCGCTTGATAGTGAAACGGTTCACCCACGTAATATTAAGTTACTTTAAAACGATTTATAGTAACGGATTATCTCGGATTAAAATTAAGTTGATGAAGCGGTTTTGTCACATAATTTTAATTATCTTTGGTGGTTTGGATAATTTAACATAATTACGGAATTATGTCACGAATAAATTTATTTTAGTTGTATCGTTTTTGATCATTTTGAATGCTTTTAATTACGTATTTATTTATTTTTACAAACGGTTGTAACTTAGTGTGGCCTTAGTAGAACGTGTTACCGTAATGATGGAACACGGTCTTGGTTGTATTTTGAGATCTCGTATCTCCATTTTTATTTCTTTTAATTACAGTTTTTATTTAGAATGTAAATAGGTTTATATTTGTAAATTTTAAATTGTAATTTTTGAGAAGACCAAAGATGGAGACCGGATGCTCACTCCCGCTACATGGATCAAGATGGAACATCAAGACAAGCTTCTCGGGTCCAACGGTGGATTCCAAAGTTGTTTTATGTTCTTTTTATTAGGATAGGCCACACTAGGAATTTTTATTTACGTATTGCATTCTTTTATTTATTTTTCGTAACGATAATATGCATCATTTTCCGCCTAAAAACCAAACCACCTAATTTTTGCATGAAAACTGACACATATAGAGGTCACGAGTTAGTTTTCTTTGACATTCTCATGTCACACGTTTCAAGCCGTCATCTAAATTAATTCATTCACGCAGACGCTAGTTATTCGTTCACTTAATATGAATTGTAATTTAGTTGATGGGATCTTCCTCGTATAAACAAAAATTGAGAATAGTCTTTATAGGTCAAACTCCAATGAGTCCCTTCTTCGTCGGTAGGCATACTATGACCCCTTCTACGTCGGGTAAGTTGGAACTGATTGACCTATTTTATCTCAACACTATGGTCACTCGTACGATCCTGTGATTATGGTGGACTATAGATAGGATTTACGGAAATCTATCGACCAAGAGTTCTTACGGAAGAATTAGCTAAACAGTTGGCTTATCAATTTACGGAAATTGAGTCTTGGGATCACTTGTATTATTCTTGAGGGAGATCAATTATACAAGTGCAATGAGTCTACACGATTAAAATGAATTTTAATAGACTTAAATCACCTCGATGAGTTGCTTATTTCGGTTTTGTTTTTCTTTCTTTTTCAGTGTAGATCACGTTAATTTAAATCGCTAATAACAAATGGTCTGGTTCTACCGACAACCCAATGCCAAGTGCCACATTGGACCGTGAGTCCTGGCCTCGGATCTTCATGAATCGGATGAATCAGTCCACTCGATCGAAGAATGATGGATCAAACTTCGCGGGATGGGGAGGCAAAGATTACGGAATCTTAATGCCGCCGCTGGCGACGGAAGCTCAAATATCTATTAGAGCCCCTCCCGCAAACCCAGGGTCCCACGGCTAGAGCTTGAAATCGCCAAGTTTAACGATTTCGTATGGAAGCGGGTGCGATTAAAAACGTACTCATTTTTGCAATGGAATCCAATTTGCAGAAACGCTTCATAGCCCATGGTGCAAACAAGATTTTCACCACGCTCACTAAGGAATTCTCGAAAGCACCGAGAATCGTGACCTATGAGCATACCACTCGCTTCTTTGATGCGAGACTCCAGAAGGGCCAACCAGTTAGCCCACACATTCTCAGCATGATTGAGAATGTCGAGAAGCTGGAGACCTTTGATTGTAAGATCAGCGAGAACATTGTGATCGACCGCATGCTTCATTCACTCCACGATGGTTTTGCGCTCTTTAGAGCGAATTACTATATGAATGATTTGAAGAAAACTCCCCATGAACTGCACTCCCTTCTCGTACAGACCGAGAAGGACATGAAGTTCAGTGGGAGCATGAAACAGGATGTTCTCATTGTGACAAACAAGGGGAAAGGTAAGGGCAAAGCTCAGGCAAACCTAGCAGTAGGTAAACCGAAGTTCAAGAAGTCGGGTCCAGGTAAGAGTGGGCCTGGTGAGTCGAGCACCTCATCAGGAATGACAAAGAGCAAGAATGATAACATGGAATGCCATCATTGCCACAAGACTGGGCATTGGAGGCGTACATGTCCTGTTTATCATGAGGACTTAAAGGCAGGTCGTGTTAAACCTGTTGGTATGTCTTCATCTTCTTCTACTTTTATTCAAATGATTGAGATTAACCACGCAAGTTACGGAACTTGGGTACTTGATACTGGTTGTGGTTCTCATCTGTGTAATCATGTGCAGGGGCTCCGAAACATCGAACCCCTCGTAAAGGGTGAGGTGGACCTGCGTGTTGGGAATGGAGCACGAGTGGCTGCCGTCTCAAGGGGAACATATGTGATCCAGCTTCCTAGCGGATTTGAGTTATTTTTATATAACTGCTATTATGTACCCAGTCTTTCTAAGAACATTATTTCAGTTTCTGCACTTGATAAACTTGGTTTTTCATTTGTAATAGAGAATAATACTTGCATTTTCTCATTACACGATATGATTTACGGCAAGGCAGTCTCCATGAACGGAATTTATGTTTTAGATCAGACCACCGAAATATTACACGTAATGAATAAAAAGTTAAAGGTTGGTGACAAAGATCAAACGTATCTATGGCACTGCCGTATGGGACACATTAATGAGAAACGCGTAAAACAGCTCATCAAGAATGGAGCTATCTCGGCCTTTGATTTTCAATCATTTGGCACGTGTGAATCATGTCTCATCGGTAAGATGACTCGTATTTCCTTCAAAGGTGTTGGAATGCGCGCTGCTGACCTATTAGGACTCATACACACGGATGTATGTGGACCTATGTCAATCACCGCACGAGAAGGCTATAGGTATTTCATCACTTTCACGGACGACTTGAGTAGATATGGCTATGTCTACTTAATGAAGCATAAAAGTGAATCCTTTGAGAAATTCAAAGAATACCAGAATAGGGTACAGAACCTATTAGGTAGAAAGATTAAAACACTACGCTCAGATCGTGGTGGCGAGTATCTTTCTCACGAGTTTGATCAACACCTTAAAGACTGTGGGATTGCCTTACAGTTAACTCCACCTGGAACACCTCAATTGGATGGTGTGTCCGAACGGAGAAATCGAACCTTACTTGATATGGTTCGATCCATGATGAGTCACACGGTTTTACCTGATTCATTATGGGGTTATGCTCTTTTGTCAGCCGCTCTAATACTTAACCGAAGTCCGTCTAAAGCTGTTGACAAGACTCCATATGAACTATGGAAGGGAACGGTCCCTAACTTGTCCTTTATACGGGTTTGGGGCTGCGAGGCTTATGTCAAGTGGAGACACGAGGATAAGCTCGGCCCGCGATCGGTCAAGACATTCTTTATAGGTTATCCTAAAGGAACCCTTGGTCATTACTTCTATTCGCCAACCGAACAACCTGTTTTTGTTGCGGCTAGTGCGACATTCTTAGAGAAGGAATTTCTCGAGAATGCAAAGAGTGATAGAACCTTCGACCTGTCGGAGGTTCCAGAACCAAATACCGAGCAACCATTGGAGGAATCAATGCCTACAATCCCGGCTACGGTGAATATTCCTGAGGAACCTAGGAGGTCGGGAAGAGTCTCTATTCCTCCGGACAGATACATTGGTATGGTCGAGGAACATGACATAGATGACATTCTACTCTTAACGAGTAGTGAACCCGTAACCTATAAAGGTGCCATGACTAGTTCTGACTCAAAGCTATGGCTTGAGGCCATGCAATCCGAAATGGACTCCATGTATGAGAACAACGTGTGGGATCTTGTTGACTTACCTGCTAAGGTTCGTCCCCTTCAATGCAAATGGCTTTACAAGATAAAGCATTCTGTGGAAGGTCAACAAGATATCTACAAAGCACGACTAGTTGCTAAAGGTTTCACCCAAGTGCCAGGTTTGCACTACGATGAGATTTTTGCACCCGTAGTCATGTTGCGTTCCATTCGGATTATCTTAGCGATTGCCGCATTTCATGACTATGAAATTTGGCAAATGGACGTGAAAACCGCCTTCTTAAACGGCTTTTTGGAGGAAGAGTTGTACATGGTACAACCCGAAGGTTTCATCGATCCAGAACATCCTAAGAAAGTGTGCAAGCTTAAGCGTTCCATTTATGGACTTAAGCAAGCATCAAGGAGTTGGAATCATCGCTTCGACCAAGTGATAAAAGAAAATGGATTTACTCGATCGGTCGAGGAACCATGTCTATATATCAAGTCGAGTGGGAGCAAGATTATTTTCCTAATATTATATGTTGACGACATACTCCTGATTGGGAATGACATACCTCTCTTAACTTCGGTGAAAGTATGGTTGAAAAACCATTTCCAGATGAAAGATCTGGGAGAGGCACAAAGAATTCTAGGCATCCGTATCTATCGAGATAGATCACGTCGGATGTTATCTCTCAGTCAGGAGTCTTACATAGACAAAGTCCTAGAGAGATTCAGCATGACTAACTCCAAGAAGGGGTTTCTTCCTATGGCTCCAGGGGTGCATTTGAGCAAGTCTCAGGCACCAGAGACACCGGAAGAGAAAGAGCGCATGACACGGATTCCTTATGCTTCGGCTATAGGATCAATCATGTATGCCATGATATGCACACGTCCCGACGTGGCATATGCATTGAGTATGACAAGTCGATTCCAACAGCATCCAGGTGAATCACATTGGCTGGCTGTCAAGAACATTCTTAAGTACCTACGGAGGACTAAAGATTGGGCATTGACTTATGGAGGCTCTCAAAAGCTATGCGCAACCGATTCTGCAGATGCTAGCTTCCAAACGGATCGAGATGACTCGAAATCTTAGTCCGGATTCGTTTTTACTCTTAATGGCGCTGCGAGTCATCCGGAAGAGTTCCAAACAAACTGTTAAAGCAGATTCTACGATCGAGTCCGAGTACTATGCCGCGTCTCGAAGCTACAAAGGAAGCGATATGGATGCGTCAATTCTTACATGGACTATCCGTAGTGCCTAGTTCGAATGACCCGATCACCATCTATTGCGACAATAGTGGTGCCATCTTCCAAGCTAAGGAGCCAAAGTCTAGCAACAAGTCTAGACATGTACAACGGAAAGCTCATCTAATCCGAGATTACGTGGAGCAAAAGGAAGTAGTGATAGAAAAGATTGCTACTGAGATGATAACATACAGAGATCCTCTCACTAAACCATTACGACAAGATAAGCATGAAGGGCACGTTAATTCCATGGGAATTAAACGTGTTCCTAAGTTGTAGTACTCTTTTATGGATTAAATTCATTCCCTTTTGTACTCTATACGACATCATCGTTTTGATATTTATATATTTTGTTTTTCATGTGGAATTGTGCGACAATTTTTTAACACCACAAAGTGAACTGAACGAACATTATATTTTTCAGTCCTTAATTGCCCACATGAGCTGATAACTCTGGCAATTATTTTGTGACGTTGGTTGATGGTGGGTTCAACGAGCCATAAGTCAACCGGTTGGTGACCAATCACGAGAGGCGATTTATACGGATATTTCGTAGGACACAATTGTGACATCGACGTGGAGTCCTAAATGTTTATAACATTCGGTGCCCGGTCGTGGATAGGACTTCCATGGTGATCCTAAGAGTCGATTCTTTTGACTATCGACTGTCTCTTGAGACTAAGGCAGATTTTGGGTGACTTTGGTTTCTTTCTCACGGTCATCCGTAACAGGGGGCCAAGTAGATTTTTTCTCGGGTCATTTCATGCGTGCTTAGATCGGAAGGAGTCGAGTTGAAGGAAATATTCAGCCTTTATCGGGTACTCGATATTTCTCAGGGCCACTCGAGGAGTCAGAATCGAAATGCATGGCCATGCTCGGATACGGATTCGTTTTATCAGTTAAGTTACTCTCTAGTCGGGGAAACCACTCTAGATACAGATCGATTGTAAAATACGACCTTTGCGGATCCAGATCTGCAAATTGTTTTACATTGAGTGGGAGAAATTTTAAATGAATATGAGAATCGGTTATCGCACATACACTTGTACGGACAAGTGGGAGTTTGTTGGAGCTTGTGTCCTCCAGTTAGTGCGGATAACGTCATTGCACATACACTTGTACGGACAAGTGGGAGCTTGTTGGGGCTGGTGTCCTTAACAGTTAGTGCAAGGACTTATAAATCTCTAAAAGGGTCAAAGGGCATACTTTTGGTATTATTATCAGTTGATCCACGTTTATCAATAACGGTTGGCTTGCTAGATAAGTTTGACGTTATTATCATACAGATGGCGGTGATCAACTGGTCCCTAAAAGTCACACCTATAGGATACGTTTGAGAGATGTGACGGTATGAAAATACAGTCATATAGATGCCAAATTTGACTAACCAGTTAGTCTGAGTTATTTGACTAATAATTAGTCAAAATGTGATGTTGAGATATTTTATTTAATACGGATTAAATAATAATGGCTAAGACGAATTAAGCGGTTAATTCGTAAAATTGAATATAAGCGTTTTATATTTAATTAAATGTATATTGAATATAATTATACAATATTGTCTTTGTCGGACATGTATTAATAATTCAACTAATCCGTGTTATTAGTTGATGATTTAATATCCGATAACCGATGATGATCTATAATAAACACCGCGTTGTATACATTTTAGCCTCGGACCACGAGTTAAAAATAAGGAGAAAATGGAAGCCCATTTCCTCCTAGTCCACACGGTTTTGGCCGAATGAGAGGAGACAAAAGGAGAGCTCTCTCCTCACTTGAAACCTAATCATTCATTTGCTAAAAATTTAGGGTTTTGAGAAAAGTGCCTCTCAAAATTCGGATCTCTCATCCAACAAAACCTCACAAAACAATCCTCTCGATATTGCAAGGCAATTAGAGGATTCCTTCTAGCACAAGGGCATTTCTCGGACAATCTTGGGTGCATCGTTTAGGAGGAGATCTACTTTGATCTCTCATTGCCGAATTGCACTAGGACCGGAGGTTATTACTTAATCTTTATCGTTTCATTGTGTTTTTCGTTTATGACTATAAATTGCATATAAAATTTGCGTTATAATCCTATAATTAAAGGGTATTATACGGATATTACCCCACACCAAGAAGCCTTAACAAGACCTTCCCTAGCAGATAAGGGCGTTACCATCTAGGTTGCCCGAGGACAGTAATAATCAAATGTCGATAAAAGAACGTTTATGTTATATTACAAGTGATTTAAACCAACAGACGATATAAAAAAATACAACTCGAAACTACTATCAGTTGTGTGAAACTATCTTTGCCATGACTCGTGATAGACTCGTCCCTCCAAGCACCCAACTATGATCCAAACATCCGCCTGCTAAGACTGACTGCTCACCATAGTGGATCACGGCAGACATAAAACAAAGACAACACAACAAAACCACACAAGGTCAGCAACTGAGGTACAAAACAAAAGCAGACACTACACAATTACAACATTACACACACACACACCACCTCCTCCAACCGACCACACATCTCTGACTGCCCGAAGGTCCAGTCCTGCCAGTGGGAGACCGCAGCCGTTCCCACCTAAGCCCCGCTCATCTATCCGAGCGATAAACCCATGTTTCTTAATGTGCACATCCCTTCTGTGTCGGTTTCCACAGAAGGCGAATCAAGGGCGTGAAGCCACTCCCGCAACTGACTCCACTCAGCCGAGGACGCACCTCAAGAACCACAGACAACAATCACAACCAGCTGTACAAACAACAATCAACAACTACTATCCAACACAACATTAAACAACTACCACAACCAACCATCACGATGACATCAATCCAATTATATACCAACAAAAGACTCTCTAGACAATCAACAGTACTGAGTTAGCGAACCTACCTTTAACAACCCGCAGCGATTCCGCGTCCGATCACAAGATAACAATCAAACAGCAAAACCACCTATGACAACCATCATAACCACCTATTACTACTCCCATAACCATAACTGAAATTAAAGGAGACGATGATGATGATGACAACATATCTATATAAAGAAATCTGGCGAAAAGATCGCTACCCTACTCAAGCATCCCATCCCTAAGGTGTGGACACTCACAAAGGTCTCAAGGAGGTGAACCATGGTGAAGGAGAAGAAAGGTGACGACACATCTAGGTTTAGGAGTAAAGTAGAGAAATGATTTGGGATTTCACGATTTACGATTTATAATTCCCCGTTGCAAACCCGTTACTCGATTGAGTAACCAACTTACTCGATCGAGTGGCCTCTACTCGATCGAGCTCCCAAGCTACTCGATCGAGTAGCCTCCGCTAGATCGAGTATCACGCACTCCAAAGCTCACATCGTCATAAGTCATCACTCGTAAGGTTTCCGAAGGTCAGAATAGATGTCTAAGGTCAGTCAACGGGTCCCTAAAAGGACGGGTATTACAGTCTCCCCCCGAAAATAACTTCATCCCCGAAGTTCGACTCATCCTCCTCCACGACACAAGGTCAAAAGAACCAAGGCAACCACCACTGTTCATACGACACAAGTCAACACAACCGTTTAGAAATACCATCCCGCTTTGAATGTTCATCAACCATCATCATCATCTACCTTAACACATAATACACAACACGACTTCCTATCGAATCGCGAACTTCCTATCGAATCACCCAAACACACATTGTACACAAGGACAACCAACTCGACTATTACTTGCACACCCCTCCTGTTATTACTCAAATATTACCCAATACAACTATCGTCTTATTCCTCCATTAGATACAAAACACCCAGAAGCAACAGTTCTATTACTGATACACAACAACATATCATTCATTCCACTCATTTACATTAATTCTTTTAACTCAACTCTATTACTCAATCGTACAACACAATCCTACTAACAACATTTCTATACTACTACCATCCAATTTCATGACAACGAAATTGTTACTTACTGTTTGGGCTAAAAATAGCGTAATAAAGAAAGCCCACTTGGTAAAATAAAGATTATAAAGAAGAAGTGAGGAGGAAGGGAGCCCGCGGTCAGGAGAAGGGGGAATGGGCTTAAGAAGGATCAAGAGCCCATCGTAGAAGGCGTCCGTGTTAAGGAAAGAAGTGTCAGGGAGAAGTTAGGGAGATCGCGGAGAATTGGCAAAGGAGTCCGGGTTTGGAAAGAAGTCTTTATGGAAATAATATTCCCTTTCCATATTCGAGGTAGGGTATATCTAGGGTTCTTACCTTATAAATAGCAAAGGGAGGAAATCAAGAAGGACATTCATTCACTCATCCATTCATTCAACACCCGCATTCATACATCAACATTCAAGATCACATCTCGGCAAATAATATACGCTCATTCTAGATCTTGCAGGCCTGACGCCTAACGCCAGCAAGATTAGCACAAACGTTACAATTGTAATCATCCTCCAACTCATATAGTGCAATACTTGGCAGGGTACCGTCCCTCCCGCGGTTGTTCCCACATTGGGTTTTCCGCGTCACCAAAATCTTACGTGTCAATTTACATTACGCACTTTATTTTCCGTTTACTTATTGACATACAAATCAACATACATCCAACCAACGAATATAGACTACATTGACCCTAATTAACCGACTTAGGTAAAAAAGACCTAAACAGTTTGGCGCCCACCGTGGGGCATTGTGGTCGTCAATCGTTGATATTCTAGATATACAATGGATAAGCAATCATCTGAAGCCATGTCAGGGAGCATGCATCCATCGCCACCACCACCATCTACTCAAAATCCAACGTCAACAGTGGCCACGCAGGCTCCCGGACATACCTCAAGAGTCATACCAACAACGAAAGCTACCTTACCTCCTAAGACCCCTGCTGTCTCAGCGCAGTCCAGATCAGACAAAGGAACATCAAGCTCAGGCGTCACTCCGCCACCCAGTCCCACGCAGATCCTGCTCGCCGGCGTGGAAAATCTTCAGAAAGCTATGGAAAACATGAGAGAAGACCAAAGGAGAGCAGATGCTGAGGTAAGGAGGAGAGACAGAGAGCTCTGGGCACAAATTGATCTTCTAAAGCAAAGTGATCCAACACTCCAAAGAACAAGACAGTGAAGGAAGATTTCCTTTGGTAGATCCGACGCAAGGAGAGCGGCAAAGCGACAGCAGTGATACCAAATTGAAATAATTACAAGATTGGATTTGGCTACGACACCATCAGATGGAAGGATAACCCCACGAGGCTTAGGATACCTCACGCCAGATAGCTGGCAGCCAGCCAGCAGCGTAGGGGTACAAACAGGTGGCCTCCTCGTCAGCAGTCCTGCAGCAATCGATCAGACACCTGTAGCAGGATCCGGGTCAAACCATCAAGTGAACTGGCAGCAGGGGACAATCGTTACCACAAACCCCCTGGCTGCTGAAACTTATCAGAACCTTCAAGAAACCGGATCAGGAGGAAATATGCAGACAGTTGACAGGCGGACCCCAGATTCAGCCAACATAACTAATCAGCAGTACTTGGAGCTAAAAGAGATGCTGAGCAGGGTTCCAGGGCTACCACCCCCACTTGAGAAAGCAGCTCTAGACAGTTATGCCGACTCATCATTCGTGGACACCATATCCATCACAGCCATACCAAAAGGATTCACAAACCCGAATATGCCTCTCTTCGACGGCACAGCAGATCCCTTTGATCATATCAGCCAATACAAGCAGAAAATGATGACGGTAACAGCTATAGGGCAAGTCAATGAGGCTTGCATGTGCAAGGGATTCGGTCCACCTTAACGGGACCAGCACTTCGATGGTTTGTAAGCCTGCCCAACAGGTCGATATCTACATTTGTTGAATTGGTGAACGCATTTACTCAACAGTTCGCAAGCAGTAGGAAGCCACAGAAGCACGCAGGAGACTTATACAGAATCGTCCAGGGGGCAGGAGAGAGAATTGGAGAATACAATACGAGATTTAACAATGAGAAGGTAGCAGTACGAGAGTGTGATATCTCAACATCAGTAGAAGCCTTCAGAAGAGGCCTCCACCACGACTCCGACCTATACAAGCAGTTGACTATGCATCCCTGCCATAGTTTCAAGCAAAGATGAAAAAAAGCAAATTTGCCGCGATCGGGACCGGGAGGAAGATATTCTAGCAGAGCGCCTTACGAGAGCACACCCAATATTTCTAGTACTTCACCGTGGAGAAATCGGGGAAAAAGCAAACCACCAAAGAAGAAGGACGAGAGATACGGACCATATGGGAGGGGAGTCAACAGAATCGAGGAAAACCAGCTACTCCCCACCTTGGCAGAGTATGGGTTCACTACAGGTATCGGAGGAATCTTGAAGGCACTTAGAGAGATGGGAGACGGAGTCAGGTGGCCTAACCCACCAGTAGGAGAGCAAGCCTGGAGAAAGGATAACAAGAAGAAGTGTGAATTTCACCGTGATATTGGGCACAACACTGAGGATTGCTACACATTAAGAAGAGAGATCAAGCGCTTGTACGAACAAGGAAAGCTGAGCCACCTATTACCACGTGGGGGCAAGCAGCAGGATAAGGTAGGTTCCGCAAGCTTGCGAGACCCACCCACATGCACCAAAATTATAAACGTGATAACAGACGGCTCGACTTAAGCGGATTGACATATTCAGCAGCCAAGAGACACGCTACAGAAACCAAAGGAGATAGACCAACCAATTCTTGCAGAATATCTCACAGTGATCTGCCAGCAGTCAGCTTCGATGAAGGAGATACATACGATGAAAGAGAGCACCATGATGCACTAATTATCACCTTATCAATGGCCAATTGCACAGTTAGAAAAGTCTTAGTAGATACAGGAAGCTCGGTCAACTTAATAATCATGCTGAAAACCATAGAGAACATGGGATTCAGCAAGAAGGATTTGCAGAAGAAGTCTATTCCGCTAGTAGGCTTCAGTGGAGAAACAGCCAGCTCACTAGGTGAAATAGTCATCCCAACCTATGTGGGGGGAGTCAACAAGCAAGTCAGGTACCTGGTTATAGATGTCCCTTCTACTTATAATGTCATCTTAGGAAGACCATGGTTGCACCAGATGAAAGCAGTCCCTTCAACATATCACCAGTGCATAAAGTTCCCCACCCCATGGGGAGTAGAAACGATAAGAGGAGATCAGAAGGAAGCCATAGACTGCTACATGAAGGCATTCAAGTGCACTGCCAGCCCTCCCGCATAGCAATTACAGAAGCAGCCTATCCAGGACGAATACATCGAGCCCCCGGCAGAAGAGCTGGACCAGATTAACCTGGATAAGTTGCACCCAGAGAGAACCGTGCTCATTGGAGCAGGATGTACAGGAAGCTTACGACAGCAGCTAGTTAAGTTCTTACAAGATAACATGGATTGCTTTGCATGGTCACACGATGATATGGTAGGCATAGATCCATCCATCATAACACACAAGCTTAGCGTGGATCCAAAGTGTAAACCCATCCAGCAGAGAAGGAGAAAGTTTGCAGCAGAGAGAAATAAGGTAATCAACCAGGAAGTAGACAGCCTACTGGCAGCAAAGAAGATAAGAGAAGTAAAATACCCAGAATGGTTGTCTAATGTAGTGGTGGTGCCTAAAAAGAATGGGAAGTGGAGAGTATGTGTGGACTTCACTGATCTCAACAAAGCATGTCCCAAAGATCCATTGTCGCTGCCTCATATTGATGCAATGGTAGATGCAACAGCTGGACACGAGATGCTAACATTTCTGGACGCATGGAGTGGATACAATTAGATCAAGATGGATCCTGCAGATCAAGAGAAGACAGCATTTATGTCCGAGAGAGGAATATATTGCTACAACGTCATGCCATTCGGCCTAAAGAACGCAGGCTCCACATATCAAAGGCTGGTTAACCGCATGTTCAAAGAGCAAATAGGAAGAACCATGGAGGTATACATTGATGACATGGTGGTGAAGTCAGAAAAAGCCAAAGAGCATATGCGACATCTAGCAGAAACATTCAGCACCCTCAGGGAATACAAGATGAAACTAAACCCATCTAAATGCACCTTCGGGGTATCTTCTGGCAAGTTCTTGGGCTATATCGTGGCTCAAAGAGGAATAGAAGCCAGCATCGAGCAGATCAAAGTTGTCTTACAGCTGGAATCACCAGAGAAACCTAAGGATGTTCAAAGACTAGCTGGAAAGGTAGCAGCCCTGAACAGGTTCATTTCAAGATCTTCAGACAAATGCAGGCTATTTTACGACGTGCTAAGGAAAAGCCAGAAGTTTGAATGGACCCCTGAGCACGAGCAAGCCTTCAGAGAGCTGAAGCATTATCTTAGCAGCCCGCCACTGCTATCAAAGCCGAAACCAGGAGAACCATTATTCCTATACCTAGCCGTCACTGAGGTGGCAGTGAGTGCTGTCCTGGTCAGAGAGCAAGAAAAGGAGCAGAAGCCAGTATACTACGTGAGCAAGTCTCTTCTGCCGGCAGAGACCAGGTACACATCCCTTGAAAAGTTAGTACTAGCATTGGTAGTAGCATCTCGCAAACTGCCTCCCTATTTTGAGTCGCACATTATACATGTTGTGACAAACTACCCGCTAAAAGGTATCATGAGGAAGCCTGAACTATCGGGAAGAATGTCTAAATGGTCTGTACACCTCAGTGGATACGACATCCAGTATGACCCTAGAACAGCAATCAAATCACAAGCACTTGCCGACTTTGTGTCAGACTTCAGTCCACCCATCCAGAATCTGGCGGATACGGAAATCCTCACTTTAGAAGGAAGAAGCAAGAGACGGACGCCCGCGGATGCATATCGATGGAGCCTCCAACCAAAGGGGGCAGGTGTAGGATTAATTCTGCGATCACCACAGGGGAGACCGATAGCACAAGTCAGAAGATGCGAATTCAAGGCAACCAACAATGAAACAGAATACGAGGCCTTGATATTGGGAATGAAGCTAGCTCTGGAATCAGGAGTCAGACACCTGCTCATATCCAGTGACTCTCTGTTGATAGTCAACCACATGAATGATGAGTTTATAGCCAGAGATTCGAAGATGATTGCATACCTGAAAGTAGCAAAGGAATTAAAACAAAAATTCGAAACTTGCAAGCTTAAAGCGGATCCCCGAGATCGAACGTGGAAGCAGACGCCCTAGCAACCCGGGGGCAACATTTAAGCCAACAGAGCTATCCAAAGATACCAATAGCACATATCTTTGGAGCCTTCTATCCGTATGCGACGAAATACACAGGGGTGAACTGGAAGATCCGCAAAGCGAAAAGGACATTCAAGCAGTTACAGAGGAAGGTGAGAGCTCTCGGTCACATAGGCGACGCCGACTGGAAGTCGATCCAGCAGAGACGATCGGCGCACACCTTACCTAGACTGGCTGCGCCACAACAAGCTACCAGACGATAAGAAGGAAGTGAGAGCTTTTAGAATAAAGGCTTCCAGATTCATACTCATTGATGATATATTATTCAGAAAATCACTAGCAGGTCCCTACCTACGATGCCTGGACAAGGAAGCAGCACAGACTCTGTTGCATGCCCTCCACAGTGGAGAATGTGGAAACCATGCAGGGGGCAGGAGCCTGGCAAATAAAGCACTCAGACAGGGATATTATTGGCCTTCAATGAAAGCATATGCAGCAGAGTATGCACGAAAATGTGATGCCTGCCAGCGCTCAGCGCCTATGATCCACCAGCCAGCAGAGCCTCTGCACCCTCTTATCTCTCCTTGGCCATTCATGGCATGGGGCATGGACATAGTAGGACCCCTACCACGGGCCACAGGAAACAGGACCTGGATGCTAGCAATGACAGATTACTTCTCCAAGTGGATAGAGGCAGAAGCATTCACGGAAGTAAAGGACAAACAGGTCATCTCATTCATAAAACGAAACATCGTCTGCAGATTTGGTATCCCATCAGAAATCATATGTGACAATGGCTCACAATTCATCTCAAACGATACCGAAGGATACTGTGCCAAGTGGAATATCACCTTAAAAAGTCGGCACCAGGACTCCAAAGTCCAATGGACAAGTGAATCCAAAGAATAAAATCATTATGGACAATCTAAGAAGGAGGCTACGGGGAGTTAGGAGGAAAGTGGGCGGATGAATTGCCACTAGTGTTATGGTCGACGTAACGACGCCAAAGATAGCAACAGTCAAACACCCTTCACTGGTGTTTGGCGCAAACGATCATTCCATCGAAGTTCTAGTTCCCACTCAAAGGTATGAAAATATGACGAGGAACCGAACAATGCGAGACGACGAAGCCTGGACACATTGACGAGTGCGAGCAAGCGCAAAAATCCGTCTGGTCGCCTACAAACAATCGGTGGCGGGAGTTATAACAAGAACGTAAAAATCGGGGCTCTGGAGGTAGGAGACCTGGTTCTCGAGAGGTGTTCGAACACCAAGAATCGAAAAAAGGCAAATTCGCCTACAAATGGGAAGGACCATACCAGGTAGAAGGAGTTGTTGGCCATGGTGCATACAGACTGATGACTATGGACGGTCAAATCATACAACGCCCATGTAACATACTTCACCTGAAGATATATTACTTTTAATAATAAGTAGACTCTAGTTTTCAGAATAATGTACTATGAGAAGCCAAATCATTTTCAAAGATAAAATAAAAATTCGGCGGTAGGCATACTGCCAGTTTCACTCTCATTTCTGGTGTCTTTAGTTGTTTTTAATACTTTAAACTACTATTGGATGGTGTGGTCAGCGTCGTCACGGGACCACAATTGCTCAGTACCCCATGAGATGGCGGCAAGTACTTCACATCATTCTAATAGATTTTCTTATTTTCGGGCTTCTCTAAGTACATCACTTTGAATTCTGGTATCTATGGTACTTTGAAAGGATGTCTAGCAGATCAACAACCGCCAACGCGGGGTGACAAGGCACATGGCACTCCAACATGCCTAATCTATTTTCTCCACAAGGAGCACCCTCACCAAGCGGACTGTGGAACATACGAAAGGGAGCCTGGCTGACAGCTGAATACGCTACCCCCGATACCACCCCCTGGATGTAGCTCGCACTAATCGCACTTAATCAGGGCCCCAGCATTCATGCAAAAACGAACATGGAACGTAGGGATATCTGCGCTACTAGAATCCTGCAGCGTCTCCATCTGGTCCTAGAATGACGATAAACTTGCCTCAATGACGCCACCTGCTGGCATAAAACGAGACGAACACACCTTGCATCATGAACAAGGTTAAGTAGTCCACAAATCTGCAAGCATACGCCTAAATCACCATCCCCGACACGGCTAGCCTAGCTTGGTCCGGATCGGTCTTTTCAGCCGACAGACGGTCTAAATCGGACCCCATGGGTTGACACGGCCACTCCTCCTTACATTGCGGCAAACGCCTAAATCAGCCATCAGGCTGACACGGCAGCTAGCTGAGTCAGAACGTTAGCCTTTTCAGGGTGACGGGACTCGCCTAAATCAGTCAAGCAGACTGACACGGCACAAACTTCCTAAAACAGGGAGAACAAACAAACAAGCACATGATATGTAAAAACCTTGCCAAACTATGACAAGGGGCATTCAAAATATGGCCAAAATACGGCCCCAAGTTTAACCGCCACCCTGGCGGAACAAACACAAGAACAAGTTTAAAACTTACAAAGTCTGCCACCTCTGGGCCAGACTGCCAAAAAAGTTTATCAAAACATAAAAACTTAATTATCGGTCACATTAATGACCTCCACCTCCAGTACCTCCCCGCCTCGCCGACCACTCATTTGTGTCATCGCACCAAACTGCATATCCTCGGCCGCCATAGCTCCCCGAGCTCACGTCGCAAAGATCTCCGGGATATTCCAAAGATCACCCCAAGAACACTGCTCGGCCGGCGCAGGAGAGTTCACCTCACCAACCTCGGGCATCAAAGATACTCGGATCGGGTTGAGCGGGGTAGAGCATCTCCAGTGCTTCTCCTCTTTCTCTATGGCTCTTTGGGTGGGAGCCTCCTCGAGTGCAAAGACGCATTCCATCGATCTTTCCCGCCGGTGGCATATGCAACAACGTTGGTGGCCGGGAGATCGGCTCGGTGATCTTCTCCTCGATCGCTTCAAAGAGTCGAAAAAGTCTTTGCCGCACACCGCCCGGATTCGAGCCGGTGATCGCTCCCTCCTTCAACTTCTTCTTAGTGACAAGAAGCTCGGTCTTGGCTCCACCACACGCTCCTTCGATCAACCCGCTGTTTTGCGGATCTGCAACGATTTCCTTGACTCCTGGTTCTTGGCGCGGTAGCACGACCGGTGGTCCGCACTATGTTGATCATCTTCCTGTTGTAGAGTGCGGATCAAGAGTCGGGGCATAAATAATCGAAGTCGGCAAAAGAGTTGGGAGGCAGAATTTAAGCAAGAGACAGCATGACAGTGACGACGGGTAGAAAGTGAAGAATATTTACCATGAAAGCGTTGTGCACGTCATTTTCAGCCATCTCCTCTGGGGAGAACTCCAAAACGTTTCCTCAACGGGAGGAAAGAGCAAGATAAATCTCCGGCCGTGAGGGCACCTTGTCCACATTCCCAAAGCCTTCGGAAAATGAGCAATGATGCCTCCACTAGACGAAGCACGAGGGGGCGGGAGGAGTAGGTGGATGGCGGGATAATGGACCGACTTCCAAAGGCACGCGCGGCGTAACTAGAAACTGCAGGAGGAGTCCGAAAAGAGGTTGCGGGAGCACTCCTCTTGGAGGCAGAGGCCACATCAAGGCCGGCGAAGGTCTCTTTCTTTTAGCACTTTGGAGGATGAGTTCCAATGGATCAACTTTTGAACCCGCAAGCATACACGGTCTCGCATTTACGTAACGCTCAAAACATCAAAAAGAACGGCGTGCAAACGAAAGCGTTCGAAACCTTACCGAGAAGACATCTTTGTGGGTGATTGAGGAGGATTGGAGGAGGAAGCAGGTGAAAAACCAGGAAGCAGGTCTGGAAACTTTCTCTCAGATTCAGGGATGCAGAACAGCTTGCTGCAGGCAGGGATCTTGGCACCAATACGGGTAATGTCACAGGGGCCTGCACGAAGACGATGAAGTAAGCTAGTAAGCAGCGAGAAAAAATAATTCAGGCGACAGGGAGGCTACTTACTCGAAGTCTGGACCCACTTCTCGAAAATGTAATCAGCAGGAGGCTGGATGGAGTCCTTCCTCACATAGAAGAAGTCGTCAAACCATTTCTCATCACGGGACTTTGACGCGTGTTTGAAGGGAGCATCTCCATGACCCCGGAATTAGAACTGACCCCTGCCCATGGATCTGATGCTGTACGTATGGGCTAGATCGCCCAGAGTGATAGATTTGCCGGTACTCTGACCAGCGACCAGAGAATAAAGAAGGACTCTCCAAATGGCAGCAAAGATTTGTGCCATAGCGAAATTATTGGTGAAGATAAAATCTTGGACGAGTTTAGGGAAAGGGAAACGGAGGCCATATTTAAATGGGTACAGATAGAAGCAAATCCACCCCGGACGGAGGGCGTCAGCTTTCTGTCTCGGTTCAGGGATGGCGATATCCACCCCGTCACCAAGACCAAGCAGACTCTTGATCCTAGGAATGTCGGCCGGAGTTAAGGCGGAATCACAATCATGTGGATGCTTAAAAAGTCCCCGAGAAGGCAAAATGGAGTCAAGATTACGGTCGAAGGGAGTTGGGGTTGCCGAGGATTGTCGGGTTTTGCCCATGATGGAGAGAAAAAATGAAGATTAAAAGAAAGAAGACGGATTACCTGATGATGGAGACGGGAAGGGGAACAGTGAAGCCGGCGAGGAGTAGGAAAGATTGAGGGTTTAGGAGAGAAGAGTTTTTTAAGTGATTTGAAATAATTAAATGGAAATGGAAAAGGGACGTTGGGGTTATAAAGAGGAGAGAGGGAGTTAGGTGCGGAGAAAGAGGAATAGGGCGGCTGGAAGTGATGGGTTGCATGGGAAGAAGTAAAAGACGGCGTAGGGTTTTAAAAATTTGGTTACGTAAATTCCTTGCTCGATACTTGAAAGCGTACTTCACAAGAAATTTGGGGCAAACTGTTTGGGCTAAAAATAGCGTAATAAAGAAAACCCACTTGGTAAAATAAAGATTATAAAGAAGAAGTGAGGAGGAAGGGAGCCCGCGGTCAGGAGAAGGGGGAATGGGCTTAAGAAGGATCAAGAGCCCATCGTAGAAGGCGTCCGTGTTAAGGAAAGAAGTGTCAGGGAGAAGTTAGGGAGATCGGGGAGAATTGGCAAAGGAGTCCGGGTTTGGAAAGAAGTCTTTATGGAAATAATATTCCCTTTCCATATTCGAGGTAGGGTATATCTAGGGTTCTTACCCTATAAATAGCAAAGGGAGGAAATCAAGAAGGACATTCATTCACTCATCCATTCATTCAACACCCGCATTCATACATCAACATTCAAGATCACATCTCGGCAAATAATATACGCTCATTCTAGATCTTGCAGGCCTGACGCCTAACGCCAGCAAGATTAGCACAAACGTTACAATTGTAATCATCCTCCAACTCATATAGTGCAATACTTGGCAGGGTACCGTCCCTCCAGCGGTTGTTCCCACATTGGGTTTTCCGCGTCACCAAAATCTTACGTGTCAATTTACATTACGCACTTTATTTTCCGTTTACTTATTGACATACAAATCAACATACATCCAACCAACGAATATAGACTACATTGACCCTAATTAACCGACTTAGGTAAAAAAGACCTAAACACTTACAAAGAAATTGTTTACAAAGAAAATAATCTCAGAGAACATGGGGAAGGGTGGGGACACTTATTTAAAGAAATAAAATAAGGATATTCTCATTTGTATCCCTCAACTTTTTCATTTTCTCATTTGTACTCCTCTTTTTTTGAGAAAAAATTTTGACTTACAATAACTCTCAGCTACGACTTTGGAAAACAGTAAATTTTTTTTTTTTCATATTGTACGTCTTTGCAAAATTATCGGTTTGAAAAAAAAAATCATCGTTTTCGGAACTTGTACCCGGGAGTTCTAGTTAGTCAAAATTTATTTCGCCAAAAGACTTTGACCGATCGTAGTTCCCGACTATGAATTCAAAAAACAGTGATTTTTTTTTTCAAACCAAAGATCTCGCAAAGGCGTATGATGCGTGTCTTTTATATAAGGTTTTTACCTCATTTTTACACGCATTTCTGTGCTTTTTATGTAGCATCTGGCTACAAATACCCCCGAATATTCTACTTTGGTCCGTTTATTGTATTTTACAGGAATTTACCGAAGAGGAGCTAAAACGAGCCTTAATTGTCCCATTTGTATGCATTCATGGGAAACTTGGAGCCGGAGCTTAGGAATTTCACACTTAGAGTACGCATGAGCTGAGCAAGGGAGAAACGCAAGTCCTGACGCACTTATATAGCTCGATCGAGTGGTTTCATTGCTCGATCGAATGCTTTATCCATCCATGATGCTCGATCGACTGATTGGAGGAGTCGATCGAGGGAGTTCATACAGCAGTGCTCGATCGAGCGGCTGTCCTGGCTCGATCGAATAACTTGGAGCTCGATCGAGTAATATCTCTACTCGATCGAGAGGATTTAAATGCCTTTTAGTTTATTTCTCCGCCTAATCTTTCGTGGGCTTTGCTAATCAGTCTATGGATTAGGTTTAAGACATTTTTACAAAGTATAAGACCGAGGAGAACACGACGTTACTCCTATCTTCTTTACTACGTAGATTCCTCTCGGTTACTTTGTCTTTGTTCTTGGATTTGGATTCTCTACTTTGTTACCCAATTTCGGTATTATCTATCTAATTAATTCCTTTTCTCTCTTTATTTCATACTTGTTCAATTAATTAGATTTCTCATCATGCTTAATTCAGATTGTTTAGTTATTGCCTTTGTTAATTTAGTAATTATGAGTAGCTAATTCCCTATGCTAAGACTATAGGGGATCCATGATTCGAAGGGAGAGTAATCGAATTACTGGGTTAATGCTAGTATCGTTCATGTTGTTAAAATGCTACATATAATTGTAATTGCCTAATTGAGTCGACGCAATTAGACCCTTATTCTCGGTGGACCTTGACCTGGACCGAAAGGTTGGAAGAGGGAGACCGAGTGAGCTAACAATAGAGTATCGCGAGGGCGAAAGTTAAAGCCGCTTACGCTTTAGGGTGAACTAGGGACCGAAAGGCGACGTTCGCTACCCCTTAGATCGTACTACATTGTCCTAGGACCTAGATTACTCGACCCGATAATTATGGTGAACCGCTTGTCTTAGCTATTCTCTCTTATCTGTTAAACTCCTACCCTTACTCCTCTTCCCTTTTACTCTGTTAGTTTAGAAATCACAATTATTAAACCCCCATTTTGGTTACCTTGACGAACTTAGTTTAGCAGAAAAGTTCCTACCTCTCTGTGGATTCGACCCGACTTCCCTAGCTATATTAGTTAGTTGGAACCAGTTGGTTTATTTTTGACAGGTACGCGACAGACGTGTCAAATTTTGGCGCCGTTGCCGGGGAGGTGGCGCAATCTTTGTTGCTTTAATTAAGTTTGTCTTTCGTCTCAAGGGATTCATTCCTTGAGATCGATCTCATTTTCGCGAAGCTTGGTTAGTTTTGCGGGATAACGATCTATTTGTCAAGATGCCTACGATTACAGAGCATACAGAGCCATGTGGTAGATGCGGCGAGGAAGGGCATGACCTTTATGAGTGCACGGTGCAGTGTAGAGCGTGCCATTGCATACAAGAAGTTCAAGCGGGGAGTTCCCTTCTCCCGGTTGTATGAGGAGATAAAGAGCGTTTCGACCCCTTCTACGCCAATATCACAGCCGGGTTCTCCTTCTTCAAGAGAAGCAATTGCGAACCGAAATCCATCATGTTACAATCGGATCTTTGTTATATCGGAGTTAAGAGAGCAAGTCGCGCAGCTAACACTCGCGGCAGATCAAGCCAAGACTTCTCCAAATTGTGATCCCGTCAGTGGGATGAATTTCATGATGACCTTCTTCACGAAGGTAACGAGGTGTTGATGGTGATGAAGAAGACGACTTAGATGAGTTCTGCAGGAAATGCTTGCTGCGTGTGAAGTCACCACTCGATCGAGCAACTCAACCACTCGATCGAGCAGTTCTAATTACCCAGTCACTCGATCGAGTGACATTGTGATCGATCGAGAAGTAAAGAGACCCAGGTTGGTCGATCGAGTAAAGAGGCTGAAGGAAGCACTCGATCGAGTGCCAGAATAGGTCGATCGAGTGAAGCGAGGAAGAAAGCGGTCGATCGACCGGTGAAGACGTTCGATCCGATCTTTGTAAGTGGCGTGAATCCCAATTTGTTAATTAATACCGCCACCGTGTCATCTCCCCCCTTTGTGGAGACGTCACGAATTGACAAGGGTAAAGGAAAGGTCGCAGGACCACTCATAGCTACCAGGGTACCTTTTCCGAGTCGTCTGAAGGATGCAAGGATCGAGCAACAAAGACGGTAAGTTCGTGGACATCGTGAAGAACCTCCAGTAATCTGTTCCCTTCTCGAACTTGTCACTCAAGTGCCCACTTACGCTAAGTTTATGAAAGATATCGTGACGCGTAAGAGGAACTTGAGTGAATTTGAGACGATTTCATTTATGGAAGAGTCTAGTAACCTGTTGTTGAATAAGGCCCCTCCAAAAATGAAAGACCCGGGCAGCTTTTCTATTACTTGTGTCATAGGTGATTTGATTATTGATAAGGCCCTTTGCGATTTAGGTGCCAGTGTTAGTGTCATGCCCCTTCCGTTTGCGGAAATTGAAACCGAGTCACTTCAAAGTGACTAACATTACCCTACGAGATGGGCGATAGATCTCGTTAGGAGACCCTTAGGTGTCTTGGAGGATGTGCTGTGAAAATAGGCAAGCTTTACATCCCAAAGAGATTTCATTGTTTTGGACATAGCCGAGGACACCGGACCCAGCATTATTTTAGGAAGACGTTCCTTTGTACAAATTGGGGCCGTTATTGATGTCGACAAGGGGCGTCGACTCTTGCGAGAGGGGATGACGCTATCACATTCGGTTTGCCAGGACTTTAGCCCACCCAATGATAGAGGACACTTGTTATTCGGTCGATATCATTGATGAGTCTATTTATGACTTCTGGTCGGGTTCTTTTATGAAGGACCCACTGGAAGCTCTCATGCTTTTTGATGAGTGTGCAGATAGCCCAGAGAACGATGACGCTGCATTGGATTTGCTAGTTGATGATCTAGATGAGCACGAGGGAGAGCAGGTGGAACAAATGATCAGCACCCTTTGCTCCATTGAGGTAAAGGTACCGGACCGTAAGCCTCTCCCATCTCACCTTAAATATGCTTTTCTTGACGACACGAGCAAGCGATATCCTGTCATTGTTAGTGCTAAGCTTAGTGATGAACAGCTGACTTCTTTGTTAGCTGTACTTAAGAAAAACAGGAAGGCGATGGGCTATTCACTGGATGATATCACGGGGATTAGTCCCGATATTTGTATGCACAGGATAGAGCTGGAGGAGGATCACAAACCTTGCGCAGGCGGGTCGGCGTCGGTTGAACCGGAAGATGCAGGATGTTGTGATGGCCGAGGTAATGAAGTCTTGGATGCGGTATTATCTATTCGGTAGGTAATTCTAGATGGGTAAGCCCAGTACAGGTAGTCCCGAAGAAAGGAGGGACAACTGTAGTTAAGAATGATAAAGATGAATTAATACCTACCCGAGTAGTGACTGGTTGGCGGATGTGCATAGACTACAGACAGCTGAATGCCGCCACTAAGAAAGACCACTTCCCCCTTCCTTTTATTGATCAAATGGTAGAAAGGTTAGCTTCCCACAAATTTTTCTGCTATTTAGACGGGTATTCAGGGTTCTTTCAGATCCCTATCCACCCGGACGATCGTGCCAAGACTACATTTACCCGTCCCAAGGGCGTTTTTGCGTGCACTGCATGAGAATGCCTTTTGGTTTGTGCAACGCCCCTGCCACCTTCCAAAGGTGTATGATGGGGATATTTTCAGAGTATATTGAGTCTATCATGGAAGTTTTTATGGATGACTTCAGTGTTTATGGAAGTGATTTTTCTGATTGTCTGTCTAACCTTGAGAAAGTGTTGCAGCGCTGTATTGAGGTTAACCTTGTGCTGAATTGGGAAAAGTGCCACTTTATGGTCAACGAGGGAGTTGTCTTGGGGCACTTGGTTTCTGATAGGGGAATAGAAGTTGACAAAGCAAAGGTGGAAGTGATTCAGCAATTACCACCTCCTGTTAATGTTAAGGGGGTGAGGAGCTTCCTTGGTCACGCTGGCTTTTATCGCCGGTTTATCAAGGATTTCTCCAAAATTGCTAAACCACTTACACAGCTGTTGCTTAAAGATGCCCCTTTTATGTTTACTGATGCTTGTCTTTCTGCTTTTAACAGGTTAAAGCAGGCCTTAGTCTCCGCGCCGATCATACTGACCTCCCAACCGGGACTTGCTGTTCGAGATCATGTGCGACGCGAGTGACTATGCACTAGGAGCGGTGCTTGGCCGGAGGAAAGACAAAGCCTTGAATGCTATCTACTATGCGAGCCGAACTCTGGATGAGGCTCAAGTGAAGTACACTACCACCGAGAAGGAGTTGTTAGTGTAGTTTATGCCTTAGAGAAGTTTCGTACTTATCTAGTTGGGTCGAAGTCACCTGTTTTTTTTTACCGACCATGCAGCTCCGAGGCATCTCCTTGCTAAGAAGGAGGCCAAACCGCGGCTCGAGATGGATACTCCTTCTTCAGGAGTTTGATTTGCAGATCAAAGACAAAAAAGGGGCCGAGAACGTTGAGGCGATCACTTGTCGCGGTACCGATGCGACAAGAAGGGGAAGATTCTCTCCTATTGATGATTCTTTCCCGACGATACTTTAATTCTTTCGCTATATCGTCTATTGTTGACCAGGAACCCTGGTATGCGAGATATAGCTAACTTCGTTGTCGTGGCAAGTCAGCCGCCCGATCTTTCTTCTCGCCAGAAGAAGCGTTTCCTCTATAACGCTAAACAAGATTTACGGGATGATCCTCACTGTTTAAGGAATGTGCAGACGGTCTCTACAGACGGTGTATTCCGCATTGGGAGACCAAAATAGTCCTGGAAGGCTGTCACTCCTCTTCATATGGTGGTCACCACGGTCCATCGCGCACCGTGGCTAAGGTACTTGATCTGGTTTTTTCTTGGCCTTCTTTGTTTCCGACGCCAAGTCTTTTGTTTCACTTGTGATGCATGCCAGCGGTCGGGGAACATTTCGAAGAGACATGAGATGCCACAAAACGGCATCCTAGAGGTTGAGGTTTTCGATGTCTGGGGCATCGATTTCCAAGGACCGTTCCCATCCAAAGAAAGGTAAAGGTACATTTTAGTAGTTGTAGACTATGTGTCAAAGTGGGTTGAGGCAATTGCTTCACCCCATTGTGACGGTAAGACCGTGATAAAAATGTTCAAAAAGATCATATTCCCCCGTTTTGGTGTCCCTAGGGTCGTCATTAGTGATGGGGGGATGCATTTTAAGGAAAAGAAACTCACTTCCATACTGTCTAGAGTTGGTGTCCAACACCGGCGTGGTTTGGGGTATCATCCCCAAACTAGTGGTCAGGTAGAGGTCTCTAATCGCGAGCTGAAAGAGATCTTGTCCAAAGTAGTTTCTAAATCACGGAAAAGACTGGAGTCTTAAGCTAGATGACACACTGTGGGCCTATAGAACTGCCTTTAAGACACCAATTGGTGCATCACCTTATAGGTTAGTTTATGGGAAATCGTGTCACTTACCTGTTGAGCTGGAATGTAAGGCCTGGTGGGCAATTCGTGAGCTTAATTATGATCCTAAACTGTGTGGTCAGAATCGTCTTTTGCAGCTTGATGAGTTAGAGGAGTTTAGGCTCAATGCTTATGATAGCTCACGCATTTACAAGGAGAAGACGAAGAGATGGCATGACAAGAGGATCATACCTCGGGAGTTCCATGTGGGGCAGAAGGTGTTGCTGTTTAATGCCCGGTTGAGACTGTTTCTGGCAAGTCAAGTCCAGATGGACTGGTCCATATACGGTGACAGCCGTCACTAAGTTTGGATCCGTAGAACTTGAAGACTCCGAGGGCCATAGATTCAAGGTAAATGGCCAATACGTGAAGCATTACTATGAGGCGAGTGAAGCGGACAACCCCGTTGAAGTCTTGCACTTCGACGAGCTCGACGCACCAGTAACTTGATACCAGAAAGGTCGTGCGGGACCTATTAAACCAGCGCTCTCCGGGAGGCAGCCCGGACAGTTTTATTTGTGCTTTTGTTGAACTTTTTGTTTTTTCAGTTTATTTGCTCTTCTTTCACCTTAAGTTAACATTTGGACGCTGCTTTGGAACAATTTTTGTGTTTTTCCTTGCTTTTATGCGTTTCTGGCAGATTAAAAGTACTCGATCGAAGGACTATGTGCTCGATCGAGCACTTTCTGGCGCGGCTGCCACTCGATCGAGGGGTGACGTCCTCGATCGACCAGATCCTTACTCGTGCCCGCTCGATCGAGTGGGTTGGTAGTCGATCGAGCTCTTCTAAGGCTTGGGCTCACTCGATCGAGCTGTTCCAGGAGGACGATCGAGCAATTATGACTTCCAGCCGCTGTTTTTACGTCTGCAAAGCTGCTGTTGACTTTCTTTGACCTCCCATGTTCATGGTCGGTTTGGGGAGGTCCCGCTAATGACGTTTTGTAAGTTCCCGACTCCACTTCTCGTTTTCCTTCAGTTTGCATTTCTTTCCCTATCTTTGGTACAATGAGGGCATTGTACGGTTTGGTTTGGGGAGGTATGCATCCATTTCTATGCCTGCATGTTTCTTGCATTTCTGCTTGCACGTTTATTTATTTCCGCATGCATTGTTGTTTAATTAATTCTAAAAAAATCCCAAAATTCAAAAAAATTTTCATAATTTTCATGTTTAAATTGAGTCGGAACGTTTGAACATTGACGCTACATTGAATCATCATTTTGAGCCTTGCATATTCTTGACTTTTAGTTGGCATGACTATGTGCATAATCCACGAGTTTTTGTTTCTCTTTTGTCTGAACGAATAGACTTGATTCTTTATGTCGGCAAGCTACAATAACATTCTGAGGTTAGAGCTTATTAAACTGGTGACATTCATGACCGGTTTCATTTAGGATGTGAGTAGTACTCTCTTTAAGACATGTAACATTAATTTGCATAAGCATGAGTCTAGTCTTCTTAATACCTGTATGCATTCGGTCTGTGGATGGTGACACGTGTTAGGAGAGGCAGTTCTCCTTATTTCATTCTACCCATGAGCCTCACATAGCCAAATTGCCTTTTTGCCCATCAACTACTTTCTATAATTTTTCCTACCCTAGCTGAGCTAGTAACGAGTAGTTCCTGGAATATGTTATTGCAATATGGTTATTTCATCTGATTTCAGAATATGGTGGAAGAATTGAAGGGAAAGAACAAATGTGTTGGATTGAAAAGAAAAAAAAAAACGAAAAAAAAAGTGCGAAGAAAAAAAAAAACAGAAAAAATTCAAATAAAAAAAAAAAAGGGGAATGAAAAAGAAGTAAATTGCACATTGTTTCCGCACTCCCATGCCTTATTTATATTTTATGGGGAGTTGGCGATTTTTGGTATTTGGTGAGTTTAGTGCACAATTATGCACCGTTTCATCTTGCTGTTATGAGTACGAAGTTGGGATGCAGTCTTTATTTGGATCCGTTGTTACTAGCCTAGCTTTTAACCCCACATATCCAAATTCATTTTAGCCCCTTCTACCCATTACCTCACTAACCCAATTGTAAGTCCTCGGCGCGTGTCTTGGTCACTAGTATGGTTGGAATGCATATGTACGGTTGTAGAGACTTTATTCATGTTAACTGCATGCATGTTCTTATAGGTCGAGTTAGGTGAGTGTCTTGCTTCTTCCTATCTTTCACATATATACTCACCCTGTACCTGACTTTGAGTGACGAGCGACCCGTGAGAGTCCGACATCTTTGAATCTTGCAAGGTCGACGGTTCAGTAAGATTGAAACATTAATTTAACTCGTTTGCACTTTTCAGTTGCCACTTTGTCATTCTATTGCATTAAATTGGTTGTTGGATGATTTGTAGCGATGCGTTGGTCCGTTCTTTTGTTCACCCTTAGTTGCATTCATATTTGCTTGGGGACAAGCAAAGGTTTGGTTTGGGGAGATTTGATGCGTGTCTTTTATATAAGGTTTTTACCTCATTTTTACACGCATTTCGTGCTTTTTATGTAGCATCGGCTACAAATACCCCGAATATTCTACTTTGGTCCGTTTATTGTATTTTACAGGAATTTACCGAAGAGGAGCTAAAACGAGCCTTAATTGTCCCATTTGTATGCATTCATGGGAAACTTGGAGCCGGAGCTTAGGAATTTCACACTTAGAGTACGCATGAGCTGAGCAAGGGAGAAACGCAAGTCCTGACGCACTTATATAGCTCGATCGAGTGGTTTCATTGCTCGATCGAATGCTTTATCCATCCATGATGCTCGATCGACTGATTGGAGGAGTCGATCGAGGGAGTTCATACAAGCGAGTGCTCGATCGAGCGGCTGTCCTGGCTCGATCGAATAACTTGGAGCTCGATCGAGTAATATCTCTACTCGATCGAGAGGATTTCGTCTGCTTTTAGTTTATTTCTCCGCCTAATCTTTCGTGGGCTTTGCTAATCAGTCTATGGATTAGGTTTAAGACATTTTTACAAAGTATAAGACCGAGGAGAACACGACGTTACTCCTATCTTCTTTACTACGTAGATTCCTCTGGTTACTTTGTCACTGTTCTTGGATTTGGATTCTCTACTTTGTTACCCAATTTCGGTATTATCTATCTAATTAATTCCTTTTCTCTCTTTATTTCATACTTGTTCAATTAATTAGATTTCTCATCATGCTTAATTCAGATTGTTTAGTTATTGCCTTTGTTAATTTAGTAATTATGAGTAGCTAATTCCCTATGCTAAGACTATAGGGGATCCATGATTCGAAGGGAGAGTAATCGAATTACTGGGTTAATGCTAGTATCGTTCATGTTGTTAAAATGCTACATATAATTGTAATTGCCTAATTGAGTCGACGCAATTAGACCCTTATTCTCGGTGGACCTTGACCTGGACCGAAAGGTTGGAAGAGGGAGACCGATGTAGCTTAACAAATAGAGTATCGCGGCGAGGGCGAAAGTTAAATCGCTTACGCTTTAGGGTGAACTAGGGACCGAAAGGCGACGTTCGCTACCCCTTAGACTGTACTACATTGTCCTAGGACCTAGATTACTCGACCCGATAATTATGGTGAACCGCTTGTCTTAGCTATTCTCTCTTATCTGTTAAACTCCTACCCTTACTCCTCTTCCCTTTTACTCTGTTAGTTTAGAAATCACAATTATTAAACCCCCATTTTGGTTACCTTGACGAACTTAGTTTAGCAGAAAAGTTCCTACCTCTCTGTGGATTCGACCCGACTTCCCTAGCTATATTAGTTAGTTGGAACCAGTTGGTTTATTTTTGACAGGTACGCGACAGACGTGTCAGCGTACAATATGAAAAAAAGAATTTAGCGTCTTATGAAGTCGTAGATAAGAGATATTGCTACTCAAAAGTTTTTTTCTCAAAAAAAGAGGGGTACAAATAAGAAAATGAAAAAGTTGAGGGATACAAGTGAGAATATATGTACTTTCAACCACAGACTGACACATCAACTCTGTGGTTGTTGGTTTAATAAATAAGATTTAAACTAGCTCTTTATTCATTTCGCAGTTTAGACCGTGTGATGGAAGTCCAATGTGGACGCTTACCTTATAATTTTTTTTTTTTTTTTTTTTAAAGTACCTTTGATTCGTATTTTCTGTACTATTTACCTCAGACAATTGAGATGGTAACACCGTTAATTATCCGAGATGCCTAGTTTAAGACTCTTGGATAAGTGAGGGTGTTACAGAAGGTATTGCGGGTATTATTGTGCGATGAGAGATTAAAATAAACATAAATAAAGTAACTATTATGAGGTATTGTTGTGTGGTGATGTGATTAAAATAAAAATAAAACTTTACAAAAAAAAAAGAAATAAAGAAAGTATTATGAATAGTGAATAGTCGAAACAAAATAGGAAAAGTTATACTGTATAGAATAAAAAGAAGTAGTACTTCGTATCAAACTAGTGTAATAAATTTGTTTTTTTAAGGACAATTTTTTTTTTTTTTTTTATATATATATATATACACCGTTATGATAAATTCCCCCAAATCAGTCGACCCATATTTAACAACACAACAATTTAGAAAACCCTAGTGAGGCAGAGAGACTGAGATCGAGGGAGAACAACACAAAACAATCAGGGAAAAGAAGAGATGGGTGGCAAAAGAAGAGGGAATCAAGGGAAGGATAAAGGAAAGATGAAGGTGGGGGTTGAAGGTTCGAAAAAGGAGACGGTTACGGAGAAGGAGCAAGCTGCGAGAAAGGAGACGGAGACGGAGAAGGAGGAGCAAGGTGCGATTATGGATACGGAGAAGCAGCAGCAGAAGCAGAAGGAGGTGGAAGAGCAAGGTGCAAGAAAGGAGACGGAGACGGAGACGGGGGAAGACGATTTGCTTGATCGTTGCGTTTTCCTAGTTCGAACACGGAACACAAATTTTCCATCACAACCACCAACTGAAAAGTCCGTTTTGAGACGACCCCTTTGTCTTCAGGAAGATTTCCACTATATTGACCTAAGGACGAAATTTGTTATCCCAAATTACTTTCCTTCCCTAATCAACTGTGTCGGAACTGGGACTATGTTGATGTTTGATAACCGCCAAGTCTACATTTTAGGAGACATTGACCCATTCCGGCCGCGGATCCCGCACACCCACAATGAGTTCAACAACCACATCCACAAACATACGGGTTCATCTCGCACGTCTATATCTAATTGTTGGAAACCCTTCGTGATTTCTGACAGCAACCGAAAGTTGGTCAATCCTGCTGTATTATCCAATAAATTGTATTGCCTTGGTTACCCATGTCTTCGTCCTGAGGTTTATGACCCTCATGCATCCAATTCCAAGGTTTGGAATCCCTTGTTCTTGCCTGATCATCTTGTTGAGAAACGAGTGTCAATGCATGTCCTTCCCGATCCTTTAAATAATCGTATTATTGTTCACTTTCCTATAGACAAGATGCTCTATGCATTCTATCCTCATCTTGAAAAAGAAGATGGTGATGGTCCTTGGAAATGTATCACCCCATGTTTTGATGAATGGCATTCTGCTATTGCTATTGCAGATAACATCATCTTTATCCATTCAGACCAATATTTTCCTGATTTTGCTGCCTACGATATCAACACTTCTACCTGGTTGCATATTCTATGGGATTTAAGCAAGGTCGATAGATTTATTAGTAGGTTTGATGCCATGTTCACTTTGTCCGATAAGGGGTTGATGTGTTTGGCGAGCCGGGAAGGTTCAGATGTTCACTTCCTTAGGTTCAGAGTGAAGCGTACCAGTGACAGTCACTTAAAATGCACTGCAATTGATTACCAGATACACGACCTTCCCTCTGCCATCGGCATCAACGATATCATCCTTTTTTAGGTAATCTTCTTTATTCGACACCCGTGGCTTGCTTATATGTTCAATCGCTTTGTGCATTCTGAATATTTGCCTCTCTTATTTATGTTTCTGCACAATGTCACTCAATAAAGCTGATTAACATTAAGCGTGCCACCCTTCCGCCACCCATAAAGTTACATGTAACCGAAACCTCATGGAATAGGAGTTTTAGGCTTTTAGCCAAGGCCTGTGGATTTGGATCTTTGATGATTGTCGATTTTTGTTTTTACATCATTTTCTCGGTTGATGGATAATCAAATCATAAATTAAAAATTATTTGAATTTGTTGAGTCTGTTTGTGTGCCTTCATTTTCTTCTTGGACCAAGTGCTGGACTTTAAGAAATGCAGAGCTTCTGTTTCTGCAATTGGGTACTTGGGCATTACCCGTCACTTGTTCCGACCCGTCTTTAGTAGGATTAACTGTTCTCACATTGTTGCATATTGTGTAGACATTATGCATTTAAACTAGCGTTGATTTATCAGTAACTAGTTTTGATCCCGCGCAATAAATGCGCGGTAATTGTAGAGTTTTTATTTTTAGAAAAAAATTAACTATAAAATTATCCAAAAAATTGAGTCATGTCATGAAATGTATATATTTATAAACAAAATTAATGAAATTGTTTATAATTTTTTTATTAGCATATCATTTAGTTACGATCATACAAAGAACGATTCTTTTTTATCACAGAAATCTTAGAGACAAATTTTAAATAAGAGAGTATATCAAAATAGGAAAGTAAATAAGAAATTTTTTCAAAATAGGAAATGCAGTTTAGGCGGGAAAACTTGAAACTTTTCCTATTCTTTTAGTAAATTGGGGATGGTCCAATTTTTAGGCTCCTCTGTCCCCACCTACCATGCCTGCACACTAGGGCAGAGTATGGATCAGATACCTGATCCGAAACCACACTTCGGTTCGGATATCCGATCCGAGAATCCAAAATTTCATTATCCATGATCTGATCCGAATTGACCGGATATCCGAATTTTACTATCCGAAAATTTCGGATCAATTATCCGATATCCAAGTTCTGATCCGATTAGATATGTTATCAGAATTGGCAAAAAAAAGACTATTTTATTTGACATTGACACCTAAGCAAGCCAATTCACGTAATAATAATTTCATCCGAAATACATTACAATTACATAAACCCGCTACATAACAAAGAAAGCTAGCGTAATAGTTCGCCAAATACAAAGATAAATATCCAAAAACATAATAGTCCGAGCGTAATAGTCCGTCAAATACAAAGATAAATGTCCGAATACAGAAATCCTCGAACATGATAAGAAAATGAAGCACGTCACCGCCATTGACACGAACCTGCCACTACCATGTATGGCTTGTGCGACACCTCAAAAGTACTCTTCGCAAGTCGAGTCCTCGTCTTGAACCTCTGCCAGCTCTACAAATTAGGAAGAATAAGAGCCTTAGTGAATCAATCAATGAATGTAAAATCAGAATGCAAGGATACGCTATCTAGCGCAAAACCAGTATACATTATACGTAACCAGTCTTGTACCTCTTCAATGTACTCACATGTAATCAAACTTTTATCATAATACGTAATCAATACCTTTATCAAACTTCTCAACCTCTTCAATGTACTCACGTGTAATATGTAAGCAGTCTTCTACCTCTTCCCTTTGGTTCAGTAGCTTCAACATTAGCCTTACCCATCTCATTAGCCTCATTAATTGACGGCAATGATCCGTCATTAAAAACGCTTACACTAGCGGTACTAGAAGAGAATGCCATATAAACCTGCAAAAAATAATATTCAAGGCGTCAATTATTCAAATGTCAATCAACAATACAGCACCATCACAAAAGTTCCAGATGAACACAAAAGAAAGACAATAAATCATCAAGGTTTAAGACGGATACCTCCGCCTTAAGCAAGAATTTGTGACCTTAATATTCCAAACTCTACAATTAGACTACCAATTAATACGTATGTATTCATAGCCAAATTACACTCGATGGAAACTCCCTTAAACCCATTTGCATATAACAAGCAGCCATATTTGTCCTTAAACTAGCTACCTCTATATGGCTAATTACAGCTGATTAAGTAAATTTAATCGATACATATCAACTACGAAGTACCAATCAAGCAAATAGAATATTAACATCATTCTTACATTATCCAAACCCCAACCTACTACCCAGTACCCAACCATTACAAAAACCCAGAAAATATATTTGATAAATATACAATCTACATCAAAATAAACACTTTGCTGATCCGTATCTGATCCGATATCCGATATTTTCGGATACGGGTATCTGATCCGAACCGTATTTCGGATCGGATATCCATTATTTCGGATCAGATACGGATCGGATGTCAGATCAGTTCGGATCATTGGATTTTTTGTTCAGCCCTACTGCACACACCCTCTTCTTTGGCCAAATGTTAGCCGTAGTTAATTAAACCAATCTAACATTTACAGCTAATGTCAAGGTAGTACGTCACTTATGTAGCATACAATTTCGGTTTTTAAAATCGTTTTAATCTTTTCTATCGATTTAAATTTTAAGTTTTTATAAAAGAAATCCGGAATTCGATTTTAAAACCCCTTAGTGTACCTTGACTTTCCATTACATTTTCGTTCTCCCTTTTTGTTTTTCATTTTTCCTTTTTTTATTCGCATTTTGAGGCGTGCGTTCACCCATGGACGGTTCGAAAGGATGATTCATGTCAGCTGACCCCAAATCATTTTGGGATTAAGGCTCTGATGTTGTTGTATTGATTTATCATGACACTAGTAGTTAATGTTATGTCTTGGAATCTGATGTGAGCGGTAAATACTTGGCCATGATTTTTAGGTTCTTTGTTTGTTGAGGGAAATCCCTGTTTAAATTTGAGGTAAACTGAGTTCATGACTAATCTTTGTCATTTTCGCGCGAGTATTTATGTAATACTAAACATTATAGAAATTGTTATGTATTGGGTTATTTGTATTTGATGCGACATATTGGAGTATGCTTCCTGCTTTTTCTGAAAAGGCTTGTATAACGTATGGTTTATAATGACTCAACACAACTCAAATTCGAGCCAAAGCATACTTGATTTGATCTCAAGTTGTAGGAGTAACACATATCATTCTTATTCCAAGGATACTTGATCTTGAAACTTGGAGACGTTTGGGATGAAATTTGTGTCTCAAGATGTCTGCTATTTTTGGCGATTAATGCTAACTCAACTTTGATTGATGGACTTGATTTGTAATTTGAAGTTTGGAATCAGTTGACGTGCTTCATAAATAATTTATAAAATCTAATTAAAATGATGTACCCAAAATAATGTGACATGACAAATTTTAATGTGACGTGATATATTTTAAATGTGACATGAATTATCAACTTATTATTATATGACATTAATTTAATTCATTTATCTATAAATTAATTTAATTCACTTATATTTATAATATTAAAGGATATTATCATTATTCTTAAATTAATTTTGTATATTCAATATATTTTTTTCCAAAATTTTTGTAACCTTTACAAATTTACATCAAAATTTCATAATTTATTATTAATATTGATATTTTAATTGAAATTTTTGTAATAAAACTTGTTAATAAATTTCTTAATTCATAATTAAAATTGACAATTTTAATTGGAATTTTTATAATAAAACATGTTAATAAATTAATTAAAGCTCTTCATATTACTAACACCCACCATTTTTATTAACATTTTTTTTCTATTTAATTCATTTTTTTAATTAAACATGGTAATGAATTGATAAAACTCTTCATAATACTTAACACAATAACACCCACCAAATTAATTAAAAATTTTTCCTATTTAATTAATTTTTGTAATATAGTAATATGTTAATAAATTGATTAAAACTCTTTATATACTTAACATCCATAGTTTTCATTAACATTTTTTCCAATTTAATTCACGTCGTGAGTTCCTCGACAATCAAATATCTAATTTAATAATAGCCCAATAAATTAAAAAAAATAAAATAGTAGAATCTATGGTTGTGTAATGGCTATAAAACCTATATATAATACCTATAAGTTTCTTTTCACTTTCTCTATTTAAAATCTATTGCCCATTTACCCATGAGTTTCTAAGTTGCGGATTATATTTTATGGTTTAATTTATTTATTTGATTATAATGAGTATATTGAGTATTGTTGTTGTTGTCGTCCAATAAAGTATATATTAATTTGTTATGTTGTTGGTTGTTATTAATCGTTTGATTTATATTTGAATTCATGTTTTCCATTTGGTTTAATTTAAATTATTTACATGTGACAATGTTTTGAGTTGTTTGTCAAGTTTTTGACATGTTGATGTTTTATCTTTGTCAATATATTTTTTATATAAACTTCAAACCATCATGAAACGTAAGTAAATGCAGATAATGCAAAGTATCACATGGGTAATCTGAACAGCGAAGAAAATACAAAAGGCACAAAACTGAGTTACAAAAACGTAAGGTAGAAACTGATAAGTTATGGATGTATTGTTTTATTAAAAGATCAATTAGTCTTGGTGAAGACGGGTCGGAGCAAGTGACGGATAATGCTACTCACAAAACGAATAGGGGGGGGGGGGGGGACAAGGTGGGGGCACCCCCATGTGCTTCCCTCTCTCCTCTATTTGGGTCATTTGTGAGGGAAAATGGTATTCGTCACTCCAAAGTGACGGATACGTGCCGTCACAAATGAGATTTTGTGTTAAAAGATAGACTCAAGTAAAAGAGCACATATTTTATGTCAATGGGTTGGAAAGTTTTTGATGCAAATGTTGGATAACTATTTTGTTCATATATATTTGTTTTCGTAATTGTGACAAAAAAAAGGTTATTTAATAGAAATACTCCAAACTATTAAGGCCCTTCTCAAATTACCTCAAACTTTAATTTAACTAGCATTATACCCAACTATTACACTCATTGTCATTTACTCCGTAATAGAATAGGGGAAAGGGCTACCGGTTTAGTAGGTCACCTTTCTTATAACCCTTCTTTTTTCATACTCTAAAGTCTAAACCATGTAAATCCGTCTTCTTCTTTTTTACTTCTCAAAAACACCATTAAAGCCATTTAAAGGTCATTCTCAAAATTGGAGGTAGTTCAAGTTGCCATTATTAGTAACAACTAACAAATATAAGAAAACAAATGCTTGTTCTTTCTTCTTCAGTTATACAAACTAGTTTTAAACCCGTGCAAAATTGCACGGATATGTATTTGGGCCTATATTAATGTTTTTAAATGTATATTTATTTTTGCATTTCTATTGTACTTATCTAATTGGTCTAAATCTACGATCTACATAATTTATGTTTAAATTTGTTAAAAACACGTGTTCACATACACTGGTTTATAAGGAAATAACGTAATCTACTCTTATAAATAAAAATTGCATACATAAAAACGGATTTGGATCCTCTCCATTTCCTTTCTCTCCATTTCCTCTCACAATCTATTTTAATAATAATTATCCCTTACACTCCCACTTTTCCTTTACTTCAATACTATATATTAATTCCAGAAACCAAGGGACTTCAATGTAATTAAAGAAATTTATACAAATTAATTATACTATATAGTTTTAAATCGATAGCACCGTGTGATGGACCTGAACAAGGGACTTCAATGTAAATATTATATAGTTTTGGTTAAAAGTATTAACTTAGATAAAACTAGAATATGGCGAGTTTCCTTAAAATAACAGGTCTCACTTACGGTGTTAATTAGTATAAAGATGTTAATTATTTAACATACACAAATATAATATAAGTATATGTTAGATTTTGGAAACTATTAATAGGTAAGTAAATCAATTCAGATTTCCAAAAAATATAATATTCCATAATTCATTATATTTTTAATTTAATTAGTAAAAATAATTATTAATTGATTTTCCTTAAAATAAACATATAAACATGCCTTACTTATGGTATTAATTAGTATAAAGATTTTTAACATAAACAAATATAATATAAATATATTATATTTTGGAAACTATTAAAAAGTAGATAAATCAAGCTAGATTTCCAAAAAAATATAATATTCCATAATTATTTCGACTTAACTAATTTAATGCATATATTTAATATATTTATTTCGAGTAGTGAGAGTAATAAATGTAACCTTGGGTATAGTAATCACTCATTGGATACTTAGAGAGTAAAATAATTTTGTTAGTAGTGAAAAGAATTGTTGTAACATTGGATATAGTAATATGATAGTAATCACTCATTTAAATAGTCAAAATAACAATATTAGCGGCGAGCGAGAGTAGTGAAAGTAACAGAAGTAACAACGGGAGTAGTGAAATTATCAATATTAATGTACAAGTAGTGAAAGTAACAATAATTACGGCGAGATTAGTGAAAGTAAAAGTAATAATAATAACAAATGTAATAAAATTAATAATTCTAAAAACAAAAGTAGGTATGTATGAAAAATTAGCTAAGCAATCGATTTAAGTAAAATATTAATGGCGGGAGTTGTGAATTTGTATAATTATTTATTTCATTGTAACCTTAAGATATACTCTGTTTCATAGAAAAATATATTAATAATAAATTTAGGAGTTATGCAACTTTAAAGTAATTTTAGTTAACTGAAAATATATTTTAATACTAGATAGAGGTAGCCCGGGCGAAGCCGGGCACCCATACTAGTTTATACGTAAATTGAGAACCGTTAGATGTTGCCAAGATGCGATCCAGACCATTAATAGGAACTTGCCTCTCCATTTCTTTTTAGGAAATGGAGAGAAATTGGGCTCCATAAAAAACCTTTACATCCGGATAAAAGAAATATAATCTAATATAATCATATTTAACATATGTATGTAATTCATTTGCGTTTTATGTTCGATCCCGTATATAAATGTTATTCGTTCCTTCTTGAAATTATGTAATTTTGTTTTAAAAATTATGTAATTCAATTTCATTTACTCGCATTTGTAATTCATTCCGCGTATATGTTATTAATTTTATTTACACGGAATGTATAAAATTATTTCATAATATTAATTCATAGAATTTTTTCATAATATTATTTCATAGAAGTTGTTGTAAGACGGAATTTATCGCATGTTTGAAAAGACGGAAATGTGAAGAAATAAATACATTGCACACTCACGGGTCCCACCATAACATGAATTTCCAAAAAAAAACTGCATTAATGACGTGTCGCGCTGAGAATTGAGTATTGTCTTTTGTATTAATATAGATAAGATTCTGGGTACCTAGTAACAATCAGGACACAAATTCTATATGTTGAGAACACAAATTTTGGGTATTTCTATCGTATTATTAGTACTTTTAATAGAAAAAAAAAAATAGTACTCAGAAAACCGTAATCAAACTAAACCCAATTATAAAGAGAGGGATGGATAGTGAAGCATGAGAGATGGGAGAAGGAAATAGTTGGTTTTTTTTTTGCAAGGATAGATAATGAAGCAGGTTAATATGAAAGAGGAAGATGAAGTTAAGGATGAAGGTGGGCTCCATTTGTGGTTTTACCTGCTACTTCAAGTCGATAAAGAGGCAATTCCGTTAAAAGATAACAAGTGTAATTGTAATTAAAATGTTGTTTGGAGTATTTTGAGAACACTACAAGAAAATAAGATTCGGGCGACTAAAATGGGCGACTGAAAACAGTCGCCAAAACGAAATTGGCGACTGAAAATGGTCGCCCAGATCCAGTCGCAAGCCTCAGTCGCCAAATGGAATTCGGGCGACTGATTTCAGTCGCCAAAATTTGCGACTGAAAAAATAGTCGCCAAATAAGCAAATGGGCGACTGAGAGTAGTAGCCAAAATGGCGACTGAAAGTCAGTGTAGTCGCCATTTTGGCGACTGAAATCAGTAGCCAAGTGTTGACTTTTCGTCGCCAGTTTTACATTAAAAAAAACGGATATTTCCCATGGTACCCTCGAACATTGGCAGATTACACATGGTACCCCTCATTTTAAGTTTCTACATATGGTACCCCTATGTTTACCTTTTTCTTTCCCAAAATGCCCTTAACCAAACTTCCGTCATCACTCCGTTAGTCCTCTCACTAATGACCCTATATTTTTGTTATTTAATACATTAATAATACATAAATCCTTATTTTATATAATAAACCAACTTTAATACTTCTAAATACCTAAACCATCCATCATCATCTTCTTCTTCAAAATCACCCCAAAAATACTTATTTTTCACCCACCACCATACGAGTCACCATCATCACCTTCTTAACTACCGCCACCTCCCCCGCACTCGTTCCACCATGCCAACATCACGCCGACGCCGATGCCACCACACCAACACCACCTAGCCGACTTTGCCAAACCAGTCCACAACCCACACCATTACAACCTCTCTCTCCTCTTTCTCTCCTCTCTCATTCCGCACTCCTTGCACACGACAACACCGTGACCATCATGTCGCCACCACCAAAATCGACATCCACCGTACCACTGCACTACCGCACAACCTCCTCCTTTTCATATTTTTTCTTCCTCTTATCCTTTATTCTTCCACCTGCCGTCGACAGGCGCCCCTAGGGCTGTCAATGAGACGAGACAGCTCGCGAGCAACTCGAGATCGGCTTGGTCAAAGCTCGATCAAAACTCGGCTCGTGTGAGCTCGGCTCGGGCTCGGGCTCGGCTCGAGAGCTTAACGAGTCAAGCCGAGCAAACGTTGGCTCGGCTCGAAAAGCTCGTGAGCGGCTCGAACTTGTGTAATTAGATGAGATATTACTCATATTTTATAAAAATATTTTGTCATGATTATATATTTGTATCACACATATCAAAACTGTCTTATTGATTTTCCAATATTTGTATATAAAACTTTTGAGCCTTGTTCATTAACATATTGAGAGAGAAAAAACGACAATTCAACAATTATATATAGGCTCGAGTTGAGCTCGAGTTTGGCTCGAGCTCGCATTAAAGCTCGCAAGCTTGATAACGAGCACAATTTTTTCAAGCTCGGGTAAGCTCGAGATCGGCTCGAACTCGAGTTTTACTTTATGAGCACAAGCCGAGCAAGGCCAAGCTCGGGCTCGGCTCGGCTCGTTAGCACCCCTAGGCGCCCCATCACCGACGACGGTTGACATTCCTTTATTAAAACAAATACAGATCTGGCGATTATTGGTTGTTGAAGGAGTCAAGGTGGTTGATGGTGGGGCTGGTGGAGAAAGGGTGATCGATGTCGCCGCGTTTTTACTTTTTTTTGGTGAGGTTTTTTTCATATCGATTTTTTTTTGAGTGGTGGTGGTGGTTATTGTTAATGTTGTTGTTGTTGTTACTGTCGGCGGTTGGTGGTGGACTGGTGGTTGTTGTTAGTGTGGCCAGTGGTGATCGAAGATGATGGTGGTGGGTAAAAGTGGGGGCTTTTTGGGATGATTTTGAAGATGATTGAAGAAGATGATGATTTATGGGTGATGATAATTGGTGGTTTGATATTTAGATATTAATGTTAGTTAATTGTATAAAATAAGGATTTTATGTATTATTAGTGTATTAATAAAAAAAATATAGGCTCATTAGTGAGAGGACTAACGGAGTGATGACGAAAGTTTGGTGAAGGGCATTCTGGGAATGAAAAAGGTAAACACAGGGGTACCATATGTAGAAACTTAAAATGAAGGGTACCATGTGTAATCTGCCAAAGTTCGAAGGTACCATGGAAAATATCCGTAAAAAAAATACAAAATAAAGGTGTCAGATCTAGAAAATCTGACTAAATTATCCTTTGTTTCGTCATTGTTCTTCACGAAATAACAAAAACAACGCAATCAATTCCGATGCAAATAAAAAATAAAAAAGAATCTCAAATCTGGAAAATTTCTATACAAAACATCTAAACATCCATTACATTACACTCAAAACAAACCATATATACATTACACTCATAAACTCGAAAACAAACCATGGCTATACGACAATTTCCTATTATACAAAAGAAAATGCATATCTGAAACAATCAAGGGAAACCAAAAAATATGGCATCAATAAATTTACATTTACTAAAAAAAACAAATTTTCGAGCTTCTCTTTCCTCGTCCAACACCGCACTTCCTTTTCCTCTAGTTTCTTCTTTGTTTCCATGTTCGTCTTCCTCATTTTGCACCAACTACCACAATAATTTTTGAAGTAAAATCAATTTCAATTCAAGATTTAAATAAAAATTGATATAAATGTTAATTTAAAACCAAAATACTCTGAAATTAATAAATCTGAAAAATTAAATTTATAAGGTAAATAGAACAATACCTTTAATTAGATGAAAGATGGCGAGATTATGATGAATATTAGTCAAACAGAGTAATTAAACTTGAGATTGGATAAAAGAGATAAGTTGGGATTTTTTTTTTGGTTAGCAGGTAAAAAAACAAGATGAAAATTTTAATATAATGATAAAAACAAACTGATGAAGAATAAGGAAAAAAGTTTGGTGTGCTTTGTTTGTTAAAAAAAGATTGAAGGAAAAAGTTAAAGAAAGAATGAGGTAGAGGGAGGTGTATTTGCGTGTGATAAATGAAAAGAAGTGAGGGACTGGGGTAGGTGGTATCTAATGTTTGACCTGTGACCACACAAAATGGCGACTGAAATTCTACAGTCGCCAATTTAGCGACCGAATTCAGTCGCTATTTCTCATAATCAGTCGCCATATTTAATTAATGTATGAAAAAGTTCAGTCGCCAATTTGGCGACTGGATTTAATTTCAGTCGCGAAATCGGCGACTATTTTACTCAGTCGCTTTTTATAGTCGCCCGAAACCAGATTTCTTGTAGTGGAAACACTCCAATAGCTTGGAGTATTCTCATTAAATAACTTTAAAAAATATTTGTCTTCATAAATCAAATTATTTATATTGTTTAAACAATACGTAATTGTCTTGTATTATATATCGTAATTTGTGCAAGAATTTGTTATACATTTATATTCAAGCATTGACATTCGATTTTATGCATAAAAATAAACATCAAAATCCTAAGAAAATATAGAATTATCCCGCTCATTGCACGAGTGACAAAACTAGTTACAAGTTCATAACCAATCATTTTTGTGAGTTTGTACCAGTTTATTTTTTTAGGAAACACCCGAAGGTTTACTTTAATAATAATAAATCTAATTGTACAACATCATCTGCAACCAGAGGAAGAGGATCCGATCACACACATCTACCAATAACCCTAGGAACGACATGCGCTAAAGCATGCACAACACAATTATTAGTTCTACTAGTAAAAGACCAAAGAATAGAAATAAACGAATTACAAAGAGACCAAATATCATGTAAAATTTGTTGGAAAATGATTCCCCCTGCTTCTTCGACTTCAAACCTTCCACAACTTTAAGAAATCACTCTCCAACACAACATTTGAGTGACCATTTCGCCCCGCTTCCGTTGGACCGTCGAACACCGCAACTGCTTCCGCTATTAAAGGATCCTACACCTGCTCCCTAGCTCTAGAAACACCCCACAAAACCCGACCATGACTGTCTCTACACACCGCTCCTAACCCCACTCCCATCTCTTTAACTCCGGCATCAACATTGATTTTAACGTAGCCTTCCAGGGCCTTCGACCAGCCCCACCTTCCCTCTACGCCTCCTCAGCCACGCCATCCCGCCTCCTCACTCCTCTCACCAGCCCTCCCCTTCAGTCTCCTCCACCACATCACCAACTCGTTGTATAACCTTCCTCAGATCAGCCACTCACGACTCAAAAATGACCTTGTTTCGATGCTCCCATAGTGCCCAACACCCTATCATAAACTTCCCATGCTCCATAATCCCCATCTCCTTCCACCGTACTTCAATCCAATCCCTCACACTCCCACCCTTCCCTTCCGCTTCCTCACTATCAAGACCCAAGACTAGTAACCCAACAATTTTTAAACAAATGAAAACTCGACTCAGCATATAAATTACAGAAAGGGCATAAAGAAAACTCACCTCCAACTTGAGAGGCTATATTCGCTCTTGTCGCAAAGCTTTATTGCACAGTTGCCGGGAAAAGAGCTTCACTCGGGGCCAAATTGGAACTTTTCATAATCTATTCCAAAGCCAATTCTCCCTGTCCCAGTTAGACGTCTCTCCCACATAAAATGCCTCACCATTAAGCCGTTTATATGCTGATTTGACAGAATAAATCCCATCCGTCCGCATCCCAAAACCACAAGTTAGGCGACTTGACCGAACTGAGCCTAATATTAGCAATTCTCTCCCGTTCAAACGGGAGAAAAACATTAGAGACCATGCTGAATTTCCAGCCATTCTCCTTGTCCAACAGCTCGAAAACCAACATATTTTCAGAACCATGCGGGGAAGGCGATACAACACAACCCGTCTGAGTCCCCGGAACCCAACCATCCCCAATATAATGTTTTAACCCACACTTAAGCACCGCCTTAGCTTCAAAAATACCCCTCCAAGTATAACTCGGATTCGTACCAAGAGGAGCAGCGAGAAAACCACAATTAAGTAAATATTTCGCTTTCATAACTTGAGCCCATAAACTATCCGGGTCAATAGTAAGACGTCAAGCTTGTTTTCCGAGTAAGGCAAGATTAAACAATTTAAAGTCTCTAAACCCCAGCCCGCCCCTACTCTTTGGATAACATTATTTTCGTTAACAAACCCACGACATTCCTCTCCGCCCCTCCTCATGACTCCACCAGAACTGAGATACCATCAATCTAAGCTCATCGCAAAAGTTCGCGGGAATTTTAAACACACTCATAACATAGGTAGAGAGTGAATTCACCACCGCCTTTATAAGAACCTCCTTACCCGCTTTAGACAAGATTTTTCCACACCATCCATGAAGCCTTTTGCAGAGCTTATCACGCAAAATATCGGTGATAACTATTTTTGACCGACCTTCCAGTGTAGGGAGCCCTAAGTATCGGTCCTGTTCTTCCACTTCAACATCCCTAAAAAACTCACAATATCTCACCCCTTCTGCCACCTGGAACTCCTTTGCTAAACGAAACCGTCGTCTTTTCTAAGCTGACCAACTGCTTGGACGTTTTTTCATATTTCCTCAAAATATCCCGAACCTCAATCGCCTCCTCCATCGTAGCTTTCACGAAAACAATGTTGTCATCCGTAAATAATAAATGTGAAATTGGGGAGCATCACTCGAAACCCGAATGCCATGTATCACACCACACTCCACAGCCCGTCTCATCAAATTTGACAAAGCCTCCGCACAAAGGATAAACAAATACGGCGATAGCGGATTAGCGTGTCGCAGCCCACTAGACGGTCTAAACTCATCAGATGGTGTCCCATTAATCAGCATAGAAAAAGACATCGAAGAAATACACTCCATAAATCGAGTCACGCATCCAATATGATCAAAACCCATCATCAGCAAACCTCGCTCCAAAAACACCATTCCACCCTATCATAAGTTTTGGCCATATCTAATTTAATCGCCACGTGACCCTCAAACTGCCTCGCGTTTTTCATATGGTGGAAAACCTCGAAAACAATTAAATATTATCTGAAATCGCTCTACCCGGAGTGAACGCACTCTGGTTTTCTGACACAATTTCCCCGAGAAACAACTTCAGCTTATTCGCTAAGAATTTCGAGACCAGATTGTACACCAAGTTACAGAGACTAATAGGCCTAAAATCCCGGATCTTGTCAGGAGCCTTTTTCTTAGGTATTAGAACAATGTTAGTCTTACTAAACTCCGTCAGCGCTCGATTTCCATGCAATATGCCAAAACACTGTACTCACTACATCCGATCCGATAATACTCCAATAAGTCTGGTAGAAAAGGCCATTCATCTCATCGGGGCCCGAAGTGTAACACCCCCATACACCGAGGTGCCTTACCAAGTACACCTAGTGCATGAGATTGCTACCATATCGGTTACCCGAGGCATAGTAATCAAAAGTGACCATCAAAAACGTATTTAGGTAATTAAGTTTAAAGGTGCGCACATAAAAACCAACTCAAAAGTAAAGGTACAACTGTATCAAACCAAAATCCAACTAAAACAAAAGTGTTATGATAAAACAGCGGAAGACTACGACTCTGACTTGTGGTGACTCCATTCCTAGCTAGATCCCGCGTATATCCAAGATATACCTGCTAATCAACTGCTCACCATCACCGAGTGGATCACCACAGTTTTCAAAACAATTAAACGGGGTCATTTACTACATGAACAATATAAGACAATACAACAGACAGTTATACAACCACAATCTTCCAACTCCGTCACATCACCAAACATATGACTACACACTAAAGTGTGTAGCTTGTTGGGGTGACTGTCCTCCATAATAGTGCGTCTACATATTAAATCTCGTACAAGGAATATCGGAGATTTATTTTATATATTTGTCAGTTGATTAACGTAAATCGGTAACGCTCGTCTGACTAGAGTTTGACGTTACTATCATAAGACGACGGTGATTAACAGATCCCTTTAGGTCACACCTATAGGATGACGCCCAAATGGAAAAAAACTAATTATTTGTATAAAGATACAAATATAATTAGTACCTTGTACATATTGACTTAAGATAAGTCATGTGAATATTATTTGTTGACGAGTTACGAACTCGGGCCAAATGGATTTATTTCAACTATGTGATAATTGATTAATAAATATAAGGGATGTAGTAATTAATAGTTAATTACTAATATTTGTAATGTGTGTATATTTTGAGACGGAGGTAATTATTTAATAGTTACAAGAGGTTGTAATATTATCTAATTATTTATTATAAGACACATTTTATATTGATAAAATGGTAAAATATCACTTGATAGTTAAGTGTACATTAATATTTAATTAGTGTTATTTAAATGTTAAATAATTAATTAAATTAATAATTAATTATATAATATAATTAATATATGTCTTTTAACCATTTGTGGAACAAATGTCGAAAATCAAAATAGACTGAAAGTAGACAATTGTACCGTCCAATATGGGATTTGAGTCACCCATGTGACTTAGGCACCAACCCACTACTAATTGTACTTGAATTGTTTACATTTTTTCGCCTATAAATAGGCTACTATTACACATGATAAAAGGGTGATTTTCACCTACTCCATAAACTTGGTTGGTTTTACTAGTGAAGAAAATAAGGTTTTTCTTCATCATCTTCATCACATAAACTTGATCAATTTGTTGATCAAAGCCTCATCAAATATTCACAAAAAAATATTATACAAAAAGTTAATATTATTAAAGTGATAATATAATGTAATAAACAAGGTTACTTATAAAAATACCTACTTGATATTTTGATATTAAAATTAGTTTTATCACAAAATATGGTCTTGCATGTATATAATTTGGTCATATGATGATTTGGGTCGAAAATTTGGTTTATGTAAATTTTTATGACATATTATAACATTTTGCTAGATAAAATGGCATAAAATTGTGTAAATATGCATTAATTTTAATGAAGAGTTAATTTAATTATGTTGCATGTTAATTTTGTTCATATTTATTTATAAATAACCACTTGCATGTTCTACTTATGAGAAATAGAAATTTTAAATTAATGTGATTAATTTAGGTAGTTTATTTATTTTTATTTGATAAAAATAGGTAAATAATGGTTCTTTTACAAATAAATATTTATTTAATTTTTGGGATCGAAATTTTTTAATTTTAGATTCTGGAAATTGTTCCAAAATGTAAAATGTTTTATTTTGAAGTCGTTTCAATTTTTATGATTTAATTTAAAATTAAATCGTAAAAATTGCCGTTTTACCGAGAAAATTGTAAAATTGTTTTAAATAAATTTTAAAACCAAATTTTTTCACATGCATGTCATTTTGGTGAAAGAACAGAATGTACAAAACTTTAAAATTTAATTTTCCATAAATGTTTTAATTAAATGGAATTTTTCCATAATAATTATGAATTTTCAAGATAATAAGTTGGAATAATGATTTTGATCATAGACCAGATTAGTATGATAAGTAAAATTTAAAATTATTTTAAGAATTAATTTTGGATTTTTAATGGTAAAAATTCCGTCAAAGCAAGCTCAATTGATCACTGTTGGTAAGTTAGACGATTTGGCATGACATTTTACATAATACAATTTTCTTATTCATATGGATGAATGTTTTTAATTATTTCAATTGTGTAATTTTACTTAATATGGCCATAGGTAGAAGTTGGTATTTCGCGTAATGTAAGAGAATATCGACTTGTTTTGTAATTAATTGCGATTTCGTATCGCTCAATTTGTAATTAATTAATAGTTTTTATTTTTATTATAAATTGTATAATAGGATTTTTCTATGTAATTTAATTATTAGTAGTTAAATGGAGCATCTAAAGACGGAGTTTCTTAAAGACGGTGAATTTCGGAAAGGCGTTCCAAAATCCTAAAGACGGAGGCCAAATTTTTATGAAGACTCAAGGGACCAAGGAGTTGTTTCCGAAGTGTTTTTTTTGTTTTTTTTATCTAAGTTAATTAGATTAACTAGGTGGCCATATTAGGACTTGTTGTTTTATTTTTATGCATTCATGCCAAATCGTCACTACCTGTTTTATATTTTCGTTGTTATCGATATAATTGTCTAGCATTCACCAATTTTGTTCACTTAAAAGTGATAGACAATTAAATTGATAAGATATCTCACCTTTAAAAATTGAGATTAAGCCTTACCAAGTATTAACACCTATGAATCCCTTCTTCATTAGAGGTAGGTTCGGATCACCGAGGTACACTCTTTTTACGTTGGGTAAGTAGGGTAATAAAAGTTATTACGCGTGAAAATTGGTTGGACTCAACGGGATTAATATGGGTTGAATCGGTCCACCGTGCCCATATTTAATTCTGGGGCTAAAAGATAGATTTTAAGAAAATCCGTTGACCAAGAGTTATAATAGTAGAATCAGTCAAAATTGTTGACTCACCAAATTTATATAAATAAGGGATGAATTGGTCCACCGTGCCCGTATTTATATAAATATGGGTCTTGGAATCATTTATATAATTCAGTGGGAGATCGTTATATAAATGCCAACTTGTTAAAAAATTTTTACGAGTAACTTTTTTCGATAAATGCTAATTTTCCTTTCATTTCTGTTTTTATAGTAAATCACAATGGCTACGTCTAGTCAAACCGCTACAATATCTAAAGATTCATGGCTCCGTTCTTTTATGGACAAATATGCTTTAAAAGCTGACGGTAGTAATTTTAAAAATTGGGAAGAACAACTTCAATTAGCTGCCGCAGGTGATGGTAAATTACGCTACCTGGTCGGTCCCTCTCCCCCTTCACCTGGTTCTAGGGCCTCTGCTGATGTAAGAGAGGCATACAATGAATATCAAAGAGAATCTGCTGCGGTTAAAAACGTTTTAATTTTTGCAATGGATCCTGCCTTACAAAGGCAATGCGTCAAATTCCACAATGCTCATGAGGTGTTCTCGAGGCTTTCTACCATGTTTTCGCAAGCCCCGAGGATAATTCAATATGACACCGCTGTCCGTTTCTTTGAGGCTAACCTCAAAGATGGATAACCCGTGAGTTCACACGTACTTAAAATGATTGAGTACGTGGAAACTCTAGATGGGTTGGGATGCAAGATCCCAGATGAGCTTGTGCTGGACCGAGTACTCCACTCTCTCTCACATGTCAAAGGATTTACCCAATTTAGGCTAAATTATAATATGACAAACATGAAGAAAAGTCTTCATGAGCTCCATTCTTTGCTTGTGCAAGCAAAGAAGGACATGGGATTGGGTGGGAGTACAAGGAAGGACGTACTTGCGATCAATGTGAAGAGGAAGAAGAAGTTTAAGAGGAATGGTGGTAAGCAGCCCGTATAGGTAGAGGGCAAAGGTAAGGCTATTGCGAATAGCTCTACCAAGCCTAAACCTAAGAAGGGTAATCCTCTTAAAGATACTTGTAATTATTGTAATAACAAGGGACATTGGAGGCGTAATTGCCCCAAATACTTGGATTACATCAAAGCTGGCATTGTGAAGCCAACATGTAATTTCTCAACCGAATCTTTTATTATAGACATAAATTACGCTTCTACTACAACTTGGGTATTAGATACTGGTTGTGGTTCTAACTTATGTAATCACTTGCAGGGCCTAAAAAGTGTAAGGAAGCTAAACAAGGGTGATGTTGATATCTGGATGGGTAACAGGTCTAAAGTAGCCGCCGTTTCAGTAGGAACATATGTACTTAATTTAGTTTCGGGTTTGAAGTTGTTTCTAAATAATTGTTATTTTGTACCAACGTTGTTTAGAAATTTAATATCAGTATCTGTGTTAGACGCAAAAGGTTTTAATTTTGTAACAAAAGACAAATGTTGTACTTTTTCCCTTAATGGGATTGTATATAGCCAAGCTATCTCAATTAATGATATTTATATTCTAGACACTTGCAACGATGCTTATCATTTAGATAATAAAAGACTCAAAACAGGTGATCCCGAGAAATCTTATTTATGGCATTGTCGATTAGGACATATCAACGAGAAAAGCATTAAAAGACTAGTGTCGACTGGTATAATTAAACCTTTTGATTTCGAATCATTTGGCATATGTGAATCTTGTCTTCTTGGCAAGATGACTCGTGCACCTTTTCTAGGAAAGGGATCTCGAGCTAGTGAGTTGTTGGGTTTAATACATACCGATGTATGTGGTCCAATGACTATCACTGCTAGAGGCAATTATGACTATTTCATTACATTCACCGATGACATGAGTAGATATGGATTTATATACTTAATGAGGTATAAAAGTGAAGCTTTTGACAAGTTCAAAGAGTTTCAGAATGAAGTAGAAAACCAATTAAATAATAAGATTAAAACATTACGATCAGATCGTGGTGGGGAATATTTAAGTAATGACTTTAATGATCACCTTAAAAACTTGGGTATTGTATCTCAGTTAACTCCTCCTGGCACACCACAACTGAATGGTGTGGCTGAAAGGAGCAATCGAACTTTATTAGATATGGTCCGATCAATGATGAGTCAAACTGAGTTACCTAAGTCATATTTTGGGGATTTGCCCTTTTGTCTGGTATACGCTCACTTAATCAAAGTCCAACTAAAGCAACTGACAAAACTCCAAATGAGATATGGAAAGGGAAGGTCCCGAATTTGCGATACATGAAAGTATGAGGTTGTGATGCTTATGTCAAGAGCAGGTCTGACGATAAGCTTGCACCTCATTCTGACAAATGTATATTTGTAGGGTACCCTAAGGAAACTTGTGGAAATTACTTCTACAATAGTAACGAGAACAAAGTGTTTGTGGCTCGTGAGGCTGTCTTTCTAGAAAAAGAGTTTATTTCTAGAAGATAGAGTGTGAGAAAATTTGAACTTGATGAAGTTCAAGAGCCACAAGCTGATGTGACAATACAGGAAGATGTTCCTTCTACGTCTAACTTGGTTATGATTCCTTCTGAACCTAAGAGGTCAGGTAGAGTTACTCGCCAGCCTGATAGATACCTTGGTATTATCGAGAAATATGGTGACAATGAAGTATTAATTTTAGAAAGTGATGAACCTAAAACCTACAAAGCGGCTATTACTAGTTCTAAATCTAAGTTATGGCTCGAGTCCATGCAATCCGAAATAGATTCCATGTACGATAATCAGGTATGGGACCTGTTGACTTACCTAAAGATGTTCGATCTCTTCAGTGTAAGTGGATCTTTAAGATTAAAATCGGCATGGATGGACATAAAGATGTCTACAAAGCTAGATTAGTGGCAAAAGGTTTCACCCAGGTTTATGGTTTACACTATGACGAAACTTTTGCACCAGTAGCTATGCTTAGATCTGTTCGGACAATGTTAGCGATTTCTCCATTCATGATTATGAGATATGGCAAATGGATGTCAAGACCGTATTCCTGAACGGGTTTCTGGAAAAGGAAGTGTATATGACATAACCTGAAGGTTTTGTGGATCCTAAAAATCCTAACAAAGTATGCAAACGTAAGAGATCCATTTATGGTCTTAAGCAAGCGTCAAGGAGTTGGAATCATCGTTTTGATCATGTTATTAAACAGAATGGTTTTTATCGAAGTGTTGAGGAACCATGTTTATACATGAAGTTTAGTGGGAGTAAAGTTGTTTTCTTACTTTTATATGTAGACGACATATTACTTATTGGGAATGATGTAGATATGCTTGCTTCTGTCAAGAAGTGGTTAGGAAATCACTTCCAGATGAAAGATTTGGGAGAAGCTCAACGCATCTTGGGTATTAGAATTTATAGAGATAGATCCAAAAGGATATTACCTTTGAGTCAAGAAGCTTATATCGATAAGATTCTTGACCGATTCAATATGAAAAACTCCAAGAGAGGTTTTCTACCTATGGGCAGTGGGATTACTTTGAGTAAGTCGCAATGTCCTACTGAGCCTAAGGATATTGAACGCATGAAATCAATTCCCTATGCTTCCGCTGTTGGATCGATCATGTATGTTATGATGTGCTCTCGTCTTGACATCTCGTATACTTTGAGTATGACAAGTCGTTATCAGAAAAATCCAGGTGAAAGTTACTGGATAACCGTCAATAATATTCTTATGTACTTGAGAAGGAATAAGGATTCATTCTTGGTATTTGGAGGAGAATCTGAATTACGTGTAAAAGGTTATACAGATGCCAGTTTCTAAACCGATAGGGATGATTTGAAATCCTAGGCTGGTTTTGTCTCTTTAATGAATGGAGGAGCGGTTTGCTGGCGAAGTTTTAAGGAATCTGTGACGGCTGATTCTATAATGGAAGCTGAGTACATTGCAGCCTCTGAAGCTGCAAAGGAAGCTGTTTGAATTAGGCAATTCTTAGAGGGAGCAAAAGTAGTTCCAACCGCCGAGGATCCTATCACCTTATATTGTGATAACAATGGGACAAATTTTCAAGGAAAAGAGCCTAAGTCTAGTAATAAGTCTAGACATATACTTGGAAAATTTCATGTAATTAGAGATTTAATTGAAAGGAAGGAAATTACAGTCTGTAAGGTTGGGACAACTGACAACATCACTGATCCTTTAACCAAATCATTGTCTCAAGCTAAACATGATAGTCATGTACTTTCTATGGGATTGAGACGAATGCCAGAACTATTGTAAATTATGCGATATGTAATAATTAAGATATTATATTTATTATTTCATATATGATAATTACATTTATCGTTGTATTCAGTTTTTATATCTGAATTTAAATACTTTGTTTTGTCCAAATTGGTTGTATTGACAATGTCGAACAGTTTTAAAGTGAACTAGATTAACATTGTATTTTGTCCTTAGTTACTTAATGAGGTGACGTCTCAGAGTGACTAGATTGTAAGGCGATTGATGACAAGTTCGACTGTCATTTGGTCATAGTGATGGCTGGTGGATTACATAGGCAGATTGTGAGATGATTTGTCAGATAGTGACCGTTTATAGAGTCTTTTGTTGTTGGGTCGTGGCGAGGATTTCTTTTTATTCCTTCGAGTCTATTCTTTAGACTGATGACTATTTGTATGAGTTGGTGCGGTTTTCCGGTGGCTTAGGTTTTTGCTCTAGGTCGCGCCGTAAAAGGAGGCCAATGAGCATTTACTGGGTCATTGTGACCTGCATCGAACAAAGAAAATAGGTCAACAGGATTGTTCACCCATGTCATTTTTATATCTCAAGGCCACTCGAGGAGAGGTGACTGGAAATGCGTGGCCACGCTCGGATGAGATCTATAGTAGATTATCCGGTCAGACAGTCATTCTTCTAATCGAGAAAACCACTTTATGATATGATCATGTTCAAGAACGACCTGAAAGACATCTTGTATTGAGTGGGAGATAATTCTGGACAAGAGAATTGGTAGCACACACTTGTATCGGACAAGTGGGAGATTGTTGGAGTGAGTGTCTTCCATAATAGTGCGTCTACATATTAAATCTCGTACAAGGAATATCAGGGATTTATATTATATATTTGTCAGTTGATCAACGTAAATCGGCAACGCTCGGCTGACTAGAGTTTAACGTTATTGTCGTAAGACGACGATGATTAACTGATCCCTTTAGGTCACACCTATAGGATGACGCCCAAATGGAAAAAAAACTAATTATTTGTATAAAGATACAAATATAATTAGTACCTTGTATATATTGACTTAAGATAAGTCATGTGAATATTATTTGTTGACGAGTTACGAACTTGGGCCAAATGGATTTATTTCAACTATGTGATAATTGATTAATAAATAAAAGGGATGTAGTAATTAATAGTTAATTACTAATATTTGTAATGTGTGTGTATATTTGGAGACAGATGTAATGATTTAATATTTACAAGAGGTTGTAATATTAACTAATTATTTATTATAAGACACATTTTATATTTTGATAAAATGATAAATGTCACTTAATAGTTAAGTGTACATTAATATTTAATTAGTGTTATTTAAATATTAAATAATTAATTAAATTAATATTTAATTATATAATATAATTAAGTATATGTCTTATAAGCATTTGTGGGACAAATGTCGAAAATCAAAATAGACCGAAAGTAGACAATTGTACAAAAAGTTGATCAGTTTGTTGATCAAAGCCTCATCAAATATTCACAAAAAAAAATATTATACAAAAAAGTTAATATTATTAAAGTAATAATATAACGTAATAAACAAGGTTACTTATAAAAATACCTAGTTAGTATTTTATAAGTTTTTGGGCTTAATCTTGGGTGTATCTTAAAGGAGATCACCTAGGTTGGTGATTTGAGTATTGGAGGATCATCTACATAATATAAGCTTAAGAACAACATCAAGGAAGGAGTCCTTGAGTTGTGCCCAAATATTTCTAATAGCAATGTAAGGAAATTCTTCTTATATGGTTTTATACCATCTTTTATGTTGTTTACATTTGCATGCATGTAGATTTAGACCATCTTATGAGATTAGTTAGTAATTTTAATACCATTAGAAGAGTCTAATGAGGGTCTAAATACTAACATAGCCCTGCCAGAATATCCATTGCAACAGATATTCTACACCGCCAGTGGGAGACCACAGCCTTTCCCACCTAAGCCCCGCTCATCTCAATCGAGTGAATAACCCATGTCCATTAATGTGCACATCCCCCTTGTGACGGGAACCACAAGGGGAAAATCAAGGGCGTAAAACCACTCCCGCAAGTGACTTCACTCAGCCGAGGGCGCACCTCGCGAACCACAGACAAACAACAACCAATTTCACAATACTAATGTAAACAATGCCAATACCAATTAATGATACAATCAACATGCCAATCAACCAACAACCATCGTATAATATTTATGCAATAAATGATAGGGAAACCCTACCTGAAATGAAATCACCAAAAGTCAAGCACAAGCAGCGGATCAAAACTCTTCTTCTACGAATTCACCTCTTATAAACCATTAACCATATAATTACAATCTATAACATCAACAATCCCAATAACCCCCAATTCACCCAATTAGTATTTAAACAACATTAACCAAATGACATAAAAACAGTACAAAGATCTTACCCACAATGCGACGATCACAAAGGTATAAAGAACTCCAAAATCCGACAACCCCCGCCCTTTGATTTGATAGCAATGAGAGAAGAGAAACTCACCTTGTTTGTTTTATTTTGTAAAAAGGTTTAGAAAGAAGGTAAAAATAAAAAGGAACTGATGAAAACTCTTTATATATCTCTTCATGCATTATTATCAAACCTGGCCGAAAACTCGTAAAACCCGACATACTCGATCGAGTAACTAAGGTACTCGATCGAGTACCGCCTATTCGATCGAGTTGTTCCTACTCGATCGAGTACCTATCAGGCAGAACGTACTCCGGAATGCAAAACTAACTTACTAGATAGAGTAACCCTACTCTATAGAGTACCCAACAACTCATAAATATGAGGTATCATATTCTTCCTTCCTTAAAAATGAACTTCGTCCCCGAAGTTCAAACCCATACCAAAAAACAAACTCACAAAACCTAGCTATAACACAACGACACAACTAAAACCCAAAATAAAAACGTAACATGACTCATAAAGACTCAAAACAAACACTAACATGATCAAAACAGCCCAAAAACCGTACCAAAACCTTATCCGATCATCTCCTACCCCCTAAAAGAAACATGGTTACTTCCCCGTAACCACACATACCTGATAAAAAAAATACGGGTAGTGTTCCTTCATAGCTTCCTCCGCCTCCCAAGTGGCTTCCTCAACGTTGTGATCGGACCATAAAACCTTTAGCAACACTATGTCCTCAATTCTAGTCTTACGAACCATGCGATCTAGGATCTCTTTTGGCACTTCAAGGTAAGACAAAGATTCATCCAACTCAATCTGCTCAACCTCGAGCACATGAGAAGGGTCACTCACATACTTCCGTAGTTGAGACACATGAAACACATTATGTACCCGATCCAAAGCTGGTGGCAAAGATAACCGGTAAGCAACCTCTCCTACACAATCCAAAATCTCATAAGGGCCAATGAAATTTTGGCTGAGCTTCCCTTTATTACCAAATCGCATCTCCCCACGCATAGGTGACACTTTCAAAATAACCCTGTCCCCAACTTGGAACTCGATGTCCCGACGATGTAAGTCTGCATAAGTCTTTTGTCGATCCCGTGCCCCTTTCATCTTTTGCCAAATCAACTTCACATGTTCAACCATATCCTGTACCATATGTGGACCTAAAACCACTGCCTTTGCGCTATCATCCCAACAAATCGGACTCCTACATCTCCTCCCATATAAAGCCTCAAACAGAGCCATCCCAATACTCGTATGGTGGTGGTGGTTGTTGTTGTTGTTGTTGTTGTTGTTGTTGTTGTTGTTGTTGTTGTTGTTGTTGTTGTTGTTGTTGTTGTTGTCATACTACGGTTTTCTATGTCTATGGGTACTCTATCGAGTAAGTATGTTTGGATACAAAACAGTAGTCTGCCTGATGGGTACTCGATCGAGTATGTGAGACACTTGATCGAGTAAGGGGCACTCGATCGAGTAAGTCACTTACTCGATCGAGTAAGTCACTTACTCGATCGAGTAAGTTGGTTAAGTGGGTTGTTTTAGCCGAAATTTGTTAATAACGCGTAATTAATATATAAAGCCTTCCGTCACTTTCTTTATCACTTTTCACCTTTTCTAAAACCTTTCAAATAGAAAACAAGTTACGTTGCTTTCATTCGTCGCGTTGCTATCAAATCCCAAAGGCCAAGGTTGTCGGATCGTCGTGTTCTTTACATCGTTGAGTTCATCGTGTCGAGGGTAAGATCCTTGTATAGTTTTTATATCGTTTCGTTAATTTTGTTTAAAACCCTAATTGGGTAGATTAGGGGTTTTGGGAGTATAATGTTGTGTTAGATAGTAATTGTATGTTATGTGATTATAGGATGAGGTTTCGTAGAGAAGCATTATTGATTAGCTACTTGTGAAGGTCTCGTGATTTCTTATTCCAGGTAGGGTTTCCCTACTCGGTTATTGGTTACATAATTGTGACGGTGATTGTGTTTATTGTTGATCTATAACATGTTGGTTTGGTGTTGGAGTTGTTGTTGCATAATTGATTGTATAACTGTCTGTGGTTCTCGAGGTGCGTCCTCGGCTAAGTGGAGTCACTTGTAGGAGTGGCTTCACGCCCTTGATTTGCCCTCTGTGAAACCCGCCACAGAGGGGATGTGCACATTAAGGAACATGTGTTATCGCTCGGATGAGATGAGCGGGGATTAGTTCGGGAACGGATGCGGTCCCCCACTGGCGGCGAGGAATATCTGTTGCGATGGGTATTCTGGTAAGACTACACACTTTAGTGTGTAGTCAGGTGTGTGGAGTTGTGACGAAGTTTGTGTAATGTGTATGTTATATCTTATATTGCGTTTTGTGTAATCAGTAACTGACCTCGTTTAAATGTTTTGAAAACTGTGGTGATCCATTTGGGGATGGTGAGTAGTTATTGAGCAGGTATGAGATGGACGCGCATGGGATAGCTGGGTTGAGTCACCACGAGATATCTAGAAGTCTTCCGCCGTGTCTTTAAACATTTACTTACTTTAGTTGGTTTAACATTTTTGGAACAGTTATATTTCCATTTGACAGTTTTGGTTTGGACATGTATTGCTTTAAACGTGTTTAATAAAGTACGTTTTTTATGGTCCTTTTGATATATATTACCTCGGGTAACCGAGATGGTAGCATTCCCGTGCATTAGGTAGTCCTGGTAAGGTCTTTGGTGTATGAGGATGATACAAAGTGGTATCAGAGCGACGATTTTGGAACCTGTAACTAATGAACCCAATGAATCTAGGGAGTCAAATAAAATGAACCTGAGTAGGAGTTGTTAGGAGCTAATGCAAAGGCTTGAGAGACGTCCTAAAGTCGAGATCTCACTCTACAACTTTGAACCGGTCACTATGAGGTGTGTCTTGGGATCGCTATGTGTTTATTTAAGTTATGTAGCATATATATTGAAATGTGTGGTATGAATCGATGGATAACTGAATGTGGAGAATGGAGAATATCGTGACGAAAGGTGAGTAAGTAGCAGGATTATATGTTGATATGAATAAAGGAATTGTATGATGATTGATTTCTAATGTGGCTTATTAGAAACATGTGAAATAGGATGTTGCTTGTTGTATTTACGCACATAAGTTTATATATATAGTTGTTGTGGAAAGTAGTTGAGTTAAGCATGCGAGTAGCTTACTAGTCAACATGACTTGATCGAGTGGGGGGCAAGTGGGTGATGGACTCGATCGAGTGGGTAGGACTCGGTCGAGTGGGGGTGTAAAACGTTTTTGAACAATCGTTGCTGTTTTGGCGCACTCGATCGAGTAAGTTGGGGACTCTATCGAGCGAGAACTACTCGATCGAGTAAGTAAGGGGCTCAATCGAGTGAGGTTTTTGATGTTTTCTGGTCAGGTTCTGGAGTCAAGGCACTCGATTGAGTAAGTGGGCAACTCGATCGAGTGGGTTATGTTGCTCCGTCTAGTGTGAGCTGCTCAGGTTATGTTTGTGTTTACGTTGTGGGATGTGTGTTTAGGTTTACCTCTTCTCTTATATAGCTTAAATATGCCACCAAAGAGATCTGCGTTGTATGCTAGGGCCGAGATGATGAGTATTGATGAGGTTGCTAAGATGCTAGACCATCAAGAAGCGCTTACGGATGCCTTGAAGAAGTTTAGGAAGGATAAGGAGGCTGGGGTAGACTTTGCTAAGATGAGCATAAACATCGCTCGTTTCAACCCAAAGGAGTATATGGGTATAAGTGCGCCAATCTTGCTTGACAATTGGCATAGGAAGATGGAGAATATTCTGAATGTTGTTTATTGCCCTGAGGACTTCAAAGTGGAACAAGCTGCGTTCTACTTGAGCGATGCGGCTGGAGAATGGTGGGATAAGGTGAGGGAGAGTGCCTTAGACCTGTATGTGAGACAGGGGAAGTCAGCTATACCTTGGGGTGAGTTGAAGAGAGCTATGCGTCGTGAGTTTGTGCCGGAGAATGTTCGTAGTAAGCTGAGGGAGGTGTTTGATGATTTCAAAATGACTCCGGAAATGACTGTGGCTGAGTACTACCACAAGTTTAATGAGAAGTCTAGGTACGCAGAGGATATGAGGTTGAGTCCGAAGAACTTAGCGTTGAGGTTTGAGAAGGGTCTGACGTATAAGATTATGGAAAAGTTACCGGTTGGGGTCCTTCCAGATGTTAAGGAAGTGTATGAGAGAGCGGGAAGAGCTTAGAGATTGGTTAAGATGGCCAAGGAGAATATGGAGAAAGGTCCCGAGAAGAGGAAGGATGAGAGTGAGGATGGTGTTCAGTCCAGTTACAAGAGGGGCGGCCATAATGAAGCGAGGGCTTATTCATCGGGATCGGGTCTTAGTGGTGGAGCTTCCTATGGGCGTGGTCGTGGTGGTGGTAGTAGCAGTTGGGGTATATCTTGCTTTAACTGTGGCGGTATAGGCCACAAGAGACATGAGTGCAACAGTGTTATGGGTAAGGGTTTTTAGAGGCCATCACAGGGGAGTTTCTCTCAGGTTCCGTCTCAGAGTTATGCTAGCAATAGGCCGTCTGGGTCATGGACTATCAAGACCTTGGAGGATATGTTACGAGCTTGTATGATGGAGGTTGGTGGTAGCTGGGAGGATAGATTGGATCTGATTGAGTTTTCTTACAACAACAGCTATCACACGAGTATTGGGATGGCACCGTTTGAGGCTTTGTATGGGAGGAGGTATATGAGTCCGATTTTCTGGGATGATAGAGCTGAGGCATTGGTTTTAGGAACACAGATGGTACAGGAGATGATAGAACATGTAAGGCTGATTAGGCAGAAGATGAAAGCGGCCCAAGTTCGACAAAAGAGTTATGCAGACTTACATCGCCGTGACTTAGAGTTTCAGGTTGGGGAGAAGGTTCTTTTGAAATTTTCTCCTATGCGTGGGGTTATGAGGTTTGGTAAGAAAAGGAAGCTGAGCCAGAAGTTTATCAGACCGTATGAGATTTTGGAACGTGTAGGAGAGGTTCCTTACCGGTTAGCATTACCAGTGGCTTTGGATTGGGTGCATAATGTGTTTCATGTGTCTCAGTTACGGAAGTATGTGAACGATCCTTCACATGTGATAGAGGTAGAGAACATAGAGCTGGATGAGTCCTTGTCTTATCTTGAGGTGCCAAAACAGATTCATGATCGCAAGGTTTGGAAAACTAGGAACGGGGAAACAATGTTGCTTAAGGTTCTATGGTCTAATCATGAGATTTAGGAAGCTACTTGGGAGGCGGAAGAGGCTATGAGGGAACGGTATACGACTCTTTTTGATCAGGTATGTTTGGTTACGGGGACGTAACAATGTTTCTTTTAGGGGGGTAGTAGGTGATCGCATAAAGTTTTGGTATGGTTTGTGTTAGCTTTGGTACAGTTAGTAGTTGTTTTGAGTCGGTTTGAGTTTTGGTTGGGAGTTTTGTTTTGAGTTTTTAGTTGCGTTGTTGTGTCGTGGTTGAGTTAGTATGTTTTGTTTTTGTGTTTGGGTTGAACTTCGGGGACGAAGTTCTTTTTAAGGAGGGAAGACTATAATACTACGGTTTTCTATGTCTATGGGTACTCTATTGAGTGGGGCTTACTCTGTCAAGTAAGTATGTTTGGATACGAAGCAGTAGTCTGCTTGATGGGTACTCGATCGAGTATGTGAGACACTCGATCGAGTAAGGGGCACTCGATCGTGTAAGTCACTTACTCGATCGAGAGTTTGTTAAGCGGATTGTTTTAGCCGGGATTTGTTCATAACGCGTGATTAATATATAAAGCCTTCTGTCACTTTCTTTATCACTTTTCACCTTTTCTAAAACCTTTCAAAGAGAAAACAAGTTACGTTGCTTTCATTCGTCGCGTTCTATCAAATCCCAAAGGCTAAGGTTGTCGGATCGTCGTGTTTTTTACGCCGTTGAGTTCGTCGTGTCAAGGGTAAGATCCTTGTATAGTTTTTATATCGTTTCCTTGATTTTGTTTAAAACCCTAATTGGGTAGATTAGGGGTTTTGGGAGTATAATGTTGTGTTAGATGGTAATTGTATGTTATGTGATTATAGGAGGAGGTTTCGTAGAGGAGCATTATTGATTAGCTGCCTTCACCTTTGGGGAGGACGGAAGGTGACCTTCCCATATCGGTAGAAGAGGGGAACGAAGCATGGTTTATAATCATGTGGCTACCTCTTCCTAATGTGACGCGTTTGAGATCCTTGGTATGGATGCTCAGAACAAAACCTTGAGGTTAGGTGGTGCCCTGCCAAAGAGGACAATATCCTGTGGGCTAGGGCCTGTGTCCGCTGCGCAGCTCTAAACACTGTGACGCGTTTGAGATCCTTGGTATGGATGCTCAGAACAAAACCTTGAGGTTAGGTGGTGCCCTGCCAAAGAGGACAATATCCTGTGGGTTAGGGCCTGTGTCCGCTGCGCAACTCTAACCTCAGTGACGCGTTTTAAAGCTGTGAGGGGGTTGTGTCTCCCAGAGCGGACAATATCACGTTAGCAGGTTACCTTGGGCTGTTACAAATGGTATCAGAGCCGGGGCCTGTGCCGGTGGGCAGCGAGGACGCTGCTTTCTCCTTTGGGGAGGAGGGAAGGTGACCTTCCCACATCGGTAGAAGAGGGGAACGAAGCATGGTTTATAATCATGTAGCTACCTCTTCCTAATGTGACGCGTTTTAAAGCCGTGAGGGGGTTGTGTCTCCCAGAGCGGACAATATCACGTTAGCAGGTTACCTTGGGCTGTTACAAATGGTATCAGAGCCGGGGCCTGTGCCGGTGGGCAGCGAGGATGCTGCCTTCTCCTTTGGGGAGGAGGGAAGGTGACCTTCCCACATCGGTAGAAGAGGGGAACGAAGCATGGTTTATAATCATGTGGCTACCTCTTCCTAATGTGACGCGTTTTAAAGCCGTGAGGGGGTTGTGTCTCCCAGAGCGGACAATATCACGTTAGCAAAGTTACCTTGGGGTTACAAATGGTATCGAGAGCGGGGGCTGTGCGGTGGGCAGCGAGGAGGCTGCCTTCTCCTTTGGGGAGGAGGGAAGGTGACCTTCCCACATCGGTAGAAGAGGGGAACGAAGCATGGTTTATAATCATGTGGCTACCTCTTCCTAATGTGACGCGTTTTAAAGCCGTGAGGGGGTTGTGTCTCCCAGAGCGGACAATATCACGTTAGCAGGTTACCTTGGGCTGTTACAAATGGTATCAGAGCCGGGGCCTGTGCCGGTGGGCAGCGAGGACGCTGCCTTCTCCTTTGGGGAGGAGGGAATGTGACCTTCCCACATCGGTAGAAGAGGGGAACGAAGCATGGTTTATAATCATGTGGCTACCTCTTCCTAATGTGACGCGTTTTAAAGCCGTGAGGGGGTTGTGTCTCCCAGAGCGGACAATATCACGTTAGCAGGTTACCTTGGGCTGTTACAGGAACGGTTACTGTCCCCCACTGGCGGCGAGGAATATCTGTTGCGATGGGTATTCTGGTAAGACTACACACTTTAGTGTGTATTCAGGTGTGTGGAGTTGTGACGGAGTTTGGGTAATGTGTATGTTGTATCTTATATTGCGTTTTGTGTAATCAGTAACTAACCTCGTTTATATGTTTTGAAAACTGTGGTGATCCATTTGGGGATGGTGAGTAGTTATTGAGCAGGTATGAGATGGACGCGCATAGGATAACTGGGTTGAGTCACCACGAGATGTCTAGAAGTCTTCCGTTGTGTCTTTAAATATTTACTTACTTTAGTTGGTTTAACATTTTTGGAGTAGTTGTATTTCCATTTGACAGTTTTGGTTTGGACATGTATTGCTTTAAACTTGTTTAATAAAGTACGTTCTTTTATGGTCCTTTTGATATACATTTTCTCGGGTAATCGAGATGGTAGCATTCCCGTGCATTAGGTAGTCCTGGTAGGGCACATGGTGTGTGAGGGTATTACAAAGTGGTATCAGAGCGACGATTTTGGAACCTGTAACTAATGAACCCAATGAACCTAGGGAGTCAAATAAAATGAACCCGGGTAGAAGTTGTTAGGAGCTAATGCAAAGGCTTGGGAGACGTCCTAAAGTCGCGATCTCACCCTACAACTTTGAACCGGTCACTATGGGGTGTGTCTTGGGATCTCTATGTGTTTATTTAAGTTATGTAGCATATCTATATTGAAATGTGTGGTATGAATCGGTGGATAACTGAATGTGGAGAATGGAGAATATCGTGGCAAAAGGTGAGTAAGTAGCATGATTATATGTTGTTATGAATAACGGAATTGCATGATGATTTATTTCTAATGTGGCTTATTAGAAACATGTGAAATAGGATGTTGCTTGTTGTATTTACGCACAGAAGTTTATATATATTGTTGTCGTGGAAAGTAGTTGAGTTGAGCATGTGGGTAGCTTACTAGACAACATGACTTGATCGAGTGAGGGGCACTAGATCGAGTGGGTGAGGGATTCGATCGAGTGGGTAGGACTCGGTCGAGTGGGGTGTGTAACGTTTTTGAACAATCGCTGCTGTTTTGGGGCACTCGATCGAGTAAGTTAGGGAGTCAATCGAGTGAGGCCTACTCGATCGAGTAAGTAAGGGGCTCGATCGAGTAAGGTTTTTGATGCTTTCTGGTCAGGTTCTGGAGTCGAGGCACTCGATTGAGTAAGTGGGCAACTCGATCGAGTGGCCTCAACTCGATCGAGTGGGTTATGTTGCTCGGTCGAGTGTGAGTTGCTCAGGTTATGTTCGTGTTTACGTTGTGGGATGTCTGCTTAGGTTTACCTCTTCTCTTATATAACTTAAAGATGCCGCCAAAGAGATCTGCGTTGTATGCTAGGGCCGAGATGATAAGGAGGCTGGGGTAGACTTTGCTAAGATGAGCATCAACATCGCTCGTTTCAACCCAAAGGAGTATATGGTACAGGTGCGCTAATCTTACTTGACAATTGACATAAGAAGATGGAGAATATTCTGAATGTGGTTTATTGCCTTGAGGACTTCAAAGTGGAACAAGCTGCGTTCTACTTGAGCGATGCGGCTGGAGAAGGGTCGGATAAGGTGAGGAAGAGTGCCTTAGGCCTGTATGTGAGACAGGGGAAGTCAGCTATACCTTGGGGTGAGTTCAAGAGAGCTATGCGTCGTGAGTTTGTGCCGGAGCATGTTCGTAGTAAGCTGAGGGAAGAGTTTGATGATTTCAAAATGACTCCGGAAATGACTGTGGCTGAATACTACCACAAGTTTAATGAGAAGTCTTGGTACGCATAAGATATGACTCTGAGTCCGAAGAACTTAGCGTTGAGGTTTGAGAAGGGTCTGATGTATAAGATTATGGAAAAATTACCAGTTGGGGTCCTTACAGATGTTAAGGAAGTGTATGAGAGAGTGGGAAGAGCTTAGAGATTGGTTAAGATGGCCAAGGAGAATAGGGAGAAAGGTCCCGAGAAGAGGAAGGATGAGAGTAAGGGTGGTGGTCAGTCCAGTTACAAGAGGGGCCGCTATAATCAAGCGAGGGCTTATTCATCGGGATCGGGTTTTAGTGGTGGAGCTTCCTATGGGCGTGGTCGTGGTGGTGGTAGTAGCAGCTGGGGTATATGTTGCTCTAACTGTGGCGGTATAGGCCACAAGAGACATGAGTGCAACAATGTTATGGGCAAGGGTTTTTAGAGGCCATCACAGGGGAGTTTCTCTCCGGTTCCGTCTAGAAGTTATGCTAGAAACAGGCCGACTGGGTCATGGAATATCAAGACCTTGGAGGATATGTTACGAGCTTGTGTGATAGAATTTGGTGGTAGCTGGGAGGATAGATTGGATGTGATTGAGTTTTCTTACAACAATAGCCATCACACGAGTATATGGATGGCACCGTTTGAGGCTTTGTATGGGAGGAGGTGTACCAGTCCGATTTTCGTGGATGATAGAGCTGAGGCAGTGGTTTTAAGACCACAGATGGTAAAGGAGATGATAGAACAGGTAAGGCTGATTAGGCAGAAGATGAAACCGGCCCAGGATCGACAAAAGAGTTATGCAGACTTACATTGCCGTGACATAGAGTTTCAGGTTGGGGACAAGGTTCTTTAGAAAGTTTCTCCTATGCGTGGGGTTATGAGGTTTGGTAAGAAAGGGAATCTGAGCCAGAAGTTTATCGGACCGTATGAGATTTTGGATCGTGTGGGAGAGGTTGCTTACCGGTTAGCATTACCAGCGGCTTTGGATAGGGTGCATAATGTGTTTCATGTGTCTCAGTTACGGAAGTATGTGAACGATCCTTCACATGTGATAGAGGTAGAGAACATAGAGCTGGATGAGTCCTTGTCTTATCTTGAGGTGCCAAAACAGATTCTTGATCGCAAGGTTTGGAAAACTAGGAACGGGGAAATAATGTTGCTTAAGCTTCTATGGTCTAATCATGACATTTAGGAAGCTACTTGGGAGGCGGAATAGGCTATGAGGGAACGGTATACGTCTCTTTTTGATCAGGTATGTTTGGTTACGGGGACGTAACAATGTTTCTTTTAGGGGGGTAGGAGGTGATCGCATAAAGTTTTGGTGTGGTTTGGGTTAGCTTTGGTACAATTAGTAGTTGTTTTGAGGCGGTTTGAGTTTTGGTTGGGAGTTTTGTTTTGAGTTTTTATTTGCGTTGTTGTGTCGTGGTTGAGTTAGTATGTTTGTTTTTGTGTTTGGGATGAACTTCGGGGACGAAGTTCTTTTTAAGGAGGGAAGACTATAACACTACGGTTTTCTATGTCTATGGGTACTCTATCGAGTGGGACTTACGCTGTCAAGTAAGTATGTTTGGATACGAAGCAGTAGTCTGCCTGATGGGTACTCGATCGAGTATGTGAGACACTCGATCGAGTAAGTCACTTACTCGACCGAGTAAGTTGGTTAAGCGGGTTGTTTTAGCCGAAATTTGTTAATAACGCATGATTAATATATAAAGCCTTCTGTCACTTTCTTTATCACTTTTCACCTTTTCTAAAACCTTTCAAAGAGAAAACAAGTTACGTTGCTTTCATTCGTCGGGTTGCTATCAAACCCCAAAGGCTAAGGTTGTCGGATCATCTCGTTCTTTACGCCGTTGAGTTCGTCGTGTCGAGGGTAAGATCCTTGTATAGTTTTTATATCATTTCGTTGATTTTGTTTAAAACCCTAATTGGGTAGATTGAGGGTTATGAGAGTATAATGTTGTGTTAGATGGTAATTGTATGTTATGTGATTATAGGAGGAGGTTTCGTAGTGGAGCATTATTGATTAACTGCTTGTGACAGTCTCGTGATTGCTTATTCCAGGTAGGGTTTCCCTGCTCGGTTATTGGTTACATAATTGTGATGGTGATTGTGTTTATTGTTGATCTGTAACATGGTGGTTTGGTGTTGGAGTTGTTGTTGCATAATTGATTGTATAACTGTCTGTGGTTCTCGAGGTCCATCTTTGGTTGAGTGGAGTGACTTGGAGGAGTGGCTTTACGCCCTTGATTCGCCCTCTGTGGAACCCGCCACAGAGGGAATGTGCACATTAAGGAACATGGGTTATCGCTCAGATGAGATGAGCGGGGCTTAGGTGGGAACGGTTACTGTCCCCCCACTGGCGGCGAGGAATATCTGTTGCGATGGGTATTCTGGAAAGACTACACACTTTAGTGTGTATTCAGGTGTGTGGAGTTGTGACGGAGTTTGGGTAATGTGTATGTTGTATCTTATATTGCGTTTTGTGTAATCAGTAACTGACCTCGTTTAAATGTTTTGAAAACTGTGGTGATCCATTTGGGGTTGGTGAGTAGTTATTGAGCAGGTATGAGATGGATGCGCATAGGATAACTGGGTTGAGTCACCACGAGATGTCTAGAAGTCTTCCACCGTGTCTTTAAACATTTACTTACTTTAGTTGGTTTAACATTTTTTGGAACAGTTGTATTTTCATTTGACAGTTTTGGTTTGGACATGTATTTCTTTAAACTTGTTTAATAAAGTACGTTCCCTTATGGTCCTTTTGATATACATTGCCTCGGGTAGCCGAGATGGAAACATTCCCGTGCATTAGGTAGTCCTGGTAAGACCCTTGGTGTATGAGGGTGTTACAAAGTGGTATCAGAGGGATGATTTTGGAACCTGTAACTAATGAACCCAATGAATCTAGGGAGTCAAATAAAATGAACCCAGGTAGGAGTTGTTAGGAGCTAATGCAAAGGCATGGGAGACGTCCTAAAGTCGCGATCTCACCCTACAACTTTGAACCCGTCAGTATGGGGTATGTCTTGGGAGCGCTATGTGTTTATTTAAGTTATGTAGCATATCTATATTGAAATGTGTGGTATGAATCGGTGGATAATTGAATGTGGAGAATGGAGAATATCATGGCGAAAGGTGAGCAAGTAGCATGATTATATGTTGATATGAATAACGGAATTGCATGATGATTGATTTCTAATGTGGCTTATTAGAAACGTATGAAATAGGATGTTGCTTGTTGTATTTACGCACACGTGTTTATATATATAGTTGTTGTGGAAAGTAGTTGAGTTGAGCATGCAGGTAGCTTAGGAGTCAGCATGACTCGATCGAGTGGGGGGCACTCGATCGAGTGGGTGAGGGACTCAATCGAGTGGGTAGGACTCGGTCGAGTGGGGGTGTGTAACGTTTTTGAACAATCGCTGCTGTTTTGGGGCACTCGATCGAGTTAGTTGGGGACTCGATTGAGGTCTACTCGATCGAGTATATAAGGGGCTCGATCGAGTGAGGTTTTTGATTCTTTCTGGTCAGGTTCTGGAGTCGAGGCACTCGATTGAGTAAGTGGGCAACTCGATCGAGTGGCCTCAATTTGATCGAGTGAGTTATGTTGCTCGATCAAGTGTGAGCTGCTCAGGTCATGTTCGTGTTTACGTTGTTGGATGTGTGTTTATGTTTATCTCTTCTCTTATATATCTTAAAGATGCCACCAAAGAGATCTGCGTTGTATGCTAGGTTCGAGATGATGAGTATTGATGAGGTTGCTAAGATGCTAGAGCATTAAGATGTGGTTACAGATGCCTTAAAGAAGTTTGGGAATGATAAGGAGGCTGGGGTAGAATTTGCTAAGATGAGCATCAACATCGCTCGTTTCAACCCAAAGGAGTATATGGGTACAGGTGCGCCAATCTTGCTTGACAATTGGCATAGGGAGATAGAGAATATTCTGAATGTGGCACATTGCCCTAACGACTTCAAAGTGGAACAAGCTGCGTTCTACTTGAGAGATGCGGTTGGAGAATGGTGGGATAATGTGAGGGAGAGTGCCTTAGACCTGTATGTAAGACAGGGGAAGTCATCTATACCTTGGGGTGAGTTCAAGAGAGCTATGCGTCGTGAGTTTGTGCCGGAGCATGTTCGTAGTAAGCTAAGGGAGGAGAGTGATGATTTAAAAATGACCGGAAATGACTGTAGCTGAGTACTACCATAAGTTTAATGAGTAAGTCTAAGTACGCAAAGGATATGAGGCTGAGTCAAGAGAACTTAGCATTGAGGTTTGAGAAGGGTCTGACGTATAAGATTATGGAAAAGTTACCGGTTGGGGTCCTTACAGATGTTAAGGAAGTGTATGAGAGAGCGGAAAGAGCTGAGAGATTGGTTGAGATGGTTAAGGAGAATAGGGAGAGATGTCCTGAGAAGAGGAAGACTGAGAATGAGGGTGGTGGTCAGTCCAGTTAAAACAGGGGCGGCCATAATTAAGCGAGGGCTTATTC